>NW_027211694.1:1810000-3010000 GCF_022749685.1 Semicossyphus pulcher
TCAATCACACGCTGCGCAGCACCACTCCTCCGCGCGGCGCGCATGCTCACAAGGTCAAGCTCAATTTCTTCAGTGTCCGCAGAGTCAACCGGTTTGTGTCCACAAAGGCTTAAAAACAACCGCCAGGAATGAACTAACTGCCCGTCCCTCCATTGCCAACTAGGCTTACACTACAAAGACCGTTAAACCGATAGAAATGAGGAGAAGAAGCTAAAAAGAAAGCGTTGGACCGAGACAGAAATGAAACTGAGTAAACGTTGGAGCGGCATTTCCGAGGTGGAGAGAGCTACGGGACCTGAAATGATTAAAAAGCCATGTGAGTTAGACAGTTCTGCTCGACAGGTAATTACCCCAGCTTCATTTCTGCTGTATTTGTTTCACATTGCTAAGATGTCTGCGGTTACTGTGACGTTGTGCTACGTTGGTATAGCGGTCGGGCTAACGTTAGCTTGTTCTCGATGTGGCTGCTGTTCAGCTTGTTTCATGGCGGTGTGGCTGTTTCAGACTTTCTCCTGATAGTTCTGTGTGTCGTGCTCTCACGGCTAAATGTTAACGACATCAGTGTGTTACTGCTTGGTTGGCGCAGTTTTTCCACAGTCCCTGTTAGCATACTAAGCGCTGCTGGTTTTGCTAAATAGAATTAGCTGTAGATTACCATACACAGTAATAACACTGATTTCCACTGGCTTGATGTACTTGGATAGTGTTAGTGGTGTAATACAACGGCTGCGGTTCTTGTCATTTCACATTTTTACCGGTGTGTCCGCCCTATTGTATATCTGGCTCCTTCAGTTGCTGTGGTTACTAGCCTGCGCGCGCATGATAGCCTCCTCTGGCTTTGGAGGCAGGACTGAGCGCCGCAGAGAGAGAGGCGGAGGGACCTGGAGGTTGTAATCTGTCAAATTGTGAAGCAAAGTCCGCTCTCCTCTCCATCTTACCTGCTGCGCCTTTAATGTGAAATTCATCTACTTTTTACTGCAGCCATACAGCAATCCATGTGCAAGTTTAATTACGTTTCCTTCCTGTAGTCCTCCCCTCTGCTGGGGTCAGGATCATCCAAAGTTATCCCAATGTTATCGAAAGTTTTGAACACAAACTGGATTACCTGATCATCCTTTTTTTTTAACTTATGACAAACCCCTTTTCATGATTTGATCCAATCCGTTAGCTGTAATCCGACCAGATTACCTTCAAACAACTGGGCCCAGACTTTCCAAGATTACCACTGCTCCACACTTTGTCCACCGGAGGGCGCCAAGCTCCACACAGAATACAAATTTAAATTATATATCTTGTGTTTGATTTCATTTTTTTAAATTACTTTTGAATAACTCATTCTAAAGATGTGACTCAATCTGTGAGCCGTAGTCCGATCAGGTTACTTGTAAACAGCTGGGCCCAAGGGAAGAAACAACAGGTCAGTCCAGGTGCGTCAAGCTTGCTGGCTTGATAAAAGCTAGTTAGCTCGTCTGTTGTGTTATCCTCTAATATTTTCAGTGCGGCCCCGATGAGTATGTAAGCAGTTGGGGAATTTAATTTTCTTTGGCCTTGTATGCCTTTATTAAAGGAGCGAGGACAGTGAATGTGTTGGAAACAGGAAGAGAGAGTGGGAATGACACGCAGCAAAGGGTCGTGGGTGGGAGGTGAGCACGGGGTCGCCACATCGACGACTGGAGCCTCTGTATAAGAGACGCGTGATTTAACCACTGAGCTAAACTGGCGCCACAAGTCTGACATCAGTACGGACCGAATTCCCAGACCTGATATCTCCTCAGATTTTCATTAGGGGTGAACAAGGTATAAATCTGAGTCCAGCCTTAGTTTAATCTTGCTGATGCTAGAGACCTCAGAATTGAATTACAATTAGGTGGGTAATTACAGTGCAATACTTTGTATAGGTGTAAGTATCACCAGAGGAGAAGAACAGCCTGAGAAACTTCCGTTTGTTGAAGGACAGACTCACAGATTCATGTCACATGCACCCTCGCTGCTGATAGCTCACACTCCCTCCTCTTTAGACTCAACACTGGGTTAAATGTTAAGCACAACATGCGCTGAGCCTCTGCGTGCAGCTCTGAGCATTAAAGGTTTAATAAGTGAAAAGCAGAAGCTGAGAGGAGAACGAGACGGTAATAAAAAGGAACCTCAGCAGACACATCCATCTGGAAATGTACAAAGAAAGCAACCAGCCCCGGTCTCCCCCCCACTCAGTTACTCTCCACCTCTGCAGGAGCCTGATCAGTGTGTGTGTGTGTGTGTGTGTGTGTGTGTGTGTGTTAGAGCCTCAGTTGTCTTTCATCATTAATTTTCTTTGTCTGCTTTGGAGTGTATCCAGAGAGAATAGAACAGAATGGAGTGGAGTAGAATAAATTTGAATAGAGTTTGGTGGGTGTAGCTTTCATTCAGCGAGACTGTTTTTTCCACCTCTCTCTCTCTCTCTCTCTCTCTCTCTCTCTCCTCTCTCTGTCAGCGCGTGCCTCTCGGAGCAGCAGCAGCTCGTGCTCTAACACAAACGTACAGCGCTAACGGACTCACTCACTGCTGAACGGGCGGCACGAGACTCTTCCTCACCACCAACACCATCATCACACTCCTCCTCCTCCTCGGTGGACGTTAACCGGAGAGCTTCATCACCATAAACCGTCTTCATCACCATCATCATCATCACCACCGGGAGCGGAGGGAGAGAGGAGCAGCTCTCCGTGGGCTAAAAAGTTAAGGAGGGATCCGGTTTAATAACGGAGCTCCGGAGGGGGCTCGTGCCCACCGTTAACCCGGGATAATCCGCCTGACACGGTTGATTTCTACTTTGGACTCCATGGAAACGGATCCGGTGGTTTTGAAGGGATTTGTTGTGTATTTACCGGATCGGTCCCCGGTGCTGAAACTGATCCGGGATCATCAGTGTGTTTGTTTTAACGGATTCCCGGTGTTTGAACCGATCTGTGACGTTTTCAAATGATCCCCAGATGTTTGTTGTAACGGATTCCCGCTGCTTTAACGGATCCATCACGGATTTCTGACCGTTGAACTCCACCGCGGATTTCTCCGTGTTTAAACTGACATTTGAGCTGTTTTAACGGATTTCTGACGGTGGTGTCACGGACCTCCAGAAAGTCCCGGGTGGACTTGACGGTTTGCTGACCGACGGTAACCCCAGCAGCCCCCTCCCCCGGAAATAAAAAAAGGAAAAGAAAGACGCAGGTAGAAAGCAGGTGCTCACAACCGCGTTAACACCCGGAAATAAGGGTTTTAACGGAAAAAGCGCGGGGTTTCTCCTGCCTGAAGTCCCCACCACCGGGGAGGTTTCCCTGCACCCCGGGGACGGACCTCCAGTACAAGCCCGGAGCGAATCGCTTCCCAACGGGTGAGAGGAGAGAAGTTACCGGAGCACCGGAGGAGTTGATGTGGATCTTTACCGGCTGAATCAGACATTCTCACGGACCGGATAACCTCATGATTAATACCGGACTGATCTTAATACGGGAGCGGATTGATTGTTGGGTTTTGACGGATTAGAAACCGCCTCTTTATCCCGGTTTCTCTCCCGTTCTGCCTTCGATTGGAATCAATACATTCCGGGGTATCAATCATTTTGAATTCATGTTTCATCCATCAGCCTCGTGAGCCGTTAAGCCCGGCTCGTTTAGACCGCGCGCGGTACCCGAGTGAATGATCTCTTCCGTGGTGAAATAAACCCACATGCTGGCTGTAAATTATCCACTTAACCCCCTCAAGAGAGGAAGAGGGAGAGAGACATAGACGGGGACCGCAGTGAGAGACTTATTACCTTTATTAAAACACCACCTTTTGGGAGAGTTCAGCTGAAAGCCTTTAACACGGCAGTAAATCTCATCTAAGCTTGATAGCTGCAAACAGAGACCAAAAGCTCAGAAAAAAACCCCTTTAAATCATCTTCTACAGGGAAATTCTTCATAATATGACAGGAAATGTTTTTATTTTGGGAGAAAAATGAAGAAAATGTATTTTTTCTGCATCAAATTACTTGAAATACAATCTTAACCGCACGCAAACAAACGGAGACAAAACTCAAACATTTATTGTCTCAAACTTTTGGTAATTTGGTAAAAACACAAAGTTTTAATGTTATTGTGTGATGCAATATCCTGGCTGTTAATCCTCTGAGTGCTGAGTCCTCACCCGACTCCAAAACTGAAATGTAATCATAATAATTTCAGAGATAGTTGCGGTGCATCTGTGGCTCCTTATACTGACCGTAATGTCTTGTAAGGTATCTTCCTCTCCCTCTGTATCATAATAATAATCCCATAATAGTCCGATAGGGGTTTATTTATGCTTCACTGCAGGTTCGGAAGAGCTTTAACTCCGAAGAAATTAACTTTATAACAACCTGGGGACAAAAACCTGCTGCTTTAAATCTCCTCTGCTCGTCTCGGCTCCGGTTTGAGATATTGGATGCGTGTAGATCAAATGACCGTTCCTGAAGCTAGAAGAGAGGATTTCACTCATCTAAAATAGAGTTTAATGCTGAATCTGTGCGCTTATCCGGCTAAATTGTGACTGCAGATTGATTTCCTGTATCCGTGGTGGTTTCGAGCTAAAGTCTATGGATGGTACGCTCACTCTTTAGCCACATACTCAACAGCATACCTCCTCCTCCGCCCCCTCCTCCTCTGCCTCCTCGACAACTTGAAACCGAGCCATGCACTATTGATTTTTTCCTGCTCACCGCAAAACCAAAACGCACAAGAACATCTCATCCTTTCTGGTTTGTCAGTTTTGTTGCCTGAAATGTAAGACGTGCCGCTGCGATTATTTTCCACCTCCAGTTGGGGCTGAAGGGCGTTCAGAGCGGACTGACAGCGGCGGGGTCAGAGTTCAAGTGTCCAGAAATAAAACTGCAAGGACTGGAGGTTTGACAGACTGAGGACAGGACTCGAAACATTAACTGGTCTGTAAGCGATCTGACCTCAGCATCAATGAGTGTTTCTCTGAATCCTAACCTGAACTTTGACATTTCTTCACCGTTCGAGTGACACTTTCAGCCAGATGGGACTAAACGACAGCAGCCCGGGTGCCATGCGCAATGGTCGCGGCCTCTCGGATCAGTGGGCAGAATCGGTGGTGGTCCGGCCTCGAACCACCGAGCGCCACATCACAGTGCACAAACGGCTGGTGCTTGGGTTCGCCCTGTCCATCCTCACCCTCATCATCGTCACGGCGGTGGCCGTGGTTCTCAGCGTCCGCTTCGAGGAGTGTAGCGGACGGGATGGTGAGGGAGCGACGGGGGAAGCCGGTTCAAGAGGCAGCGGGTCGTCAAAGTTGAACGGGAGCAGAGGGGAGAGGACGGGGGAGAGGGGGGACGAGGACGGGGTCCAGCCGTGGAGGAACTCGCGGCTGCCGGGCTCGATAAGGCCGCGGCACTACGACCTGCGGCTCGCCGTCTACATGGACAACTTCACCTTCTCCGGAGAGGTCAGCATCGAGCTGGAGTGCATCAACGCCACCCGATTCATCGTGCTGCACGCTGACCGCCTTGAGGTACGGTGGCCTGTATGGGCACTATTATTCTTAAATACACTTGTTGCTCGCTGCCTTCCATTGATGCTTGATTCCAGTTTGAAAGAGTGTAGCACCATCGATGTTGGTCAGCACAGTTATCACTGTAGAGTTTGTTATAAAGAGGGCAGTGAGATGTTGGGCAGTCGAAGGGGCCAAGGATTGCACCTTCTGAATCCCGATCGTTAAAGCCTCCGGGGGTCATTAACTGTCTGACCGACGGTGGACGATGACATCGCCAATTGGCCAAACCAAAATTGAGCTGTTCCTAAAAGTTTATTAAAGTATTCTTCGGGAAAATGCTCCAGCAAAGACCTTCTGATCCTTTAAAGCCAAAGAACTGTCAGTGTTCAGCTCTGATTTGATCTCAATGATCAAATATTGGAATCGAAAATGTGTCTTAACTGCAGCATCCTTCCGACTCCTGAAGCGCCTATATTTAGATTCAGTGGATATCTATCTTTCTAGTGAAGTGTTGCTGCATAATACCTGTAGAGAACGTGTCAGTTATGATCAATGGTTCTGTTGAGAACTGAGCCCCATACCTGCTCTGAACGCTTCCCCCGTTTTCCTCTGACACGCAATCAGACTTTCTTACAATTAAAGTGAGACGAGCACGTCGCTGCCTGCGCATACAGTTTGCTGCTGCTGAAACTTTCCTGATGATTCTTCTCAAACCTCGGCGTTTGCATGCGGAGCTCTGCTCTGCATCGGAAAACAAACCCAGTCTCTAACAAAGAATGTTTATTTCCAGATTTGGCCTCAGAGATTTCCTTAACGAGGCTAATTAACCGTCAAAGTTGCTGTTTCAGCCGAATCTCTGAGACGAGCGTGCGGTGAGAGAAAGCCTCAGAGAAACGCCTGAGCAGCCGGATTTTTCAGGCCGGTCATCTCTGCTAATGTGAGACGGGATAAATCCGTCTAATTTGGGAAGAGGCCAATTAAAAACCCCGAAGCCCCTTTTTGTGTCTGTGCGAGAACACACTGTGCATTAAGAGGTGTTGTTGGGCGCCAGGCAGGTCTCCCAGGGGACCCTCAGAGTCAATGCATTATGAAAAGAAAAAGAGTCATGATGTGAAAAGGCCAGAAAGGATAAAAATACAACCTGCAGGTGGAAAGAGGAGGACGGAGCCTCCTGAAGGGGCGCTTTATCCACAGAGTCAGAGAAGTGTCACAAGCAGAACTAAAGCAATTATAACAGAGCTTAGAGAATCACTGTGGTGCTTTTACATGTGCATGTGTTTTAAACACATCATCAGTTCTTAGATTGATAACCATCAACCTGAGCAGCCATAGCTCTCCGTTTCTGGGCCTCCAAGTCAGCAGCAGCTGTGGCCTGAGGCAGTATGTTGTTGTCTGTTGGCTGTCTGTCGCCCGTCTATTTTTAAGAATGGGATGTCTCAGGAACGCCTGGAGGGTTTATCTTCAAATATTAGGTCAAAGGTCAAGATTAGTGTGATCACTAAAAAAGTCACGAGTTAATAACCTTATTATGGTAGAATTCCACACAAATGTAAAACAGCAGAAAATGATGAAGTGATTACCATTTTTTTCCATAAGGTCAAAGGTCAACTTTATAATGTCCACTTACCTGGCCATTTTCCCATCTGATACTTAAGAATGTGATGTCTTAGGAATACCTGATGAGAATACAAATGTGGCACAAGCATCCACCTGGACTCAAGAATGATGTGGTTAAAATTTGGTGGTCAAAGGTCAAAGTTGAAGGTCAGTGTGATCTCTAAACAAATCACAGAATGTGTCCAGAAGTTAAGAGTTCATTAGCTGATTGTGACACACTAATAGATCAATTAATAAAATGATGACATCACAATGTCCTGGAAAATAGCCATCGATCCCATGTCATCCTTTTGAGCTGGTTTTCCCAGGAATGCCTGGCGGGAATGTTTTCAGATTGGGCCCAAACGTCCGCTTGAATGCAACATTGTGCTTGTTACATTTTGGTTGTCAAAGTTCAAAGGTCAGTGTGATCTCTCAGCATGTTTTTGGTCATAACTTCAGAGCTTATATGCTAATTAAGACACACTGAAGTCTCACAGGACAACATTAAGAAGGGATGATGTTTCTTAATCCCGTGCAGCTCTTGTCAGTGGGATATCTCAGGTCGGCCTGGAGGGAATTTCTTCAGATTTGGCACACATATCCCTTAAGTATCAAGGATGAACCAGTTAGATTTTGGTGCTCAAGGTTCAAAGGTCAAGGTCACTGTTAATGGGATATTGTAGCAGTGCCTGGAGGGATACAGCCGGTTGAATTCTTCTTTACCCCTTCAAGAGAACTGATTGATAGATTTACAACTGTGAGGCAGTAATTGTAGCTGTCAATGAAAGTGAACTCGTAAAGACCTCAGCTGGAGGTCACATGACTTACCAGAGAGACTAGATCAAAAGAGACGTTAATGAAGATGCAGGATTCAAGGAGCGATGCTCGGGAGCCAGAATGTTTGGACGGCGTGATTTCAGCTGAGATTTCCGACCGATCGCCAAAGAAACAAAGGACACGATTAAAAACAAACCAATCACCAAACAACACCGAGGACACAATTAAAAAGCGTTTAGTTTGAGTGCAACATGATCAGGCATCACGGAGCGCGGCGCTGCGTTCGCTGACTCACCAGGAAAACCCTGAAAAACATCCTTTTAATCCTCAACGCTTCCTCTGTGTGTCAGCAGGCTCTGTGTTCGTATCGATCAGTTCACCCGTCAAAGAGCAAGCACACACACACACACACACACACACACACAGACACACACACACACACACACACACACACGCAGACACACACACACACACACACACACACACAGACACACACACACACACACACACACACTGTATATGATTGGCTGAGGATTGCTGATGTGTGACAACACCCAGAGGGTTCCTACAATCCCACTGTTGTCGGGCATGTTCCCATCATGCACTGCTGCTAATCTCAAAGGAAGTTTAACTGATCCTCAGCGTGATCATCTGTTTCTTCTAAATGACTGTTTATCTGTTTTTAAAGATCTGGGGCGTGCCAGTCTGCGGGTGCTGCCGGAGATGTGTGGAGGTGTATCGACAGACATGTTGTGATACACAGAGAAATGTTTGGGGCTATATTTGGGTAGAATTTTCTGGCATCGAGTATCAAACAGAGAAACTGGGACACAGGCGAGCAAATGGCACAATTTACTGACACACACACAAATAAATGTGTGTGATCAGTGCAGAAAGTCACCGACATCGTGCTCACGTCCTGGTGAAAGAGGCGCTCGGTACCTGGTGAAATCAGGACTACACGGCCTCTCAGTGGAGGTCTTCTGAGGGTCTGTGCGGACACGACGACCTGAGGCCCGACCTGAGACCTTTCTGGTTTGGGTCCGAGCTTTATCATGATAAATCAGGTGTTGGTCAGGTCCCGGGTCGGTTTGGCATTATGTGTAGAACCACAGGAGACACGCAGGTACATTTTTAGGGACGTTTTTTTAATGAGTTTGTTGGGTCGATTTCATGGACCCGCGCTGCCCAATCCAAAGTCCTGGGCTGAGGAATCTGAGGCAAAACAGGTCAGGAAGCTCTCTTACTGTCAAAAACAATCCGGTCCTATAGATCGGGACAAGTTTTCTTTGCCGTTAGGGGTCTGGTCTGTCATTTAGGACCTGTAAAGATAATTTTCTTGCCCTTAATGTGATGTCATAGTGAAAGCGGAACAGACAAAGTGTGGGGAGAACTGGGGAGCGTATGCAACAATAAGAGGCCCGAGTGGAATCAAACCCGGCTCCTGCAGTGAGGATTAAGACTAATGATATCAGCTCTGCCAGGTAGAACTTCCCTCCTCCTCTCTAACTAACGCCACCTCTCTTTGTGGGAGCAGTTTGTTCCCTGGCAGAGCACTAATATAAAAACAAATATCACTTCCTGAGTTGGTAATGAGAGCTCAGCCTCGCAAAGAGAACGCGCAGAAAGGAAATCAAGAGGAAATAAATTGATTTTGTTCCAAAGTTTTGCTTTTGTAAATCCTGGTGAGAGATGAAAGCGACTCTGCTTCTCTCTATACAATCACACGTTTTATTTTCCTGGCAGTCATCTGATATTTGAAGATGAATTACCTTCTTTTTCTGGCAAACGTCACAGAAAAAAACTGCTTTCAAGTCGGATCCACAAAACTTTTCAAAGGACAGAACTTTTCTATGATGCATGGATCTACGCTGTCAATCATGTGACTCCACCCAACTCTTTAACATCATCTGATTGGATGTGTGAAAGCCAATCACATTGGTCTGCATCATTTAAAATGGACGGCTGTAAGGCCACGCCCCTTTTGTCAGAAAGCATGGCCGACTGTGAGGAGGAAGAGTAAGGCCTGTTTTAATCTGTGGATCATGTTAAACTGTGTGTTTGAAGTAAACACGACCTGTTCGGTTACTGACAGATGTGTAAGACTCTGTGCTTTCACCACCTGCTGCCTGGAATGATCATGGGACTGAGTGTCAACAGAAACTGAGAGGACTGTTCTGATTTATTCTCACTGTTTTAATTTGGCTTTCTGATGCTTCAGTGAGCTTTGAACGTCCTGTTGATCATGAACATAGAACATTAAACTCTGGAGAGTTTCAAGAGGCGGTTTTCTGGAGACTTTTCAGCTTTTTTGTAGATTATGTTTCTAAGAATGTATTTGTGCAGTGTGTTTTAAAGGATCCTTTTATTCTTTAATATTCTCTGATCATTCATGACAAATGCAGTAACTCCGGTTTCTGGGTGGAAAGAGGTGGAATGTCTCTCAGGACTCTGCTCAGATGCTCAGATTCCCTTGAAATGGACAGAAATAATCGAACATTAAGAAGCATATTGTCTTTGATTTCTCTTTATTTATGAGTGCATTCAGACTGGAAATCCACCATTACAATTCATTTAGGCCTATGGTTCTCAACTGGTGGGTCGCAGAGCTGTTTTCAGTGGGTGCTTGGAGGACATGGGTTTCCTTTGATGTGCGTGCAGTAGAAGTATTCACACTGATAATCCCAGCTGCAGTTACATTCTAGAAAGTTGATGAGCTCTACAGTAGTTGCTTTTATGTTGACCTTTAACCTGATAATCTGGAAGATTTTCATGTAAATAAATGTCTGTTAAGTCTCTGAATGAGGTAACAGTGACTGAGCCTATGGCCCACGGATGAAAGCCTTTGCGTTTGCAGTATATAGTATTATTATGGGCTGGGTGTCTGTGGCGGCGCCCAGTTAGTGACGCGTTTTCCATCAGCCAGCAGTGGTTGGTCTGCCAGAGAGGGTAGGCGGAGCTAAGCGGCTGCTTTTCCGCTCTCTGCAAGTGTTGTGAGTAAACAGTAATCTACTATGGCTGAACAAACAAAGAAAAGATGGATGACTACAGATACAACTTCAACAAGAAGTGAAAATCCAAAGAAGAAGCAACAAACTCGACGCTCAGATGAAGCAAACAGTCTGAAAAGGAAAGCGACCGTCAGCCAGGAAAATCAAGAGTTACAACCGGAGCCGACCGTGGACGCCACACATGCTGCATCTTCACCTTTTGTTTGTCGTTAAGCTTCAGAGTGAGTCAACGAGTCACAACAGGTGGTTATGTAAATAAGGGTGTGTCCCTGATGCGTGTGTCACAGGGCTCCATAGCTCAGAGGTTAGAGCACTGGTCTTGTAAACCAGGGGTCGCGAGTTCAATTCTCGCTGGGGCCTTCAAACGTTTTCAGTGTTTGCTCCCGTAAGGTCAAAGGTCATCTTTACATGAGCACTTACTGTAAACATGTTAAACCTGAAATACTTGATCATGTTTGACACGTAGCAACTACAGCAGCAAGGTGTGACGTCTTTAAAGTGCTTAAAATCTGAATGAAGTTTGGTGCGGAGGTCAGAAGAGGTCAGAAGAGGTGGTTTATTGGTTTGGTTTGTTTTGGAGGCAGATATTTACACCATGTGACTTCGCGGGAAAAAAACACAAGCGGCGCCCAGTTAGTGACGCGTTTTCCATCAGCCAGCAGTGGTTGGTCTGCCAGAGAGGGTAGGCGGAGCTAAGCGGCTGCTTCTCCGCTCTCTGCAAGTGTTGCGAGTAAACAGTAATCTACTATGGCTGAACAAACAAAGAAAAGATGGATGACTACAGATACAACTTCAACAAGAAGTGAAAATCCAAAGAAGAAGAAACAAACTCGACGCTCAGATGAAGCAAACAGTCTGAAAAGGAAAGCGACCGTCAGCCAGGAAAATCAAGAGTTACAACCGGAGCCGACCGTGGACGTCTGATTAAACTGGGAGGTGTGCTCCTGCAGTTCCTTCTCAGGTGCTTCCAAATAGAACAAAACTGAGACCTTCGAGAAAATAACTTTAAGTTCATTTCTGTTCAAACTCGAGCAGGAGTATTTCCTCACACTGCCACCTACTGGTCAGTTTGCTTGACTATTACACTGTTGTGTTTTGTGACGTTGACACGTGGTGATGTTTCGATCCTTCTCAGGTCCAGACTGCACCATGTGGTGGAGGTGGTGAAGGGTCCTGAGGCTAGAGCAGCGGAGAACCATGATTTAAAGGATCAATTTATTCACTGACTCTGAACATTCATGAGAAATACAATCACTTTTAGTTGGACAAATGTCTCTCAGGACTCTTTACCATAAGATGCTCTGATTCCCTTGAAATAAACGGAATTAATAATATATTAAAATACATATTTCCTCTGAATTATAATAACTTTTGAGTTCATTTAGACGAGAAATCCACCCTGACTATTAATTAAGGGGCTCCTGAGCAACTGCAGAGACTTTTAAAAGTATTACCCAGAAAAACAGCTGAAACTTAAATCCTTCATCTGTTAAAAAAACAATGATGTCTTAAAACAGCAAGAACGTGTTCTGTCCAACAGCTGCTACTTATAACAAACAGATAAATCTGCAGCTTACAGGTAACACGTGAGACTCGTGTCGGCTGGAGAAGATGTGACGAAATTAGGTGCACATGCTCAAAACAATCCGATTTTCACCAGTTACATTTTGTCCTGTAACGTTCAGCTGCATAAATAAATGAGTTACATGTTAACTATTAAATAAATCACAGCCTATTTTGATGATCAAATCATCAGTTTGAGTTCTTGTTCTTCTTCCTGTTTCAGCTTCTTAGATGTGAATATTTTCTGGTTTCTTTCTTCTTGTACGACAACAAACTGAACATCTCTGACAGTTGAAGACAACATCTTTAATCCTGTAATAAACTGATCAACATTTTCCACCGTCTTCTGAAGTTTAAACGCCAAGAAATAATCGCTGGATGAACGGACGAAACAAATAACACTGACACAGAATCACTCCTCACTTCCTTATTCTATTTCCTGTTCTTCCTCCCTTCAGGTGGACAAGGTGTCCGTCACAGCAGAGGGCGGAGCCGGCGGTCGTCCTGCCAACAAACCAGGGGGCGGAGTCATGCGCATCCACCGCCACTTCCCCTTCCCGGCCAATCAGATGTACGTGGTGGTGCTGCACCGCGAGATGAAGCCGATGAGAGTGTACCGCCTGAACGTGAGCTTCGACGCCGCCATCGAGGACGAGCTGCTGGGCTTCTTCAGGAGCTCCTACACCCTGCAGAGAGAGAGACGGTACACACACACACACACACACACACACACACACAAAGGAACACACTAACACAAAGACACACACTGAAACACACACTCATCTTTTCTGCAGCAGCAGGTGGTTCAACGAGAAAAGGTCAACCCTTCACATCCACGACATTGATTAACTCTCACACGGCGCTCTCAGTGTGTGTGCGTGCATGTGTGTGTGTTCCACATATCAAACCACACACACACACACACGCACACACACCACACACTCCCTCCTTATGAATTTCCCATAAGCCTCTGCTGAAGAGTTGTTTCCACATCAGATTTCCTCCCCACGGTGCTGATGGGAAACAGAATGTGTGCTGATACGTTTATTATTTCATGCATGAGTTTGTGTGTGTGTGTGTGTGGCCTCCCTCTGTGTGTGTGTGTGTGTGTGTGTGTGTGTTCGCACAGGGACAGAACATTTTATCAGTGACTGGCCCATTTACTGCACAGACACAAAGCTGAAGTTAATTGTTGAAATCAGAAAGAAAAGCTCGGCTGTGATTGGACGGAGAAGTTTTTCCACGACTCGAACGCTGAAACTTTTTATTGAAGTCAAAATGATGTTTTTATTAATCATATATACAGGACCTTCTCTCTATATACCAGAACATAACTAGTTTTAACTGGAAGCAGTGGTTAGCCATGAGGACAACCTTAGAGTGTTTCATAGGTTAGGAAGGGATTAAAACAAGGTGTTTAACTGGGCAACAAAAGTGAGCGTGTTTCAGTGTGTTTCCAAACCCTCACTGAGCTCTTAGATTGTGAGAAATACAACAGAGAAACTGATGTATCCGTTTACAGTGCAGCCAAACAAATGGACGCTTTAGAAGTCCCTCACTAACAGCAGCAACAGAGATCTGATTTCATGCTGCACACAGGTTTTCCACACGTCTTCAGGAGTGCTTATTTGAAGGGGTTGCAGGTGTGAAGCCTGTCCCCTGCAGCTCACTCTCCCAGTCCTCCCTGACACATTTCAACCTTTCAAACCATCCAAAAGCAACCTTGTTTTGTTGAAACATTTATGATACATGATCCATGCTAGGAAAGCACAGGATGTTTCTCGGGGCTGCTTTGTAGTAAAAAGCCACGGCAGGTTTCACCAGGTGGATGTGTTCACTCTGAAGCAGCAGGATGTTGTGAAAGCATTTCCAGTAACCTAAAGCAGCTCCAGTAATGTATACAAATTTAATGACGAGAAGAATGCCATAAATATTAGATAAACAGGGTTTGAATTCATTAAAAACGAAAGGATTACCGTCAAGTCTGGAATATAAGACTCAGTCTGTTTTTGGGGGGATGTCAGAGGGAGAAAGGTTTACCTCTCTCTGCATTTATACTGGTGCATTGGTCGCAGTCTTGTACACTGAATTTTACAGTCCCTCTTCATGTTCTGCAGCTCCTGCATCGCCCCTCGACATTTCAGCTCTGCTGCTGAAACATGTTGAGAGTAAATTATTTAAATGTGAAACTAAAAGAAGAATAAAATAAAGAATCTGCTGGAAGTCATTTTGGAAGAATTTCCATTTAGTGGAACAATTCTGCAGATAAAAAAAGAGTTTAGCTTTATGATCACTGAAATAGACGACAGTGTCGTCAGCAAACAGTCGTGCAGTGAAAAGGCAGCACTGCTAGTGATTCAGTTTGTTGTTGATTAACTTCCTGATTTGTCATCATTTCAACACTTTTTAAAGGCTAGTCTTAGTTTCTTGAGGTGACTGATGCGCTGAATCACTTTAACTAAGGATGCATTCAGACCTGACAGCTTTGGTCTGAAGGTCCAGTTTGTTTGGACAAGTGAGAACACGAACCATGGTCCGCCAGACGGGTCTCGGTCTGTTTCCAAATGAACCACGGTCCGGTTTGGTTCAGGTGAGAACAGAAACGAACTTAAAGTAAGACCAAATACAGGGAGCAAACCAAAACACAGTGCATTGTGGGTTGTTAACAGATGTTGACACTGGCAGAGACAGCCATGCAGCCAGGCAGCGAGATGAGTAGAGGACAGACGTGGGGGAGCGACGAGGAAACAGAAATATGGGCTGACCAAACAATTTCACAAACGTAGATGAACACGGAGGTGATCAAACTGTGAAGAACTAAAGGAGGATGCTGATCAAACTCTGGAACAATGTCGGTTAAAATGAAAAATAACATTAACTCATTAAAGTCTCTCTTTGTTTACTTCAGGGAGTTTCTCATGTGGAATCTCTGACCAATCAGAGAGCAGTTTCATCGAGCATCAACTCTTTTGGTCCGCTGGTAAAAGCTGCCGTCTGAACACAAACCAAACTCGAGGCAAAATGTTACATCGTAACAATTTGTTCTTTGATCAAACAAACAGACTTCAGGTGTGAAAGCAGCCTGAGTTCCTCGTTTGGTTCGTCCAGGTCGACGTTGTTCTGTTCTGAGTGTAAACCAGCCACCTAACGAGACACTAACAGCTTCTTTAAACCACCAAACCCGTGTCTCCTTTTCTAATATTAATGTTGCTTGTTTGCATCAGTAATTCCTTCAGATTCACATCAGTCTTGTTTAATTATAGCGACGGCAATCATTTGCATTTCTGCATGTATTATGGCTCTGTAGCAGCTGTTGTTCAATAAAGCTGTAAGCTGCAGAAGAATGATGTGAAGTGATGTTTGACATTTTGACATGAAGGGAATTTTTCTGACTGGCTGTTAGCAGAACACTTAAACGCTTGGTGAACACGCGTTGGCTGTACTTCCAGACCAATCAGCTTTGTTCTCTGTATGTTTTCACCCCCAGTGGTCCGATATTCACTGGCAGCTGCTGTTTGGATCAATACTGGATCAATGCAGCTGCTGATGGACCAGCAGCGCTTGATCACAACACAACAAGCTGTTAGTTAAAGTTAAATGCTCTGGCTAACAGAGACATGTTGACTTTAAGCACATACCAGATTTCTTTAGTGTCACATGGTGGAGAATCGATTTTTCTAAGCAAAGAACTTCATAAGAAAAACTAGAGTTGGAATTCCTTCAGTAGTTGCCTCAGCCCTAAGCAGCGAATGGGCTGTAATGGTAAAAACGTCAGAATAGCTCCTCTGAAAGTTCTTGTTGTTTCCACTGACAGGCTCAGATTGTTCTTCTAAGTGTCTGACAACATTACAGAAATGATCCCTGCAGAGATAGACCTTTTTGTTACAGAGGAGGATGTTTTTTTATGTACAGAAGCGGCCATTAAATCGCTCTCCTCATCACCACCAGACTCCATTCACAAAAAGAGTAATTTTACGTCCCTGAACATGGGAGTTGCTGGTCTACTGTTATCTGTTATTTGTTAGTGTTTTTGTGTGACTTAGTGTTGAATATGTCTATCTTTGGTTTAGTAGATTGCTTCAGCCTGCAGCCGTAAAACAGGCAGTAATGGCTGCAATGTAATCCTTTGGGGCAACCGCAGCCGATAAAAGTACTTCCACTAAAATCTTGTTTTTTTCACTGACAGGCTCAGATTGTGCGTGACAACATTACAGAAAGGATCCCTACAGAGATAGACCCTTTTGTTAAAGAGGAAGAGGATTTTTTTAACCAGAATTTTTTTAACCGTTACATCGCTCTCTTCGGAGCCACCAGACACCAGACTCCATTCGCAAAAACATTGGTTTTAACTTGCAGAGCTTAGGAGTTGCCCATGTACCGCTGCCAAGATCTTACAGTTTGTTTTTATTATTGGTGTTTTAAATGGTTAGTTTGCATCAAACACAATATTGGTTTAACGCACAATAACATAAAAAACACTAACAAATTGAGGCGGTGGTACATCGTCAGCTTCTGTGTTCTGCAAGGTAAAACTGCCTTTTTTGTCAATGGAGTCTGGTGGCTTTGATGAGAAGGAGGTAACAGGTGTTTCTCGCTTAAAAAAAGCATCTTACTATGAAACAAAAAGCTTTCTCTCTTCTAGCAATATTGTCATACAAAAATATAAGAATACTTGGCCTGCAAGGATAACATCACAGCCATTACAGCCTGTTCGGTGGCTGCTGGCTGAAGCAATCTACTGGATCAATACCAAAATGTTTATTACCTAACTGTCATTTAGAGCCCAAAATATGTCACAAGGATTTTACAGGGTGTAAAAATATGAGTATTAGCCTTAAATACTGTTTTCAAATGTGAGTGTGTGCTGCAGTGAGAGCAATAAGGGGAGCTGGAAATCTGAGAATAAATAGCTGAAATAAATAAATATGACTCAGCCGGCTTCCTGACATATGGAAGAATAATTATACATGACTAACACTGTTAAAAGGTGTTAGTCTTGGTGTGTAAATATGTTAATCTGATGACTAAGCAGCAAAGTAAATAAACACAAAGTAATGATTATTTTTCTAAATAAAATGTTCTGATTCCAAACGTCACATTCACACAGCGTCAGAGACTCCTGCAGCCCAAACGATACGCTGCTGAGAAGTGTGTGTTTGTACACAGCACACTGTTAGCTTTAGGATTAGCTTGATGCAGCTGGTTGGCTAATGCTAACACACAAATAAACACACACACATGCTCCACTGTTGTTTGATATGGAGAGTAACTTCGATCCCCAGGCGGGGCTTAAACGCTCAAATGCTGGAAGGAGATTTAATGAGCCCCCGCGCTCGTATGCAGGATGGCTGGACTCGCTTCATACTTTCAGCACTGACCTTTTCTCTGCTGCTCACATGACACATGACATCACAACCGGATCAAAAAGGACACATCAATACTCAGCTAATGTATAGGAAGCTGCACCAGGCGGGTTACTGTGCTCTTCACACAGAGTCACATTCACTGGACTATTTTTAGCCCCCATCTCTCTCACACTCTCTGACTGTAATTTTAGACACGAGTATGATAAGATCATTTCTCAGGTACTTACGCCACATCAGAGCGAAAGGTTCCAAAAAATAGTTTGTAATTTTCTCTCTTATCAGAGCACCTCAGCTTCAAAGCAGTTAGAGTCCGAAAGCTTCAAGTTTACGCCAGAAAAATCATCAAAACATCCTTCAGCTTTAATTTGGATCCATCCAACTGTGTGTTGTTCATCCGTCAGTTTGTGTTCCACAAAGATCTACTCACTCTGCCTCTCAGTTATACATGACTAAACACATCGTTTGAACAGTACAGACACAGATACAAACTGATGCTTCATTGTTCTCAACCTCTTGTGCTTCGTGGGAGTTCAAACTATTCTCATCACGATCCAGACTTACACCAACGAAAGTAATAATTCTGTACAGCCCATCCTTAGCCCGTTTAGACCAATCTACCTCCACATGAGACGTCTAAAAGCACGTCCAACATTTGGTCAGTCAGGTGACACAACTGAAAGGCCACTTGGAGTGGTGGTGTGGGGCGAACAGTCTTAGCTAACAGATGCTAACAGCAAATCATACCGTGGTCCTTTAAAGCGGCCGCTTCCAACAGACTGACAGGAGAGCTGTCATCCAGCTCTTGGAAAGGGGGGGTTGTTTTATAATCAGGGTTCCAATCCAACTTTATTTGTAAAGCACTTTAAAACAACCACAGGGGAGCAAAGTACAGAAGAATAAAAGACATGAAATACACAGCTCACACGAGGCGTAATATACAAATAAATAAATAGATAAAAATGAAAAAAAAAGTTAAAATAAAATAAAAAGACATAAAATACAAATAAAATCTACGTCTTACAAGGTGTCAAAGGCCGAGGAGAAGAGGTGGGTTTTAAGAAGACAGTGAAGAGGCCTGTCTGATGTGCAGAGGCAGATCATTCCACATTTTTGGAGCCGCAACAGCAAAGGCGCAGCCCCCTCTGAGCTTCCGTTTTGTTTTTGGCACACTCAGAAGCAGCTGATGGGCTGACCTGAGAGCACGGGTGGGGATATAGGGGTGTAGAAGCTCAGAGAGGTAGGGTCGGACCAATTCACTACCTGCACTAAACGGTTCCTTGAAAGAGATACAAAGGGGACGCTAAAACAAACGCTCAGGCTATCGGGAAATAGACGCCAGAGGTGTGTTGGAATAGAGACGCTACAGAGTGAATCTGGTTTGCATTAAAGATCGTCTAAAGCTGCTGTGACAAACGTTTTTTTTTAGGATACATTTGGACGTTTCATGGCGTGATTAAATCTGAATGTCCAGGTGAAATCACAACAGACTTTTAAAGTCAACGTTTAGTCTTTGCAGTGATGTAACAGTTAGCGAGTGTGTTCAAGTATCCCCACCACTCTCTGGTGTTCCCATCTCCTGCTGGCCTGCTGCACATATATGACTTAAAATAGCAGGTGTGCTTCGAGGCACCCACACAGTCCATGTGCCCGGGACCTACTGCTGTGCGTCTGTTGTAGCGGTGCCATGATTAAAATAGTGTCTCACTGTTGATGAAATGTTCCAGCTGTGAGCTTTGGATAGTGTGCCACATCCTTTCTTCTCCTTTGACTCCCAAGCTCCAGACTTCTGAAAGAAGCTGCCTGAAACTCCCGAGCTGTTTTCCCCCCTCAGATCCTGAGAGGAACTTTTTCATTAGACAGAGGCTGTTTTCGCAGAGCTCCTGTCCTTAACGAGGAGAGGAATTACAGTTAACGAGCAGTAGTAAGGCAGCTAACGAGGCAGGGCCTGATAAGGAGGAGAGATGTTGGAGTGTTAACGAGAGAGACAGATGGTTAACGAAGGTGAGGTGAGAGCCTACATTTTAATGGAGGGTGGAAAGAAGCTGATTGGTCAACAGATGTATCTCGTCCACTCTCTGCTCCCCCCCCCCCTCTCTCATGCTGATGGAGTAATCCAGTGTTGAGATGAGATGTTTCAGATCGATACCGCGCTAACCCACTCTGCAGCATGTCAGAGGGTAACTTATCTAACATGGCAGTCAACTGAGGCTACTTAATAAATGCATTCGTTCTCCGAGCCTCCGACACACAAACACACCGAGGAGGAGACGGAGGAGGAGGAGGAGGAGGAGGGGGAGGAGGAGAGGGAGGTGTGTAATAGAGGGCTTTACAAATCTAAGATGCCGTTTTTGAGCAGCGCGGATCATCTGACTCCTCTCCGACCTAAACCTTACATTGACCCATTTGCCTCTCAATGTAGCTGTGCAGAGGGCCGAGTCCACCCACTCCAGATCAAAGTGAAATACCTTGTTGCCTTTAAATTCATCATAAGTAGGAAAGTACTGTATATCCATTGACTTTGGTGCTCCCAGGATTTTATCAGATATAACCGACAGGTCAATATTTGCACTCAAACTCCTCATGTATATAAAAAAGGTACTTATTGAACTGAGGTCTTCAAAAGAAACTTGACAAACAAACACTCAAGGGTACATTGATGCTGGAAAAAATGCTAAAGGGATCCTTGAAACAGATGCTGAAAGGTGGTAAATGGTACCTGTAAAACAGACACGAAAAGGCACCTCGAGGCAAATGCTAAAGGGTAGCTTGAAACAGGTGCATAAGGCTAGCTTGACACGCATAGGACCTTGAATCAGGTCTTCAAGGGTACCTTAAAATAAATGCTACAGGGTACCAAAAAGAGAGCTAATTGTACCTTGAAACAGATGCTAAATGGTATCTCAAAACAAGTGCTAAAGCGTACCTTGACACAGATGCTAAGGGGTACCCAAAAGAGAAACTGCACCGTATAACAGCGGCTAAAGGGTATGTTAAAACAGATCCTTGAAATATATGCTAAAGAGTACCAAGAGTTAAGTGCTAAGTTGTACTTTACTAAAGTGTATCTTAAAACAACGATATAAGGGACGCTAAAGTGTACCTTGAAACAATTGCTAAAATGTACCTTGACACGCATGTTTAAGGGTTCTTTGAAATGAATGCTAAAGGCTACCTTGCAAACCAAAAGAGAGCTAAATTGCACCTTATAACAGATGCTAAAGGGTACATTAAAATAGATCTTAAAGGGTACCAAGAAAGGAAGCTAATTTGTACTTTACTAAAGTGTAGCTTGAAACCGGGTAGCTTGAAACAGACAGCAAAGGGTAGCTTAAAACAGATGCTAAAGGGGGGCTTCAGATACGAAGGCGCATGTTGAAACAAATGCTAAAGGGGAGCTTGAAACTGCTGATAATGTGTACCGAAAAAGAGAGCTAAGTAGTACTTTACTAAAGCGTATCTCAGAACAAATGCTAAAGGGGAGCTAGAAACAGATGCTAAAGGGTTCCAAAAAAGCGAGCTAAATTGTACCATAGACAGACGTTAGTATACCTTGAAACGCTAAATGCTAAAGGCTACCTTGACACAACATCATAGCTACTTTGTGCGTTTGTTTGGCAGGAACATTTTTAATTTTCACACTTTTCTGAAGATACCAAGAAACTAATGTATGAAGATACTTAGAAAAACCAAGATGGCGTCCGCTTCAACTCGAGGCTTCATAGCAACAGTTCCAAAACCACTTGGTGATGATTTGAGAGCCCCAAACACCGCCAGTGTCCTTATCTCCTCCCTCTTATCCTCACCTCACCTCCTCCTCCCTCTGTATCTCCCCCTTTCTTCTTTCCTCACCCCCTTCATCCTCACCTCCTCCTCCCTCTCTCTCAATGAACGAGCTGAATTGAAATCTGATCAAACAAAGCCCCCCCCCCCCCGACGGCCTCTTCCATCAGATGCATATTTTACACCAAACATGATGAATCAGCCTCTTCACCCGCTTCCTGTGTGAAACTATATCTGCGGCAACACACACACACACACACACACACACACACACACACACACACACACACACACAGACATATTGCAGTCTCTTCACTGTGAAAGCGGGGAATTGCAATTTGAGCCGTTGCTTAAAGAGATCAGTGTGTCCGGAGTGAAGTGTGTGTGTGATAGATATAGGAGTAAAACATACACACACACACACACACTCACAGAAAAGCACCTGACTCAACAGTTTTCGCTCGGTCAGATCTCTGAATCTGAATGAGGTGTGTCTTTGTGTGTGTGTGTGTGTGTGTGTGTGTGTGTGCGTCCAGCGTGTCATTCACATGCCTCTGCTCCTCCTCCTCTTCTTCTGTGGTGTCTCCGCTCCAGGTAATGGCAAACATTACAGCAGGAAATGATGTCATTTTCATTCCTCTTCTGATGCTCGGGAGACGACTCGCCGCATGAATTCATGCATGAGCGTGTGTGTGTGTGTGTGTGTGTGTGTGTGTGTGTGTGTGTGTGTGTGTGTGTGTGTGTGTGTGTGTGTGTGTGTGTGCGTTTGTTTGTGTGTGTTTACGTGCTGTGGTTGTCACTGTAGGCTCGGTTGTCAATCAGGATTACTGTGGCAAAAAGCGTTACCTTGGCAGCAACGACTGTTGGCAACCTGCAGGATGTCGTGTGTGTGTGTGTGTGTGTGTGTGTGTGTGTGTGTGTGTGTGTGTGTTAATATTGGGGGTTTATTGAGCTTTTGTGCAGGCGTGTGTGTGTGTGTGTGTGTGTTTGTGTGTGTGCGTGTGTGTTACAGACTCATTCTCTCCTCTAATAGATTCTCTCTTTATCTCGTCCCTCTCAGGCTTTCTCCATTATTCTCTCTCTCTCTATCTCGCTGTCTGCCTCGCTCGCCCCCTGTTTATTATTCTGTTTCTCCCTCCCTCCATTCTTCACCTCCCCCCACTCCCTCCCTCTGTCCTCACCTCTCCACACCTGGCTTCTTTCTTTTCGTCACTCTTTCTCTCCTCACTGCGTCTGTTGTTCACCTTTTCCTCTTTCTACTCCTCCTCCTTTCCTCTCTTTCGCTGCTCCGCCTACATTCTCTTCTTCTTCCTCCTCTTCCTCCTCTTTCTGCTCCACCTTTACCTCTACATCTCTCTGTCCTCCTTTTTGAGCTCATTTCTTTTTCTTCCTCTTCTACTCTCATTCTTTCCCCTCTTCTCGTCCTATTGCACCTCCACTACTTCCTCTCCTTCTCGTCTGTCTCCTCCTCTTTCCTCTTTTCTTTTGCGTCCTCCCCTCATCCCTCTATCGTCACCTCTCCATACCTCATTTCAGATTCTTTCTTTTCTCACTCTTTCCTTTTTTCTTGTCCATCTCATCTTTCTTTCTGTCTCCCTTTTCCTCCTCTCTCCCTCTTCATCTCCCCATCCTCCTCCTTTTTTTCTTTACTTCCTTCTTCCTCTTTCCACCCTTCTTATCTGTCTCCTCTCCTCTTCACTCTATCGGCACCTCTCCACACCTGGTTTCTTTCTTTTCATCCCTCGTTCTTCTTCTCATCCCTCTGCTGCCTTTTCATCCTCCTCCTTTTTTCTTTCATGCTGCTACTCCTCCTACTTTCACTCCTACTTCACCTCATCTTTCTCTCCCTTTTCCTCCCTCTTTTCCTCTCCACTCCTCAGCCTATCCTCCTCTTTTCCCATCCATCCTTTCCTCCTCTCACCTCTTTCTCCTTTCCACCTTTTCGGATCTGTTTCTCCATCTCGCTGGCTGTCATCTCTCTTTCTCTCTCTCATCCTTCTTACTCCTCCATCTGTTTGCCGTCTTTAACCTCCCTACTTTCCTCTCTCCTCGGACTTTGTTCTTCACTCTCTCCTCCTTTTCTTCCGGCCCTCCTCCTTCTCCTCCAGCTCTCTCTTTCTTCCTCTGTGCCTTTTTTCTTCCTTTCTTCCTCCGTCTCTCTTCTTCTTCTTTATCTCTCTCCTCCAGTTCGCCTCCTCTGTTTGGAGTATTTTGTGCTTCATGGCGGCTTCTGATATTTCTCTCTTCTTATTTGCTTCCATCCGTCTTCTCCTGAACTTACGTTCCCTCTCTCCCTCGTCCTCTCCGCTCCTCCACCTCCTCTCTTCATGCAGCTTTTCCCCACCTTGTCCCATCCTCCTCTGCACCTCCTCCTCCCGCTCTTTCTCCTCCTTTCATCTCCCCACAAACAGCCGGGGTAAAATGCTCGAGTGCGATAACAAAGTTTCGGGGGGATTATTTCCCAGAGTTTTAATTTCTTCTTCCTGTGTGTGTCAGGTGACTGACAGACGAGTGTAACAAAGCTCCGGTGTGAAAACATTCGACTCAGCTTAAAGAAATCAGCAGGAAACAGAAACTTTGCTCCTGTTTATTTTGGATTATCTCCTCGGTGAAAGCTGCTTTTTCACTGCGAACAAGAAAATCTGAACGAGCGAGAGTGTTCCTGCAGAAACGTCAGACAGCCGACCTGTCAGAGGATTATCCTTTAACCCCCTGAACTCTGATTCCACCTTAAATTTCCGCTTTGATAAGTTTGGAAGGTTCAAAGACTAAAACAAAATCCCGCAGCATCACTTATTCTTTATGGATTACTGCCAGAACTCAAACTCGAGTGTGATGAAGCTTCCACTTTAAAAACTTCGCCGGAAAAGAGGCGAGTAGGAATGTGAGGAGTTGAAGTATGGGGTCACTTTATGGGTCATTTAACTCATTTATACAACAGCTCACACGTCCTCCTACTGACGTGTTTGTTCCATTTCTTGTATAAAAATATGGCCGACATGTCAGCTCGCTAACAGTGAAGCCAAACCCTCTGTCGCCCCCTGCTGACTGGCTGCAGTATAGCTCATAAAGCCCGCCTCCTCCATGTTAACAGATGGGACATGAGTCAAACTATAAAATCAAAATACACATCAAAAACATTTTTCTCAAACATGGTTTCTGTCATTATAGTTAGTTCTTATCATGCTGATTTATGTCCAAGTGTTCATTTTTCTGACAAGTTTACTTTTAATTAGTTATTTGATGCTATAAAAAGGGGGTGTGGCCTCATGATTGACAGCTCTGTGGACAAATGGGGCTCCTGCAGCGTTCTGTTCCCGAGTAGCAGAGTAGAGGAGGAACAGCGAGAGGAGACGTCACTAACACTAACATTACAGTCATTGAACTTTCCATCAGCGTGAATATCTGCTTCAGACCGACACAAGTATGGTGCAGGATAAAGGACAAAATTAAGACTATTGAGAGGCTGAAGGAGGCTGCATCTTTGCCGAAGCCAGCTACTGATCTGGCCAATGATAAGCCAGCGCTGGAAATGAGAGGCCGGCGGTGGTAAATGAGAAGCTGCCTAATTATCTGACCAGGGCGGCAAGTCATGCGTCTAACATAGCAACCCATTAGCTTCCCGAGGCTAGTGACTAGCACGCCGATGCTAGCAACCCACTGGATCGGCTACTGGCTAGCTTCGTCGGGCTAGTTGCTAGCCTCGGGAAGCTAATGACCAGCCTAGCAAGTATCTGATCCAATTGGTAGCAAGCTTCGGCATGCTAGTCGCTAGCCTTGGAAGCTAATGACCAGCCTAGCAAGTGGCCAATCCAATGGGTTGCTAGCTCCGTGCTTCGGCTGTCTCCCGCTCCACAGGTATATTTTGGTTTTATTTTTGTGCAACGAGAGGAGGTGGAGACGTGTCGGCCATCTTTACAGTCAATGGTTTCTCCCACTCGGCTTTGTGCCTGTGTTTGAGGTTGGGGAATGAAAGAGTCACGCAGCTCCTTGTAATTGTCACAGACTTCAGGCTAACTTTACAGAAGACGGCGGTTTGCAACTGTTTCTAATATTTAACCCTGAAAAGATAAAATCACAACCTGAAGCTGACCTCCAGTCAAGCGTTGATCTGGTCGCACCTGGCCCAACTCTGGGTCTTCTCCTCTCCCACTTGGAGCTGATATGCTGTATGCTGGAGTGAATGACTTCCCTAGATGAATGGTGTTTACCTTTGTCATTGACTGAGCTTAAAGTCATTCATCTTCCTTTATCACACAATAACACATCTCATCTGTCTCCTCCTCAGGTACCTGGCGGTGACTCAGTTCAGTCCGATCCACGCCCGGAAGGCCTTCCCCTGCTTCGACGAGCCCGTCTACAAGGCCACGTTCTCCCTCACCCTCCGCCACGACCCGCAGTACACCTCGCTGTCCAACATGCCCGTCGAGAGCAGCTCGCTGTCGGACGAAGACGGCTGGGTGACCAATTACTTCAGCCGCACGCCCCGCATGTCCACGTACTACCTGGCCTGGGCCGTCTGCAACTTCACCTACAAAGAGACGCAGACTGACAGCGGCGTGACGGTGAGTCAAAGCACACAGAAAACCTGACAGGGTTCAGTTGATGCAGGTTTAGATATCCTGTTTTTAAAGGGAGACCCTGGTGTTTTAAACCTCGGCTGTATTTTTACCTATTCTTGGGTCTTAAAGACGAATAGGTACAAAGAGTTTTGGAATTGCCCCAGTAGATTGTTTCCGCCAGCAACAGCGAGTAGGGCTGTAATGGCTTCAATGTAATCCTTTGGGGAAAGGTCGTCCACTAAAAGTTCTTGTTTTTCCACTGACTCAGATTGTTATTCTAAGTGTCTGACAACATCACAGAAAGGACCCCGACAGAGATAAACCTTTTTGTTATAGAGGAAGATGATGATTTTTTTAAATCGCAAACGGCAGCTACATCGCTCTCTTCCAAACCACCAGACTCCATTCAGAAAAGCAGCGATTTAACCTTGCAGAACGAAGGGGTTGCTGGTCTACTGCTGCCTCCTTTGGTTAGTTTGTTGTGTTACTGGGTATGTCAAAGGTTTAGTTCTGATCCAACACATGTTGTTGTAACACACAATAATACACACAAAAAACAGAACAGCAACCTCTGTGTTCTGCAAGGCAGAATTGCCCCTTTTGTTAATGGAGTCTGGTGGCTTTGAAAACAGCAATGTAACGGTTGTTTCTTGTTTCAAAAAAGCATCTTTCTCTGGGCCATCTTTTTACATTTTGGGGTCTAAATGACTAATAGCTACTATAACGTTTAATAACGTTTAATAACGTATAATAACGTTTTGGAACTACTCCAACAGCTGCAAGCCAGGCTGTAATGGCTGCGAAGTCCTGAGATATGTCAACTAAAGATGCCTCAGATTGTTATTCTAAGTGTGTGACAACATTACAGAAAGGGTTTCTACAGAGATAGACCTTTTTGTTACACAGGAAGATGATTTTTTGAAACAAGAAACAACATTGCTGTTTTCAAAGGCACCAGACTCCATTGACAAAAACGGTAATTTTACCTCACAGAACACAGGAGTTGCTTGTCAACTGCTGCCTCTGGTGGTTAGATTATTTTTGTGTTATTGTGTGTTAGACAAAATGTGTTGAACCCGAAGTATACTTTAAAAAATACTTAAGTTACACAGTAACACAACAAACTAACTAACGAGACCAGCAAGTTCCATGTTCTGCAAGGTTAAATCACTGTTTTTCTGAATGGAGTCTGGTGTGTTTGCAGAGAGCGATGTAACGTCTGTTTGTGGTTAAAACAATCATCTTCCTCTGTAACTAAAAGGTCTATCTCTGTAGGGATCCTTTCTGTCATGTTGTCACACACTTAGAATAACAATCTGAGCCTGTTAGTGGAAACAACAAGAACTTTGAGGATGACGTTGCAGCCTGTTTCACAGCTGCTGGCTGAAGCAAGCTACTGCAGCAGTTCCAAAACTCTGTGCCTGTTTGTCATTTAGACCTGAAAATATGTAAAAATAGGGCCTTGTTTCTAAAAATACAGAAATAACCCTTTAATGTTTACAGTAAAGGTTATTTTCCTCCATCAAATCTGCCTTTTGTAACACAGCTCAAAGATTCAGCCTCCCTCAGGCGTGTCAGCCACAGATGAGAGGAAAACAGCAAAGGCAGGAGAAGAAATAAATAAGAAAATTAAATAAACACATCAACAAAAATAAGCTGGTTTCAGATAAAACTCATTGAGATGGAAAATAAGCAAACTGAGCGAGCCGCGGCGTTATTAAGGTATTTTTTAACTCTAATCTCCTGATCCTGACTTAATGATGTGTTCTCTCTCGATGAGACGTTTTCTGGAGCTCGTATTTATTTCTTTAAACATCTCATCCTGTGATCTTGACTTAATGGACTCTCTGTGTAGCAGAAACCAAATGTTGTTGATTCTGTGCCAGCTCCTTCTTCTCCTCCTCTCTGTCATCTCTGCTCTCTCGTCCTGTGGGACTCCTGTTTGTCTCCGGGCTGAGGGAGAAAAAGATACGCTGTGTGATGAAACATGTGTGGAGGGAAGGTGAAACACTGAGGCTCGTTATCTCGACATAATGACATGTGTGAGCCCCTATCACCTCTCTATACGCAGATACGGTTGTGATAGCTTTTAATTACAGGAAGTAGAAGTCTGCTTTTCATTCTCAGCCTTTGAAGGACAATTCTTTGATGTATTTAACTTTTTAATGCTTTCTGTAGTATTTATTTTAAACTGAGCAGCGCTACAGCCAGAGAATTATGCTACACTGTACAAACACCTCCCTCTAAAATAACTGGTCAAGGCTGCGAAGTTCAAACGTTTTAAAAGTCTGCATAAATCACAACTTAGATTTTACGCTTAGCCCTTTATCGGTGTTAGCTTGTCCGGACGTTTCAGTTAGCATGGCTTGTCAGTTGAAAGGTGATCTAATTTAAAGATGAGGGGGAGAGACTGATACACGAACATAGCTCTGCTTGGTGATTTGGTTTAGTAGTTATCTATCCACTGCTTATCCCGTTCACTGGGGGCTGGAGCCGAACACAGCTGTCATTGGGCGAGAGGCGGGGTTACACCTGGACTGTTAGTCACAGGGCTGACACATAGAGACAGACGACCTTTCACGCTCACGTTTACACCAATTTTAGAGTCACCAGTGAACCTAAGGAGCATGTCTCTGGACTGTGGGAGGAAGCCGGAGTACCCGGAGGGAAGCCACGCATGCACGGGGAGAACATGCAGACAGAAAGGCCCACGACGTCTGAACCGGGAATCAAACCAGGAACCTTCTAGCTGCTCCTTAAATAGTTATCAACTAATGCTTTGTCTTTTTAGTTTGATAAATGTCAGCCATTAGAAGATGCAGAAGATGAAAACGTAACTTTCTGCTGCGATATGTTTGTTAATGTGGACCGTCAGAGGAGCTTTAGGTCTCTGTGGTGACACCAAACATCAACACAGCTGAAGTATTGACATGATGTCATGTTTGGAGTCGACTTTGCAGCCGAACTTAAGAGAGAACTTGCGTACAGCCGGTGCAACAGGTTTGACGGGTTCCTCACTTCATGACAGCACAGTACTAAATCACTATAGCTCCTCTTTAAGCAGCTTAGTAAGAGCCCAAACTGCTGTCAGGATATAATTAGGTGATGGAGGCCTTGGCAATGACACCTCCATCTCATGAAAACAATGGCTGATACCTTTCAGATAATATCAAAGTGTAATGGTTGAATCTGGACGGCTCATGTTTAGATAACGGGTCAGACGGTTGAATGTCTCCAGATGATGTAATTAAAGCGGACGGTGGTGTTTGTCGTCTCACAGTCACACACAGTCATTAAGATGTGAACTCAGGATAACCGTTCGGTATCTGGGGATGACACATGATTAACTTGCTTCCGTACCGAGGTCGACGCACTTTCATTACTTCCTTTCCTCCAAGACGACTCCTGGATGTGTCGGGAGCCGGATTGTTCCACGTATGGCGCATAATGTGTGGACATTATGCTGGTTTTGATCTGTGTTTTTGATGTCTGAGGCTGTCGGCAGATGGAAGGAGTCACTGCTCCAGGAGTGTAATAACCGCGCTGTTTGTTCCCCCGTGCTCTAAGTGCAACATAACAACTCCTTTTATCGTGTCTTTGTTCTGTTTGGGAGATAATCAGCCTCTAATTTTTCCTCCACATAAAACAAATCTGTTGTTATGGATTCAGAGACTTCAGCTTTCATTGCCTGTATCTGTTCACATGTTGGTAGATAGGGAACATAAGATCTGTGCTGATTCATTCTGTAAGCACTTCCTGTTTGCATCGTATCCATGAATGTTCAAAATCTATCACTTGATTACTTTTATCCTGAAGAAAACTTAAAATCAGTCTGATTATCTTCAACTGTGCACCCCCCACCAAAGACGACTTCTGGGGGTTTGTTGGCTGAAGCTATCGGAGAGAACGTCGCCCTCTGAAAGCCTCACTGACGCTGAATCTAAAAGTATGTTTCATGTCTGCGCTCAGATTTCACTGAGTTATGATTCCTAAAAGGGCTGCGATTTATGGGGAGACTCGCAGCTATCAGGCACTTAAGGTTTCCTCCTATAGTAGTAAATAATAATAATAATAATAATGATAATAATAATAAAAATAAAATAAACATGAAAACTAATAAAAAATTAAAATAATTAAAGTAATAATAGTTATTAAAATAAATACATAAAAAATAAAATATGCAAATTAAAAAATAATAAGTAAAATTACAAAAAAAAAAATTAAAAGAAAAAAATAACAATAATAAAAATTAAATGTACAAATAAAAAGAAAAAAAAATTAAAAGAAAAAAATACAATACAAATAAAAAAAAAAAATTATAAATATAAAAATTACAGGTAAAAAAACAAGGAGAAAAATTAATAAAATAAAAATAAAATAAAATAAAAATAATAATAACCTTTATTTAAAGAGCACTTTTCAAAATCCAGGCAGCAAAATAAACAGGCAGGTTATTAAATCACGAGCATAAACAAAGATACGGTTCTCAGCACTTGGCTCAGGTTCCGTCCACACCCAGAACTGGACCAGTGATCGTGACCCAACTCCAGCCATCAGGCTGTTAAAGACCCGGCAGTCAGATCGTATCTCCCCTCCTCACGGTGTTTAACATGTCGATCATGTCTGTTATGATTCTGATTTGAAAGTCAAAACCTTCCACTGCTGGATTCTGCTGGTATCCCATCATCCTTTAACAAGCGCAACATTTAAAACAGGAATATGCACACGCACGCGTCGACGCTGCTACAAGGACAAACACATGCACGACCTTGTTTCTCCTCCTCCTCTTCTTCCTCCCCTCCTCCGATCATCTCTCTATCAGTGTAATTACAGCTCATCCATCTCGTCTGCCAGAAACTCAAGGACAGCACTCCAAACACGCACACACACACACACACACACACACACACACACTCACACACACACACACACACACACTTTGCCTGCTTCTCCTTGTTTCTGGGAGATAATTTCGGTGGAATGCTGCTTTAATGACAAATCATATCTGGGTCATTTATAACCATCCCCAGCCTCCTACACTGTCTCCGTGTGTGTGTGTGTGTGTGTGTGAGTAAAATTAGGGTGGAATCAGTGAGGCTTGTGAGTTTGAGTCTTTGTAATGAATACATTAATCTTTATTTTTGTCCCTTCCATTTTTAGTCTCCAGAAACAGAGAGGAGCAGTTGCAGTCTTTAGATGCATCAGAGGTGAATGAAGACGGTCACATGTCAGGACTCTGGTTGTGGTGCAGGTCTGACTGATGTTCCTGAGGAGCAATACAAGCCAATGTTTCTGTTAAAGTGAAATTTTAAAACAAGTTTAATACAAAATTAATTGTTGGTTAATTTGATTGACACATCCGAGAAGAAGTCCAAACGTATTAAGTCCCGCCTTTCTCCAGCTGTGTCTCAGTTCAGGGGCTGCATCCCTCGCAGGACGCGGCCTACAGAGGATGAGTCAGTCATAGCCTGTGTAGACGCTAAGGCCGAGCTGAAATGAGACGGTCTTGTCTGCGGAGGACTTCCTGTTTGCGTCTTCCCCACTTACCCTTGCGTCACCAAATATTCCCCTGACACCTAGCAGGTAGCTAGCTGGCTAACATAACGTAACTTTACCTATTATTTTAAAGAGAATTTGTGTAAAGGAGCCTTTCTTTTCCGAACGTTTGTATCTCTAGCTACTCGACTGAATTTAAACCAAAAACGTTTACATCTTAAAGTGTATCCCTCGGCTGTTTGAGTCCGCCATCTTGTTTGAATTGCTGTGCAATAAATCTCGAAATACTTTTGCAGAGCTTGAAGAAGCCTTTGCAATTAGCCTTTAAATGCATCCTTCAAAGGATGCAGCGTCTGAACTGGGACACAGCTGTTGATCGATGATTATCAGTCAGCCTTGTTTTTATAAACATACACTTTAATTAATTATCTCTTAAAATATATAATATTTATAACCAATGATCTTTGTCTTACAAAATGTAAATTCATTAATTATGTATTTATCATAATCATATTAACAGTTATCTTTTTATGTATTAATATATATAATATAAATGTATCATGTGTCCACCGACACAGATACCCAAGAACAATCTCTACATGTTTTCATTTTAATACATTATTATTTACAGAGAAACAAGCTAAACAGTAAACTCTGTAACCACCTGGTGATTGTCAAACCACTCCTCTATTAGCTGTGAAGGCTAGGCTCGCTGTCCATGGTGCTGAAATATCTGCCGAACTAGACGTGACGTAAGGGGACCTCACTGCTCGCTCTAAGACGCACACAGAGAGCTATATGTCTGTTTAAACAGTTTACAATGCACAGAAGGTTCATGTCATGTCACATGGTCATACTTACAGCAGATTAAATTCCAATCCAATGAAAATGTGACACGATACAGTGATCTGGACGGATCAATTAACTTAGCCTTTTCAAAAGGCTTTTATTTCCCTTTCATGAACAGAAAAAAGTATGTTTAGGTAGCAAATTATAAAAAGACATGATTCATTGTTAGTACTGTTTTGCATCATCCATATGAGTTGTAAAAGTAAAGTAGAGTTAGCTGCTAAAGCTAGCATTGATAGCCTCAGGTTAACTTTTTTTTTAGGTTCCTCTTGGTAACTTTTAATTTTAATTTTATGGCATCGCTACGCTTTTTGTTTCGATCTATCGCACTAAGAAACGTATTTAAGGGTTGGACATGTTTTCAGATTGTTTGTGATTGGAGAATCATTAGCTAGCAGGAGAGCGGTGGGCTAACGGCACTAGAGAGAGAGAGAGAGAGAGAGAGAGAGAGGACATTTAAAAGATTGTACTGAACTGTGTCTGGATCTGTGGTTGGATCTGTGGTCGTGTATACACCCTGTGATACAATGACCACATGTCCAGTGTGTTGTCCTCTGCATCGTGTGCGTGTGAGCCGGGCTGCAGCCCTCTGCGGTCCTGCACAGGATGAGCCCTCACAGATAACGGATACACATGAACGGATTTTCCAGGACATTAGGACGTGCTTCCATTTCCCACCAGCCAAGACTACTTACAGCTGATGTTTCAAGATATGAGAGATTAGAGGATTACTTGGTCATTTACACACTCAACAGCTCTGGACGATCCAAACACTACGTGCCACATATAGCAAACAATATGTGCGCTGAAATTCAGTAACACGCTCGACCTTTTCCACCCTGCTGCCCGACATTACTGTGACCTCTCTAACATAACCAACTTTTGTTTAAATCAGTGAGTTGTGTGAGGTTTATGTTACGTCTCTCTCCTCCCTCACAGTGTTTAAAAAGACCAAGTTTGTTTTTGCATCTGACAGACTCTGATTGTTATGCTGAGTGACATCGTTACGTCGCCACCAGACAATCACAGGACAAAGACATTGTTGTCTAACGCTGCCGCAAAAGTTAGTTTGTGTGTCTATCTTTAATCTATATATAAATGTATTTATTGTCGTCCTTCTGAAGCTTTTAAATGAATAGCACAACCCTGCTGTTTCACCTTCCTGAGCGCTGGTCAGGTAGCCATGGATCCACAGGAGGAAGCTGCGGTAACTTGAATATTTAGATCAGTTAAAATCAGCCTAAAAAGCCACGTGATGATGGCGTTAACGATCGGGAAGATTGGGGAAATGTTCGGTTGAGGGAAATAATGATGCAAAAGTGTGGAGCAGCTGATATTGAATTGGGGATGATTAAATGATTGGGCTAAGTGTGCACACTCTGGCCTCCCTGCAGGGCGCTGTGCAGCAGACATGAGCACGCTGAATAAGTCAGCAGTCCTCATGATGAAACACCTCAGATCTTCCATTGATGAATGTTGAATGAACGGGCTCTCCCTCCATTAACACATGCATGAGGAGCACTTCATGCTGCTACGTACCTGATAATTCATGAGTCACATTGGCAGCTAAACTTGGCCACAACACAAAAACACAAGATGTGATTGTAAATGCAGGGCATGAAACGGATCCAGGAAGCAGACTCCCTCTCTGTGTCTCTGTTACAGCTCCGCTCTCATATTAAAATCCTTGTTTCAGCCTGAAGGCAGCGGAGACGCTGCTGTCTGTTTGCAGAGCAGCTTCCTCTGACAGAAACATTAATCCTCCCATCCCTCCATCCTCCTCCTCCGATCCTCTGAAAGGAACGGCTCAGTGTGACGGAGAGAAAGAGAAAACAGGCCTCCTTCTTCATAACTACTCGTACAGCTTCATGTGACACGAACATTCATCGCTACATCCTCCTCAAAACAACGGAGAGAAAAAGAAGTGAAATCTACCAGAGCAGGAATTTAGTCACCGCATGAATCATGTTGCTTAACCTGCATAAATCAGAGAGCAGTGTTTTTAGACTTCCGATGTAGAAGAGCAGCGAGGGCTGCAGCCGACAAACCTGCAAAGCTACCGGCTGTCACCAAAGTGCTAATGTGTTGCTCCATTTACAAGGTGATACAAGAGGCTTCCTTCAGCAGCACCTACCAAAGCGTTACTCCGCCATGTTGGTTCATTTCAATGTTTCACCACATGAAGTCCTCACTACGTTTACTTCATACGTTACGTTGCATTTTCAAACCCTTTGAACCAATCTACATTCACATCATCATAATAACCCTGCAGATGATCCAGAGCGCCGCAGCACGACTGGTCTTCAATTAACCTAAACAGCACGCGTCACTCAGCTGCTCGTATCCCTCCGCTGGCTCCCAGCCGCCGCTCGCATCAAATTCAAGCCCTGTTGCTCGCTTACAAAACGGCAACAACTCCTGCCGACCTGAACGCCCTCATCCAGGACTACACTCGCTCCTGCCAATGACAGGCGCCTGGTACTCCCATCACACCAGGGCCCTAAGTCGCGAACTAGACTCTTCTCCTCAGTCGTCCCCCGGTGGTGGAACGAGTTACCAAACTCCATTTGAGTCCCTTTAACATTTAAGAAGAAGCTAAAGACCCAGCTCTTTATGAACACCTCTGTCCTTAACGATATTCATGTTGTTGATGATGCTTCTTTTCACTCTGTGCGTTGCCTCTGTGCTCTGCCTGTCGGCACCAGTGTCCGATCGCTCATGAAGCTGTTTGTTGTTCATAAACATTTAAAGTGTAACTGCACCCACAGGTCTGACCAGAACTCCACCCACTGCACAGTTTGAATAATGCTCAGAGTGGGCAAGGAGTTGAGAGGGGGGTGGAGGGGGATGAGAGGGGGGTGGGTGTGTCAGGCAGCTCAGTGACGTCCCCTCCCCTGGCCAGAGGAAAATGGAGAGCGACACAGAGTCACAGGGCACATGTGACCAAGCAGAGGGCTCTTTAGAGGTGGAGGGCTTCTCCCCTCCAGACTCCCCTGGAGAGCACTTCAGTGTGGTGGAGGACCCCGGTGGTCCCGATCCCTATCAGTTCGAGCCGTTGGTTCCGGCCCCACTAACGCCTGAAGCCGGAGCTTTTTTATTTCTGATTCTGAAGAGAGCATGGACGCAGTCTCTGAGTGGTAACGAAACGTTAGCTAGAAGGCTAATGTAGGCCTACAGTGTGCTAGCAGTGTAAACTCTAGTGAATGATGCATCTCGATCTTTGAAAATGAACGCGGTTTCACAGACTCCCTCTCAAAGACGGGGCCGGGAGGGCAGGGTGTACCGCCCACCTCTGACTGACGGGCGTGAACATTTTTGTTTTTATAAATTTGGTCCCAAACGGTCTCTGCATCACCATCGGCTGGAAAGGTCCAGGGCTGGTTTAAAACCGTAGATGGTGTGTTGACTCGTCTCCAACACATGAAATGCAGATTTTTATACATTTGATAAGAATATTAACACCTGCATTGATGTGTTTCATCACAGTGCAGCAATATAATTTAAATCACAGCTCAGAGAACATCTTAAAGTGGGCAGTTTAACTCTCTAATGACACACATCAAGTAAAGAGTGTGTCCTAACTTCCTGTCACAGCAACACTTTCTAACCGAACACAGGATTGAAGCTTTCCTGTTCACACGGTGGATTTGAAGAAGACTGATTTTAACACTTCCTCATCATCGTTAAACATCTCCAGGTTTAAGATCAAAGCCTCTCTTCCATCTCTCCGTCCCGAGCAGTAAACAGTCCCTCTGTCAGTCTGGGACTCTTCCAGGCGTCTTTGTTTTGATTCTTTCAGAGCGTCTTTGTCTTTTGTTTCTTCACCTCCTTCACAAACAGATGTTTGTTTTTCACTCGTGTTGTCGGTATAATGTGTCTCTGTAAGGATCTCTGTTCCTGTAATGAGCCTCTTTCCCTTCAGGGAGGATTAGAGACTGTCACAATCTGAACAAACAAACAAACAGTGCGCGCTGACCCACTGAGCAGCTCCTGCTTCAATAAAACCTCCATCTTGCAGCCATTTAGCTCGTTATTCCTTCATCTACTGTCATTCCAACGACTGTCAGCGTCATAAAGCGGAGACGCTCGGTGTTTATCTGCCGGCTAATCGCCGATGTGAGTGCGAGCATGTTCTGTCTGCAGCTCGTCTGCCTTAAACACACAGTGATGGTCTGCAGCGAGGAGACATCACTGCGAGGATGTTTCGGATTATCTGGCTGACAAAACGTTTGCAGAAAGAGATTCCAACACGGCTGAGGAATAAGCTTAAAATCCAATGATCACGATTCTTACTCGTCTCGTCATGTCTTGTTTAAAGACGAGGCCGCGGATAATTCAGACGTTTCTCAGAGTCAACAAATCCTGGGTAATCTTTGTGTCCGGTTGTGAGCGTGCACGCTCGTGTTCGGCTGTAACGATCTCTTCCATCGGGTGTTTTTCTCTCCTGTGGAGGAAAGTTTGACCAAAAATCAGAGAGAGAATTTCTTTACTTTCCTGTAAGATATTAAAATGTCACATTAACATTCTATAATGATAATAAAGGTCACATTAATGTCCTAAAAGGATAATATACTATAGGTCAGATTACTATTTTAAAATGATAAAGGTCACTTCAACATCAGATTTTTATGTGACAGCGTGGTTTAAATAAAGAACATCAGGATGCTGCTGTGACTTTAACTAATGACAGCTCAGTGCACAGAAAGGTTATAGATAACATTAGACATAATAAAATGGATTACAGGAAAACGTCTTTTGGAAAGACAAACTGAAGTAGAAAATATACGAGCAGGAAACGGGACGAGGTTCTGCTACATTTGATCCTGTGAAATACGACGAAACAGAAATGAAATATTATTTTATGTCTTCTTGTTTCGCTCACAAAGACAAAACTAACATTCAAAAGCAAAGATCTACTTTGTTCTATTCACGTCATTTTCTTTGAGCTTTTATTTGTCCATCTGAAATCGCTCGGATTATTAGGACAGGGACTTCCTGTTGGGATGATGTAAGGGTTTTTAACCTTTGGTCTGCGTACACAACCGGCTGTGTCATGAATGTAATTGGATGTAGTGATGTAAACAACAAACATGGTGACACTCAAGGAGGTTACTATCATGTTAATTCTGAGATCACGACAGAAACAGTTACAGCTTTTGTGTGTTCGGTGGTTCATGTTCCTCCGTGCACGGACGTAACGGTCCCAGACTTGTTATTTCGTCCATTTGTCCATTTAGTGGTTTGCAGGTTTCCATGGCGACTTCTAAAACAGAACTTATCTGTCTCCAGCTGTTTGACGGGCATCAGAATGAGCATGATGGCGAGCTTGGTGTCGGCCTCGGGCTGGAGTTCTGTCCCGTGCGGGGCTCGAGCAGGAATCTGCCAAAGGGGACACATGTTAGTGTACGATCAGCCTGCTTTGACAAAGATCATACTTTTAGATAAATATAACAAGATGCGTCTCAAAAAGCATTCATGGTTCTTCACTTCAGAGTATTTCAAGTATTTTGTCAGGTTACCTCCTAGTGGGAACCAAAACATGGCTGCTCCTGAGAACTATCCTGTGAGGAGCACAAATCAAAGAGTCTTCAAGCTGAGTTATGGAAAAAGACATGACAAGAAAAACCAGTTTTTGTTACATAGAAATGATTGATTTTTTTTCTGCCCTTTCCTGATGAAACATTTATCAGGACACCAAAAATAACTCACATTAAGCTGTATGATATGGAAGAACCCGTGTCCACACACACTTCTAACATGCACCCGCACCTTTATAAGTTTGTATTTTGGCTTCTTCTAATTGTTTGCCAACTAGTTTCCCCCTGTTGGCTTTAAAAAGGAAGCAGTTTACTTTATACCGTAGTTTTATGTAAATGAGTGTGTGGTATTTATCATTGTTAATAGTGCGCAGCTGTTCAAACATGCATCTAATAAATACTAATGTTGTTTTGCACGTGGGCAGGTAGAGCGCACAGATGTTGAGCTCCGTCTCTGAGTTTGATGAATGAGGCTTTGTTTATCCAGAAACCGATCGGGGTTCGTTCTCAAACGTACAACGGATACCGAGACACACCTGCACAGCATCCTGGGAAATGGTTGCATCACGTGTACGGGAAGCAGGTGTGTTAGTGGTGCATGTAGAAAGACATGGAGAAGACTTTGCACACTACCGTTCAGGAGTTTGGTGTAGCTACCATCAAGGCTCGATTGTGTTTATTCAGATGGATGAGAGGACCGCTCTGTATTTATGAGTGGCCTTCTGTGTTGTAGAAAGGCGTCTTTACAAATAGATGCTGTTTTGTACAGAGCGAATGTGTTTTACAAACTCAAGCACCATTGGAGAAAAGAATCTGGAGGTTTGGCAGATTTAAACGGGAGCAGGTTTCTGTTTCAGTGTCAAATGCACAATAAAGCCTCAAAGCTGATATTAAGAGGTGTGTTACCTGAGCAAGGCTGGTCTCAAAGGTTTAAACAGAAACAGAAGAAGAAGGTGTAGGGTTAGCCCTGTTGGGAAAACAAGTGAACATACTATGGCTCGGCTAATCAGAGATAAAACTCGGTCAATCTAACCAATGAGCCAAGTTTAGAGCTCATGTGAGATCACCATTGTTGTCTAAAAATGGGGGCTGGAGAGGAGCGCTTAGGCTTGATTTCTTTATTTTGGAGCCAAAACTTTATTACATTTAAAGGAATAAATAGTTTGACCAATGCATCGCCCCTGACTACTTCTATATCTGTCTTTGTAGCATCTTATTTTTCCACTGTCCAAATTGGCTCGTGATTATAGAAGAATTGCAGTGCACTACTTTTTGTCGGTATATAACCAAACTGTTTCTACACTGCGTAACGAAGCTCCGCCGTCGTGGCACCTTTGCCATTCTACATTGGACCAAGCCACGTTGGCGTACAGGTAATAATCCCGCCTTGAACTAAGAGGTGTGCTGAAATTAAGAGGCATGTTACCTTAGCAACGCTGTCCTCAAATGTTTATAATAGAAACAGAAAGTTAGTCGAGGGATCGACCTGTTGGGTTAACAACTGAGCAGAGTGTAGAGCAGAGGTGGCCAACCCTGCTCCTGGAGGGCTACCTTCCTGCATGTTTTAGGTTTCTCTCCACTCCAACACACCTGATTTGAATGATCTGCTCGTTATCAACCAGCTGAAGCGTTTCAGGGGATCGGTAACGAGCGAAACATTGGAATCAGGTGTGTTAGAGTGCGGAGAAACCAAAAACATGCAGGAAGGGAGCCCTCCAGGAGCAGGGTTGGAGACCCCTGGTTTAGAGCAGCGTTGTTCTCCAGAAATGGGGGTTGGGGGAGTTGGGGGGGTGCTCAGGCTTTTTCTGGACTGGAAAACAAATTCAAAGTTGTAATCATTTAATTTGTTCGTATGTTGATGCCAAAGTATCTTAAATTATAGAAGAAAAATCAATTAAATTGTTTGACCAATCCAGCTCACAACTTCTTCCGCTTGTCAACAATCTTTGTAGCGTCCGAATTGGCTCGTACATTTGTTACAGATGAATTACAGTGTTCTACTTTGTGTTGGTATAAATGCAAACTGTGAGACAGAGCAGCCAAAGTATTCAGAATCTAACTGAACGACTGTTTTAATAACTATCTTTGGTCACTTCATCTTTTCTGGCCTGGAAAACAAAATGGTTCCAACAGTATTCTCTCCTGTCATGCAACTGTTTGGGACCTGAAATCATTAAATTACTGCTGTGGGGAGAAGACAAGCATCGGGTCGGTGTACTCGTACGTATGGACTCGTCTGTAAGAGGGCCAGGACATTATTTCCTCATGACGGGGGTGATATGTATTCACCAGCTGCCCCCGTTAGCTTCCTGCTCGTGCTCTGCTCCTTCTGAAATCAGCAATCATCTCTTTTGTCTTGTTGACATTGACAGAGAGACTGTTATCCTTGCTTCGGCTCTCTGCCTGTCTCACTTCATCACAGCGGTGTCGTCAGCAAAAGTGATGATATGATTGGACAGATGTGTGGCGCTGCAGTCATGGGTCAGCAGTGTTTGTTATGAAGGGAGTAGTGACTGTCTGAGGTCTGTTGATCTCAAAGTCAAGGACCCACATACGCGGCGAGGAGAGTGTGTGGCTGTGTGTGTGTGTTGCCGCGCTCTCCCGGCACTCGTATCAGTTGCTAAACCATCCATCAAATTACCGTGGCATCCGAGCGTCCATCACCTCATCCATCATCCAAGGGCGACAGACGGAGCGACAGAACGCAGCGAGAGATGTCACGGGCGAGTGGAGAGATAACAAGGGGAGAGGAGAGGAGAGGAGAGGAGGGGCAGTAAGTAAAGAAGGAAAAGAGGAGAGAGACCAGGAGAAGAAGAAGAGTTGTAAATAAGTGAGGAAGAGAGAAGATGGGATATTTTAGGCTTGTGCCCTTTTAGTGTTTGAATAATATTCAGCTCCGAGTGGAAAATGTCACTGTGGCTTTTCTGCAGTTGATTGACTGAATAATTCTGTGTTTTCCTGGTGAGAATAAAATGAGCAACCTCAGACGTGTCTGCCTGAACAGAGCAAAACATCGAACCATCAATCTGGAGCGGGAGCTCATCTCTGCTGTCATTTACATGAGGAACAGTGTGGTGACGTTGTGCGACATTATGAACACAGAATTATACATCCTACATCATACAATCTTAAGCTAAATGAAGGCTAGCTTCAACTAGCAGGCAGCTTTTAGCTAGCAGCAGTTGTGCATTGGCGTCTACATTAACGCACGTTTCCTCGGCTTTACGTATCGTGTTCAGCTCACAGCTGAAGTCGTATGTTGATCCACACGTGCTTTCTGTGATGGTTTGGTTTGTGATTGTTGCTGTTGGATGCCTTTGTTTAGTTCATTGCTAATACACAGACTGAGCCTAATTGTGTTTCTATTGTGTGTATTCATATCGAGGAAATGTGATCTTTTTCTGACCTGACCAGACCTGAAGCGATCCCAGCATGCACTGCGTAAGAGGCAGGGAGCACCTTGTCTGTCATAGAGCCAGGAAACACAACCAGCAACCTTCCGCACTCACAGCTCGGGGCAATTTAAAGTTTGCACTTCAGCCTACCTGCATGTTTTGGGGCTGAGGGAGGAAATCCACGCAGACACGGACAGAACATGCAGACTCAGCGGGTCCGGTCTGAACCCCGGTAGCTTCTTCCTGGGAGGCGGCAGCACTAACCGCTGAGCCACCGTGCAATGGTTTAAGTTTGGTTGAAGCAGCATATTTCAGTCCGGGGAGACGCGGTGAATGTGTATATGATGATGCTTTGAAGTAAGAACGTCACAGCGACCCCCTCCCTCCTCCCCCCTCATTGAAAAGTGTAATGCATCCTAGTTTCTCCTCACCTGGGAGAACACGACTGGAGGCGTTTCAGGAAACCTCAGGAGATGACTCTCAATTCAGCCGCTCGCTGGCAGTCCTCCGAAAGAAGCTCGATTTCAATAAAGCCTCCACTTTCTGAACAGATATTCACTCCGCGCGCTGCTGCTCGCTGAGATGAGTTCTGGTGGAGGGAGGAGAATGTGAGGACTAAGAGGAGAAGAGCTTTAAAAAGTTGGAATTTTTATTGAAAAATCCGTCCTGCTGAGGGAATGTGAGAGCGGAGGAGGAGGAGGAGGAGGGTGAAGAGGGGGAGCAGCATTATAATGAAGTACTTGTATGAATTTATTATTCATAGAAGTGTTTATACATCAGTAATATTATTGGTAATTTAAAATAATAGAAGCTGCAGAATTTGTTTTAGTGTGTGTATCAATATACTTATTGTTATTAGGAATTATGCTAGCTAGCGTTGGGCTTTGATAGCATTTATCGGATCTGAATTAATGGCAGAAAAATTCCGAAGTTAATTAATTAAAACATTAATCAGCCATAACATGATGACCACTGACAGGTGAAGAGATAACATTGATCATCTTGTTACAGTGCCTCCTGTCAGTGGTCGGGACATGTGAGGCAGCAGGTGAACATTTTGTCCTCGAAGTTGTTGGAAGCAGGAAAAGTAGGCGAGTGTGAGGATGTGAGGGACTTTGACACGGGCCAGATTTTAACGACTGGATGACTGGGTCGAAACATCTCCACACCTGCAGCTCTTTCGGGGTGTTCCCGTCTGCAGGGGTCAGGACTGACCAAGAGGGTTCGGAGTAAAGAAATCCAGCAACAGGGTCATGGGCGACCAAGGTCCGATCCAACAGAAGAGCTATTGTAGCTCAAGCTGCTGAAGAAGTTAATGCTGGTTCTGACAGAAAGGTGTCAGAACACACAGAGCTGCACGGTTTGTTGTCTATGAGGCTGTGTAGCTGCAGACCAGTCAGGGGGCCCATGCTGACCTCTGTCCACTACTGAAAGCGCCTACAATGGGCACGTGAGCATCAGAACTGGACCACGGAGCGATGGAAGAAGGCGGCCTGGTCTGATGAATCAGGTTATCATGTGGATGGCCGGGTGCGTGTGCATCTCTTACCTGGGGAAGACATGGCACCAGGATGCACTATGGGAAGAAGGCGAGCCGGCGGAGGCAGTGTGATGCTTTGGGTGATGTTCTGCTGGGAAACTTTGGGTCCTGCCGTTCATGTGGATGTTACTTTGACACGTACCACCTACCTAAACATTGTTGCAGACCAAGTGCACCCCTTCATGGAAACAGTATTCCCTAATGGCAGTGGCCTCTCTCAGCAGGATAATGCGCCCTGCCACACTGCAGACATGCTTCAGGAATGGTTTGAGGAACGATGAGTTCAAGGTGTTGACTTGGCCTCCAGATTCCCCAGATCTCAATCCAATAGAGCGTCTGTGGGATGTGCTGGACAAACAAGTCCGATCCATGGAGGCCCCACCTCGCAGCTCACAGGACTTAAAGGATCTGCTGCTCACGTCTTGGTGCCAGATACCTCAGCACACCTTCAGAGGTCTGGTGGAGTCCATGCCTCGATGGGTCAGGACGTACACAATATTAAGCAGGTGGTCGTAATGTTATGGCTGTGTACACCTTCTTTCCCCTCAGTTTTCATGAACATAAAGCTGCTAGATTATTGTTAAGATTTAAAGAGTTTTAGAGTATTTTAAAGAGTCTCTGTTGAAAGAAATGAAATGTATGATTGAAGATGAGTTACCATAGAAACTCGACAGACCTTCACTGCGACACATGGTTCTCCTGCTTGTGTTGTCTTTGTGCAGTCTAACAGCAGCTTCCAATGACTGACGCGTTTGTTACCTGGATCACAGAGACTGAACAGAATCGGTTTTTACAGCTGTGTGAAAACACTGTTTCTAAAAGTGGAGGTGAGACGGAGAGAGATAGCAGAGTGACATTACTGGGACAGAAATGTTTACCTCTGTGTGTGTGTGTGTGTGTGTGTGTGAAATGACTGTGTGCTACAGCCGGATTGCATCATGGTCTGTGTATGTGTGGGTGTCCGTCCGCTTCCATCTGTATGTGAAAAACGATATGAGACGTGTGTGTGTAATCTATGTGTATGTGTGTGTGGGAGTGTGTATGTTATCTGCGTGTGTGCCGTGTATGATAGCCGGTCTCTGCCGTCCTTCAGCTGACAGCGAGGTGCATTCTCTCTCTGACAGTAAAATTATCTGACACACACTCACACACACTTACACACACTGCACTACACACTACATACTTTCCAGGACATTACACATCTTATAGACTTACACTAAACCGAAGCGTGACCACAGATTCAAAACTCACCTTTTCCCGATTAGGAAAATGGCTTTTGTCCCCATTTCGACAAGACGTCCCCAGTTAACTGTTCTTTAACCCGTGTCCCCACAAGGACGCCAAGTCAGGAACACACACACACACACACACACACACACACACACACACACACACACACAGTTGAGCTGTTCCTGGCAGTTTTTCTTCTCTCACGTCAGCTGATGCATGTCCTGGTTGTTTATCAGTGGCTTCACAGCCTCCTGTCCATCAGCTGACGCTGTGTGTGTGTAATTATTCTCAGATGGCTCAGACGCAGAGACGATAGCCGGCAGCTTGATGTGAATCATTCCAGGAGATTAACAGCTCATCCAAACACAAATCACTTTATTACAGAGAGAGCTTTTTGTTTGCTGGTGGAGAGTGTGTTTACTCGTATACTGTACAGAAGCAGAAGGGATTCAGGACATATTGTGCTTTAACTCTCGTCCTCTTCAGTAGCTGTGTTTGCATTGTTTCACTACCTCCATGATGGTGAGCAAAATGAGCCACACACGTACGTAGAACGGGGGTTACTTCTACTACACCGATCGCCGTGGACATTCTCCATTCACTGTGATAGTCAGTGGTGTACTCGGGCTGTTTGAGGGGCAGGGGCAAACAAAATCAAGAGGGCAACAGTGTGCAGAAAGGTGAGATGCAAAACAACAACAGGGCCTTTTTACTGCAGAGGCATCCAATGAGGGCTCATTGTCTCAAACGTAGGAGGTGCGGAGGCCAAGTAATTGTGCAACATGTGTCATTTATCCATTGGAAGGACACCAAGAGGCACTTTATCCTTTTGTTTATCTACTACAGGAGGATTCATGAGGGAGTAAATGTAGACATATGCGGCTGCAGTGGAGTTGTCCCAATATTAAATGGTTCCTGAGACTTTACCTGGTGTTTCCTTCACTCCTAACAGTCTCAACCAGCACGACAAACAAGCCCACAGCATGAGCAACCAAGGCTGAATGATCGAGACTGTATAGGTGATCTGTCCAACAGCTTATAACAACATGTATTGATGTTTAAAGTTAGGCAGCGCCCTCTAGAGGCCACAGTGGTTTTGCTGGTTAGAGTCCACTAACTGCGTTTGTTGTGCTGCGAGCGTCTATTTTCTACACAACCGAAGCAGTTCAACGTCCTCAGCACAAGAACGCTCTCTGCATCAGCTGTTTTTTGTCGCTGCGCTCACAGAAAATAGTTCCACTTTTAGAAACACTGTTGCGCTCGTCACTGTCACTCTTCCCGCACCGACCAATCAACATCAAGAAGGGGCGGGACTTCTGATATCTATGTCAACAACAATTGCTGAGGAGAAGCTAATCCTCTTGTTTTTTTATTGAGGATACAATTTCTGTGAATAAAAGCGAACAGAGCGATTTAAAACAGACTCATTAACAGACTAAACGAGTACTACCGAGGGAAGCGGAAGTGCCGCCAGACAACTATTGTAAAGTAGCAACAAAAACAGTGTTAGTGGACACAGGCCCTTACTGAAGATGCAAGTCGAGAGTGGCAGCTGCCGGGGACGATGAACGGGTAAACCAACACGGGACTCTGAGCCAGGAGTCAGTTCAAGTCTCATTTGACGCCAAGAGTCAACTTCACGTTTTAACGTGTGTAACATAACCAACATATATAATGTAACTAACGTAACTAGAGTACTTTTAACCCCTGGTCTGTGTTCTGAACTTAGCCACCCAGTTTTGTTGCATAACTCAGTCAAACTGCCGTTTTACAATCTTTTCCAAGAGTGAGTCTGCTTGGAGAGTGTAGGTATGACATGTTGCCTCGGGTGGCTACGTAGATCTTGTTCCTGTGGGTCGGAATAGAGGGTGGGAACAAACAAACAAGTGGTTGTATGGGTTGTAGTTTTATCTCCCCAAAATTGGAACATCCATTTTTTGGGAGTGTTCCAAGTCCTAAACACTCCCTATAGACATTAAAAGATGAACCGCGTTTGTTTAAAGCCCACAGACGGCAGCCAGTTTCTCTTCTGACTGAATGAATATTAATGATTTTCTTACTGCTGACTGCTGAAGACAAACTGCACATCTTCAGAAGGAGCAGCTTAATCGCACTAATCTTCTTTGCTTTGTCAAAGTATTCATACTGGCAGAATAAAGAACAGATGCTAACAGGGCTTTACACTTCTTTGTGTAGTTGAAGATGTGTTGTATAGTCAGATTAGCCCAGTTGACCGCAAACTGCATCTCTATTGGACGGGGCCGCAGCAGCAGCTCATTTTCTCTTGTAAACTTGCCAAATTGCTTTTAGCTCAGAAAGCGAAGCAGATGTCTGACTGTCCGTCTGTCGGCCCGAGGATCACTTGAGCTTAAAGAATCAGTTGGGACGCAGTGAAGTGAAACGTTTCTTACTGAGCTGCAGAATCACAGGAGACGGGCAGATTGATGCCTCAGCAGCAAATACGGAGTTGGTATCAAAGGCAGTTAAAAATACCGACCGCTCAGTTTGTGATTTAACTTTTCTCAGCGAGGTCGCGAAGGTCAGACAGACAATACTCTGCCATGTTTTCTGGAGGTAAACAGAGATGATCCCGCAGGAGGCTGTTCTCTCGACACTGTTTGCTTTGTTCAACATTTATATGTTAATTAAAGGTTTTAGTTAAACGATGTGTTGTTGTTATTTTTGGGCCTCGTCCAGCCCAAATATATCAACAACTATCGGACGGATTGTCATTGTTGGAGAATCAATCTGATTGATGATATTTGTGTTATCCTGAGGATGAACTGTAAGAATGATCATGTGACTTTTCTTCTGTCACTATCAGAGTAATCTGAGGTTTCTCATTTTATTCTCTATTATTATTAAGTCAAGAAAAGCTGCAGTGACATTTCCTACTCGGGGGTTAATGTCACTCAAACTTCAGGAACTCTAATAATCTGCTTTATGATCAAATACCTGCAAAATAAATGACATTCTGAAATAAACTTCAGCTCAGCCTCTAAGTTTTAGTTGTAGTGTAAAAAATTTTAGCATGCAACCACCTCGCAATCGAACAATAACAAGACGAGGTCAAAACCTCATATGTGTGGCCTAACGTGCGCTTCTGTGGGCAACAAGGACCGTCCTTATGAGGCCGTTGACGACGTGTTTGAAAGCAGGTGAGGACAGCGGAGGAGCAGCCCCGCCTACTCCTCTAACAAAGTATCCAGAGCCGTACAGACAGAGAGTTGCGTCAGTGGAGGTCCAATATGCTCCATGATCCGCCATTGCGATGTCGCAACTCTCTCTCTCTACAGCTGTGAAAGTACCGTCACTCACTCAGTCAGTTACTCAGTCAGTCACATACAGACCCGTGTGTAGGAAATAGTAAATGCCCCCTCCACGTGTAGACTAAATGGCGACCGTACACTTGAGAACTGTTTGCCGATCAATACAACGATTCTCATGACACCTTATTCAGTGTGTGTCTCTATTGTTGTATTTCAGGTGCTTCAGTTGCTTCTTGCTGCCGGATGTGCAAATGTGTCGAGTGCTACGAGTCCCTGGATGATTATTTTGTTGCAATATGACATTTAATTTCATTTGCGTTTATTTACTGCTGTTTATTCTGATGACAGGTGTAACTGAAGAAGTGGTTGCTCCTGTCAGAGTGTTGTTATGCATCGGCCCTGCAGCTGTAACGCCCGCTGGAGTGAAGAGAAGAGAAGTTCCACACCGAGGCTGCTGCATGAGTTGTGTCCAAGTTTTGTGGCGTCAGTGAAGAAAGTGTCCCAGGACTCTAAATTAGTTGTGATACACTAAATATTAGATCGTCGTCAGCGCTGCATTATTAAACCTGGACCTGACCCCGACCGAATTATAGACGTGACCTCAAACACCACACACACACACACGCACACACACACACACACACACACTGAGCGTGTAGTTCTTACAATGAGGTCACCAGTGTGGTCCCAGCACTCCTCCAGCATGCTGACAGCTGTGGAGCAGTCATGTGACCAGGTGATATAGATTATTGATTAGCCGATCAGCTCTGGTGTGTGTGCTGGAGTGAGGACGATCTCTCTCATGTTGCAGCAAGACAAACAAACTGACCAAAGAAAACAAGTCACACAACACTCGTATCAGCAGCTGAAAAATGCTTACGCTAATCGCTAACACGCTGTGCTAACGAGCTAGCAAAAAGTAAACTTGGTGAAGAAAAGTTACAACAAGTTAAAGCATGAAAACATTTAATATAATCAACCTGAGTCAACAGCTTCTGACACCACTGAATGTGGCGTTGCAGTAAACAGGAAATGAAGCACATGTGGGGTGTTATTATCCTGCCTCGCATGATGCAATCACAGACAGTCGTACAGACGTAGCATGTCAGCCCGCTAACGAGTCAGCACAACTTTTAATGAATGAAGCAGCCGCTCGGCCGCTCGTTGTCCCGTGCTCTAATGAGAGCACACTGAGCGTCAGTGTTTGACTTTGACTGTGAGAAATAATGATCCTTCCAAAGTAAAAGCCTTTTCTTCTTCTCTCTCTGCGTCTCACAGTCGATGTTTCCTGCTGCAGCCGGAGATGTGATCCTCCTCGTGTAGATTTGAACCAAATCTGAACCCGACTCACTTTTTATTTAGTCTGGAGAGCCGAACATGATCTCCGCCTGATTCACTTACTTTCTCTGCAGACTCGACCTGCCGAACACAGGCCGCATTCCTTTTTGTGTCTTTGGACGGAAAAAACCAGCAACAATTTAATTTCTGTGTCTCTGCGGATTTGAGCTTCGACTCAGCCGCACCGTATCGCTTCCTGCGCAGAGTTTAATAAACACTGTGCTGCTTGTCTCTGTGAAGATTTGATTGGAAACTCTGCCAAATTGAATTTCCTCCTCCGTCCTTAAACTTGGATTCATTCCACGTTGTTGTTTTTAGATCTGACCGCAGACGGACTCGGTTTCCTCTCACCGTGGAGACTGGTGCAGATCGGGTGTTCCCCTCGAACCGGCAGCGGGAGATTGTTGTTTGCATCATCCTGTTGAACTGCATCTAAAATAAAAACCTTTACACTCTTCAATACATTCATTGATGATGTCATGGCACCACGTTGTGTACTGTGTAGAAAGAGATAAACGCTCTGGCAGCAGGTGATCGTCGTTTGCATAATCCTGTTTCAATAGATCTTAAATGAAAGCCATGATATCTTAAGCATCACATTAGCTCTGAGGTTGTGCAGATTTTGTGGATATGAAGCATTTAAAGATGAAAGAAACGACTTCACACAAAGCAAACATACAGCTGTGGGTTTCATACAGCACTGAGACTATAAACATGCATTCTGCTCATATTGCTGTGAAGCTTCAGACACAGAGGAACCATTTGTTCTGCAGAGTTGTAAGAGTTCGAAGCAGCCTGATTCCATTCCTGTCTTTCTGTCGTCTTCCTTTCAGATCCGTCTGTACGCTCGGCCGGATGCCATTTCCAGCGGAGCCGGGGACTACGCTCTCCACATCACCAAGAGGCTTCTGGGATTTTACCAGGACTACTTTAAAGTCCAGTACTCACTGCCCAAGCTCGGTAAGGCTGCTGACGTCTTCCTCTCCCTCTTTATGATGCTGTTGCAGTTAAAGGATTCGGGCCGTCCAGCTCGCAGGACTTCAGAGTGATCACACTGAGGAGGAAACGCTTTGTTCTTCCTCTGATGTTTGACTTCCTGTCAGCTTTCATTAAGTAAGAAACCACAGCGTTAACCTTCCAGCCCCCTGCTGCTCCAAATTAGGAAAGAGGAACAACCTCCCCTTCCTGCACGGGCTGCCCGTGTAGGGAAGTCAGCCAACACTTTGTCCTTCGTTCAATTACCATGTGCTTCATCAATTTGTCCTCATATCAGGCAAAGACAACACTTTACCCTGCTTTGCTTCCTGGGAGTCGGCGGGCTGTACAGCGTGATGAGCTGTGGGAGTTAAACCTCATGCAGCCGTTTGTGTTCACACATTAGACACAGGTGCATTTCAGAGTTATTTATTTTTACTGAAAGGCAGAGACGTGTTAATTTGCAGGATATTAAGGTATCAAAGAAAGAACTGTTAACTCGTCACTGTATTCGCTTGTTTGTAGACAAATGAGGGGGCTGTCTGCCTGATTAATGAACTGAAACGGAACCAAATCTAAGCGTAAAAGTTAAGAAATTTAATTTAATTTGATTCTTTGAAGTGTTTGTGAAGAACCTGTAATTTAGTAACGGCTGATGTTGCACCTGAAAGAAGTTTAATCTGTGAACGTTGTCGTGTTTGAAGCCGCTGAGCGGTCGGAAGACGAGAAAGACGCGATGAAAGTGCAGACGTGGCGTGCACACAACCAGCAATGAAATGTCACCTGTAGAATAAATACTGACGAGTTCGCTGAAGGGATGCCTTCAGAGGAGTTTACAAGCTTTATCCTGATATTTAGTAGAATACTGAATGTTTGTATGAATTAATTGAAGGTACTTTAGAGGATTGTGTTCAACCAGGTAGTCGAGTCTAGCGCTGGAAGCTTCCCCCCGTCGGAGCCTCGTCCATCAGAGGCTCGGCTTTAAATTCTTCTTTGGCGATTTCACATCTCTCTGCGCTGATGGAGGTCAAGCTGCCGACTTCTTGGAGAGGTTGGAGAGGTTGTGGAAAAGTCCTGAAAAGAGCTTCCAGTTGTTGTTCGGTTGTGGGACGGCATCCTCACTTTGGGATTGTGGATCCTTTTATCCGGGTTCCTTTCAGACTTCAGGCTGAGCGATGTCTGTGCAGTGCAACACACGGCACATGTTTCACTGAGCTGCAGATCTTCTGTCATGCTGTGCAGCGTTTAGCAGCAGTTTCTACAGACTGAATGTTTTGTGTTTTCACACCTTCCTGTGTGAGTAAATGAATCGTGTCAGAGCAGTCGGATTCCATCTTCCTGTCGTCGTCCTTCTTCCTCTTTCTTTATAATTGTTTGTGTTTTACACTTCTGTCCTGCCATACTCAATTAGCTTTGTCACAGCAGCGCGTTCCCTTCCTCCTCTCCACACCCAAACATGCTAATGTGATCACTGTGGCTCCATATTGTTTATGTCAGATACTTCCTTCCTGTCCACGCTCATTCGTCACATTAGACATTCACTTTCATTCAAAGCTTCCTGTTTGTTTTCCTCAGCTGTGATGAGATGTGACATTTACCTCTCCCTCCTGACCTTTACACTGATCTTAGCTGCATTAACAGGCTCCGCGCTGAGCTAAAGGTGATGTCACACGCTGCGTTTGAGCCCGGTTTGAATGAAGACGTTCGGTGAAAGTCTCCCAGATGGCTGCTTGTCAAGAACCAGATTTCACTGGATGACGGGAGAAATGTGGAATCAATGACAGGCTTTTAGACGCCTGATAGAGTTAGCAATCATCTGGAACCAAGAAGTAGAACTTAAAAATATCTTTCACTGGAGATGGAGAATGTTTTCTTGATGTATCAAACAAACAATGTCCTTCTCAAGCTTAGAACAAACTACAGAGTTCTAACCAGAACCTCACGGCTTGCTCTTTGGTTCTGACCTACATATCTTTGCACAGACGTCTGTGGCCCTCACATGGACTTAAAATGTCCTCTAGTGGCATCATTAGATTCTAGTTTTCACTTACCTTATGAATTAAACGAGCATTTACCAAACTTTGACCCAAACATCTCGTAAAGACTTCATAGTTCCAGGTCAGTGGTCTAACTGTCTGTAGTGACCCCTCTGGTTTGATCGCGTGGCTACCTGTGTGAGGTTTAGTGAAACAGGTTGACAACTGTTGGGTTGATTGCCGTATGAATTGGTACAGCCATTCGTTGTTCCCTCAGGAAGACGGATAATCACAGGTGATCCCTTAATTTTTCAGTTTAATAGGTTTGGCACTTTGGTTTTTGTGCCGATTAGCAAATGTCAATACCGGTGTGGAGGCAGATAAATGGACGTATTGGTCTGAAAGCCGTCAGAGAACCTTTTGTACTGCGAGATATTTCTGCTCATCTGTGCCCTTCATTAAAGCTGGCACACCTGGCTGTTGGACTCCCGCCAGACTCCTGATCAATGACACACCAGAAGCAGCGCACGCAAACTGGTCCAATTCCAGGTGTCAACATTCGCCTAAAGCTCGGCTGTGTGCTGCTAACTGGAGCCGATTCCCACTCTGACTTAACACGTGCCCACATTCCGAAAACCTAGCCAAAAGAGGCAACAATACGTGGGCCAGAGCCAGCGCCGGCCCGGCCCGCCTGTGTGCCAGCACTCTGTTTGTTGTCATATAGATAGTTTCCATAGTCTCTGAGGTGCTGCTGGGAAATAATCAGGATTTCTTTATGCATAGAAAACTTTTCAAAACCTTGGCAACAAAAAGCAGATTAAATTTGTCAGTTAGAAAAGTTTCATTTGTTTCTCCAACAAACCAGACGAAAGCAGTTTGAGTGAAATAAGAAACAGGAAGTAAATAACAGGTTGAATAGAATCTAAATGTAGAACCTGAAGGTTGAAGAGCTTCAGAGCGCTCTCTGCGATGTCCTCTCTGGCTTTACGCCACCACTCTGAAACAGACAAGACATCTACATGAAGATCTCAGGCTCATGTAGCACGGACAAAATGATGGCAGCAACGTAAAACAGAAGCTTAGGCTGACTTGTAACCGACGCTAAATGCTAAGGATGCTAAAGGATGGCCTGAAATGAAAGCTAAAGGGTACCCTGAAGCAGACACTAAAGATTACTTTAAATGTAACAGGAGCAAAAGAACACCTTCAACAGAGGCTAAAGGGGTCCTTAGGAAAGACGTCTGTGCGTCTGTATGAGGCAGGATAGTGGGGCCGTAGAGGCCAGTCTGTCCTTGATGAGAAAGCATCAGAATATTTGTTGGACTACTCATGAAAACTTGTGCAAAAGTCCTTTTAAAGATCCCGTACAAACCCTGGTCTAAGGAGTCCAGGTGCTGGTCCATGATGGACAGTCTGAAGGTGCCCTGCTTTGCTCAGCAGGGACGAGTGAGTGTGCAGAGTGTGAGTGTGAGACCTTGAGCCTTCACTTTCTCTGTCAGCTTCTGTGATTGTGGTTGACTGTGGTTCCTCTCGGAGTGTCTCCAGAGAGGCCTCGGGGCAAACCCAGGACCGCATCCCCCAGCATGCCGAGGTGCACTCACCGACTTGATAAAGAAGCTTGATGGTAAAAAGATGTTTGTGTAGCTTAGCGTGCTGCCGCTGTGGTCCTGATCCGGAGCCAGACTCTGAAGTGGATGGACCGAGTCACCAGAGGGTTTCACTGTGCCAAACGCAAAGTCCCCAAATCCCCACAGCTCAGTTTGTTTTGAAGTTTCAAAACTCAAATTAGCTCCAAATTCAAGTGTGAACTGTGGTAAATACATCCACGCACAGAGGGCAGAGTCTCTCTGCGCAGAGTCGTCCTCTTTGATTAGATTTTCTGTTTTAAATCCAGTCGGATATTTCCTGTTTTTCTATCAGCCGTGTGTGTGTGTGTGTGTGTGTGTGTGTGTGTGCGTGTGTGTGTGTGTGCGTGTGTGTGCGTGTGCGTGTGCGTGTGCGTGTGCGTGTGCGTGTGTGCGTGTGTGTGTGTGTGTGAGAGCAGTGATTGAAGGCACTCTCCCTTCATAAATCTGCTGTGTGTGTGTTCACCCTGTTCATATACGTACGTCCACATAACCATACATTCTGTGTGTGCGTTCATGCTGATGTTGACATCAGTCTTTACCACAGCTTGCCTCTCACCCCACCACTCTGCTGCCAGCCCTCTCTGCATATGTGTGTGTGTGTGTGTGTGTGTGCGTGAGGTCCCACAGCCTCAGGGCTCCATCTGTTGTCATGCAGGGCATCGAGCTCCCCTGAGAGAGCGAGAGAGGAATGATGAGCTGAGATACAAATTTAAAGGGACAGAGGGAGCAGTGCGGCGTGCAGAGGGATGAAGATACAGATCATAACATAAAGAATTAGAGTCACAAAGGTTTAGCGTTCTGTCCTGTCGGGGACGAGCCCGGGGACGTCCGTCTTCGTGGTGGACGTTGAGACATGAGGAGCAGAGAGTCGGACAGAGAGAGTCATCACATCAGCTCTGGGTGTCCGTGTCCTCCGCAGAATGAAGGCTAATGATTCTGTTGACACCCTGACATTTCCTCAAGTGCCACAGAATCCACTATAAGCCCATTACACCGCTCAGCAACATGTGCTCTGTGTCCTGATATCTATCAGTGCATAATTTAAATACACATAAAACTTACACTGATGACCTTCTCACACAAACTGCCAAAGCAAGTTTAAAAGGCCACTTCACTCAGGCTCTTCCTCAGAGCTAAAGCTGCCACACTAAAGGCTACTGAGGAGCTACGAGCCCACCTGAGCCACACCTGAGCACGTTAGCATCTCCACCGGCTCTGATTACCTTCTTTACAAGACTTCGACCAACCGTCAGAAAGCTTTAGCTGTCCTAATCTGTCGTGAGACCCTCAACTGGGATCCAAACAAGAAGCCTGAAACGACGGACACGTTTCTGTATTTGTCTGCAGCATATAAACGTCCTGAAAACGTGTCAAACAAAGCTGAATAATTGCCTCTTACACACTTTAGAACCTGGTCGATGGATTCCACCAAAGGAGAAGTAACACGCCCTTTGGCCTTTGGTTATTATTGGGCCTGTGTGGATTTAGAAACGGTGTTGTCACAGTTTATCCAGCAGAGCGACTCCATCGTTTACTGTCCCCTCAGCACTGCCTGCAGCACATGTAGCAGAGCATCACAGCTGAGCAGACAGTGTTACACACTAGAATAGGTCGACAATCTATAATAAAGTTAAGAAGGCAGCCGTCTGAGTAACTGCAGAGGCGTGTCAGTGCAAAGAGAAAAGGCCTCGTTTCATTCCAGATCAAACATACACTGTATCAGCTGCCATGTTGGTAAGAGGTAAATAATTTCCCCCTTTAAAAGAGGTATTATTATCCGTCTCAGATATCCTATAGTGGTCTTCACCACTCTTTCTCCATTGAAACTTCCTGCGGTGGACGAAAGCTGTTTTTGAAACATCCTGCTAATGTTAGCTTGTTTTGAAGCGTCTTCTCTGACAGATGTACAGAAGCTACGAGTTATAAACATATATGTTTGAGGATGTACCAATCGGTGCTCATTCCACTGATAAAGTCTTAAAGCAGCCCGAGTCGAGCCCGAGTCTACAGACTGTAGTTTAGGAAATGACAGATCCAGTGAAGCATACAAATCCCTAACTTTCTTCCCCTCCTTCATCCTGTCTTTACATCCTTCTCCTCTCATCCTTCACTTCTGTATTCGAAAATTAAACCCAAAACATATTCAGGAAACTGTCCCAGGACGGGAGTTGCTTTTCCCTTTTTTTAATCCTGAAGTGGAGATAACTAAAGGAGCGATAACGGGCCTCTCCGGGCTTCCGTAGGAATTCGCCTGACTGTTCCAGTGGAGCAGAAATCTTGCTGCAGCAGAGCGAGCAGAGGCTCAGGTGATCCGGCTGTCAGGAGAATTACACTGAATATCTGAGTGTGTCTGAACGTGTGTGCGAACACGCCAAGTGGACTAATGTGTTCTGTTGAGTTCTGGCTCCATCTGGGATCCACAGAGACACACAGACAGCACCGCCTGAGGTCCAACAAGCACACACACACAAAGACGGAAACACACCCCAACATTCCTCTACTTGTGTATCTTTTCTTCTCGTCTTTCTTCCTTTCCTCTTTGTCTCTCGCTCTTTCTCTCATGCCGTCGCCTCGGGCCGACGCGCAACAACAGATGGACTCAACTGAAACACACACACTTACACACACACGCATTAAAACACACACACACACACGCACACACTCTCAGAGCTGCAGGCCAGTCAGCTGTCCGCCTGCTGCTGCCTCAGTGAAGCTGAAGTCTCATGCAGTCAGTCCGTCCAGCCGCTTCGTTCTCAGCTGTTCGGTAGAATTGAGCATTAATATTAAATAAAGTGAAGACGACCGCAGCAACTTTAGTGTCTTCACGGAACAAAAGAAGCAGCAATAATAGAAGAAATTGAACCTCTTTTCCCCTGCTGAACATCACATCGCCTTTATAAACTGACGGAACTTTATTAAAATTTGAGCCGAGATCCCAAAGTGTCCCAAACATCCCCGACGTCAGGTTTAATTTGGGGGAGACGCTCATGAAATAATGCACAGACGTCTGGAATATTTCCGTTTGATGCAAAAGGTGCAGCCGCTAATGAAAGTAATAAAAGTGATTCAGTTTTTGCGAGGCTGCCCCACTTGACTTGCAGAACACGAACTCAAACCACGAGTTGAGAAGTCTTTGCACTTTTGTGATATTAATTTAATAATTCATATTTTGCAGGCAAAAAAAGGTTTGAGCTCCAGAGCTGAGAGTGAATGTTAAAGCAGCATCGTGAACACTGAGCTGAACAACACGGAAAAACAACACCACAATAATCTTCCTTCTTCATATAAATATCACAAGTGCGTGACTGAAACGAGCCACATGCTAATGACAATGCTAACTGAAAAAGTGGTGATGATTTTGAACGTGTTTGCACAGCCACCAGTTATGTTTTAAAACACATTAATCATCTTTCCTCACCTGTCATCCTCATTTAACTCTGGATATCAGCAAAGTTAGGCTAGCATGGTACGAAACTTTCACTTATTTGTTATTCAGGTTACCAAAAACATCACTGTTTGGTTTCTTTTGGCTGATTCAGCTGGATTTAGCCTGGATCGTAGCAGCTAACTAGCTTACGTAGTTAGGTCATGGCTGTTTTTCTTTTGGCTCATTCAATCGCCTTTAGCCCGGATTGTAGATGCTAGCTAGCCAGCTAACTATCTAGTAAACAATTGTTTCAACACATCTTGGTAGGAGGTCTTGTTTCTTTTGGCTGATTCAGTTAATTTTAGCATATCCAGTAGCTGCTAAGTGGCTAACATAGAATGAGCCAAAAGAAAACCTGCCATGATCCAGCTATCAGCTTTAGCCTGGCTTGTAGCTGCTAACTAGCTAAAGTAGTCAGGAGACCTCTGGTTTCTTTTGGCAGATTCAGCTGGATTTAGCTAGGCTAGTGGCTGCTAACTAGCTAACATTGTTGCAACATGGGTTTTTCTCTTGGCTCCTACTGTCAGCTTTAGCCTGGCTTGTAGCCGCTAACTAGCTAAAGTAGTCAGGAGACTGCTGGTTTCTTCGGACTGTTTAAGTTGGATTTAGCATAGCTAGGGATGCCAACTAGCTAATATTTTTGGGTCATGATGGGTTTTCCTTTCCTCACTTGATTAGCTTTACCCTGGATCGTAGCTTGGTAGGTGGTAGGTAGGTGGACAAGCAAACTAACTGCTTAGTAAAAAATGGTCGCAAGACATTTGGTAAGAGGTCTCGTTTCTTTTTGCTGAGTCAGTTTGATGTAGCCTGGCTCGTAGCTGTTAACTAGCTAGCATAGTTGGATCATGGCAGGTTTTCTCTTGGCTTATTCTTTCTGCTTTTGTCTACCTCGTAGCTGCTAAGTCGTCAGGAGACTGTTGGTTTCGTCAGACTGTTTAAGTTGGATTTAGCCTAGCTTGTGGCTGCCAACTAACGAACATAGTTGGGTCTTGGCAGGTTTTCTTTTGGCTCACTCGTGTGCCTGGACGGTAGCTTTTAGCTGGCTAACCGACTTACTACCTTGTAAAAAAGGTAAAAAGGTTAAAAAAATGGTCGCAACACATTTTGGTAAGAGGTCTCGTTTCATTTGGCTGATTCAGTTGATTTAGTCTGGCTTGTAGCTGCTAACTAGCTAACATAGTTGGATCATTGTGAGTTTTCTTTTTTGGCTAAAGTAGTCAGGAGATCTCTGGTTTCTTTTGGCTGATTCAGTTGGATTTAGCTTAGCCTGTAGCCGCTGACTTACTAAAGTAGTCAGTAGAGTGGTGGTGTTTTTGGATTTAGCCTGGCTTATAGCGGCCAATTAGCTAACTGGTTGGGTCATGGCTGGTTTCCTTCTGTTTTTGTAGATGCTAGCTAGCTAGCCAACTCACTACCTTGTAGAAAATGGTCGCAATACATTTTGTACTGTCACAAAAATCAGTTGCTTAGTTCAGCAAAAACAAATGTTTGCCCTTTTCCCAACCAGAATTTATGTTGACTCTTGGCAAGGCAACCTTCCTTTGACCACTTGGGCCAAAACTGAGTATTTAATTGACAATCAAATGGCTTCAATAAAGTCCGATACACTAAATTAGCAAATAGTTGCACAACCTGCAGAAACAGCACTGCAGCGCACAATCTAAAAACCAAAGCAGGAGATTTGTTGCTTTTCACTAGAATTTAACGTTTTCAATCTGCAAACTCAGAACAAGTAAACCCCGTCTGTTGCTCAGTGTGTACCATTAGTATTGCACAGGAAACAAGTGGACTTATCTGAACAGTTACCATGAAAAACATCTCCTGTACTAAGTTGTCTCCTATCAGATTAGCCTGCTCTGAGTGCTTTTCTGTCCTTTAAAGATGCTCTGTGGTCACCCGCTCTGTTGGCCGCTTCTGCGCTGCCGGCACAAAGCAGACAGAAAATGAATGGAGATGTTATCACTGTAATCTACTTCCAGTGTCTTTTAGCAACAATTTCTCTCTATGACCTCACCACTGAAAGGTAATTTGGAGGCTGTTCTGCGGGTTCAGAGGATAGGATGGATGAACGCTGGGTCTCTTTAGGACACGCTCTCTGTTTCAAAGCAGTTTGGGAAACAGCCAGAGGTGAGGAATTTATTTCCAGCAGTGAGCAAAGTGGAGCCAAAACCATCCCGGACCTCTGAGAGGAGTTTAAAGGGATTACTTCCAAAGAGCTGGAGGACGACAGTCACAGATGAGACTCAGAGCCTCCGATCCCGAGGAGATACTGAGCTGAATTGATTTCGCAGAGCAGAGCAGAAAGCCTCTTCAGCCGAGGAGACAACATCAGGTTCAGGGTTAACAAGCTGATCGCGGCTGTTCCACTGAAACAAAGAGCTGTGCTGAATTGTTTGTGGATGAGCTTAAAATGCTTTTCTCTGACTGGCTGTGGAGCCTCGGGATGGGGATGTTCGATTCAAAGCCACACAAAACCAAATGGGAGCTTTTGTTGCTAATAAAATGTGTTGGTCTTTGTTAAACCTTTGTTGAGACGGCTAAGTGTTTAAATGATATTAGCCTGCGCAGGGTGTCCCCAGACGGAGGCATGCTTTCCTCAAAAGAGGAATCAGCCTTAACGTTAGGGCTGTACATGACTTCATCAGTCTACATGAGCCCACCAATGGTTTATCTGTGTGACGTTTGCCTGTATATAAAGATGGCCGACACATCTCCACCTCCTCTCGTACAAAAATGAAGCCAAAATCCCCCCTGAGCAGGCGCTGCCATCTTGCTCATCTGTATCCAGAGCGTGTGCTGTAGAGATCGGCTGGTGGAGCCGGAGTGTTGACGTCCCGCCCCTTCCTCTCCCCAATCCACACCTTTACCTTGTGGCCTTGCCGTGTTGGAGCCCTCAGGTGGGCTCAGGCTGCAGCAGAACAGCTTCCTCACCTTCAGCACTCAAACCAAACAAATCAGAGACCTAAAGCCCTGCGTGATCTCCATCTTCCCTGCGTGTGTGTGCAAGTGGCTATTAGAGTCACTTCAGCATGAGAACAGAGCTCATTATGCAGCACACACACTCGCAAATGTACACACACATCTTTAAAAGCACCAATTAGAGACATTTAATCACTGTACTGTCTGTACGAGTTACACTCAGAGACTCAGAGTTAATGTGAGTCAGGATCAGCAGGTTAACTAACCACGGAGAGCTGCAGCTGAAATACAGACAATTATGAGCAGGAGTGGGCGTGTTTAAAAGTTTTCATGGACGGTGAAACATCAGTTCAGTTTGAACAGCTGCAATGACCTAAAATACAACAAAGAAACTCTTTTTGACTCACTTTAAGTGGAGCTCCGCGGCTAGTTTTTCCATACTTCCTGTCCCTATGCTAAGCTAAGCTAATCATGTCCTAGATTTAACAATCATCATCTCAATCTTGAATCTGACGTCAGACTGGTCCTTCAGTTTCTTCTGTTTCCTGTAGGACAAATAAACATATTTAAGTTTACAAAGAGATCAGAAATATCAGACCTGCTAAGATAAACAAAGAGGAACAAAACATGATATATTTCCAAATTTTGCAACTATAGAAACTTGATAATGTTCAATACAGCCAGGCAAATGTAAACCCAGCTCGAGGCCAGGCTCTGCAGGTGGTTATACAGGTCGGTCAGTCACCTACATGGTTCAGAATGGAAAACTCATTGGCTCCATTCATGCAGTGGATTCCCCCGTTGGTTGACCATAAGCTAGCATACTAGCAACTCCCATGTTCTTCCAGTACAGGCTTTATATAGCCAGGAACAGTCTTTACATTGTTCTCTTCAAAGCCACCAGACTTCACTGACAAAACAAGTCATTTTAGCTTGAAGATGATAAGTTGCTGGTCTAACACGGCAACAATCGGTTAGTTTTCTTGTGTTATTGTGGGTTACACAAATATTATGTTTGATTCAAACCAACCAATAAAGCCCCAAAGTCACACAATAAAACAAAATACCCCGTCGAGGCATCATTACAGTTCCTCAAGTGTTCTTCTTCCCTGCCAATTTAACTTTTTAAAAAGAAATATCTCTCTGCCAGGTGACCTGAAATATTTACCTGCCACAGTCAACATTTAACCTTTATTTAGCTGCTGACAAGTGCTGCTTTTTATTCTCTGCAGAGGGCGACTGGCAACACTAAAATTGCTGTTTTTGTTAATGGGGTTTGGTGGCTTGAAGAGGGGACGATTTAACGGGTATTTCTGGTTTTAAAACAATCATCTTCTTCTTTAGAAAAAGGTCTGTCTCTGTAGGGATCCTTTCTGTAATGTTGTCAAACACTTAGAAGAACAATCTGAGCCCGTTGGTGAAGCTAACTACTGGAGCTACTCTTAAACTTCTTGCATCTTTAAGTCAATTAGACCCCAAAATATGTCAGAAATAAGGCCCAGGTATAAATATGTGACATTCCTCTTTAAGGCAACAAGGATTTGAATATTTACGACATTAAAAGAAACGCAAGAAGAGGCGAATTTCACTGCTAAGAGCTGAAAACATTGTGGAAAATACATTTAATGCTTCTCCAGTTCACTCTATTTCAGGCATGGTTTTCTTTTAGAAAGCAGAGGACAAATGAAATCTCTCTCTCTGTCTCTCTCTCTCTCTCTCTGTATCTGTTTCTGTGTAACTGAGTGTTACTCGTCTGGACAGCCACTGCAGTGATTAAATGTCTCTAATTGGTGCTTTTAAAGACACAGAGACGACAGAGTGTGAAGCCGAAGCAGCTATTTTAGTGTCATTTCAAGAGGAGGAGAGATGCTGTTATGTAACACCTGCGCACACACACTACACACTAGTGTTGTGTGTTGCGTGTGTGTGTGTGTGTAGTCGGTGTTTGTGCTGCTCTCCCGCTGTCAAACCTCAAAGACAGCCAGCTGAACGAATGACAGGAGATAAATGAAAAGACGGGGAAAAAGACGGCAGACAATAACCAGTTCAGCAGAGACGGATACAGAAGCAGATCCGAATTTTCCAACAGAAATACTGTAAACAACACAGGCAGCGGTTCACCTGAGGGAACGCTGATCGATGGAGGTATTGATCGACAGTCTGAGTGGATCCTTCCGTCTGGCCAGTAATGAGGCTTCATGGGGTTTAAAACTAAACTTTAAAAGACTTTAGTGGACGTCTGCTCGGCCGGGAAGAGTGTAGAGTTTAAAAACCTCGACGGAAAGAGCGAGTTCGAGGAAACCGGGAAGAAAGTGAAAGTGTGTACGTTAAATTTTAAAGGTTAACGCACGTAAACTTCACAGGAGAAACATCTTAAGGTCAAATTTTATCCTGGGATGGAAGCAGCGAGGATCAGGAACGGACTGAATTTTAATGAGTAGTTAATCACACTTACGTATAAAGCAGGTGATGTTTAGACTCAAACATTATAAAGACATGTAAGAACACCTCATGTTCTTAGTTTTAACATAGAAATCTGTCCATGACCCTGCAGGTCAACAGGTCAGCGCTTGAGTTGAGTTGTTTTACTTACAGTAAGTACAGTACAGTAACTGAACACTTAAAAAACACATATTATGCAGCATACAACAGTGTAGTGATTCTGTTTAATTCATGAGAAGTTTGCTCGAGTATTTCTTAGTGGAAGTAATTCTTAAGCTCGTGTCAGATATTCACCAGTTCTATTATAAGCAGCGTTGTTCAAGTTCACTCTTAGTCGTAGTAATGATTTCTTGTAGTCATAATTTACTCGCAGATATTTCCCAAGACTGTCCGGATGCTTCAACTCGATGTGTTGTTTCAAATTCGCTGCTGATTTGATGTCTGGACTTGTTTTTTCAGACCCAGCGGCACAATTTGCATAAAAAATCTGCACTGATTTGTTCAGAAAACTCAACTTAAAATGTTCATAAGAAATGCTTTCAGCAGTACAGGTAGCTGCAATGTCTGAATTGCATGCAGCCGCTTGGTTGCCGTAACACACGGTGCTTGGTAACTCTCTGTAACTCTCGGTACCTCTCGGAACGTGAGCGGTTACGTCTCCAGAGTGAACCGCGCTCACGATCTCGTCCAGGAGTTGCAAATTGATTCGTTCAGTTAACTGGTCGCCAACAATATGAGCATGTTCAATGAACACAAGGCACAACACTGACTGTAGCTGAATATGACGACGGTCAGGCAACACAAACTTTATAAGGCATCAGTTGGCAATTAATAGATATTAATATAATATTTTAATTGACAAAAAGTTGGACTGCCTGTATGCAACATTTAGAGTTTGGATAGTCATGTTCATTGTTAGAAATTGTCATGGACAAAAAAAGAAACACAAAAGCATTAAAAGAAGAATTGTTCAGTTTGTCTGTATTTTTGCCTAAAAATAAGTGCGACATGATCCCGTCAATCCATTCCATCGACTTCCAACTCTTGTGCTAAGCTAGGCTAACAAATACACCTGAGACATGTTAGTTTGAATGTATACTGAATACACAGATTGAACTGACTATATATTGTCATTTACATCTTTGTAACCTGGCAAATGAACAGGTTTCTGAAAATGTGAGACTGTTGCTTTAAGGGGAATCTCCCAGTCGCTCACTGCGTCACTGTAGCTTTAAAACAAGAGTCCAATCACCTAGTTGGTCTTACCTGTTATTTAGTTGTTCATATGATGATTTATAGTTTTTACTTACTTACTTAGGACTTCATCACTCACAAAACATTTACATCGTCTGACATAATCAGTCGTTTTCTGTATCCAAGCAATCAGTTAGCTCGACTGCTAGCTACTGTTAGCTTTCAATCCATTCATAGCAACTGTGACCCATTCTTCTAAGCTAAATATCTCCATGTCACTATTGCTCTATGGGTAGAGCGTCTCCTCCCATATATGGTATACTCCCTCCTGATTGGCCAGGAGGTGTGTCACTCTGCCGCCTGTCAGTGGGCGGGGCTTGCACTCAGAGAACTGAGGTTATATCCAGTGGTGTTCTACATGTAGCTGATCTGGCAGCTCGATCACGGCTTTGCAGGTGTGTGTGTTTGTTTGGTTTCAGGTTTGTGTGTGTGTGTGTGTGTGTGTGTGTGTGTGTGTGCAGGTTGGTTGCCAGGTTGTTGACTCAAACCCTCTCTGGCATTGGCACCAAGGTCATCACACACACAAACACTCACACACACATACATACATACACACACACACAAAGTAAATCCAAAGCAGGGTTCGCCGGCCTCTCACCGACTCAGTGACCCTACACCTGTTGCCATGGTAACGTCTCTCCCACTCTCTCCATCTCTGCATCCATCTGCTCCCCCTCGCTATGAAATTCAAATGATCTTTATTGGCAGAGGGAGGAGAAACAAAACAGCAGTCACAGTGTGAAGAGTCGTCCTCCTCCTCCTCCTCCTCCTCCTCCTCCTCCTCCTCATCTGTGTGGCTGTGAGTTAAACTAGTTTAAATGTTGCTGATGACATTACGTCACGTTACACTCCTCTGGCAGATGCTTTTGTCGTAAGCAGCTTACAGTAAGTGTGTTGGAACCTGATAGCAACACTGCATGTTCAGAGTGCTACAAGACGAGTGCTTGGGTTTGTATTGTTGTCCTCTTTTTAAATGAGACATAAGGGAGTTCTGGTTCTGGGATGTGGCGTTTAGGTGTCGTCTGAAAAGGTGGATTTTCAGCCTTAGGTTTTGTGGTTTCTTTTTGGCCCCCGAAATAACGTTTTCCACTGAAGGCATTAAAATGCTGCCAACTTTGTTCCATTACTTTAGTGATTGTCTCTTCCCTGGCTGTTCCCTGGTACCATTTGGTCTGTTGCTCATTAGCATCTGTTTCCAGGTACCATATTTTTCAAGGTACCTTGCAGCAGTTTGGAGATACCCATTTGTTTTAACCTAAGTCTGTTTTAGGGTTCCCCTTTAGCAACTGTTTCAAGGTAACAGTAAGTGTTTGTTTGTAAGTACTGTTGAGAGACTGTTTTAAGGTACCATTTAGCATCTGTTCCTCGGTACCATCGGCCTCAAAGTCAGTTGCTGGATTTCCTTTAGCAAATATCTCGAGGGTCTATTTCAAGGTAACTGTGGGCATCTGTTGCAAGGCACCGTGTTTCAACGTAACCTCAAGTGTCTGTTTCTACATACTGTCAAGCGTCTGTCTTGAGGTACCATTGAGGGACTGTTTTGAGGTACCCGTTAGTGTCTTGTTTTAGGTCCCCTTTAGCATTTATTTCAAGGTTTTCATTAACATCTGATTAAGGGTACTACCTTTTCAAGGTACCTTGTAAGCATCGATTTCGAGGTACCTATTTGTTTTAAGGTTACCCTTAAAGTCTGTTTTAGGGTTTAGCAACTCTTTCAGGGTAACCATAAGCATCTGTTACAAGGAGCCATGCTTTAAATCCTTTTACTTATGTTTCAAGGTAACCTGAAGTTTCTGTTTCCGAACTAACCCTGCGGTGTCTGTTTCAAGGTATCCATGGCGTCTGTTTTGACGTACCCTTTAGAAGCCGTTTCAAGGTATCCTGAAGTGTCTTGTTTTAGGCTCTTTGAAAATACCTTTTAGCAACTATTTCGAGGTTCCCATTTGTTTTGAAGTAGGCCTTAAAATCTGATAGCCTTTGGTGGCTCTTTGAAGGCTCCCTTCAGCTGCTGTTTCAAGGTTTATCGAATGTTTTAATCTTTTTATTACACATGTTTAACATAAAACATGAAAGGGGACTTATGTGACATAAGTCCTGCATTGTGTGACCCGTCCATTGTCCTTCACTGCCACCCGTAGCAGACTTTATGGATCCTGTATCATGTTATCTGACTTCTGTTGAAAGGACAGATCAGTTGCTTTGAGCCTCTTAACCGGCTCAAACGGATCCTGGTTGGGTCATGATTTCATGGGTTATATACAAATTAGAGAGCACCACTTTCTGTTGGTGTGAGTCCAAGCAGTGAATGAGAACAGCTGGCCCAGTTAGCTGTGGAAGAACTTGACCTGACTGCACAGAGACTTGAACTTCACCCCGTCCTGCACCTTTGGGTAGCTGGAGCACCAACGGAGAGCCAGACCTTTGCACCCATCATCAGTGCTGGACCTCAGTGATGCTCCTGTGGCAGAACGGGAGCAAATCCCTGCAGCAGGTTCAACATCTGGTGGGAAGGCTGAAAGCAGGCGGCGAGAGCAGCAGATTAATGTGTGGGTGCAGGGGAGACAGAGTCAGATGTGGGTATACGTTTGCTCATGTTGTGTATTAAAAAACTGTTAAACAGTGTAGATATGAAGTCGAGTCACTCGTGGCCAGACGTGATGTAAGGTTTGAAGTGCTCTGAGTTAAATAGTCTGGCAGAAATGCACACGCTGATGTTTTTAATAACAGTCTGAGATGTTCGACCGCGGCTGAAATATTGGCAGAAACATGGCGACCTGCAGTGTGATGCCTGCGCGCGTACACTTTAATCCACACAGGTTTAAACACAGCAAGAGGCGGGGAACTTTCTCCGTCTGCAGAGGACAAACTTTATCTTATCCACACGTCTGTAAAGATTTCCAGCTCCAGCAAACATCCAGCAGAACAGATATCCGTGCTCTCTGTTTGCTTCTTTTGCCCTTAATTTCCTCTGAGACGGAGAAACAGTTTGGTTGCTTTATGATAATGAATTATTAGACAGTACACAGTGTGAATATTTTACCCATAATTCCTCACTGCTTTCAATCCACTGCACGATGATTAGTCGGCGCCGTCAGCTCAGTAGGAGTGTTGAAGCTCAGTCGCGTCTGATTGAGATTTATGTTCAGTGGTGATTAATGAGTCTTATTTACATGGCTGGAGATCAGTTAGACAGCACACACACACACACACACACACACACACACACACACACACACGCGTAAAAGCAGTATATTGTTCTCACTCTCAACACGTCAACTAAGTTTCCGGCTGTGTTGCTCTACCTCTCAACCACGATAAAGTTAGGAGTAACAAACATGCACCATCTGGTCATGTTTCAGTTCATCGTTAACATTCTGAAACGCTCAAGCTGTTGGGTTTAAAGTTGTCTTCTAGTTTTAGTTTAAGTTACGGAACTTCAGTCCAGCTCATGTGACCCATCCAGCCCCCGGACCTTCTCCCTGTCTCCACTGCATCGCGCTCCCTGGAAAGCCGTAGCATGCTGCTTGGCTAACCCAAGGAAAGATCTTAAGAGCAGCACCAAACATAACTGTGTTTCCATTTGGCAATAAATGGTTAAATCTATGATAAGAGTGTTCCTGACTGAACGTTCTCTGTTCATAGAACGTCATCAGATTTCCCAGGAACATTAAAACATACACCTTCAGACGAGAGGCAAAAGGTTAACCTGGAGCGTCACAGTTTCAAGGTGTTGTGTTTGAATCTTGGAGTCTCTTATCGTGAAAGAAGCGATCCTGAGAGCCAGCAGTGGCCCAAACAACATCCATCCATCATGTATACCGCTTATCCTGCTCAGGGTCGCAGGAGGGCCGGAGCCTATCCCAGCTGTCACTGGGCGAGAGGCGGGGTTACACCGGGATAGGCCACCTGTCAATCACAGGGCAGACACACAGAAGCAGACAACCTTTTAGGCTCACACTCACACCTACGGACAATTTAAAGTCGCCCATGAAGCTAACGAGCATGTCTTTGGACTGTGGGAGGAAGCTGGAGTACCTGGAGGGAACCCAGGCATGCACGGGGACCTTCTAGCTGTGAGCCACTGAACCGCTGTGCAGCCAGCACTGTCGTAGTGTTGTAGCACTGCATGCAAAGACATCAGGCTAACCGCAGAGCTGATGGTTATTTAGTTAGTGGCGTATTGATCGTCGAGTGTCCTCCACCTCCCTTTATTAAAATGCTAATTCTGTTTTTGAACGCTTTCCATCGGGAATAATTGCTTTGTGATATGTTTATAAGAGGTTCCCTTTGGAGCGAAGGCCCTGAAGGGATCACAAGATAAATCTGAGTGGTTATAAGATGATTATTAAAACAGGAAACAAGTCTGAAAACACATATTTAATCTGAAAGCTCGGCATGCTGCTCCTTCACTGTGAAACACCGGACACTTTCATCCCTCAGCCCTCTATTAACCGTTCAAATGAGACAATCCAGAGAGGCCGTTTCCCTCTTTGCTTGAACAGATCCGTTTTAATATCGAGGATGAGACGACTTTAAAGCTCAATAACATCTGAAAGCTCCCCGTTTTTGCACATTGAGCCTTTTAATTCCCAACTCGTCGGAGGAACATGACAGCTTAATGAGCGCCGTTCACTCTGCACACTCAGGTTCATCTGTCTCACCCTTTTATCAGAGACCGCGGGTGTCACAGGCCCGTGTGCATGTGTGTTAGAGTCAGAGGCCGACGTGTCACCACTTACTGATCACTGACACTCGCTGGTGGTCCTGCTTGCTGATTTTTTCCAGCGCGTGGTTGGTCATTAAACGCCTCCTACGCCGCTAAACGGACAAATTAGGACACGTGTCAGCGACCAAATTAGGAGGTGTCAGAGCCGCTGTAGTTACTGTGGTGACGCCGCGGCCTTAGCGTGTCCTGGAAACGTGTTCTGATTTATCAAACAGGACAGAGCGCGAGCAGAGAGATGGAATTAATCCATCTATTAGAGCTTAATGACATCAGAGGGAGAGACCTCCGGGGGGGAGGGATCTGATCAGAAAGGTGTCGGCTCAGACGCCATCTTTAACCCTCTGAAGGTTTACAAGGTCTACTGCAGATCCTGGCTCTGTGTGGATCCATCACACACACACACACACACACACACACACACATGTTCTGTAGATCCTCTCCCCCCCAGTGTGAGTTAATAACATCTCTGAGGACTCCTCCTCATGTGACAGATTCAGTGTGCTTGTGTGCTTGTGTGTGTGTGTGTGTGTGTGTGTGTGTGTGTGTGTGTGTGTGTGTGTGTTTTTGTGTGTGTGTGTGTGTGTGTGTGTGTGTGTGTGTGTGTGTGTGTGGGTGTGTGTGTGTGTGGGTGTGTGTGTGTGGGTGTGTGTGTGTGTAGAGTATAGCTATGATTTCATCAAAGCAGGTTTATATCAGACTAAAAAACAGTTTACATGTTGTCATTTTCAAAGCAGCAAATGTTTACACTTTGTTTTGCTCTCTTTGGTGTTTCAAACACGGTAGCATCTGTTAACATCTGTTAGCATCTGTTAGCGTCTGTTAGCGTCTGTTTCACTGAAGCCTTTGTACCCTGTTTTAGGTAAACATTTATCAAGCTGTCACTTAGCTGTTTGATGCTACTTTACACTCTGTTGCTTGTTGTAAGTTACCATTTAGCGACCCATTTAAGGCACCACTGAGTGTCTCTTTCAAGGTACGATTTAGCATCGTGTTAAAGGTACCATGTAGCTTATGTTTTCTTCCTTTCAAACATATGGTTTGGTCCTTTTCAAAGTACCCACTAGCAGCAGTTTTGAGGTGCCATTACCATCTTTTTAAAGCTGTTTCATGTTACTTTAGTATCTATGTTCATGTACCCCTTAGCGTATTTGTAAAGGAACCCTCTATTACCTGCTGTAAGGAACCATTTAGCGTCTGTTTCAGGGTACCTGAGCAGTGTGTTCAAAGTACCACAGCTTGTGTTTTAAGGTCTGTTTTCTTACTTTCAAACATGTGGTTTGGTCAATTTCAAGGTGTGCTATGGTCTGTTTTATGTACCTTTTTAGCAGCTGTTTCCAGGTCCACATTAGCCCTTTTAGCATCTTGTGGTGGATCTTTTTTAAGGTACCCTTAAGCCTCGGTTTTCATCCCGTCTGACACATTGTTATCGTAAGGTTTAGTCACTAAAACTTGGTAGATGTTTGAAACTTCTCACGTTGTGGCGTGAAATAATATCTCACTGACTCTTTGTTTCATACGAGAGTCGAGCTCAGGTCTTCTGGATGAAAATCCTGCATTGTTTGACAAATGCATCGCCCCGACCGATACCTCATGTGGACTCCATCATCCTCGCTGGACTGTTGGAGTCGAGCATTAAGCGAGTAAAATACATTAGAGTTGGTTTAAAGGTGTGTCTCACACAGATGCTAAAGGTGCTCTGAGAGTTGGGTTGCCTCTAGTGATGTCACTGGAGTCAGCACTGGCTGGACTTTAAGACGACAGGACTGAACATGAAAACAATGTGTTGTTGGGGAGAAGAGATCTAATCACATCTTTGTAGCCCGCCGCCGGTCTGCTGCAGGCTAAAGGCTCCAGGCTGCATTAGCTGCTAGCCTTTGAACATAGAACTCTGTGACAGAACTGTCAGCAGTTGAGTTGCATTATGGGTAAAGAAGGCACCAGCTGGATGAAGAATTCGTTGTAAAAAAGACAATATGTCTGCTTCTGCTGACTCTGTCCATCACCCGCCTGTCAGTGTTGTCAGAGTGTAACGGCAAACCGGTGGAGTCCTTTAATGCATCATGATAGCCGCTGTCATATCTCCCAATGTCAACGCTCCAGAAAGGCATCAGTTTTAATCACAGCCGCTGTCAGCATCGCATCCACAAACTCCTCTGCTTCTTCTGTCTGATTAAATCTTGTAGCAGCACACGATCCAATAACTTCCTAACCTTCAGTGTGTGTGCAGCCGTCTTGCCGGATCTACTTTCTGATGTTTTGCATCTTTTAAATGGGATGAACCGCAGACTGCCCTCGAGCTGGATCCCCTGGTTCACCTTGGAGAGTTACTTCTTCATGACTTGTTGTAAATGTGGTTGTCTGACCTTGTTTGGGCTGTTTTTGTTTTGTGAAATGTCTCCTTCCCGAAAAGAACTCACCGAGCCTGTCTGCTTTAATACGTTTAATGGTGCATCCGGTTTGTTCTGCAGGCTTCAAACGCTTCGCTTTTACTCCCCTTTGAAACCAAAGTACACAGGAAGTTATACGAGTTCTTTTAAAGACATTTTGTCGCTGATATGTTGCACTCAGCAGTGACACAGTGTCCAGACAGCTGAGATCTTTATTATGACACAAGAGGAAATAGTTTCTGCAGCGAGGGCGCATGAGAAGAAGTCAGAGGACAGCAGCAGTTTCAGTACAGCAGCGAGGATGTGCTTTTCTCCCGTCTTGACCCACGAAGACGGAGGAACATTGGGTGTTTTCTGTGATGTCGACGCACATCAACCCTCCGCGACACGCATCGAGACGCCGCTGATGTGTTTTGCCCTTCAGTCAGGCGGCAGCAGCGAGGAGATGATCGCCTGCTGCTGCTTTGCTGTGTGCTCCAGGCTGTTTGCTGCTGAGTTGTTAAACTTCAATGTGACCCAGCAGATCAAAATGATGGTTTTTTTCATGCTATCTGAGAGTCTTAAGAAAGTTCTTACTGTTGCAGAGAGCAAGTGTCTCCAAACTTTAGTTACTTCGCCCTTCATTGGAATGAATGAGCTGGAAGTATAAAGAGAGAGCCCGTTCTGTTTATGCATCCTGTCATACAAACATGTCTGCACCGTAGTCTGTTGTTTCTCTGCATGAGTCCTGTGAGGGTTTCCAACCCACCTGATTCAGGTCGAGCTCATCACAACCGTTTAAGTGCAGTTGAAGGATTTTTGTAAACAACAAAGATGGCTGCCGCTGATGGAGAGCATTCTGAATCTATCGCATCACTAACAGACAACTGGGCGATAGTTCATGCTGTTTATCAATGTTATTGTTGCCATAGACTATAAAAAGATGGCCGACATGACAGTTCCCTAAAGTGAAGCCCAACCCTCTCTATCGCCCCCTGCTGACTGGCTGCAGTATAGCTCATAAAGCCCGCCTCCTCCATGTTAACAGATGGGACATGAGTCAAACTATAAAATCAAACATGGTTTCTGTCATTATAGTTAGTTCTTATCGTGCTGATTTATGTCCAAGTGTTCATTTTTCTCACAAGTTACTTTTAATCAGTTATTTGATGCTATAAAAAGGGGGTGTGGCCTCATGATTGACAGCTTTGTTGACAAATGGGGCTCCTGCAGCGTTCTGTTCCCGAGTAGCAGAGTAGAGGAGGAACGACGAGGGATGTTGGATATACTTACTGAACCGAGCAGCCTCCCAAATGTCTCATCTCTCCTCTCTCTGATTGGTTGAACCGTCCCGAGGCGTTGCGGTCTGCTCCGGTTGGTAACGCTCCTCGAAAATTGAGCCTAATTAAAGGTTCCAGTCTTCTGTGTGGTAGCAAGAATCTGGTGACACAAAACATCTCAGGATACAGGTGTTACGGTATTTTGCAACATGTTCTGATACTGAACAGAAGCTTTATGTCTTTAATATTTTCTTTGCATCTTTCTGCTCTCTTTTTTAATCATTGTTGCCTGTTGTGGGCGGGTTTATTACTTCTGTATGACACAATAATAACATCAAATCATCGGTCACTAAGAGAGGCAAGAAATGGTTTGTTCTATTAAACAAAAGTAAAAGAACAAAATCTGAATTAACGTCTGTGTCGATGTCAGAACGGTGGGAACTACATTTGTATGAATCACAGACGTGTAACATCACAACACTTTTTATGCAGTTGCAGCAAAGGAATAAAAATTTGCCTATAATGGTTAAAAAAACAACATGAATAACATTATCTTCATTTAAACCAACAAACCCGAAACACCACTTACTTAACATAAATCCTCTCGGCAGCTACAAACCACTGGGACTCTCCGGGGAGCTGTCCGGTGCTGAAACTCTCTCAGACGAGCTCTCATTCTATAAATACCGATTTCTTTAAAGACAACTGACGATAACGAACACCGGGTGGTGTTTCCTTTGCCTCCAGGTCTCTCGCTGAGGTTTTGTGGTTCACCTCAATTAAATGTGTTCAGATTTTTGTTATTAAAGACAGAACTGGTTCAGCCCGAGGCTACGCACACACCAGTGGACAGCCCCTCAGCCCAGCGCTGACATCCTCATAATGAGCCCGATCATTAGCCCGAAGGCTGCCTGGACAAAGGAGGATTAACTTTAATAAGTGGATTAAATCACACTTAATCTTGTAATTGTGCAGCGGTGATGACATCTCTCTGTGCTCCGACCTGGACGACGCTCCGTGGTAAAATGGCAGATTTTGAATGAAGACTGTGCATCGGATATCTGATCACAAAATAAGATTTCTGGTGCTTAATTGTTTGATTCATGAAGAAGTTCTACAGTTTGACTCTCTGATCATATCAAACCTCTTTTAATCTTACATTAGTGCTGAATCAGAGGCACATTTTGGCTCCACTCAGAGGGACGTCTGAATGTTAAACACGAGACTTCTTAAACATTTCATTGAACAGGATGAAATGCCACTTGACTCTGTGAGTGAATTACTTTCACACTGCGCAGCCTCATGATGATGTTATGTTGTGAGCAGGGTGTTGGCTGCACTTGAGATTAAAAGGGCAGATTTCCAGTGGAAGTTTTGAATGGGGACGATCAGACGGTATGACTCATAATGTTGCTTTACAAACAGCCGCACGCACACTTACTGCAGAGGAAGTGTGTGCGTGTGTGTGTGTGTGTGTGTGTGTGTGTGTGTGCAATGAAGTCGTGGGTGTGATGAACTTTAGTATCCAGAGGAAACACAAGTGAGAGCAGAACTGACAGAGTTAAATAAAAAACACCACCAAGCATAATTACACTTTGAGAAAAAAAGTGTTTAATTACTGGATTAGCTTTTCCTGTGTGCGCGTGCGTGTGTGTGTGTGTGTGTGCGTGCGTGCGTGTGCGTGTGTGTGTGTGTGTGTGTGTGTGTGTGTGTGTGTGTGTGTGTAATCCTATGAAGCAGCCTAATTAATCTCCTGTATTAGCTCTTTCTGTGTCTCTGCAGTGTTTTTGTTTGAAGTGGATAATTTATTACGACGCAGGCTGTTTGCATAGACTTCATTAGAATATAAGGAGCCGTAAATCATTTCACCGTCCCGTCTACCTGGACCTGTCTGTCTGCCTGCCTACCTGTCTGTCTCTACCTTAAATCGTCATCGTGCTGAACACTTTATTGCACGTTATTCTTCACGTCGTGATCGTCTGAGAGGAATTCTGATAAGTTTAAAGTTAACTTAAAGTCTCGTATCACAGATTAACAATATGTAGGAAACAGCCTTCATGCCAGCGCCTGTGACACCTGCCTGGTAACACCTGCCTGGTAACACCTGCCTGGTCACACCTGCCTGGTCACACCTGCCTGGTCACACCTGCCTTTGTTATCTCTTCATTAAACTGTGGACGGACGTTGTTGGATTTTTGAAGAGATCTGATGTGTTGATATTTCCTGTATTTAATCATTCGCTGATACACGCCCCTGCGACCCCGAACAGGAAGTGTTATAGATGATGGATGGATGTATGGAGACTTCATGTGGAGCTGGTCCCTCACTAAAGTCAGACGTTGCAGGAGCAGCCGTCTAAGCTGCAGGTTCTCCAGAATCTGAGGTTGCATCCATGTTCAGAGGTGTTTCAGGAAGGAACGCAAAGTCAGAGCGATGTGGAGATGGGTATTAGAGAGTTTCTGTTGGTGCTAGCACCAGGCTAGGACTGCAGTGCTTCGTTGGCAGGCCGCTGTGGTGGCCACTCCCCTGATTATTTGTTAGAGAATGTGGGGGCTGAAGAGTTAGCAAATGCTAATGCTAGCAAGAGCTTGTTTTGTGAGCAAAAAAGACCATTTAACTCGTCGGAGTGTCTTTAAACACAACAGAACAATAAATAAGATATTTTTCAGGTCCCCATTGTCACTCACAGGTAGCCCCGCCCCTAACTCCTCCCCTCTTTCTGGTCTGTGTGACTCTAAATGGGAGCATCGTTGACTAAATGAACATCATGCTGTGTTGAAGAAGACTTGAAACTAGAGATTGAGACCATAAACTCATCAGGAACATGTTTACTGAGGGAATGCATCAGGAGAGAGGGAGGACCATTTCTCATAGACTTCATACAATCAGACTCTTTTGAGTCGCCCCCTGCTGGACATTAGAAATAAGGCAGGTTTAAGACACTCCTGCATTGGTTTTACTTTTAAAAACAAGAGTCTTCTTCCTCTTCCTCTCCACAGTCTGTGACCCAGACGACCATCCGAAGCTTTTAAAGGGTCAACGTGATGCTCAAAGCCTCACACTGCGATGCTGGGTCAGCCGCACACAGGCAGCCAGTGAAGCATGCCGCTCGATGGAGGAAACGGAGACACAGATGGCAGAGTGAAAGAGTGATTTGTGTGACAAAATGTAAAGAGAAATGAGCAGACGGAGAGCGCAGAGGAGAGAGAGAGAAGAAGAAGAGCGGATAAAGCAAACAGATGGAGATATAAGAGTGAAAACAGAGAGAAGAAAGACGTTATATAAATATCCCATCTGCTGGTTAGTGAGACGCGCTCTGCTGAGAGCAACAGCATGATGTCATCCGTCTCTAACGCCGCATTGTTCTCAGACTGTCACTCTGTCAGGTGGATCCACATTCAAACAGCATCAACATCACCTGACTTCATTCCCGACTTCCTCTCGGTGCGACCATGAGAGCCGCGCCGGGGAGTAAAGCAGGGCGCTTAATTTTAGTGTTTAGAGCAGTAAACGGTATCACCGCCGTCCGCCGCAGTAATGGGTGTCAGGCACCATCAGCTCGTCAGCTGACTCATCTGCTCGCTGCCCACAGACAGCCGTAAAGATAATACTGAGCTCAAATTGCTGCCTTGGGTGTCCTTACTCTACTTCCTGCCTCAGACGAACCATCAGCTTTGACAATTGTATTATTTAACCACCATTTAAAGAGTGATGGACAATCGAAGGTTAGAGTCTGCGTCGGCAGTGTGTAAGGAGATGTGTGATTATAGCTCGAAAGACTTTGTGTTTGCTTGTTTTTCTGCTTATTTACTTTGTAAATCTGACGTTTGACGGCGAGATGAGGTGGAAACGTTTCTCTATTGATCAGAAAAAAATCTTTGGCATTAAACCACGACAACTTTTAAACTTTAAACTGCTCGCTGGAAAAACAAAGTCACAAACAGTCACAACTCTCGTGTTCAGGTCTCGCTACTCTCGTCTAAAAACTCGCCACTATCTCTTTTCCACATGCAATCACCCAAGGTAGGTGCTAGCATCAACATGCAGCGTACAGACTTCTCTAAGATCCATCTCACTATTAGTCTGACTTGGCGTACCTTCCTGAAACAGCAGAGAACATGGATTTAAGCTTAGATTCAAGAGAAGCTGCTACTTAAGCTCCTGCAACCTCTGACTTTAGTGACGGACCAGCTCCCAATGAACCCTCTCCATCCAGCCTGTCGCAGCTGTCATTAGGCGAGAGGCGGGGTTACACCTGAACTGATCGCCTGTCAATCACAGGGCTGACACATAGAGACAGACAACCTTTCACGCTCACATTCACACCTACGAGTCACCAGTCAACCAATGCACCAATGTGCAGCCCAATCATCAAACAAAATATTTAATTTAAAGCAACTGTAAGGAACATTTGTGTGGATTTTGGCGCCCCCTGTGGAGACAATATGTGCTGTGTGGTCCCATTTAGAGCCCTTTGTATCTTGAAAAGTGTGCATCTTGATCAGGTTGATCCAATCCAGTTTTATTTTGAAAATCCAGAACAAAAGGCGGATGGATTAGCTGATCCTGGACCGCAAGAAATGGGACGTCCAAACCCAGCAACAACCGGGCCCCGTCTTACCGCTTCAGGAGGGTAACTTCTCTAAAGGCAAACCAGTGTCCTTTTGATGCAACTCATTACCTCCTCTACGAGATTATGTTTTCAGTGACATATTTCTCCATAATTCTCATAGATATGGAAATGCAGACAGAGTTTTTGCCCTTGCAGATTTGCATATCATAGAGGACAGGACTGGCCTTGGCGGAGGTGTGCGTTCTCTGAGTACTCTTCTAGTTCAAGTGCTCCATCTACAACCAGCAGCTTCCTGTGACCTCTTGAGTATGTGTGTCAAAGTAAAGTCACAGACGGAGCTGGAAAAACTCTCAGGAGGTTGATTCTTATACAAGCTAAAGGAAAAAGAAGTTAAATCCCTCCTCGTCCAATCAGAGCCCATTCCACAGTGTAAACAGGAAGTCAGCGCAGCATCACGACCTACAACAGAACCTCTAAAAATAACATTTTCAGCCGAGCGGGCAGCTAATGAGTCCAATCAGGTCGTTTATAAAGTGAAATTAAACTTTTCCAGGTGTGTTATGAGACTTCAGTTTAAAGGTCGTCTCCGCTCGCCTGTAAAATGCTTCTCGGCTTTTATCGCTGCGGGGAAATCAAGGCCCCTGATTGGCCGGGCTGGCAGAGAGCCAAGCCAATCAGGCGGCCCGGGGCAATCTGATGGTCACTGTCCTCTGAGTCTCCTCTACACACACACACACACAGATATAGATTTTCCACTCGTACAGTGAGACAGAGACAGATTCTGAGTTTGTATCAGGACTGACGGAGCCACATCTTCAGCAGTTTGCCCCACAGTGTGTGTGTGTGGGTGTGTGTGTGTGTGTGTGTGTGTGTGTGTGTGTGTGTGTGTTTCTGTCTTTCTGAGGACCTGTTGCAGACCCTCACCCCGAGATGAAGTCGTGTTTCGGGCTCTGATGGTTAAAGCGAATGTTAATGCTCCCCCGGCCCACAGCTTATTAAAACATTGTAACTGTACTTTCATTTTTACATCGAGCAGGGCACCACCTCGCTGACAGCTTCAGTTTGAAACGAACCACTTTGCTGAAACAGTCCAACGGAGCGACCAATCAGACCTTCAGACCTGCTGCAGAGAATCTGACAGGTCTGCACGGCCTTTGGAAAAGAGGGTCACAATTAGAACTGAAAAACCACTTTACCTCCTCTTTTGTCGTGTTTTAAACTTCCCCTAATTTGGAGCTTTTTCGGCATTGATACTCAAAGACCTGCCTTAAGAATGACTTCATATTTATTTGATATTGATTTAAATAACCAATAACCGATCCCATTAAAGTTTTATTTGCCAAAATGAGTTCAGTTTTAAGTTCTGTATCAAGCAAAACGTCCAAATATTGGATGTTTTAAGCTGCAACCTCTGGAAGTGAGACTGGCCAAAAACTGCAGTTCCTCTCTTGTCCACTTGAGGCTGTCTCCAGCAGTGAGTCAGTCCCCATAGAGCCCCATGTTAAACTTTACAGCAGAAATAAACATGTTTACAGCCTGGTACAAAAAACAGTTTGGGTCTCTATAGATCATTTGTCTCGTCATGACAACTGTACGGGGAGAAACTTTATACAGCTCACCTGTTTACATTATGTTAAGGCTAAAAACAGAATCACTGCGTCGGGCTAAAGCTGCTGGACGGTCCTCGGCTCTATTGCTGCTAGATCTGTCAGCTGACACGGTGACCCTCTGACCCTACCTCTCTGGGAGATCTTTCAGAGTACCTCAGAAGTGAGAAGTGTCCAAACCCCACAGCGGATCCACAGGGGTGCCTCAAGGGTCAGTGCTCGGACCTCTTCTCTTTTCAATATACGCCACATCACTTGGTGCAAATCATTCACTCCCATGGCTTCTCATGCCATTGCTATGCAGATGATACCCAGCTCGTGCTGTCATTCCCAGCCTCTTCACGGATCTCGTCATGCCTTCTGATATCTCTAAATGGATGAAAGAACAATACCTTCAGCTCAACCTATCCAAGACTGAGCTCCTTGTCATCCGAGTCACTCCGATCGGCATTGATGGGAACACAAAACCCGTGTTGACGCGTTAATTTTGATGTGAAAGGGTCGACATCATTTATGACCAGCTAACCTTTAAGGTTCACGGGGTGAACGGGGTTCACCGCGATGGCTTCATGTCCATTTGCCCTAACTCAGTCATTGAACTTAACCTTTTGAAACGTAAAGCTTTAAATTCTCAGTCCTGACACCAAAGGCTCCATCCACGTCTTATATACTCTAAACTCGCTGACACCACAGCACCCCCCCTCGCCTCACGTTGACCCCTTTTGATTTTAATACCTTTAATGATTTTTCCTTCCATGCCACCTGCAGGAAGACTTTACATTTCAGGCTCCACTTCTTAGACTAAACCCTCAGCTTGTTATTTATTCTGTGCAGCACTTTCATATTATGGGGTGTAATGAACATTTCAGCCTGTAGCACAGCCTGCTGTAGTGTTTGTTGTTTGTGTGCTGCAGGTTCGTCTCTCTCTCTCTCTCCCTCTCGCTCTCTCTCTCTGGCTGCAGGTTGTCTGTTGGCTGTGAAGGCGTTTTAACATTCAGAGTCTCTCCTCTGTTCTCTCTTCTGCTGTCTGCTGAATATGGAGCAGCTCTTATCTGAACGAGCTAAAGATAATTGGTGGACAAGTGGAGCTCGACCGCGGAGAGGAAGAGTGGGAGAGAGAGGGAGGAAGCACGGAGACAAAAGTGTGTGTGAATGATACTGAAAATAGGAGCCGTACGCGGAGAGTAGCTTTATCGCTGATGTAAGTGTTGGAGACAGGCAGACGGACCCCCCCGGGTCCTGCCCCAAAATGTGACACGCTGAGTCAAGGGAGACACCCAAAGAAAACCCTGACAGCGAGCAGAGGGAGAGAGATATTCAGAGAAGCAAACGGACGATAAGACATAAAACTGAATATTCACAAATTACATTCAGAGAGGTTTTTCCTCATCAGCGAGGAAACAGAAGTCTGCGTCGGGTCGAGGAGTTCTCCGCAGCTCCGCCTGCTTCTAATTCTGTTTGAATTAGTCTTAACTGCATCATCAAACTATGTTTGTTTAACACAGGAGGCAGCCGGGGTTACGTCTATACTGTAACAAGGAACATTTCAAACTATCTCCAAACTGTTCTGATATGTCCGCACCGTTTCACCACTGGCAGCCAAAGGACAGTTAAAGGCAGCCTCGCCTGCAGCCGGTTTCTGCTGAAGCTCCTCTCCTGGCATTGATGAACTACTCTGTGTTCATCACAGACTAGCTTTAAGTGGACACACTTCAATCGTACACATTTGGCTGCAGGGATAATATTGCAATCATTACCGCCTTTCTCAAGTCTGCTGGTTGAAGCAATGGACAGGAGCAATTCCAAAACTTTTTGTTCCCATCAGGCCGGAGATATTCTTGCTTTTTAACCTTGCGTTCGCTTACACACACGGCTGCGTCATGAACGTAATAGTTCACAAACTTGTCTGTGCACGACGTGTGTTAGCAGTGTGAAGCAGCTTTAATGGCCAGGTTATGGCGGATTCAAACTTCTGTCTCCTCTGTGTAAGTAGGACGTTCATGTTGTATATGGGACTACCTGCCTAAGGATGTGTGGCTAGCATCTTCAAGCCTTCAGACCTGTGTCTGACGCACGGTGCTGTTCCTGTGGATTTTCTGGGTCAGGTAGGATTAGGAGCTCTTTAATCAGTGATGAGGTGAAACCATGGGACGATCGGGGGATGGGAATACCAAGAAGTTTGAGGCTTAATCGGTTTCAAGTCAGCGTTAAACTCCAGTCTAAAACCTTTATTTCTCTCTCTCGCCGTGTTTCTATACCGCTTGCTTTTCTCACTTTATAAATGACTGTGTAACTTTGCTTTCTCTTTCTGTTCTGGCTGTTTACCCACTTTATGAAGTACTTAGTAGCTGTGTTTGGAAAGGTGCGTTGGTACATAAAGTTATTTTTATAAATTGTGAGCTGAGGAATCACCCAACACGGATTTGAGTCACACCTCCTGGAGAGTTTCCCGTGAAAGAAATGCAGCCAGTAATTTCCCCCCAAAAAAACATGTTTGGCAAAGCAAATTGTCAGTATTTTTAGGAGACGGGGACGTCTCTGCTGCCAGCGCGTCAATTATTTTCTTATATTTGGACAAGTCGCCATTTGTGGTTTTAACACAAGCTGGGAAACAACAATGTGGACACATTTTTAGATCCGTGTCGAGGTCTTGCAGTGATCCGATCTGCAATCTGTCCACACGGGCTCATTATCAGTTAAATTAGTCAGCCTGCCTGCTCACTGCTGACATGTCCAAACACACAACACATAAACACACACACATGTCAGGACAGCCATCTCACACTGCAGCAATTACAGGCAGCATCCAGCAGCAGAGCCAGCATCACGTTCGCCATCACTCAGCCGTGATTCTGAAGCCGCACAGCCTGAATCCAGAGACCATCGAGCTGCTGTTGTCTAATGCAGCCAATTACAGCGCACGTACTTGTTGGAGTTTTGTCCCGAGCTTGCAGACGGATGCTGCCGTTTCCGAATCACAGACTGCTGCAAAGCCTCCCGAGTTACCCGCGCATTATGGCGGAGAATAAAGAGAGGCCTGCAGGTCCCATCAGCGGTGCAGTGCCTCCCCGAGCAGATGCATCCACCTGTTCCCTGATAGTTTTCAAGGACGACTAAATTATGGGTTATTGTACTTTATAACACACAGTCGTTGCATCTACAATAACTACAATACCATTATGCACTGCATTACACGCACTCAAACAGACTCAAATAGAACTCGCTCGTGTGTTTGGAGGTATTTAAGTGCAGGGGTTTTTATATAAGCGAGGTGTCGTTCCTCTTTAGATCACGATCTGTTGATTTTAAAATATGAAAAGCTTTGCCCCTAATCCCCGCCCTGGCAAGTGGATGAGCTCTGTTACGGATTAAACAGCAGTACGGGACACTCTGCAGTAAAGACGCCACAAAGAAGCAGAGGTCATTTCATCCAGCCTTTGTTTTGGCGGGGGAGTTTTACAGGTGTTGCACAATAAATCCGAGTTGTCTCCTCTCCTCACTTCCTTCCCCCTCTCTTAATATGAGAAGCCTCTGAGAGCTCATGATGCAGCACTTAAAACTTGCCAAGTGTTAATTACAGCAGTTGCGCTGTAATGTTGTTAAGTGATGAATTAAAAGCTTAAGAGTTTAAATTAGAGATTAAATGCATCATAAAACGAAAGTAAAGAAGCAACAAGAACGATAAACTGGATGATTTTAACAACGCAAATAGCAAAATAACCTCTTAAGCTTCAGTTATGTCCTCGTGACTCTTCTTCTTCATGGTGGATCATTGATGCAGCGTGTTTCAAATTTAATTCTGTGTTCTCCATGCCATCCCCTGAATATTGGTTTATCATTATTCTGTCTCGTGAAAGTTACCGTCAGTGCTTTTGCCTGCTAGCTTTACTGTTTGAGTACAAGCAGGGAAAAAACCACCTGCAGGCAGGGGCGATTTGAGTGCAAGGAAAAGGGCTGAAGCTGGAGCACAGGAATCGACAAGCAGAGCAAATCTGAGTGCAAGCAGGGCTTACTTGATTGGAAGGAGAACAACTAAAGCTGAACGTCATGAAAATCTAAAAGAAATTATACCTCACTACAAACATGTTTTGAGCACAAGCAGGTCAAATTGAAGCACAAGCAGGGGCTGTTTGAGTTTGAGGGGAATGGCTGAAGCTGGAGGCCCAAAAATAGGTGCAAGCATACGGCTTGACTGCAAGCAGGTCAAATCTAAGTGCAAGCAGGGGATATTTAAGTGCAACAAGAAGGGCTTAGGCTGGAGGCCAGGAAATCTGTGAAAGTAAGAATATATCTGAGAGCAAGCATACAGTTTGAGCACGAGCAGGGCATATCTGAGTTCAAGCAGGGGCTATTTGGTTGCAAGGAGAAAGGCTAACGCTGAATTTCACAAAATCTGAAAGAAAATTTGGAGCACAAGCAGGGGGTGAAATCTGTCAAAACAAACAGTTTAAAGATGGAAGATCTCCGTTTGGTTCTCTTTGACGGCACCGATGGCGATGGAAAACTAACTGGGCGCCACTTGTGATTTTTTTCGAGAAAGTCACCACTGTCCATAATAATACTATATACTGCAAATGCAAAGGCTTTCATCAGTGGGCCATAGGCTCAGTCACCATTGTGTTACCTCATTCACAGATATATCAGAGACTTAAAAGGCATTTACTTTCATGAAAATCTTTGAGATTATCACTTTAAGTACAAGCAGAGGCTATCTGAGTGAGGAGAAGGACTTAAGCTTGAGGAAAGGATATCTGTGCAGGCAGCAGTATGACTGCAAACATACGGCTGGAGCATGAGAAGGTCAATTTTAAGCACAATGAGGGATTATTTCAGTGCGTGGGCAGTGATCTGAGGAAGTACAAAATATGAAATCAATAAGTCATGCTCTTAAAGGTAAAGGCTCTTCATTTAAGGTAGAAAAATGCCCGTCTTTTTCCAACATAAAAGTGGAGCCTAATAAAGGTTTACATTTGATAGTTGATCCACAACACGACAGAAAGGGTGCATTCCATTTGGGGGCTTAAACTCGGTTCAAAGTAGACGAAGGTGGCTCGCCATCAAAGCACTTTAAACATCTGAATTAATTGCTTATAGGTTTCAGCTGCATGAATTGCTTTTAAATTAAGTCACTTATATAAGACGAGGCAAAGGACAAGTAAGTGTTGCCTACACCTCTGTGAAGCTGTGATCATCCTTCTACTTGGAACACAGGGTCATCCGAAGGGCTTCGTAACGCCGGAGAAAGAGAGGCAGTACTTTATTCAGCTGGATATTCAGTCTCATGTCCAATTTTTTGTCGCCAGTACCGTTATGATTAGACGAGGAAACTTGCACAGCCTTTTTGCACCTGGACTCGGCATGTTGTGTATTTCTGCAGAGCTAAATCAGCATAATTTATCAGGTATTTGCCGTGTCTGACAAAGAGAAATAAAGGGTAATAACACAGAGAGGACAGGCAGAGACAGAAGCCAGGTACAACATCAGAGTAACCACATGAGAGGCACAACGGAGTGTGAAGAGAATCTCATTTAGGTTCTAATTTGTGTGTGTGTGTGTGTGTGTGTGTGTTGTGGGACCCAGAAACCGCCTGAAGCTTCCTTCGGCAGTAAAGTGAAACAATTCATTTCAGTTTAATTTAAATGTCTGTTGAGTATAATGTCTCATTTGCATATTTCACCTTTAACCAAACAGCTTCATTTGCATTTCAACCTTAAAGTTGAACCAATCGCGTTTCTATTTCCCCCCAGCCAGCCAATCAGTTCTGCTTTCTGAGCCTCACTGAAGTGGATAATGAGCTGTCAGCCAATCACGCGCAGCCTGGGAGCAGAGGCTGGCACGTGATTGGGCGGCGGCTCTGGATGGAAACGTGTCACAGCTCTGGAATTCAGTTTCCACAGCAACTTCTAAATTTCATGATGCATTACTTGAGCTGCCAATTATCCTCTGCCTGTCACGCTTCACCTCCTCGTGGCTGTGATTAGTCAGCCGTGCCATATGTACTTTTCTAAATTACTTTGAACCAATTAGAGGGCCGAGCCGATCAGTCATCGCTGCTGCTTTTAATTTTCAGCACTAAATCATATTAAATACAGTGAAAGTACGTGGCAGCATCAGTGTCAGTGAACTTTGACCTACCCGTTTGACCGATTCCCCCGTAATCACATGGCAGCCATTTTCCTCTCAAACCCTGTTATCAACATGATAATACTGTAGTGCTGAATTACAGGCTGCAAATGGAAGCTAATGTGACAAATCATCTAATACTTTCAGATTGACCAGATAGAGGAATAATACATATCTGACAACCCATTAGCTCCAGTTAGGCAACAGCTAATGTTAGCATTTAAGCACTTCCTGGCTAGCAATCCCATTTGAGAGCCGGAGTTTTAAACATGGAGTTTATATGCTGAGTCGTAGCGTGTACTTTAAGCTAAACATCATTTGTACAAGTAACATTTGCTGCTCAACAGTGGATGAGACTTAAAAATACTATACTGTGAATTTGTGGTTCCTTTAGTGACCGAGCTAACAAGCTAATGCTGGTAAAGACAAGTTAGCATACCACCTAGCTTAAAGAGCTTTTAAACTAGTTGAATAACTCCTGTCAGAGTGAAATGATGCTTGGAAAGCTCTTGTGGCTAACTGGTGTTAGCATGTTCTCAGTTATTTGTCCAAGTCTTTTCACTCCTTTGATCTGTGGTTTTCTTTCCAGACCATCTCTCAACCCCAGCCCCAAATTTGGAAAAAAGTGACATGACAAATGTCTGATGAATAATTTCAGACATAATAATGGACTTATCTATTTATCAACCAAGCTAACAAGCCCTTTAGCTTTAAGCTAATTCTGCGAAAGTGAAGTTAGCTAACCTAGCTTAAAGAGCTTTTTAATGCCGGTTAAGTAACTCCCTATAGAGTGAAATGATGTACACGTGTGAGAGCTAGCACAGAGAGTATTGAAAAAAGCTCAGAAAGTTATTGTAACTAACTCAACCTCGGCCTAAATCTGATCCAGAGGAGTTGAGGATACGTGACGACTGTGTTATGAATAATTTAGTGAACTTACTATCTCTTTAGCGACCAAACTTACAAGCTTAGAAGCTAAGTCTTTGAAAGGGAAGTTAGCCAGTAGGGCTAGCCAGCTTAAAGAGCATTTTTAGATTGCTCCTTTATTGAGTGGAATTCTGTCTTATCTAAAGAGACAGAACAAAAGACAAAGGAAGGAGCAAGCAAAGCTAGCATTTCCCCTTGTTTATTAAAGCCTTTATCCGATCTGTTTGTGTCCCTTTCCTAAGCCACCCTCCAATTTGTCCCAAAGCCCAACCAGTTCTGTCCCTATCACCTAATCAGAACCAAACCACAGGGAGCATCGGTATAGACAACCCATGTGGAAACTCTATTTGAAGGAGAAACAGCCATTAGAGTGCTAGCTATGGTTGTTAACCAACTATCCCTGTGAGCAGTTCCTTCTAGTAGCCTACTAATTCTATAGCAAAGACTGGTGGATGAATTTCCTTCAGAAGCTGAGACTGGCTCCTGTCAAACACAGACGCTCTTGTCTTCTTCCTGTTTTCATAAGTGCTCCAAATAGTCTTCCTTCCTTTTTACAGAGTAAAGCAATAAAGAGGAAAAACACCTGTACAGCCATTTACAATCAAACAATGAGGTGTTTTCCAACACTGGCGTAGTTCATGTCACATTAATCGAAACAACATTCAAGACTTTTGAAGATAAATTCTGTTGTTTTTCTATGATTCATCGTGAGCACACGATCCTGTGATCTCAATTCACGGCCATGTCTGGCTGCCATTGCTCATGTTTTCTTTATTCTTCGAGGCCTTTTAAAGAAGAAGAGAGTTTGGGGGTGAAACATCGGCGTGTTGATGAATGTGCGCTCAGGCTGTGTGGGGGTTTTTGCTACAGAGGACACTCTGTCTCTGACTTACAAACTGCTACTATCAACTTGTAAAATGTTTGATGACTCAGGCCTCGACATTGACAGTTTCTGCTGTCACTCTGACAGCTGTTGGCTGGATGATGGATCAGGTGTGAACAGTGGGAGCAGCCTGGCACTCAAAATATGATATGATGAATTATATCATAACCGGGCAGCTGAGGCCTTGTCACAGCGAGCCATGTCAGTTTAATTGTTTTGCTCCCTGAGTTCACGACTGATGCGTCATAGTTTAAGAGCCAGATCAACAACTATGATGCACTGAAACGATGAAACGTTCATTACACGACTTGTGTATGTTTTCTGCATGACGTGAAGCCGACTGAATGATGGACATTTGTAGGACTTACTTTTTTGGTTATTAACATCAAAGTTGATGATGTTTCCAAACCTTGTTTTTAGCCGTGCTTGGATTTGAATTTGGCCGGGTATCTCCGGTTTATTCTTCGGTTTTAATTGCTGTTATCAATAGGCCCTGGTCCTCTGGTTGCTGCAACCTATTAGAGCAAGTGATATAGCGGTTGGCTGCTATGCTAGGTAGCTAATTCCAACATCCAATTTATATGTTTTGTAGTTCAACAATAAAAAAACAGATGTTTGGCATTTCATGATTTATTCACCAACATTTACAACAGTATGTAACATAAACAGAGAGGCGACAGGATTCAGAATGTCTCGCATCAACGGCAGCCATCTTTGTTTACAATTAGGCCTCAACAGCACTTAAACCCGCCCCCAATTAGATGGTCAGTTTTGATTGGCCTGACCTGAATCGGGTCGGATGGAAATCTGTCTGAAAGGAGGAAGTTCGGCTCCATTCGTCAGAGCTTTTTGAGATTAACGTGTGGATGCTGCACAAACTGCAGGCGTCCATGTTTTTATATCCTTGTGTGCCGATACAATGATGTCACAACTCCCAATTTAATCTTCACACCTCTGACTGTAATCAGCAGCAGGACTCGTTATGCAAATCTAATCAGTGTTGGTTGTTTAAAGCTTTTATATAAGCCGTTAATAGGCTATGAACTAGTTGGATGAGCACCAAAGAACAAGTAATCTCTCTATTAAAGAATGAGCAGACTGAAGACGTGATAATTAGAACAAACGAGGAACATCAGCTCCCAGATGTGACTGTTTGTTGCTCTTTATTAGCTGCTGGAAAACTGGGACTGAACTCAGAAACAAGAGTTCTCTGCCTGCAGCCGCTTCAGGCAACCAGACCCGTGTCTCTCTCTCTCTCTCTCTCTCTCTCTCTCTCTCTCTCTCTCTCCTCTGATTTGACAGAGCCAAGCTCGAACAATCAGCTAATAAAGCTCCAATTTCCCATCGACACACAGAATCAGCCATGGAAAGAAAAACAATGCTTGTTTACTATAAGTTTTGGGTTGAGAACTTTAGCATCACTCACCGTGTCACGCAGAGCAAACAGAAACCGCTCTTGTTGTTGTGGGGTTGATGGATGATGATAAAGAGGTCCTGAGAGTTCAGGAGTCTTCTGGGAAGGGATTCAGCATCAGCATGTTAGGTGTTAGCATGCTGATGTTAGCATTCAGCTGATAGCACCGCTGGGCCCGGCCTCGTGGAGCTAATTTAGCTTTAACTTTAAGTTTTGAATGTTTTCCCTCAGGCATCCCTTAACGTACCAACGCATGTGTGCGCCTACACACTTAAACACACACACAGTCTCGTACACACACACACACACACACACGATGAGCTGTTTGTGAGGCTATGATTGCAGAGGGCGGATGGATGGAATAAAAAGGAGGAAAAGTCACACGGCTTATAGACTGTTGTGTGTGCGTGTGTTTGTGTGTGTTTGTGTGTGTGTGTGTGCGTGTGTGTGTGTGTGCGTGTGTGTGTGTGTGTGTTTGTGTGTGTGTTCTCCCGGAGGAGTGTTTCCAGCTTTGAGACACTCCGACAACACGTTTATGAGAGGGTAAACATTTGCATCCAGTGTGTGGGTTTTTGTGTGTGTGTGTGTTTTAACTGGTGTAGATTCACCGTTACTGTCAGTGTGCGTTTCACTTCCTGCCAACAAGAGACCCATGGATCATTCTGTGACTGACAGCTGTCAGACTGCAGTGATGCCATTCTTTGCTCAGATGATTGACAGTTTCAGGCAGAATGCGGTCCATGAGGAAGAGACTAAAACAAATTGTACACACCTCCAAGTGTTGCCTCGAGGTTTCAGGGAGGAAAAATAAAAACTGGATCGTGCACCTTGTTTTGTTAAGAACAGGTTCGTGTCACTCAAATGTTTCCGGGGGAAAAAATCTACCTTTTTGCAACATCTGCCCCCCGGTGTGACGGGTTTCTTAGTCACTATATAAAACAAGTGACACAAACATCATCAGTGGTTCTGTTTGGCATTCTGGGCGTCGCCATCTTGGTTTGTTGGAGACAAAAGTCACAATATTTGTTAGAGAATGTGAGGGCTGAAGAGTTAGCAAATGCTAATGCTAGCAAGAGCTTGGTTAGTAAGGAAAAAAGACCATTTATCCTCGGAGTGTCCTTAAGCACAACGGAACAATGAATAAGATATTTTTCAGGTCACCATTGTCACTCACAGGTAGCCCCGCCCCTAACTCCTCCCCTCTTTCTGGTGTGTGTGACTCTAAATGGGAGCATCAGTGACTAAATGAACATCGCGCTGTGTTAAAGAAGACTTGAAACTAGAGGAACATGTTTACTGAGGGAATAAATCAGGAGAGGAGGAGGTTTGTTTTCTCATAGACTTCTATAGAATCAGACTCGATTTTTCCCACCAGTGGAGTTGCCCCTCGCTGGCAAAAGAAAAGGTAATGGGGTCAGTGTGTCCTCTGGAGAACATGGATGTATTCTAATAACTTTCATGAAAACTTGTCGACTTCAGTTTACCAATTATTAATAATTAATTCTCTTTTGTTGTCTCTAGTTTGCAGGAAACTCTTGTTTTACCTTAAATGTATCTGTCCTTGTTGGTTTTCTGTTCTGTACCTCTGAAACAGAAACAGTCGAGAGTGAAAACTTTGTATCAACCAAAGTGAGAAAACTTCCCTTCATGTGATTCTGTCAGACTGCCGAAGGGCGCTGAAGCAGAAATGCCAAAGATTCTGTATTTAAATATAAATGAGGACCTTTAACCTCACTTAGCGGAGAGAAACACCTCTTCTTCTCTTCCTGCAAACAATCAGGTTTTTGTTCAGGTGAGAAAGCTCATTTTCACCTCTTCACCTCCGCTCGTCCAAGTTTCCTCTCTGAGAAGAACCCGACTTCCTGTTGCAAAGCTTTTCAATCATTTACAGCCAATTTCAACATGAACTCTTTCTCCTCCAGTTTTCAGCGCTGGTTTTGTTCTCCATCGACTCCTGAGGGAAGCATTTGGCTCTTTAACTTCACATGTTCCACTTCCTCCACTAAGCAGACTTTAACTGTGTCTGCCTGCTGCTGAGCAGAGCGTGCACTGTACAGTGAGACTGAACCAGTCAGTAAATGTTCCAAACAGCTAAAAATAGGAGCCTAAAGAGGCCGAACCAGCTCCGGAGCTGGAGAGTTCACATTCTTTTCTTTTGTCACTTTGCTTTTGTGTTCATATAAAATATTAATCTCTGAATCTGGAAGATTCTGTGCTAAACGTTGTGCTTCTGCTCCGTTAGATAAATGAGTCGATCCACATTCCACAGACACGGCGCTGAATGTTCGCAGGTCCAGGATGTGCAGAAAAGTTCCTCACAATGTAAAACAGTCTTCTGAAACAGACTTGTTGTTCTAACTTAGTCGTATGTGGTGACATTTAAAGGAGGAGGAGAGGAACAGGAGCAAACACAGCTTGACTTTTCATGCAGAGTCCCACAAACACGTAAACAACTTTAGGCAAAAAACAAAACCAGGGCTCAGGTGCATCCAACTTGCTGACTCCCGGCAACATTAGAAGTTCTTATTGCCTCACTTAAAGCATCATGGGAAAATAATTTTGCACTCTCAGATTATTTTTCACATTACAAAGGCTCAGAATGTCTCATCATGGTTTTCAGAGCCTGTAGTCATGCTAGCAGCTCTCTGAGGGTGTACTCAGGCGCAGCGCCTGCTAACGTCAGCATGCTGACAGGCGCACAGTGACGATGCTAACATGCTGAGGCACTGCAGGTAGAATGTTTATCATGTTCACCATCTTTGTTTAATATTTTATCATGCTAACATTTAGCACTGTATGTGAGAGGTTGATATAGCCATAGACAGATTCCTGCATGGGCAAAGGGGGCACATGCCCGGGGCCCTGAGCCAGTGGAGGCCGTTGGTCTTAAGAATGAACACGTGTGAAGTGTTTTTGACAGTTTGACTGTGTTGTTTGAATCAAATAGTTTGAAGGTTAAAGAAAGAAAGAGATGCTGAAGATGCTGCTGTGGGACATCAAATACCAAACAGCCTCACTCTCAACATTTGTCAAAACAAGTGGAGGGTGATTGTGATACTTTCAGCAGTGGGTCCGGTGCTACAGCGCTGCCTCCCGGGGACCTGGATGCTAATGCTGGTTGCAGGTTGCTATGGTGCAACCAAGTTCTTGTGCTTGGTGATGGTACACGCAGTGCGAGTGCACTAGGCCTATTTGCATGTATAAAGGGCCTGTAGCGAGTTTGTGCCCAGGGATCGTGGTCTTGATATTCCATCCATGGATACAGTCACTGCAACGTGACTCATTTGGACTTCTGTTTTCGAAGCCTTGAGTTTGGAGCTGTGGACGACGCCATCTTGTTTTATTAGAGTCAGAAGACGAGACGGTGCATATATATATGCATATGCATTGCTACGCCACGATCTTGTTTGAAAGCCCCTCCCTAAACACCCTCCCCTCTTCCTGGTCTGTGTGACTCTCAATGGGAGCATCAGTGACTAAATGAACATCACGCTGTGTTGAAGAAGACTTGAAACGAGAGATCGAGACCATAAACTCATGAGGAACATGTTTACTGAGGGAATAAATGGCACATTTTCTCATTGACTTCTGTGCAATCTTGCAACCAGTAGAGTCGCCCCCTGCTGGACATTAGGAAAAATGCAGGTTTAAGGCACTTCTTATGTACAGTTCACTTCACACAAAGTACAGCTGATTGTGACGGGATTGTATAAAAGTTAAGAGGTCACCAAAGGTTATACGATTGATCCTGAAGGGAACATGAATATCTGAACCAAATATCTTGACCGTCCATGCGATTGTTGTTGGAACGTCCCAATAAATGCCAACCTGTAGATAAATGTCAGGGGCTCACCAGAGTTCACCTGCGAGGAACATTAAAATCTTTGCAAATATTTAATTATCCCAACAGCTGTGATGGATGAAGGAGTCGTTGGAGTCGTTGGGATAATTGAAATTCCACAACTGAGCAATATTGTAAATCAGGGTTCAAAAGGTTCCATGAAACTAAAGACAAAGAAACTCCCTTTGGAAATGAAGCTGTGTGACTTTGTGTTTTTTGACTTCAGTTTTACAAGATTTATAACTTTATTTAAACTTTTACTGGATGACTTTTTCTTGTACTTGACCGTTGGCACAGTCGGGTTCCTCTACTTTTCTGACATCTAATTAATTCCTCATCACTGTAATAAATCTTCAGCTCCTCTCCTCCTTCACTCTTATTCAAACTTTCTACGCTCAAAGGGATCCTTCGCTTTCTTTTTATCCTCTCTTTCTCCATCTAAGTCTTTCCCCACCTCTGTCTCTCCTCTCTCGTACAGAAATATGTAGAGTTCCATCTGATGACTCCATATATCCATGTTGTGGGGATAAAAGGATTCTCTGGCAGGTTGTTAAAATGACTCATGAGTTTAATTTTAACCCAAAATGGGATCTGCTCTGATGCCGGCAGTCATTCTGTCGGAGCCTCCGTCGCTTTTTTATATTAATGGGGGAATCTGGTTGGATGAAAGTGAGTGCATTAATGCAGGGACACATTCAGCGCTTGTTGAAAGGCCTAATGTGATGTCTTTGTGTTCTTTTCAGACCTGTTGGCCGTGCCCAAACATCCCTACGCCGCCATGGAGAACTGGGGACTGAGCGTCTTCGTGGAGCAGAAGATCCTGTTGGACGCCGAGGTGTCGTCGTCGTCCTATCAGATGGAGCTGACCATGGTGGTCGTCCACGAAATCTGCCACCAGGTAGGGACACATAACAACCTCACGTCTACCATCCCGAGAAGACAGCCTCCCACAAGTAAAGACATTTTAGACACAGACTATTCAATTTTACGAAGACTGGGTAACTTGTAGGGTCACGCTGCTGAAGAGGTTATTTCCCATGATGCTCCTGGTGGTCATTTACAAGCAGACAAACAAACAATAGAGCAGAAACAGAAGCAGCCTTTGACCACAGCCGCCCTTGTGTGTGGAGTCGTTTGTGTAGTCTGCGCTGATTGAAGCTGAGTTAGCAAAACGAGCTAGCAGGCCACTAGGGAGGCATTTCCTTCCAATCTATGACTTCAAACTTTCAAAGGATAACCGAACGAACCGTTCCAGCTAACAGTGTGTCCTTACAGCACGCTAACATTGCGACCTTGCAGCAAGCTAACACTGTGTACTTACAGCAAGCTAACACTGTGTCCTTACGGCAAGCTAACAGTGTGTCCTTACAGCAAGCTAACTGTGTACTTACAGCAAGCTAATACTGTGTCCTTACAGCAAGCTAACTGTGTACTTACAGCAAGCTAACACTGTGTCCTTACAGCAAGCTAACAGTGTGTCCTTACAGCACGCTAACATTGCGACCTTGCAGCAAGCTAACACTGTGTCCTTACGGCAAGCTAACACTGTGTCCTTACGGCAATCTAACAGTGTGTCCTTACAGCAAGCTAACACTGTGTCCTTGCGGCAAGCTAACACTGTGTCCTTACGGCAATCTAACAGTGTGTCCTTACGGCAATCTAACAGTGTGTCCTTACAGCAAGCTAACTGTGTACTTACAGCAAGCTAATACTGTGTCCTTACAGCAAGCTAACACTGTGTCCTTACAGCAAGCTAACAGTGTGTCCTTACAGCATGCTAACAGTGTGTCCTTACAGCAAGCTAACAGTGTGGACTTACAGCAAGCTAACAGTGTGTCCTTACAGCAAGCTAACAGTGTGGACTTACAGCAAGCTAACACTGTGTCCTTACAGCAAGCTAACAGTGTGGACTTACAGCAAGCTAACACTGTGTCCTTACAGCAAGCTAACAGTGTGGACTTACAGCAAGCTAACACTGTGTCCTTACGGCAAGCTGACAGTGTCCTGACAGCAAGCTAACAGTGTGTCCTTACAGCAAGCTAACAGTGTGTCCTTACGGCAAGCTAACAGTGTCCTTACGGCAAGCTAACACTGTGTCCTTACAGCAAGCTAACTGTGTGTCCCTACAGCAAGCTAACACTGTGTCCTTACAGCAAGCTAACACTGTGTCCTTACAGCAAGCTAACAGTGTGTCCTTACAGCAAGCTAACAGTGTCCTTACAGCAAGCTAACAGTGTGTCCTTACAGCCTGTTAACACTGTGTCCTTACAGCAAGCTAATAGTGTGTCCTTACAGCAAGCTAACAGTATCCTTACAGCAAGCTAACAGTGTCTCCTTACAGCAAGCTAACACTGTGCACTTACAGCAAGCTAATATCCAACTGTGGCCTCACATTCAGTGAGGACACAGTGACAGCAGCCCTCTCTGGAGTCCTCTATGTTTACTATCTACCCCGTTAGCTGCTTCCTGTTTGGTGCTGGAGCGAGAGCTCACATTGGTTTTCACCAGCATTTTCTGTGATAGCTGCGGCCAGAAATGCTTGATTTTGCGGCCGCTTTTTTAAAGGTTATTATTCCGTTTAACACATCACACATCCACTGTGAGCGTCTGGGACAAACGCGCCAAGAAAGCCAGCTGTTGGCTGAGCGAGCTGTTTGTATTCTACTCCACATGAGATGTGTAAAAACTGAATGACACTAAAGTCAATCGCCATGAATTGAATTTTGAACATCAAAGAAAAGAGTGTGGTGAGTCACATTTGTGGAAAAGTTATGGCAAATGGCCACGATTGAAAGAAGATGCAGCAACTGGTTGAATTTTGTGTGGATTCGCGGGAATTTAACTTCCCAAAGAGACTGATTAAAGTTAACTTTTTACATTGGCCAAAACTCAAAACTCCAAATACGATTAAGCATGATTGACTTTATTGACATGTTAAGACGAAAAGAGACTTAAGACAGCTCAGAGTTTTTGTAACGTCGAGTTTGACTTTATTCTGACAACACAACATTGATAAACATCTTGAGGTGGTTTGACGTATAAGGCCTGCACTATGTCAATGTTTGCTTCAAGTCTTCAACACAAAGGGCTGCCGCACCACTGTGTGTTACAGCCAGTCATTGCTCACAATGTTGGATTTCTTAGAGAGGCTTCATTATTACCCTTTGAGGTAGCACTTTGACAAACAGCAACCAACACAAGTCCACTTACAGTTACTCCTTAGCTAGATTGCAGTGTTTTCCTAAGGCGGCAAATATGGTGAAGATTCATGCAGGAAACATAAAAACAATTCCTCTTCGATGGTGGCGCAGGACAAAAGGTCAACACTTTGGAAATTCCTTTAGGCCAGAGGTTCTCAGATGGGAGGGTGTAGAGCAGCTTGGATTGTAAACAAACCTGGAGATGCATGGATTAGTGAATGATGATTACTGATCTTTAATTTTGGCCTCTGAGATTGGGCATGATGGGAAAAAAGTTTGGACCACAGATCCTCTCTGTACTCCGACTGTCAGAAGTCCACCCCAGTGTTGGACGCACTGACTGAATAAATGGAACCGTCCTCCGCTGGTACGGGCCAAAAAAACTTTGCTCAAACTTTACTTAAAGGGAACTAAATGCAGAAACGCTCAACATACACTAAATGGAAACATTCCCTCTCGCTGCTGAGCTGAGCTGGATTCACACTTGCTCAAATTGAAAATGTTTCATGTTGAATGATACGGCTTCTGAGGATTTAATTAACACAACAGCTTTTTGCTGCTACAGAGTGCCAACATCCTGCTTGTTAGCAGCAACAAGGGAAGGCAAACGTGCTAATATGAAAGTAGGCACTCTGAGGCGGCTGGTTTGAAGTCTAATCTGTCTCAGCTGATGATCAATCAACAGCAGGTGGGGAAGCTGCCGTGGTTTTATTTCTTAACATCTTTTAAGTGCTGGCACAGACGGCTTTGTAGCGTTTCATTAGGACTCCGCTGTGTGATGTGTTTCTTAGTCTGTACTGTTTGCGTTGCTGCTGGCACATGTGTTCTCTCTGTTACCGTGCTGCACAAGCTGACAGATGAAGTCTGTACAAGTGGCATGTGTCGGGACTGGCGCTGTGCCACTCAGCTCTCAGAACAAAAACCGACCAACACATACTCATAATAATGTGACACTCACAGCCGGTAAACATATGCACTAATTACTGCGGGCAAGTCTCTGCATGGGTCACATATTAATATTCAATCCCTGAAAACCATCAAATCAAGTGTTACTTTATTCTGGCTGCTGCAGGCATTAACCTCTTTGTTTGGTCAGTTCTGTTTTTTAAATCTCAGATTGTTATTCTAAGTGTCTGACAACATTACAAAGATGATCACTACAGAAATAAACCCTTTTGTTGAAGAGGAAGATCCTTTTATTTCACCAAAAACAGCCCAAGCATCGCGCTCTTCAAAGCCACCAGACTCCATTTACAAAAACAGCGATTTTACCTTGCTCAACACCAGAGTTGCTGGTCTACTGCTGCCTTCATTGCAAACGTTGTTTGTGTTATTGTGTGACAAACCCAAATATTTTGTGGATCCAAACTAACCATTTTAAACACCAGACTCACACAATCACACAAACAAACCAACTGATCTAGGCAGCAGAAGACAAATAACTTGTGTCATCTGCTAAGTAAAATTGCTGCTTTTTTCAATGGAGTCTGGTGGATTTGAAAGGAGTGATGTAACTTGCTTTTCTTCTGTAACAAAAAGGTCTATCTCTGTAGGGATCCTTTCTGTAATGTTGTCACACACTTGGAATAACAATCTGAGCCTGTCAGTGGAAACAACAAGAACTTTTAGTGGACGACCTTTGACCCAGTGTGGTTGCACCAAAGGATTACATTGCAGCCATTACAGCCTGTTTCTTGGCTACTGACTGGAGCAATACCAACATTTTTTGCACCTGTTTAGACCCTAACATGAAAAAAAAAATGCAATTCCTAAAGAGTACCTCCACAGCAGATTCTCCACAGCAGAGCATCTCTGTGTGTGATGAAACTGTGGCTTGAGAATGGGCCAGAGGCAACAGAAAATGTGCTCTTACAACCAGAACGTCTCTCTCTGGAGGGTTATGCCCTGCGTGTATTTGGATGCTGATCTGAGTGCACTTTATAAACTTCCAAATATTATTATTAGAAACCCTTTTTAAAGGATTCTGCAGCCACAGAAATAAACAATCCTTGTTTACCTGTCTGAGAGCTTCTAGTAGCTCTTATTTTATTCCCTGACATCGTGATCGCTGCTGTTCAGGATTCAGCTCTCAGGTTTTACACACCGCCCCCTCCGCATGTGTAGGCTTGTCAAAACACCAGGATGGAGCTTAAAATAATGTTTACCAGGTAAAAAAGCTCCTTTAGAGGAAACGATGCACCTGCAGAGGCTAAATTTGTTGATAGTATGTTATCTGTCGCTGAGCCTGAACCTGCAGCTGTGAAATCACTGACGCTCTTTCACATTGAGCTGCATCTTACTCTGAATATAAACAGGAAAAAAGGAAACCCGACACGAGCACCGAGGGTGGAAAAAAGCAGACTTTCCCTTTAACCGATGCAAATGATCCGGTTATAAACAGACTGAACGTGACACAAGTCAAAACAGCTTCAACGGCAAAGCCAATGAGCTGTGAGTGTTTTTGTGTGTGTAATGGTGTGTGTCTATGTGTGTGACAAAGCTCCTCGGGCAACAACAACAGCAGAGGAGATGATCCTGTTTTTACAGTACGACATGGGATACGTGACAAGCAGACAAACGCGATGAAGCAGAAGGAAACTTAAAGGTTTCAGTCAGTAAATAGAAAGAGAGAGGGAGCGCGAGCGGGCGAGCGGGCTTAAACGATTCAGACAGACGCAGAAGGAGAAGAAAAGAGAGAGAGAGACGGAAAACTTTGAACATGGAGAGACAAAGAGGTGAAGAAACAAAGTGAAGGAGGGAGAGAGCGGAGACGGCATCTTCTGAGGGAGAACAAGAGATACGAAAGGATGAACAGAGACAGAAAGAGAGCACGACACTGTAAAAAACGTCCTGAACTCTGAGCTTCATTCGTTGTACTGGTGAGGAGAGCAAATAGGACTTTAGGAAAACAGCTCTGTTTCTGTTGGAGCTCAGACTCAGAGCCGCCCCTAGAACGACTAGTCATGCATCTGTTGTTTGGTGTTGTCTTGTATTCTATATTCTCTATATAAGTAACTAAAAGCATTAACTTAAAGCAGAACATTTGCACCTTAAGCTCCATACATGTGGACACTGAGCGTCACTAATAAGCTGTCTCTCTTTCAGCCAGGGGACAGTTGTGATCCCTGTGAAACCAAAGTAACATACTTTTCTTTTTCCAGTGAGTTAAACCCAACCCAGACATGACAGGTGTTTTACTAGCTTTACTCTCTGTGATGCAGCTTCCTCTCTTGAACCACCGCAGCAGCTCGGCCATAAAATGATCCTCATCATGTGTAACGGCTCCAGACCGGCTCCACACACGTGGACAAAGTGTACCCGTATAAACCGGGGTTGAGCCTCGGACAGCTCCGGACTGATTGATCTGCTGATGATACTAAAAATGACTGATTTTACAGACAGATCCATTTTTGTTCCCACAAAAGGTGTACTTGTACGGCCCTTATAATACTGCGCCGCAGTTACCACCAGCTCTCTGCTGACTGCGCGCTGCTGTTAGCGCTGGCGTTTGTGAATTAGACACTTTTCTGCTAATTTGCATGGAAAGGGGCCAAATTTGCCCCGAACGTCTCCGTAATGACTCATTTAAATGTGAGCAAACAGCACCAGAGCACAGAGACGCCGTTTCCTCTGTAGCGCACTTTGGGGTGCATTAAACCCTCTGCGTGCGCTCTGAGTATGTGTGATTTGCTCAGGTTTGGCGGGCGTAAAAGCTGCACAATCCTGTAGTAAATGAGGCCCTGAGTGTCTCTCTGTAAAGCAATGATGACAAATATAAAACGTAATGGTTTTTCTGGCTTATCCAAAAAGTACCAACGACAAGATGTGAGCCAACAAACATGAATCAGGAATCCAGCACTCCGGTTCACAGGACATAAAGCACAGCCGCTAAATGTTTAAGTCACAAGAGCAACATCACAAGTGACAGATTTCAGCACTGGGTTGGTATCTCTTGGTCCGCCCTGAAGTGATTTTCAGTTAGAGTTGGTGACTATTCATCCTCATCTTCAACTCTTTCATGTGGTGTCCCCCAAGGCTCCGTTTTAGGCCCCCTCTTGTTGTTTTTTTATATTCGATCACTGGGCAGATAGTGAGATGTTTTAAGATTGTTTGTGTATATTCTAGCTTTGGAAAATCTCTAAACTCAGGCCTTCTGTTTTACACATTTTTCATCGTTTAATGTGAATGCATCTTGATGTCTTTTCATTGGCTACCCATCAATTTAGAATCCAGTTCAGGATCCTTGTTATCACTTTCCGAGCCCTGCAGGTACGTGCCAGCTCCAGAGATATACTGCAGCCTCCTATCACCACTAAATCTCTGGTTGGTTGTTCCACCCTCCAGGCTGAAGAGAGGCTGACCTTTAGATTTGTGGCTGCTAAACTTTGAAACTCTCTCTCTTTGGACTGAAGATCTGTGGACGAGTCTGAAAAGTTTTGCCTGGTAAGTATGTTGGAAAGCAAAGGGGTTACTCGAAGCAGTGGTTTCAAAGTTTGGTGCACAGAGGGCTCTAACCTATGAGGTGTTGGGTGCAAGGGGCAGCATGGAGCAGGAGATGTAAAGATACTGGGCTGGATGGAAATAACAGGCCATGCTGGTGTTCTGAGAACAACAGGAAGTTTGTAGTTGTACTTTGTCCGTCTGGTTTGGGTTGCTTACCAACTTGGTGAACACTCTAAGCTGTAGCAGCTTCTCAGGAAGTGAATTCATTATTTACAAGTGGATAGCGAGCGTGTAAGTCCACGTAAAAAGACGCAGCAGCACAGTCAGACTTTAAATATCACAGTGAGCTTTGGCAGAAAGATTTCCCTCCACATGAGGGGTCGTATGTGCTGGTGCGATGAAATATCTATGGCTGGAGTTTCTGCCTCCACCTCGATACATTGGAGGTGAATTAAATTTAATTGATGAATAATAATGTCAGATATTTGAACTCCTGAAATGAACTTCCATTCACCTCCTATTTGTTACAGCGGCAGCAGAAATCACAGGATGTCGTGAAACCTGCACGAATCAAACTGAAGCGATCCACACGGCTTGATACACATATAGGAAAACAGTGGCCCTGTAACTGCACTGAAAGCAGTCGAGTGATCACCGTGTTGTGTGGGGCTGTTCTGATGATGAAAAAGGAAAGGTTCAGTGTAAATATTGCGGCGCCTGAACAACGTGTCGTTTTCATTTCCTGCAGGAAGCGATCTGAGACGCACATCTCCCCGCTGAGTCTGGATGAACGTCAGCGTCAGGCTGTTTTAATAACATTCAGTCTGAGAGTGTGATGCTCTACAGTAAAAATAAATCACAGATATTATTCAGTTAGTCATAAAAAGTTCTTATGTGTTTTTGTTCTGACTCACTTTTGTTTTGCTCGCTTTTGTATCGTGTTCATCTGCTTTTCAGTTTCAGAGGATTGAGAAGAAAGGGAAATGATAAAGTCGTGTTTTGTCTGCTGGTGCACTCCATTTCATCCTGGAGCCATTTACTTCTGCTTCACACACACACACACACACACACACACGCGCGCACACACACACACACACACACGCACACTTACACACACACACACACACGCACACTTACACACACACACACACACACACACACACACACGCACACACACACGTTCACAAAGAAAGAGAGATTTGTTTGAAGCTTTAATCAGCTGATTCATAAACAGAAACGCTCTTTCATTCTGAAGCTGTTTAAGAGCGATCTGTGTCTGTGCTTATGTTCATGTTTCCATGACGTTGTGTGGACATACAGTGTGTTCACATGGTCATATCTGAAGGATGTTTTCAATGAGCTCAGACTTCCAGTTTATCCTCACATGTAACAGGAACAATAATAATACTTCAGATTTACAAAGCGCCTTTCAAGAAACTCAAGGTCGCTTTACATAAACAAATAAACACGAGTACAAAGAAAGAAATCAAAGTGAGCTGGGAAACGGTTCTTAGTGATTGATCTTGTTGTTCTTTTTCAGTGACTGAATGGTTGTTGTGTTGTGGATCTCCATAGGGAGAGACTTTCAGAGGGTGGGGGCTGCACACTGAAGGCTCCCTCCCCAGAAGTCCTCCGGCGGGTGCAGGGCATGGTGAGCAGACGTGCCTGAGGACTGCAGGCTCTGGGACGGGGTGTAGGTACAGTGGGGCCAGGACATGGAGGGATTTGTAGGTGAGCAGCAGGATTTTATAGGAGATGAGCGGGAGTCAGTGAAGGTAGATGAGGGTGGGGGTGATGCTTGGTGCGGGTCAGAACACTGGCAGCCTGTCCGGGGATTTGCTGCGAGGACTCCATTGCAGAAGTCCAGACGGGAGGTGATGAAGGCATGTGTGATGTCTCTGTGTGATCAGAGTGTTATGGAGGTGGTAGAAGGTGGAGATTATTGTACAAATCAAACAGAGCAATTTCTAACACTTGACCACTAAATATATGAAAATGGCGCCTTTATAGGAACCAGTCTGATCCTGTGCAGAGTTACATCTGAAAGAGTTCGATTAGAACATGTAAACCTTTGTTCTGATTGCTCACCGCGCTGCAGGGTCAACTCGGTCGAGATGTTATATAAACACGATGGTCTTAAAATCCACCTTCGTGATAAAACTTGAAGTGGCGTGCATGCAGCGTTGCATCCATGCTGCTGTTGTCGGCAGGTTCAGAGTGCGTGTGTTCTGCACGCTGCTGTTCTTGTTGTTCTCAGGTGAACAGATGGAGAACATGTGGACTGAAATGCGAGTCGACAGCCTGTTTTGCTTGTCAGCTGAAGGAAACACAGATGTAGCTGTGCAGCAAATGAGTTCTGACACTGAAATGAGCACAGCTGATGCTTAACAATGTGAAGCTGGTGTTGACGTGCCTCAGGCTGCATTACCACAGATGGCCACTAGTTGCTAGCTGGGAATAATATGTTTTTGTAAGGACACTTTTTACAACACATTTTGGCCTCAACAACTGATTTCACTTCTTCTCAGCGGCGAACAATACTTTCCCACCACAACAAATCATAAGAAGATATTAAACTGACAATCTCAATCAGTTTCGTTCTTTCGGGCGCCCCCCAGTGGCGATTTACAGTATTTGTGGGAGGTCACTTCCCAATTTTACCCTCTCTGGCAGACCAACCACTGCTGGCTGATGGGAAACGCGTCACTAACTGGGCGCCGCTTCAGTCACATGGTGTAAATATCTGCCTCCAAAACAAACCAAACCAATAAACCACCTCTTCTGACCTCCGCACCAAACTTCATTCAGATTTTAAGCACTTTAAAGACGTCACACCTTGCTGCTGTAGTTCCTACGTGTCAAACACGATCAAGTATTTCAGGTTTAACGTGTTTACAGTAAGTGCTGATGTAATGACGACCTTTGACCTTACAGGAGCAAACACTGAAAACGTTTGAAGGCCCCAGCGAGAATTGAACTCGCGACCCCTGGTTTACAAGACCAGTGCTCTAACCTCTGAGCTATGGAGCCCTGTGTCAGACGCATCAGGGACACACCCTTATTTACATAACCACCTGTTGAGACTCGTTGACTCACTCTGAAGCTTAACGACAAACAAAAGGTGAAGATGAGAAGCAGCTCAGAATAAAGGCACAACTTGAATCTGTTTCACATATTTATTTGTTCTACTCTTATTTTGAAAATACTGATTATAGCTGCCCCTCCACTCCTGTTAGGATGCAGTCCAGCTAGCGTAGCTCCTGCTAACAGGTAGCGTGATTTTCTTTGAAATAAAACAAAGTGGTAAGCCTCATGTAGACCAAAGCTACGTTATGTTAAAGGTCTAACCTAGAAAGTTTCAGTTTGGTTCTCTTTGGCGCCACCTGTGGCGATGAACGGTAATTGCATGAGCACACTTCCCAGATATCCAGACAGTGCTGCATGTGTGACGTCCACGGTCGGCTCCGGTTGTAACTCTTGATTTTCCTGGCTGACGGTCGCTTTCCTCTTCAGACTGTTTGCTTCATCTGAGCGTCGAGTTTGTTTCTTCTTCTTTGGATTTTCACTTCTTGTTGAAGTTGTATCTGTAGTCATCCATCTTTTCTTTGTTTGCTCAGCCATAGTAGATTACTGTTTACTCGCAACACTTGCAGAGAGCGGAAAAGCAGCCGCTTAGCTCCGCCTACCCTCTCTGGCAGACCAACCACTGCTGGCTGATGGAAAACGCGTCACTAACTGGGCGCCGCCACAGACACCCAGTCTGTAATAAGTTAATGATAGTAATGTACGCAGGTGTTTCTGTGATTTCTGTCAAACAGGATATCCAGTTAAAATGTGAGACATCGACTTCACAGCAGCTTCAGATTCAAATACATTTATTTACAGTACTGCTACTGTAGAGCGCACATGTGATGTCTAAGGTGACGAGTGCATGATTGTAGGTTGCAGCTGATAATGGAGCAGATTTGCTGGGGGTGAATTTGTACAGAGTATAAAGATGTGAGTTCAGATGTCTCTAGAAGAAGTGACAGTCGCTACATTAGCAGACATAATCAGATCTTTCCATCAGCTGAACGTCTGTGCGTCGGGTTAAAGCGCTTCTGATGCACACACAATCACACATACAGGAACGTGTTTGCCAGGGGATGTTCAGTTTATTCATATCAGCTGTCTGTTAATTAAAACAGACAAAGAAAACACTGGGATGAGATTCAGGAAAACAGATTTACTCTGTTCATCTGTTGATCTCTCTCTGCCTCCCTCCCTCTCTCTCATTAATTCAACCATATGCAGGAGAAAATAGCACAGTATGTATTCTGGCTGGCTGACAGCAGTGTCAGGGGTATTCAACAAACACACACACACAAACACTCATTTGTATCACTGCATTGTGAGGATTCCCCATGGAGGTGCCTCATCCTATATAATTACATCTTAACCTGACCCACCTAGGGACCGCGGTTACAGACCACGGATGCATGCATAATCACCAAGTTCCAGCTCGGTGCGATAGACACATTTAGAGAAGTTGTATATGATGACACGACTTACTGCCTCTCCAAACTCTCCGTGGTCTCACGTGGTTCCTAGTTACTGAGAACTGACCCTGGACCTGAGTCACACAAGGTCAAAGGTATGTTCAATCTAATTTGTCCGTCTATTGTGTAGGTCCTTGGTCTTTGAGGTGAATTAAAGGGTGTGAACCTGGTTAGTTATGTAGCCTCGTGCCAAAGAGGGCACCAGTCCCAGAGGCCCTGACTCTCACTGCTCCCAAAAGCCCCAGATTCACTGCTTGCTTTGGTAATTTGATTAGTCTAAAATTTGGGAGCGATTCAGCACCACTCATGTAGAATTTCCAGGCCAGCAACTCTATATTGGGCCCAAATGGGTTACACCTGGGCTTGTCTGGGATACCAGACTGGAGCCAATTTCTTCCTCAGTTTCCATGCAGGCCTCACCCCTCGAACCCACAGGATCCGTCTCCGGCGCGTTCCGCCTGCGCCGCGACCTCAGGAGTCGATCGCGCCCATTCTGTAGCCTACATGGGACCCGTCAAGTCCCCATTTATGATGTCTCAATGCTAAGCCCATTTCATAAATGTGTATTCTTCTGGGTTGGCCATGTTGGCCCCAACACCAACCCACTTAAAGGCCCATTCTGAGACTACACCAAGTTAAAGCCAGCCTACCAAGGTAAGGCCCATTCTGGCCCAACTTCGATGTCTTTGTTGGTATCTAGTAACACTTACCTTGTGGCCCTGTCTTGAGCAGCTGTTGTCAACATCTAGTTTAAGTTGTTTCAATATGGGCCCATGAGCAAGGATTTGCAAGTTCATTGTTGGCGCATCATTGCCTCTCTGTTTGGGTTTGGACCTAGTCTCAATGTCCTTGCATCTGTTGCATCTGATTCAGACTACGCAAGTCGGCTTTGGGTAGGTTTTCTGCAAGTTTGACAAACGTCTCGGCCTCGTGAGATCAATTTGAACGAGGTTTTATTAGAGATTTTGGGATAAATACGTCTCTGCAGGTTCAACAGTCTCCTTGACACATGAAATATACACCAAATGAAAAGATCTTAAAAGTTAACCTGAGTTAACAATGAGGAAGTTTTGGTTGTTGCTGGTCTTTCGAAGGAACTCCAGCAATCCAATAATGGGTTGAGCCAAAGCAGGTCTAAGAGCTTCTATAGGTCCTTGAAGAGTTTTGTGAGGAATTGGGCAACGTTCAGATCTTTGACAGAGTTGTTAAAGGATTTCTAGGACCATTACATGTTAGGGATAGAGGGACCAAGTCAGGAAATTGTTGTTGTGTTAACACTTTTAACACTCCTTCAAGAGGCTTCTTTCCTTCCTCTGACGGCCCACCACGGCGGTCGGACATTTTCTGTTTCTGGACGGTTCTCTGTATTCCATCAGCGGGATGACTTGAACAGTGAACAGTTAGTTAAGGAGGTATCTGATGTCTCCATCAGAGCCCTTTTTCTCTTTGAAACTCAGAACTAAAGATGACTGACAGACCAGCAAGTGGTGTGTACTTCCAATTATCTCTATCAGAGATCCTGCTGATATGTAAGAGGAGGGGTTGACTGCCAGTCATCTGTTTACAGCCCACTGGAAACAGTCTTCCAACCATTCTATTTTTATTGATGTACCTGATGTATCTTCCTCAGCTTTGAAGTTGCCTTCATCGCTCGAAGGCTGATGATTTCAGCTGTTACAGGCTCCAGCTGCAGTAGGAAATGATAAAAGTGACGCGCACATCCCGGTGCCAATTATGATGGGTGCGAGATCAAAACATCCAAGCAGAGCTGAAACAGATAGTTCAGCTCACTAAGCAGCTCCGGTTTAAAGGATTTTACTTTCTGTGTGACGTTTTGAGCACAAGGCTGTCCTCAGAGAACGGATGAATAAATGAGCCGCCATCTTAAATAGCCACAATGTATATGGCAAACATACACCACCATACCACCATCACCATACAGCAGGTCAACAATATTACATACACATTGCATATCCACATATTCAGATTGTTGTTACATATATAAACTAAGAGAAATAACAGTATAGTACAGTTTGTGCTTTATAGAGGACTCTAAAACTAAGAAGGTATTTCACCTCTCATTTTCCTAATGAGTTTATGGTCTACATCTCTAGTTTCATCTCCTGTTCGATGTAGCCTGATGCTAATTGTGCTAGTGGTGGTCCCAGTGAGAATGATATGGATGATAAAGCAGGCTTTGCTTTAGGGCATGGCCACCTGTTGATCAGGGTAGATGAAGCGAGGCCTCTTCTGGATCTAAATAAACAAGAGAGCATTGAGCAAAATGTTAAACCTGATGCTCTAACACACTCCAAACAACAATTGGTGGCGTTGCTATGGCTACATTCACTTCTACTCAATGGAGAATTTAGACGAGAGCTCCGACTACTAGTTGGCATCCATCCATCCATCAATCCATCCATTTTCTATACCACTTATCCTGTTCAGGGGTCATTGTCATTGGGTGATAGGCGGGGTTACACCTAGACAGGTTGCCAGTCAATCACAGGGCTGACACACAGAGACAGACAACCTTTCACGCTCTGGTTGGTGTAGTAAAATAAGATTACTTCCAAAGTTCACAAAGGATGCAAGAACACAAAATATGTGTTTAAAGATCTGAGACAAAAGACCTCAGACCTGACGGCTTCGGTCCAGACATTCAGACTTTACTCTGAAAGTCTGATTCGTTTGGACATGTGAGAACGTGCATTCGAACTGTGGTGCGGACCAAACCACTGGACCATAGTGCGCCGGAACAGACGGGCCTCGGTCCAAACAAGAACATAATCAGACTGAAAGTAGGACCTAATACAGGAAGCAAACCAAAGAACTGTGCACTGTGTGTTGTTAACGGATGTTGACGTTTGCAGAGTTTTCTCATGTGGAACTTCTGACCAATCAGAGAGCAGTTTCCTCGCGCATCAAGACTTGTATCTTGATCGCTGTTAAGTGACAGTGGGATAAGATTGTGTTCTTGTCAGTGGATAATTTGCATTTGTGTCACCTATGAATTATTTTCCTGTAGCTTTACATTAATTATGCAGATGTCCGACCTTCCTGTTGTCTTTACTGTAACAAAAACACTCAGCGGTGACAGCCTTCATGCTTCACGCTTTCTGTTTGAGCTTGTCTTAATAAACCTGCTACAATGATAAATGAGTTTCCTCCACGTGTGACGGATCTGAAATCTGCTCATGGCTGCAGTTTCGGTGCAGAACATTATTATGAGAAAACAAAAAGGAGGTGAGATTGTTGGGGCACGCGAGTTGCTTACTAGACATTACACGGTGTCACACCTGCTTATGGGGAAGTCTTAGCACACATAGTGCTACAGAATACTTGAAAATGCTAAGTCAAAGCTTAGCATTTACACTCACAGGGCGTGTGTTGGAGCTGTCAGGCTGTATATTTTTCTCTGCAGTGTTTTGGTTCAAAGTGGATAATTTATTACTGCAGACCCTGTTTGCATGGAGTTCATTAGAATACAAGGAGCCATAAATCATCTCATTGTTCGCTACCTGTCTCACTCTCTCTTTCTTTCTCTCTCCTCTCTCCTCTGTTTTTATTTTATATTTTACTCGCACCGATGCTCGGCTTTCCTGCTCCACCGCTTCAAGATTATTTCTTCCATCTTCACTTGTTTGCCGTCTGCGCTGACCCGAGACCTCCTCCCTGTCAGCTGTGATTCTGCTGATCCGGGAGGTCAGAGAAAGTTTTGAAAGTCTGGGCACTACTTCTTAGTTTTGTCTTAAACAGCAGAAAGCATTCAACTCGTCATAAATCTGTCAGCCGAAATTTAATGAAATATTGAAAATCTGTGAACTTGTAATGCTTTATTATGTCAAAGTCTCTGCAGACGTACAAGAAATAAGTCAACCAGAGTTGCTCTGCAAATAAATCTCAGTTAGTGAGTTTTTATTGATTGTTTGAGAAACTTCAGGAGCTCTGAGAAGACGAGAGGCCCACCAGGAATCCATAGGGCCGCCATGCAGCTGCAGACCACACCAAGAGCCTGTCAGAAGCACAGTAACTAGCACGCTGTCTTTAGCCACCTCCCGCTAATCTTGTTCTCACATGGCGGCCATTTTTACTTGACTGACACTGCTGTTGTGGGAATCTAAGAATGATTTCACTGCTTCCCAACTGATCAGCAACTGACCGGCCACTGGATAGAGAATAACATGAAGGGACACTGATCTGTTTTTCAAAATAAAACAACATATTTGAAAACTCATTTGCTAACAGTTAGCATTGAACCCCTTCCTAGCTAGTTAGCAGTAATGCTAGCGGTGAAGAAATTGCTCGAGCTACAGAGCAATGTTAGCTGACGTTAGCTAACATTGCTTGAGCTACAGAGCAATGTTAGCTACGGAGCAATGTTAGCTAATGTTAGCTAAAATTGCTCGAGCTATAGAGCAACGTTAGCTGACGTGAGCTAACATTCCACGAGCTACAGAGCAACGTTAGCTGACGTTAGCTAACATTGCTCGAGCTACAGAGTCAATTTTAGCAACCTGACCTGACGAAACATTATCTGAAACATCAACAGTTCAATAATCACACACACAAAACAGGAAATGCCAATTTTGGGAGATAAGCACAACCTCACGTTACCTTGTTGAACTCCCCATGGACTGCTCTCGCATCCACGCTGCTTCAACAAGGCACGCTCAGGAACAGCCACACGACACTCAAGCGCGTATCTCCACAGCTTGACAGAAAGTACAGTTTTATGAAGGTCAGGTGATATTTATTCGTCAGGATCCCTTTGAAAACGTACCCTGAACGCTACATCAGAGAAAAATGGCCGCCATGTGAATGAAGTGAGGCTTCGATGTTAAATGTTTATATAACGTTGCAGTGCCTCTTGGGTCATGAAAGGAAAATGATTTTTATACCTGTGCTATAAATATACTTACATATGGATATTTCTTTCAATCACCTTTAAAGCAACATTTGTGCAACTTTCTGTGAAGAACTTCGGAGGCAAACATTTTCTTCAGAGGCTTTATTAAGGTCACAAACATCTTCCCACAGCCTCCTCTGCTGTTTCAGCTCTGAAGGACAGGAGGGTTCAATCAATAATAAAGTGTGAGAGGAATACAGTTATATTTAGCTGCGTGTGTGTGTGTGTGTGTGTGTGTGTGTGTGTGTGTGTGTGTGTGCGTGTGTGTTTGCTGCTTCCTGCTCATGTCCGAGGCTAATTAACAGACCATAAACAAACATCTAACACCCTGTGTGTGTGTGTGTGTGTGTGTGTGTGTGTGTGTGTGTGTGTGTGTGTGTGTGGGCGTCTGTGTGAGGTTTATTAGTGATGCTGCACACACTCTTGCAGTCACCACACAGTGGGCGATCGCAAACACACATTAAGTACACACACACATCTTGTACTAAACAACTATAATGAACCACAAACACAGTGATGTGCAGCTAATGCTCCATCTTATAGCTCCTTCCAAGTGTGTGTGTGTGTGTGTGTATGTGTGTGTGATCTGCATATATTATGTATTGTATATATTATTTGTTGTAATTTGGTGGCAAGAAAACTAAAGGAGAACAAGTAAACAAGTAAAAAATGTGCCATTTTTTCTGCCCTAAAAATTCAACATTATTCTAGGTGACTGCAGATATTGGACACTTTGGTCATCGGTGTATGACGGTATATGAGGCGGTGTTAAAAGGACAACACACTCAGGCGTTAATGGGCCATTCCGCTATTTCCACAGCCTGATGAATCTTCTGCCTCTGTTCAGTTCAGCACTGTAGCACTGGACGACATGGTCCTACATTACCATGAACACACATACGCTGTAGTTTAGACTGACTCAGTACAACGTCCTGCTTTCCCAAACATTCACTAGACATGCAGATCCTTCCTCTGCTGAAAATAGTCCCCAATAAAAGCACAATTTCCTCTTGTTTGGTAATAAAAAGATAGTTGACAGCTGGGTGATGATGCATAGCGTTCCAGTGGTTAGCGCTGACGCCTCACAGCTAGAAGGTTCCTGGTTTGAATCCTGGTTCAGACGTAGTGGGCCTTTCTGCGTGGAGTCTGCATGTTCTCCCCGTGCATGCGTGGGTTCCCTCCGGGTACTCCGGCTTCCTCCCACAGTCCAAAGACATGCTCGTTAGGTTCACTGGTGACTCTAAATTACCTGTAGGTGTGAGTGTGACAGGTTGTCTGTCTCTGTGTGTCAGCCCTGGCGATCAGTCCAGGTGTAACCCCGCCTCTCGCCCAATGGCAGCTGGGACTGGCTGCAGCGACAGGATAAGCAGCATAGACGATGGATGGCTGGAGAGGGTTCATAGGGAGCTGGCCCCCCACTAAAGTGAGGCGTTGCAGCAGCAGCAGCCTGACCTGCAGGTTCTTCAGAATCGTCCAATGAGAGCTGGGTCTGGCTCCACCCCCCTCGCGACCCTGAGCAGGATAAGCAGGATAGATACTGGACAACAGAGTGTGTGAGACAGTTTGCTTGTCTCAGACACTCTGTTCGTCCTAATTCCTCCTTCCAAACTCGTCTTCTTTAAAACCCATTTTAGTATTTATGTTTATGTAGCTCTACATTCACTTTCCTGCACATCATTACTGTCTGATTTAATAATTTCAAGCAAAATTAGCCCCATGAATTTTTTAAAGCCACCCCGCTGCTTTAAATTCTAACCAGAGAACCAAATTTGTGTTGATGCACCACAAAAAATAGTCCCAACAAATGTTTGTTTGCTGCAAACTAAAGTGCCCAGCTGTTTCAGAAAATCACTGAGGCTTCATTAAAAACTTTATTTCCGTCCACAGTTTTACTCGTGATGCAGAGTGTGAGGCTGAGAGTCTCTGACAGTGGAGCAAACAACGGACTCCTAACGCAGGCCTTACCCTTTGAATAATAGACAGACTCTTCAATCTGCTGCACTTCTGCCATCTTTTATTTAATATTAATATGTTTTATTTACCTTGTTTATATTCTGTGTAGGGTAGAGTGATCGCCGGGTCGACTTGTGGCGTGTTGATGTCATTCGGAGTTCAGTTCGTTATTTAAGTTTCAGTTTGTTTTTGGGTTATCGAGGGATTTAACCTGAGAGCCATCACACCTCTGCCTGTCTGTCTCCTGCTCTCGCTCTGTTGTTTTCATTCTCTTTCCTGTTTAATTGACAGGATGCATCAAAACGCGCTAAAAGACACAAACACATCCAGGGACACACACACGTGCACCGAGCTGTGCAGTGTTGTTGTTGTAAATCAAAGGTTTCATGGTTGTGACAGATTGGTTTTGCCAGCCAGCTTTATATAGCAATTTAAACATCACACACACACGCGCGCGCACGCACACACACACACACACACAAAGTGAATAATAGGGTTGTGGCAGGAATGTCTGGAAAACACAAATATAAAGAGAAACGATCACAGTCACAGAGCTGAACACTTGCTGTCTGTCTGACAAACTGTCTCTCTGCACGAATCCGTCTTTCTGTCTCATGTCTTACTCTCCCCCTCCTCCCCTCTCAGTGTGCTGCTGCAGGGTGCAAACCAGAGAGATCTGTTCGTCTCCGGCCACCAGGGTCGGGAAATTACCGATTAGCTTCTTTAAAAAGCAAATAAAGTGTGTGGGAAGTTTTAAAGAATGCAGAATAGTAGAGAACAGTTTGGTTTTCATTGCAATTCTGTTTCCTTCTGTTTGTGAGAAAGTTCTACCCCCGTCAGAAACTTTGTTTCACAACTGTTTTATAGATTCGGACGAATGCACTTATCCTACACTCAGCTGGAATGGTCCAATCCAACGTCCAGCAGGTCAAGATGCAGCAAAGCTAAGCTGAACCAGTCCAGAACTCTGCGGGACGGCCTTTGTGCCTGAGTGTTGTCATACTGATCCAGCTGGGTTCACCTTGCAAGACTCTTGTCACAGGATGAACCAGACTAGGTTTCCAAAGGGTCTCTAGGCAGCGTCCAACTGATCCAAATGTCCCCAACAAGCCTCCCAGCCTTCACCCAGCATCGTATCCCAAGTCTAACTAGCCCTGCTCCAGCTGCCCAGAGAGGTTCGCTGTAACGCAGACTGATCCAGCTGGTACACTCTCTAAACAGACATAAAGTAACTGGTCCAGATGTGTTGAGAAACTCATCCTTGGTCCAACTGGCCCAAAGGTCTGAAGAAAAGCCTCAAGCTCACATTGAACTGGTCCAGAACACTCATCATTGATCCTGTTTGTCCAGTTAGGACAGGATTCATCCAGTTTCTATAACAACTATGTAGCAACACTCCCTCTCTGGTTCAACAAGTCCAGAACTGTGTCGCAAAGCTCTTATCAAGACCCTTTAGATATGATACAATCCCAGGTCTCGGTAGTCCAGGTGCAGTAAGGTACTGGGCCCTGGTCTTACTGGCTTCTGATCAAGCTGGCACAGTTGCCAGGTGGACGCTCATCCTGTCTGTAACTGGAGAGTTTCTCGTCCCTGATCTGATTGGCCCAAAACTCAGAAGCAAGGCGTGAAGCTTACATCAGACTGGTCAAGAAACACCACACAGATTATTTCCTCCTTGCTGATGTGTTTTTATTCCACTTCCTGTTGGTCTGTAACTCTGCAGTACGGGCTTTAATCCAAATCAAGTTTCAAAACTTACCATCCTTGGCCACTGGCCACCGTTAAATCCCCGACCTACCAGACACACAGAGTTTAATTAAGCTGGAGGTCTGAGAGTTTGTTGCGACTGTTGTTTATAGTTTTAATTTCAGATTCAGTCAGTCAGGGCTGAGGACACAGTATTCATTGTTTCACAGATATGTAGATGTAAACAGTTCTCATGCCAAGTGACAGCCAAGACTCATTTCGTGTTGGCTGTCGTCGAGCTGTGAGGAGCTCCATCCAAACACAAAGTGAAAATCAGATTCAGTCCCTCCGCTGTAGAGAGGGATGAATATTTATCAGTGAGGGTCAGATGGAGGGAGGAGAGGAAGAGGGGGATGATCAAAGGCACAGATCTCCTTTGTTCTGGGGAGGAGAGACATGAAGAAAGAGAGACAGGAAGACAGAAGGGCGAGAGAGGGAAAATGGACGAGTTAGTGTTGAAACAGGAAGAAAAGGGTTTGCCTCTCTCTCTCTCTGCTTTAATTCAGTGCGTCAGTGCATAATTAGCCTGATATTTTATGCGTACCTCAATGAATGTTCTTTCAAGCATGCCAGCAACTGTAATGTAATTCCTAAAAATAAAAAAAGTAGTGCCTCACACTGCTGCGTCACGGGGAAATGGTTCCCCCTACACTGTTTGTTGTTGCAGAATATTCTCTCTGGAGGATCACTGGAGCGAGGCACAGACGATACTGCTGCTACACGTACTCAGATATATGTTACACGTTTCCAATGTAACTGCTGCCCTGCTTTTTCTCTGGGTTATGTAGAAACCACCCCACCCTCTGATGGATACATGTCATTGTACAAATGCACTCACAGGCAGCAGCGTGTGCAGGAAGTACTCAAAGGACACGGTGACTTCCCTGGCATTTTATAAAGGGGGGGGGTGGGCGGACATGTTCGGTTACAATATTCTGCTGAGGTAGACAGATGGTACGCACAGTTGGTAAAACTGTAGTTAGCCAAAAGAAATGGATTAATGGTTGACACAATTAGCTAAAAATGATGGATTCACACTTGAAATATTTATCTGAAATTAATTACTATTAAAGCTTAAAGTAGGCTAATGGATAAACAGCTTATAAAGTTAGCTAAAAGGAATGGGTAAATGGTTGAAACAGTTAGCTAAAAGTGATGGTTAGCTAAAACAGATGGAAGACTCGTTAAAGAGCTAGCTTAAAGTTATGGATTAGCGGTTGAAATAGTTAGCTGAAATTAGACTTAGACTTAGACTTAGACTCAACTTTATTGATCCCTTTGGGATGACTCCCTCTGGGAAATTCAGTCTCCAGCAGCTTATACAGTACAATACAATAGGAAAGAATCAGCACACAGAGGGTAAAAAATAAAGATCAAAATATATATATCTATCGATATATATATATATATATAAAAAAGTACAAAATTAGATAACAAAATATATAAAATATACACTCTTAGAAAATGTACAAGTAAACAGTGGGTAATAGTTCAATTAAACTAAATTAGGTTATTGCACTGTGGTGAGAGATTATTGCACATTGACAGATTTTTTGAAATACATGACTATTAAAGCTAAAAATAGGCTAATGGATAAACAGCTGTTAAAATAGTTAACTAAAGTAATGGATTAATGTTTGAAATTGTTAGCTTAAAGTCATGGATTAGCGTCTACATTAGCTGCAATGCATTACTATTAAAGCTAAAAGTAGGCTAATGGATAAACTGTTGACTAAGCTAACTTAAAGGCATGGATTAATATGCTAAATTGTTAGCGTAAAGAAATGGCTATAGGGTCAAAATAATGGTTCGTGGGCGGCTGTGGCTCAGTGGTAGAGTCGGTCGTCTTTCAAGGTCGGAGGTTCGATCCCCAGCTCCCTCAGGCTTCATGTCGAAGTGTCCTTGGGCAAGACGCTGAACCCCAAATTGCTCCCAGTGGCATAACCAACGGGTATCAATGTGATCATTGATTGACAGACACACTTTACGTAGCAGCCAGTCAGTGTATGAATGTGTGCGTGAGTGGGTGAATGTAAGTACAGTCCATTTACTATTCACACTGTCGAAATAGTTAGCTGAAATTCATTACTGTTAAAGCTAAAAGAACGCTAATGGAGAAAAGCTTAAATGGTTAGCTAAAAGTATTGGAATAATAGTTGTGGATATAGGACCAAAATAATTAAACAACAGTAGTGGATAAATGGTTTACACTGTTAGCTAACAGTGATGGATTAGCAGTTGAAATAGTTAGCTGAAATCAATTAAAAATAGGTTGGAAATGAAGCCTTACTGACCAAACCACCATTGATAATCACATCACTTGTAAGAGTAACAATATCCACCTGTATACAGTCAGTAGTGTTGTATATTTAGAGTCTAATGTGGGAGTCGATGACGAGCTGTGTGAATTACTCTCAGGAGTCTGTGGAGAAACCGCTCGTCTCAGGTAATCAAAGAAGTATCTCTGTTTTAAATATTAAATGTCTCATATCGTTTCTAATATAGTTTTGATGGTATCTTGCAGACCTGACTCGACAGGTTACAGTTTTTGAGCCCCATTCGACGGTGCACTGACCTGCCAGAAAAGTAATTTTGGGCCCGCCTGACCCCCACCCAAACATTCCTGGAAGGTGTCAGAGGTAACGCCGTGTTCCTGCTCAGCATTCAGCAGTCCGTCTCCGGCATTTTCTGGGCTTGTACTGAATCTTCGAAAGAGACCTCCCTCCATCTCTCCATCTCTCCGTTTTCTGACTCATCAGCATTCTTCCTGACGCCGAACTTTCCTTTGCCCCGAATCCTCCGCCTCAGCAGTCTTTAAGTTCAGCATCCTTTCCTTTCTGGATTCCCCCCCCACCCACGATGCACTTGTGTAACCAAGAAGAATCAAAGCAACCTGAACCAGCTTTCCCGGGCATGAATGGCCGATCCACTGCGAGCTGTTTTTATGTTTGAATGAGGCTGAAATGAGACGAGCGACGACACACGAGCAGATGAAGGAACAAAGTGTGTTGTGAAAGACGTAATTTATAATTATAAGAGACGTGGTTACAACTGTACAAGTTTTAATTATTTCTTTCACTCTGTCACTTTGAAAGTTAAAGTCTCTCTAGTGTAAAACTAATTATGTTCCATATTTGTCAGGAGGCTCGGACAAACTGCACCAGCATGAAGCCAATTTGTGGAAAAGTGAAAACTTACTGACCCGCTTCAAACATCAGCAGCCGGCTGGATGAAGGGTGACGTCCTCTCAGAGCACCGGGACACAAATCAAACGTAAACTGTCGTGTTTAATGAAGGAGCTGCTTTTGTCTGATTGTGCTGCCGTGTGGACGCTTCGTTCTTTGATCAGAAATATCTCTGCAAACTATTTAGAATAAACGCTTCATGTCAGAAGGTTCATTTCCATCATCTGTTTCTGAGTCAGAAAACATCTTCTGCATGTCCGTCCCTCTCAGAGACCTCATCTGTCTTCTACTTTAGGTTTTATTTTTCTATGAAGGTTTTATTTTGGAGGTCAGTTTGTCTGATTTTAGCATCTAACACTGAAGCAACGTGTGCTGCTCAGATTGTAAAGACCTCAGAGGGAAATTTCCGCTCCGTAAATAAAGTTGAATTGACTCGACCTCGTCGATCCTCACTCCCGACCACACAAAGAGCCGTGTTTGTGTTTCGTTGGAGTGCAGAGTGACAAAAAGAAAAGTATAACTTTTGCTGGGTTAGGCCGAGCGTCCACGTTCCTCCAGCATATTCAACCCTTTGAACAAACACCTCTGGGAACGCTGCGTTCACTTTGTCCGGGTGGAAACAAACACTATTGAAAACAGTGATTTGGACTCCCAGATTCGCTTCCTGATTGGATCTAATCAGTCCCGACTTTGAGGTTAGTTTCACCTCTAAGCAGAGGTCTCTCTTGCATTTTGCTGCTCATAGTTTTTTCTGATATCAAGCAACAAACCACGGAGAACACAAACTGCTTGCATTGTAGGTTCATGCTCACGTGATCTACGTTTTCATGCCTGTAAGAATAGATCATGATTTTCTTTTTACACCGCGGTTCCACCACAGCGCCGCAACGAAGCTCCGCCGTCATTTCACATTGGACCAAGCACTGACGGCGTGAAGCCGCCCCAGTGTGTGTTTTTACAGTGTTCCGGCGTTGCAGAAGCAAAACGTGCGCGAGGTGTAAACAAACAACGCGAGCTTCACGTAACAAACACAGCACTCTTCCTCCCTGCTGGCTCCGCTGTTTACACAGACGCCATTTGCCTGTTACGGCCTCCAATGCCGGCTCAGAGGAACGACTTCCCCCCACAGCCCCGCCTCTGTGAGTTTTACACAGAAGACGAACGTAACCCAACCTCCTCCCTAAGCGGACCTTGCTCTCTAAAACAGCCACACGTCATGCTGCTCTCACCCTGTCATTAATGAATTGCCATGGTTGCTAGGGGGCGCTGTAACTTAAACATAAACACACGTTGTCCTTGTGAGGCAGGTTTCTTGTGAGGACAGTCTGGGCAGCAGGAGAGTCAGCAGACGACTTTAGTATGTTGCATTAATCAGAAGGATGCGTTCAACAACCTCCCTGGTTCCCTCACAGGCTTCTTTAATCTGTGAAGCTGCATAAATATGATCACAGATTAAAACTTTGATTCTTTGATTTGAAATGTTTCCCACAGTCGGGATGAGTCGGCGTGAGTTGATCTGGTTGTGCCACCTTCTTAATGGCGTTTCAAACATGAGCTTCAGTGTAACAGCTCCCTGTGAGTGTTACAGAGGACTGCCATTTTGACTGCACTACGTGTACTTGTGAAAAGTTCTTCTTCCCTTGCGGGGAAAGGAAGTAGATCTGGTTTAAAATCCCGGGGAAAAGCAGCTTCTCAATTATGCAGCAGTGATCTCAGTAAGGTTGTGTTTCCAGTGTTCCCATGATTTGGCGCAGCAACAGAAATAAGTGAAGTTGCCAAGAAGAGAGCAAAAGAAGAAAGAAGATGGAGAGAGAGTGAGTTTATACTCCAGGTTTTCTGTTCTGAGAGATTTCCCAGAGGTCCCTGCTCCATAATGAAGACAGGAAGTGGTCACTGATGTGGTAAAACCTTTTGTTCATGTACCTGTAAGTACAACTTCCTCTGGCACCGCTTTGTGTTTCATAAGCTCCTGAAGTCTCGAGTGGGTCTGCAGCTCCGCCTCGGGGAGTTGAACCAGCGCCCGTCGAGCCAGGCAGCAGCTGAGCAGACTGCCAGCTCCCACAGGGTGGCCGGTTTGAATCCCCGCCCAGACACAGACTCAGTGCTGCCAGAGAGAGAGAGAGAGAGAGGCAGCAGTCAGCATGCGTGCCTGGACATGTTCTTCTGCTTCACTATGCTTACAGGCTTTATGAGCCGCAGACAGACAGAAGAGAGAGGAGAGAGTTTCTGTGAGGCAAGCAGAGAATCAACTCAATGAGCTGGAATCGAACAAACACAACACATTAGGAGGATAAAACTTCCAGTGCAGCCGTGACAAGAAAATGTAGATTAAAGAAGTTAGATTGGAAAACACACAAAAGTTCTTTAAATGTTCTTTTTATATATTTACTTGTGCTCACATGAAAATTGGTGGAAAGGTTTAACATGAGCCGAGGAAGAAACCGTCAACCTTTGGACTGGATCCACCGTAACAACAAGCAGTGCTGTTGGCTGGATTGTAACAGGTGTTTAAATAAAGCATATTCGCTTCCTAAAACATTTCTTCTTTAATGTTTCAAGTTACAACTGCTTTTGATAACAAAGCTTCATGTTAGTGATGATAGTCTAGTCGAAGCAGAAAACACTGTGACGCTGAGTACAAGTTCCTGTTTATGTTTGCCGGTTACTGAGGGAGGCGTCCACCGTACTGGAGCGGGAGTTATTCAGGACTTTAAGCAGCGACGGCTGAGGGACGGCTACAGTGTCTGTCAAACATCGGGTTTCTGTAGTGGTAGAAATCTAACATCACAACGGCTTCTTCATCTTCTTGTGGAAACCGCTACGATGTCTGAAAACTGCCCGAGAGCTTGTTACATGCTTTAGATGACAACTTGATAACAGATGAGGAGTTACTTTAAGACATGAGGTCCAGAGCGTTATATAACCACCTGATTACACTCTGAAGTTGTACTGACTACGGCAAACCAGTCGTTCTCCCGTAGCAGACAGTCGGGCTACAACGACAGGAAGTGTGGGAGTGGAACTTTCCCTTTAACCGCCGCTGCTTAAAGGGAGTTCGGGTTCTGGGAAGGAGAAGACGCATGTTGATCCAGCCTGTTTGTTGTTTGTGTGTTTTCAATGAAAGTAAATAGTGTTGAAATAACTTACATACACAGCTTTATCAATAGATACCTTTAGAAACCCCTTCTCCCTCCTGCGATACGCCCAAACACAGACTCATATTCTGGATTTTATGCCCAGCCAAGATGATGACACATTATATTTCCACACAATGCATGCAGCTAAGTAGTTGCACGTGCAGATCTGCATTCAACAAAAGACTGCACCTATTACCATGATGCAGTCGTACTTTTAATCGAGTGTTTTTTCGGTACGTTCCGACCTTGAGAGAAAGTGTAGCCTCCAATCAAACGAACACTTTCAGCCTCTGGCGCCGAACATTTCTGCTGCTCCGAGGGACTCCTTGGTTTCCCACATTTGGCTCCGGGGACTTGAGTTGTACAAAGGCCGGTCTTGTTGTTGGTGTGAGCTTGTTTCATGCTTCATGTGGACAGAGCTGTGACTTCAGGCTACTATAATTAAACCTGACTTGTTTTAACTGCAGGCGGAATGATCCCAATAGGACTCGAACACCTCACACGCACACACAGGCCTCACTCGCTCTCTGCTTTACCATTCTGACTTTGATGAGCTGAAGGACAATTTGCAGCAGAAACACTGAGCACTGCCAATATGTACAGAAACACACACTCTCACACACACTGTGCTGAGCTGTGAAAACTGCAGTGTGTGCAGACGGGGGCTTTAATGATGCTTTAAAGTGAATTCAGAGGCAAACTTTTCTGTTTTAAGATCCTCAGCCATCCGCGCAGCAGCTGAAGGTTTAAAGGCAGCGTTCAGACTCTGAAACAAAGCTGGCAGGGACACACATTTGTTCCCAAACGTTACACCGTTTTCATTCAGGCTGTGTTGCCAGGAAACAGCCGGGGCCCGCATGGATTCCTCTCGTGGCCGTACGTTTCACTATCAGCAAAGTTCAGTCTATTTTCTACGTGCGCTGCTTTTATTAGCCTCGTCTGTTTCTGCACCCTGAAGAGACTCTGAGGCAGCCTGGGAAAAGACTCGCCGTCCAATCAGGTGTCAGCCTGCCCTATAAATCAGCGCCAAACCCACGGCTGCCTTTGTCACACTTTCTAAGCAACGTTGCCGGTTGCCCTCCGGTGTTGTTGATGAACACGACCTGCTTCATTAAGTCGGAGCGGGACAGACGCTCTGCTGGCCTCCAGTTTGTTTGGCATCATCAGGCGGAGTCAGACCTCCAGGAGCATCAAGTCCCCACTTAAACTTGGACTGGTTCTGGATTTAATGAATTTTCATTGTCTCCAACATTGTGTAGAATTAACATTCAGCGGCTGCTGTGGCTTCTTCAGCTTTGGCCCAGTCGTGCTTCGGCTCTTGGGATGGGAGTGTCGCTCTGCTGGTCCAGACTGGAATCTTTCAACAGCTACAGGACGGATTGTTATGAACAGCACAGACATTCGTGCTCCCAGAGGACGACTCCCCATGACTTTGGTTCTCCTCTGACTTTTCCTCCAGCGCCATCTTGAGGTTTTGGGTGAAACTGTTCAACAGCTGTTGGATGGATTCCAAAGAAACTTGGTTCAAACATTCATCTTCCCCAGACGATGATTTGGAACAACTTTGGTGGTTCTCTGACTTTTTATCCAACATCGTTATCTGGTCAGAATAAAAAATGGCGTATTTGCCAAACAACAACACTTCCCATAAGCCTCAGCTACGCTCCATGCTCAGTGCTAATTAAAAGCTAGACCTGATTATTAAATCAGTTCAGAACACATTTCAATACAAGACAACTGAACTGCGAAGTTGTGATCTGCAAATGTTAGCATGCTAACAAGCTAAACTATGATGGAGAACATGGTGGACATTACACCATTAAAAGTCAGCATGTTGGCATTTACATTGGGAGCATGCTAAGGATGCTAATCTTAGCATTCAGTGGACGCATAATCAACATTACATGAGGGGCCTGTAATGGTGTTTATCTGCTAAAAATATTCAAGCACTGAGCTGTGTTTGATCCATTTCCATTGTTGGATATCTTGCGTTACTTTATAGAGCAGAATTTTAATGACGGACAGTAAATGTAATCAGTTTAAGAGTGACTGATTCCAACATGGCCGGAGTCTCGCTCCTAACATGTTGGACAGCCGGCCTCCTCTGTGTGGATCATTAACAGGTTTGAAAACTCAGCTTGAACCTGTTTGCTTTGATTGCTCGTCGCTTTAAAACAAATAACCAGAATCCTTTCGGAGTTTTCTGAACGTGTTTCTTCTTCTGTGTGTTTCAGTGGTTCGGCGATCTGGTGACTCCGGTGTGGTGGGAGGACGTCTGGCTGAAAGAAGGCTTCGCTCACTTCTTCGAGTACGTCGGCACAGACTTCCTCTTCCCCAAGTGGAACATGGTGAGTGAAACATGTCTTCAAATCGCTTGGTTACGCTGTAACCGCGGTTCTCTGAGTAAAGAGACTATCTCTCTCCATGACGGGACATAGTCCATATGTGCATGTCTCAGAGAACGAGGTATTCATATGTTTGTCACTCGTTACATTTCATAGCCGGTTTTCAACATCAGTGTGCTTAGAAAGTTAGAACAATAAAAACAGTCAGTTAATTGTTGTTTTCTTTTTTAGCTTTATCGTATTTTTAATGTGTTTAGGTCTTTTTTTTACGGGCGACAGCAGGAGAGAATCAGAAACCTCTTCTTTTTAAACTCTTACCTCAGCTTTGAATCAATGTTTTATTTCTCGCTGACACTTCTTGACAAATTGTTGTTCAGCTTCAACAGATTCAAACAAGCCTTACACGTGTCAGTCCAAATAATTAAAGCTTAAAGTGAACTTAATAACATTCTAACTCCAGGTGTGTCACACAGAGAATCTGTGTGTCCTGTTCTGTGAGGTGAATCTCTCTCTGATTATTTGATGAGAGGACTTCCATCTTTTATTCCAGACTAACAGGAAATGAAGCCTCAGTTCAGGTGTGTTCAGGTGCTTTCAGATATTCCAGCGCTCCGTCTGTTCTCTCATGAAATTTCATGTTTTTGGCCTCTCGTGGTTTCAGGTCAGTCAGCTGGAGTCTCCAGTCGATCAGCTGTGAATGTGATTTAGAATAAAGGTTTAAAACACAGAGAAAGACCTGTTCCACCTTTATGTGGAATAAAAGTCAGACTTTAAGCGTGGCCCTCTCTGTGGACGAGTCTGTGGCGTTCACACTTCAGCAGAAGATAATCCCTGTTGGAAACTGTTGACAGAGAGGTCTGAGGATAATCCAGAGGAACTGGGACACTTTGAGTCATTTAAACAAAACCTCATCCAGCTCTGTTGTGTGTGTGTGTGAGGTGGAGATGGAATGAAACCGACAGCTGAATGTTGCTGTTTAAATTTCAGCACAAAGAAGCTGCATCAGAGTAGAAGGAGGATATTTTTGGGGAGTATTGTTCGGATTCTTTTCTACACGGACATTTAGTGTGTCTGCTCTTTTAGGCGAGAATTCAAGAAACTACTTGTGTGTTCAAAATTTGTTTATTCAACGCTTTAAATCTGCCTTAATGCTCGATGAATCCCTGAAAAAGACGTAATGCTACGACACTAACTCACCGTGAGTGTGCGCGCACTGCCTGTGCAAAGTTCTCAACAATATACTAATAAAGAGTAAAAGTCACAGAAACTCGAGTCAATGAAGAGAAGTTACACAACTTTAACAACTCTTAACGAGCTTCGCTCACATTCCTTAGCTCACTGAACAACATGCTGAAAATACAGTCACACCCAACGCCGATGCTAACAGAGAGTAACATAAACATCAGTGTCAAACTGACTCACATATTCATGGACGCACACGCGATAGAAAGAGTCCGTTGGTGATCACTGATGTCTCTGTAGTAGCTGCAGGAAACAAGTCCGGGCACGTCTCCCTCACTGCCGTGTTTTTGGGGGATGCTGCATTCAGGGTGCGCTCAGAAACGTGAGTGATCAGACACGTGACCTTTTGTACAACCTTTTGTGCAAGATGTCTGCGGTATGGCAGTTTATGGCCACTACAATAAGAGTAGGCATGATATCAACTCCAAAAAAAACGTGAATATATCAGTATTGAAATCGGCAAAAAAGAAATGTGTACAGAACGCATCAGAGCCTTTTTCTTGCAAAGTTGGAAAATCTTTTACTTTCGGCCTCGGAGCTCAAATATGATGAAGAATCAGACACTAAATTGTCGATTTCTCGCCTCAGATTTTTTCAGACTGCAGAGGAGAAATAACAGAGTTTACTCGCATGTTTAAAGACGGTGCTCAAAGGATTCTGGGTGCAGAAGAAATGCAACGTCTCCTTGAAAATTCTCCGAATGAAGGAGTCGGTCCTCGCTAGAATCCGTTGGATCCTGGGAATCGGAACAGTCTGAGATTTAAGGAGGTAGCATCAGACGTTTAAGAATCCTTCCCTGATTTTGAGAACGGTTCAGGCTTCTTCATTTCTTACAACAGCTGCAGAAGTCTATTTAACGTGTGGATTAATTGGCATTTGGCGCTGTGGTGAGTGTTCTGGGCAGCAGGACGGTGAGCGTGTGTGTGAGAGAGTAAATAAACCACAGAGTGTGTTCATGGTGATGGAGGGGAGCCTCACTGATGTGTTTTAACAGTTTTTGAACAGTGGAGCTCGATGGCTCAGAGCACGCAGAAGCATCAGGCTGCGGTGCAAACAGTTTGAGGTGAACGTTCCTGGTTTGTTTTGGTGATGTGGTGAGAAGAACACCTTTAAATAGAGGAGTTAGACCCTAAAAATCCATCTGCTGTCGAGCATCTCATCGTTGTATAAAACTTTACATAACTTGTCGGACTGTTTGGACAAACTGTGCGTGCAAAACAAAAGAGTTAAAACAGGCGTCTGAGGAGGAGGAAGTCGTGACTCCGATCTCGCCTCCTGACCTCTTCCAGCTTCCTCCACTCGCTCCGATCGATATCTGATTCGTCCTCTTCTAAAAGTGTCTCCCTGCAGTTCAGCGGATCACATTCAGCCTGGATCTGCAGCTGTAGGATCCAGCCGCAGTTTTTTTCTGCTCGGGTTGGCCGACAAATTGATGCAGAGGGAGAGTCCGCTCAAAACACAATGAAATTAAAAATCAATTCCTCCTCAAATTTACTCAGAAAGCTCCGAATCCTCCCGAAGACAGAGAGAGAGAGAGAGAGCGAGACAGAGAGAGAGAGAGAGAGAGAGAGCGAGACAGAGAGAGAGACAGAGAGAGACAGAGAGAGGGGACGTCTGTGAGAAGCATCGGACGCTGCAGAACTTTAAATTACAGCTCACACACTCACACACACTTGTTCCTGCTTTGTCTCTGCAGAAGTACGCTGTGATGTACTTCCAATACGGAACGTGTTACAGCTAAAACACCTTATCTCCCGCACGCACACACGGCCTGCTTCTGAGCGACATGGCATTTCTAAATCCCTGTTCCTGCGGTTCTGCTCGGCTGGATGCTTTAATAGAAACAAAGTGTTTCTCCAGTTGCAAACACAAGCATGATAAAACGGTCTGTTCCTGATAGACTCATTTATTTATTAAATATAAAAGCTGTTTCCGTCTGCGGAGAGTCGCAGCGCTGCGGGGAGAAGAAACGGCAGACGTGTCTGTTGTTACGCCAATCAATCATTCAACCAATCAGGCTGCACCGTATCAATCCTTTACATCTACTTCAGCAACAAGTTGATCCTTCTTCGTTTAAATATTTAAACTGGCTTAAAAAGAGGTCACGTTCATTTGATACCAACATTCAGAGACTTCTGCGATGTTTACAGCCACACACACGTCTGAGAAATGATCGGAAAATAAAATGTTTCATTGGGATAAACGTTGTTTACGTCGGGCCCTGTCTCCGAGAAATGACATGACACTAAAACGTTGTGGGATGATTTTGGCCAAACACACAAAGAATATCTCAGACTGATTGAATCAGTAAAGATTCCACTTGTAGCCCGCTTACTGCTCCGGGTTATGTTTATATTCGTCCTTATTTAATCCATAAATCTGTTTGTGTATTTAATGGAATACTCAGATGTAAATAGAGTCAGATGACTGAGCAGTGATGTTTTGTTACTTTAAGCCTGAATTATGAGTTAATTTGTAATATTTGTCTCGTTTTATAAGTTGGTCTAAGTTTATAAAATGTGCCGCTCTGCTGTCGGTAAAGTTGTCCATGTTTTTTATCTGTCACAAGCTGCAAGCTCCGCCCCTTTTATGTGATCGCAGTCATCTTTTAACCAGATTAGCAAAAGATAATCAAAAGATAAGATAAGCTTTTATTAAGCAGCTGTTACAGCAGCTCAGGAGACGGGCTAATTAAAAAAGTAGTAAAGTAATAAAATGAGACAATAAACACGGGTGGCAATAAAAGGATAGAAAGAAAAGATACCCGGGGTATGTTGAGTTCACTTGTTCGCGCAGGCCTCTGTAAGGCCAACAAGTTTATTTATGAAGCACATTTCTGCAGCAAGATAATTCAAAGTGCGTTACACTAAACAACAACAGCAAAGAAACACATTATAAAACATTAAAGAGCAAAGTGAAGATAAGATCTAAAGACTTAAAACAGAAGCTAAAATATAATAAGACCGTGCAGTGATAAATAATGAAAGGTTTGTTTGTGTTTGTACAAAATAAAAGTAACTTCTGTTTTATTTCATATAAAGTGACTAAATATGAAAAGCAGCCGCTCACAAACCGAAGCAGTGCACGAGGCTCAGCAGAGTCACAGCTGACTTCTTACAAAGCAAATAAAAACTATAAACAAGAAGTCACATTTCTGTTTCTGTCATGTTGAATCATTGGTGCTTAATGGAGCCATTACTGGACCTTGTACTTTATCTGATGGTCACAGAGAGCGTGTGCAGAAATATTGATCCTGAGCGCTGTTAGTCAAGCCTGCAGCCAGACCATAAATACTGAACACAAACACTCAGCGGTCCACGTGAACACGCGCTGAACATATGAGCAGTGAAAGCAGCACGAGATGAAGAAGAAGAATTATACCACAAAATAATAACTTTGAATAATAACAACATTTAAAGTCTGCTTCGTTTCCTAAACTCTATTGACAGAACTTTGAAACAAACACAAATTATTAAAGTGGGACTTTTTCCACAACCGCTCATTTTAATTAACTTTATGTAAATGACCGAACACCAACACAATCTTTGTGTTGTGTGGACACACTGAGCGGTAATGAGAGGCTGACCCAAACTTTACCTCCGCACAAACACGAGAGGCTGACATGATCCGATCCTGCACTCCAACGTTGTACTTCTACTGCACTTTGTTTCAGGGGGAAATAATCGACTTCTTCTTCACCACATTTTCATTCATGTTCAACGACTTCACTTATTTAATTGCCTAGAAGGGTTTTTTGTTTAACAAGGATAAAGGGCAAGGACAAGATGTTTGTTTTATGAGGATAAAGTGCATTCGTAGAGATTAATCTTTGTAATTATAAGGAAAAAAATTTTACGTCCATGCTGCACCAGGAACATTTTGCTTTTATAATTACCAAAGTTATTTTGATGGAAGTACTTTCCCTTGTAAAACAGAAACAAAAGGAGTAACAGCACGGCTTTATTACTTCTGTAACTTAAAAATGGGAGCTCTTCTTTAACTTCTGCACAACACACCAACAGCGTGACAGATTTTTATCAGTGCTGAATTCAAAGAGAGAGAGAGAGAGCGAGGCAGAGGGAAGCAGGTCAGAGGTAAATGTCAACCAGCAGATAACTGTGTGAAACAAATAGACTTCAAATCGAAAAATATGAAATATTCATGTTAAAGAGCCAAGGACAATCAATACTCGGCTTCTCCTCTACGCTCTCTCTCTCTATCAGATGTGGACACACAACCAGATGAGATGCTGTATGAACATTTTTCAGAGTGTGTTTGCAGTCAGAGACTGTAAGGTCCAAGTTCAGACTGTACGGTGGCTGACAAGGGCAAATGTTTTAAAACAGCCCGAATGATTTCAGTGATGAGAAACAGGCTCCAGCTTTATAAAGCCAATTCTAAACTCATAAAGACTCACAACTGGAGCTGTCTCTGACTACAGTGCAAAAACACAACTCTTATAACTGTGACTTAGAAATGTATTTATCTGCTAGAACTGTGTTCACTGCTGGAAAAATAAAAAATTTAAATAATCTTAAAAAATCTTTTTTTTTTTCATTTGTCAAAACTGTTTTTCCGCCTGTTTAATACATGAAACTAATAGGAACTTAACTAACGTCGTAAATACTTTAAAAAGTCAAATGAATACATAAATAACAAACGTATTATTCTTTGTTCACCTAACTTCACAGATGGATAAAAAGCAACTTAAACAACTTTTACTTTTGTCCTTTTTTTAACCTGTTTTAGCAGATAAAAAAACAAAACAAGGAATATTGAAAGGTTATGCTCTCACAAACTTCATGAAGTCATAAACAGAGCACGAAACAATATCAGATAAGAGACTTAAAAAACAGATTCTTTTTTTCACACTGGCCTCTCAGGGCTTCCGTACAGACTTGATGATGACAGAAACTATTCAGGGACTGTGTTGTTTGTTTTGTTGTTCTCACAGGATTTGTTAAAAATATTCAGCCCGTTCTTTAAACAGCCGTGTTCAGCGATTTGCAACACTGCCCACAGTGTTTATACACCAGTTACATCGCAGCTCTCCAGAGAGAAGGGAGGGAAACATAAAACCAGATGGAATCTGGTAGTTAAAGTTATTTATTGCCAGATTGATTGTTCTCTATCTTCAGTTTACAAATGACAACAACAGAGGGGAGCTACAGGAGGATAAGGGACCTTGGTGACACTGAGTCAATAAAATAAATGAAACCAAAGGGGATCTCCTAACTATGACTTTTTATTCGGTCTTACTTTAATTTTTTTCATCTCTTTTCCAGAGGTGCCCTGCAACAACACAAGTAAAGAACAAATTACTCAGAAAGAAAACAAGTTTGAGGCTTAAATTTGAAATGTGATCTGAAAGACGGATCGCGATCTAGCCAGATAACCAAGTAAATGTTGGATATGTCCAGTGTCTACATAGTTTAATGTGGAAGCAGTAGAATCCATGAGGTCAATGTTTTGTCTTAAGAATAAAGTGTACTTGGTTTTTCAGGGGTCTCAGCTTTGGTTTGAGACCAACCAGAGCTTGATGGATGAGTTAAAAGCAGCCTGTAAATGTAAAAGAGCGTGTCTCTCTAATTGTTTCGTCAGCATAGAGATTAATTTTTCTAATTTTGTGGCAATACTAGTTTATAAACAGAAAGGGCCCCAGAATAGATCCCTGGGGTACTCCTTTCGCCGACCACCATGAAGGATGACTTTACATAATCTGCGTTTATACTCGAGTTCTTCGTTAAATAAGTGTTTTAACCAATTAAAAGCAATGTCATCCAACCAGTTGTTAGTGACTAGAGTTGCTGCAGAGATCGCACCACTGCCAGGGCAGAACACAGATTGAATGTTGTCTGAGGATACAAAATTGCATATGCAGTTGCCCATTTACCCGAGATTCCAACTATTTTGCAAATTAATAAAGTTTGTCACTGTCCATGGCTCTAATGTGAGGACAAATAAAGTTTAGGATAGGAGGAGGAGAGGAGGAGTGATGGTGTGGAAGTGAAGGAGGACGCAGTGAAGAGATGAGCAGACGTTTAAAAGTTCAGCAGCTGCTCCTGAACGCAGCACCGTCCCTCCCATCTGTGTGTGTTAGTGTTTACACCGACTGCTGCCCTATTAGCCCTCCCTCCACATGTGGGTCCATCTGGTTCATAATGACCATATGGATCAGATGCACGCCTCCGCCCACTCTCCATCCTCCCCCCTTCAGGTGACTTAATGTCTCTGTTAATTAGAGCTGATGTCTCATTTAGTCTGATTTTTTGCTCTCACAACGAGTCATTTCAGTTCAGTCCAAATGTTCCATTTAACTAATTAACTAATTGTGTAATTTGCGGCCGAGTCCTCTGAATCTGTCCTTTTTCCAGCCTGTATGTTTGTGTGTGTGTAAACTCTAAATCAGTCCGGCTCCGGTAAAAACAAAGAAAATATCCAGGTTGTGTTCCCTCCGGCCCAGCAAAGACTTATTTTGAACCTGTTTCTCTGCTCTGTTATTACCTCTTCTGCTGGCTGGAAGTCATTTTCTCTTTTAAGCAGCTGACATGAATTTGAATAGAGAGCCTTGAAAAACGTGCAATAAAAAAAACGAACACTAAGAGTAACAAACACTAAAAATGACGAACACAGACGGGTATGGATTTGAAAAAGCGATGCTTGAAGAGTAAATAAAACAAGAACAAGCACAGAACAATAAAAACATACTCATACTGTCTTTCTGAAATGGCGAAAAACTTAACCCATTGTATTCCCTCCGATGCAACACAGTGCAGCACGAGGCTTTCGGTCATCGACCTGCAGAACATACTTTAGATTGCTTTAGTGTACAAGTATAACTTTAAAAGTTCCTGTCAACATCCATGATCACTCCACCTCCTAAAGCATTGCTACTGGTTTCCACTTACGTTGTAAAACGTTCACATACCAACCCGGAGTCTGGACCAAGCAGGGATCAGCCAGGGATTATCCCGGGCCCGAGCAGCAATTTTAGATAGCTGCTAATGTACAGTCAATGAGATTAAGCCTCACTCCACCACTCTCTCGCCAGGTATTAGATTACATTACAACAACCTTCAGGCACGAAGGAAACATCCCAGTATCTGAACAACAGAAGGCTCACTGCTTTCAACACTTTCTGTTTGTGTTACATAAAATTTAAATGATTGTTTAACAGGATGAAAATGTGATTCAAGTCAACATAGACTGAGCCACGTCTGCCAAGACGTAGCCTGATACCAGCAGACAAAATGTTCTTTTAACTGTAATATCTTAAGAAACTTTTGTATAATTAGACGTAGATTCATTAAAACAATATCTACTTAATAAACAAATTTAATCCATGTATTACACAGGCCCACGTTGGACCAAGAATTAGCCAGATCCCAGAAGAAACTGTTAATTTAAAGAAGTCCCTCTTCATTCTGTTCATTTAACGACTAAAAGTTAATAAGCCAACAATTCTATTGCTTAACAAGATGGAGGTTCATTAAAACCAAATCTCCATAGTAAACACTGTAATCCATGAATTAGACAGAGCCGCACTTCTCCGGATTTAGCCTGATCCCAGGGGTAATTTAGACAGAGCTCGTTAAAGCTCAACATGTTTGCAGATGTCTATTAAAACCGTGAAACCAGGAGCGCCGGCGAGGAGAAGAAAGGAGAAGAAAGAGGGAGAGGAGTAATGAGAGGAAACAAAGAGAACGGAGACGGACAAGGAGAGCAAACACTGATGGATGAGTAGAGGGGAGGAAAGACGGAGAGGAAATAAAAAGGAGGGAAAAGGAAAAGGGAGCGAGAAATGAAGTAGAAAAGAATACATAGAGAGAATGAAAGATAAGGAAGGAAAAGGAAAAGCACAGAAGCAATAATGAAAACATTAAGGGAAGGAAATAAGAGAAGGAAACAAGGGGATGAAACTAGGAGACGAGGAGAATGGATGAATGGGAAAGGAAAGAAAACAAAGAGAAATTACAAGGACAGTGAATGAACAGCAAAGACTTCAATAAACAAAGATTATCCGTTCTGATTACACAACTAAACCTTTGTTTACTGAACCAACTGTTCCACTAAATGACAATTTGTTGACTGACTTTGTTTTGCACACTTAATTATTTAACTGAAATCTGTCGAGGGCTTAGCTGGAAGAACACCAAAGCAAACCCCAGTTTCCAAAAATAACAATGAAGAGTCTTAGTCATATCCTGGGGACTACCCACCAGCAATGTGTGGACCCACGTCCCATATGGAGAGGTATCATTGTGGGGACAAGAACCTGTTTTTACACCCACAATGTGTGGACCCACGTCCCATATGGGGACAAATATTTGGCTGCCTATTTTTAGGGTTGTAAACATGGTTTTATGTAGGAAGGACGGAGAGAAAACCAGAACAAAGTTAATATTTTTTTTAAATCACTATAGAGGTACCAATAATTGTGGGGACAATAACCTGTTTTTATGCCCGCATTGTGGGGACCAACCAACCATATGGGGACATGCAGTTTATCTATATTTTGGGTGAAAGGGTAAACATGATGCATTAAACCTGGGCTCATTTTAAAGATAGTTCTGGGTCTAAGTCCCAAAAAAGTATAAAATAGTTTTAATATTTGCTCAAGTTGATTGCTTTAGCCAGCCGCTGCAAAACAGGCAGTAGTGACGGCAACGTAAAATGTGTCCGATCAAAGTGTGTCCATAAAAGTTATTCTAAGTGTCTGTCAACATCACGAAAAGGCGTCCTACCTAGATAGACCTTTTTGTTAAAGAGTAAGATACCTTTATTGAAACCTGAAACAGCCGTTAGGTTGCTCTCTTCACCGGAGTGAGTCATTTTACCTTGCAGCACAGGAGTTTCGTGTTAACGTGGACCTTGATCCTTAATCAATTTTGTTTTGTAGCTTTTAAGTGACAAAAACGAATGTTGTGTTTTCAGGAGAAGCAACGTTTCCTGACTGACGTCCTCCACGAGGTGATGCTATTGGATGGCCTGAGCTCCTCCCATCCGATCTCCCAGGAAGTAGAGCAGGCGACGGACATCGACAGAGTCTTTGACTGGATCGCCTACAAAAAAGCAAGTGCCTGCCAAATTCAAATGAATGAATCCTCATGAAATGTGGTGACCAAGTGATAACTTCAGGAATAGCTGGCTAGCTTTTGTGGCTTGCTAGCTAACAGGTAAACTTGCTAGCAAACCAGTAACATGCTGAATTTTGTCATTATGGCCAAGGTGGTTGTGCGAGCTAGCTTAACGGCTCACTGGAATAAAAAATGAAACACTTTCTTGAAGGGCCACATTTAAACTCCTCTGATAGACAAACAATATTATAACAACTTGTTATGTGCAAGACGGTGAATTCAATATCTAGCTCCATTTTGGAATCTCTGGCTCTTCCGTTGTCTTCACATTTGGTTGACGTGGGTCAAAGTTCACAACGTATCTCAAAAGCTTAAATGCAAAGCAACTTCGCCTGTGCAAGCTAATCCTCCGATCACAGCAGGTCAAGTTAGATAAATTGATTGGAGCATGTTTTCGGTCATTATTCGGAGTGACAGTGTGTGTCTCTGTCTCTAGGGGGCGGCGTTGATCCGGATGCTGGCTAACGTGATGGGACAGTCGCTGTTCCAGAAAGGACTCAATGTAAGTTCATCCTCCTGCAGGTCCAGCTGTGTAAACAAAAGGTTTATTTATCTGAGGACCACAGGGACTGCTGGGGTTGGCTTTAAAATGATTTGTCACCATGAGACAGAAGCTCTGCGCGTGTGTGTTTAGCCCTTTTTTGGCTAAACCCTGAATGTGTGGAGCACACTGAGTTTAAAGACGGGCAGTGAATAAGTGGATTTGGCTGCAGGGCCAGTTTGAGTGGAGGTTCTCCTTCTTGTTTTTATGCTTTCAGTATTACAATGCACTGTAAGTGACCTGCATTCACATTGGACACAGGCATTTTCTCCAGGAGGGAACAAACTGTTAACTTTTCACAGCTACTTTTGGAGCACACAGGTTCACAGGACACGAGCAGGTAACCCGTTCCACCAGACAACAAAAATCCAATTTTTTATTTGTTGAGCTGTTTAAGTTTTAAGAGGACGTCCCATTGGTGGTTACGAGGGGACTGCTTTTTATCTGTCATGTTTAAATCGATCTAAAATAAATAAAACAGCTTGAACAACAATTGTTTCTGCAGCTGAAAGCTCAGGCTGCTGAACTTAATGTCACCACGTTGTACGTTTGATGATGTCATTCTATACGTGTGAACACAGGTGAAAAGGGAGATTATAAAAAACAAAATTCACACCAGGACTCAAAGCATCATGACACTTTAACGCTCACTCCACACATCTGCACTGCACCTGCATACAGCCACTACTCAGTGTTGCAGTGTATAGTTGTAATTTTAATGGCCTTTATTTTCTTTTTGTCTCTAATGTTATTATTGGGTTGGGTTGACAGACGTATGATTCCATATGTCTTGTAAGCTACTGGATGCCTACATTTCCCTCGGGAAGTATCTGTCGATCTATCGATCTATGTAATTGTGTTTAAAATGACCAAAAATAAAAACCATAGTAGCTACAGCATAACTTACAAAACTTACATAACCTTTAGCTATTATACATTTTAGGGAATATACAGAATTTAAGAGAGGCTAGATCGTCTGTCAGTCAGAGACTGTAGCTGATGGGATCCGAGATCGTGGTTGTACAGATTTTAGTGATGTAAAGCACTTACTCCAAAAAAGTACGTAACAATAAGCAAATATAACAATGTGTTAATTTGAGGAGTTCAAAGAGTTCAGATCAGTTCATCTCCTGTTTCATGCTGCAGGGAGTCAAATTCAGACGGGGAAGTCTTGAATATTTAATCAGTTCTCTTCTGTTGGATTAAACTCGTCAAATTTAAATACGTTTTAAAAACGGTGGAATGAGACGATGAAAAATCAACACATAAGATTACAAACCTTTTCTCAAATCTCCCCCATTAGAAAGTGAACGCCTCCAGAAGGCAGCGCGTTTCAAAATGACATTTTATTGAAATGAGGGACTTTAACGTCCCTGAAATGATGTTTTTACTTCCCTCAGTTTACTCAGGAACAAGTTCAAAGTAGAATTGGGTAAATTGATTCGTGGTGGAGTAGAGCAGAGTTGGCTGCTGTACACGGTGATGAAACATGAATCAAAGAGGAAGCAGAAACTTTGTTTGTGGGGACAAAATCATCTTCTTGGACGCTGTTGGAATTTCAAAACATTCTTGCATTTGTTTTATTGACCTTAAGCACTAAAACATCCAGAACATAACAACATCAGTGGTGTTAGTGTCAGAAAGAGTTAGGTATGTAGCTGCTCGCTGGCTCTCTGGTGGTCCATGTGAAAGTTTATGAAACATCAGAGCAGAAGAACTGATAAGAACTTTATTTATTTACAGCCAAGAAGCTTTTCATCCAGCAAACTGGAGGAAATCAGCTGGCAGTTAGTTTAAACATGATGAAACATGATGTAAGGTTAAAGTGGGTTAAATATAGATTTAGTTCTGAATACAGTCATGGACATAAGCAAGAATCACACACACACACACACACACACACACACTGTCCTGATTTTACTGCAGAAACTGTCAGTGACCTGGAACACACTGAGAACTGAGTCTATATAAAACTGTGCTGAAGCAGCAGCAGAACACAGAGAGAGAACTGTGCGTGTGTGTGTGTGTGTGTGTGTGTGTACAGTGTGCTGAGTGTTACAACACACTACCTACTAAGAACATTAGTTTCAGTCATCAGCTGCATAAAAAGCATCTTGGGAAAACATTGTTCAGTAGTTCGTTTCGTCTTCTCTCTGCAAACACATCAAACAAACCGACCGTCACGTGAATAACAGTGACGGGACAGATGTAATCCAAATCGCAATATGTTCAAATCTCAGGAGGCGCAATATGAATTTAATTGAAGTATTGTGCTGCAGAGATGCTCCGGCAAACACAACGAACACAGACGAAAGTATCAAACATCTCCTCTTGGTACAGACAAATGCAAACAATGAAAATGAGAATGATGATGTAGAAATTATAATTCCCTTTAATATGTAAAAATCAGCCGAGTCACAAGCGTAAAAGTGAAGCTAAAACTATACAACTGAGCTCAACCCGTTCTCATAGTTCAGAACTACAAAGTGATTCAGTATTATTATTAAACAAACCTCCCCACACAGAAGTATCGTGTTGTTCCCCTAAAGACGGATGTGATTCATTGATTTCGAGCCTGGGCAGTTATATTAGTAACACTGGTAAACTCCGGTCATGAGACGGTCATGGAGCTAAAGCACGATGTCCCCATTTATCTCCCGTGCTATTTGGAAAACAACTCGTGGTAAACACAAGACTGTGGAGTCAGGCAGAGGACAGACACAAGTCAGATTCACAGATGAACTTATTAAAGGATCAACAGCATTCACTCCCACAGAAAGGCTGCGTCTTTCATTACACTTTGATAGAAGAAAGATTATTTACATACTTTAGTTATTGTCATTATTGTTTGCAATTCCAGAATAGTTTTTAAAATTGGGAAAGGTTCCAATTAGCTTTCAGACTCGGGTCACATGACTCTAAAGTAACTATCGCCTCGGCTCCGATCGGCATTGATAGGAACACAAAACCCGTGTCGACACACTAATCTCCGCCCCCTTTCCGGCGCAATGCTATGCTCCGTCGGTAACTCCTGCGGCGCCGAGTTTGATGCTCAGACTGAATGAGTAACAGATACAATAAAGACCTAACCACTGTAACGTCTTCACTGGTTACTAACCCTGTCTCCGGAACGTTTGTGACGTCAGACGGTGACGCAGCAGAAAAGAGACAGAAAGGAGTGTACTTCACTGACAATGGGAAAAGAGACAATCGGCATCTATAAGCGGGTCTGTTTTTCAGTGGGCAAGGGGTTAATATGGACTTGAATTCAATTAACTGTGAAATCTTGAAATGTATGTGTTCATTCTGGATTTTGGTATCATTTAGGGTTTTTTAAGATTATTTTATTGTCTTGTTTGCCTTTAATTATTTATACAGAGCAGAGTAGTTGGTGCTGGAAACACGAGAGAGAGAGAGAGGGCTGAGGGTGGGAGTCGAACCCGGGGCCGCCACATCGAGGACTGTGGCCTCTGTACAGGGGCCGATGGTTTAACCGCTGATAAACCGGCGCCCCCATGGTTTCCATTTGTAGTCCAAGTAGTATTGACCAATCACGTATCGGCAGGCTTCAGTGTAGCAGGAAAAAACTTGAGGGAAGGCAGTCCATCATCCTGGCTCCCGATCGAGCTCTCTGACGACGATTTAGCTTCTTATTAATCTCCATTAACAGACACTGGCATGAAAGTTAGAGTGATCCCTCTTGGAGCGACTGGTTCGGAGCCGCCTGGACACAGAAAGACACGGAAAACACAGCGACATGCAGACAAATGAATACTGATGTTGAGTAGACTGATTAATAAATAGGGTGAGGGTCAGTCCTGATAAAAGGACAAACAGTCTGTAAGAAGTATAAAGAACCATTTACCAGGAGCATTTAGTAATCTAACTGCAGAGGGGACGAACGATTTCAAAGAGAAATTAGTTTTACGAGCAGGTTAAACATAACGACGTCCTGATGGCAGCTGAGAAATTCACTTAAGAAGAAATACAAATCGGCTCTCAGACGACGTGTCTCCACTCCAACTCTATTATCATTTCTAAGGTTGTTTATCGAACGGTAAACAATGCAGTATGTGGAAAAGGAAGTCTTGGCCGGAGTCCTTTATTTGCTTTATGGCTGCACTAAAAGTTGGCCGTCGCTCGCGGAGGATATATCATCATCAGATGATAACCGATGGCTTCGGAGATTGGTTCCAAATGACTGAAAGTTCCAATAAAAATCAGCAAATGGCAGCCACAGACTTTAACTTAGTACAGCTGAACACAACGCTAAAATATGTTTCTATTGACAACTGAAGGGAGAAATAAGGAAAGTGACAGAATCTGGATTCATATCTGATCAGCAGAGTTTAACTGTTGATGTGTTGTACTGTACAGAAGGTGGAGCCGTTTTATGTAACAGTCCGTCAGCTTGTCGATACACTTCCCTCTTACATCCCAACAGATGCTTTAAATGTGAAAGGTTCCCATATTTACAGCATGCATCTGTACACAGGCCGTCAGCTCTGTCAGCTCTTGTGGGGGTAAATATCGTGAGACTGATACAGCAGCTCTTCAATTAGGTTTGCTTTCAGTCACCTTGAAGGAAAGACGTTGGCTGCCTTGAGACGTCAATATTTGTTCACCTTGTCCGTATCCTTCCGCAGAAAGTCAGATAATCAGAGTTCTCAGACAAATCAGCATTTCCCAGTTTTAATCCTCTCTGGATATCGACGTGAAGAATATTTACAGGCCAGAAACTCACAATCATGACAGCTCCAGTGACAGTATTGATGACTGTTAATGAGGTTCAGGAGTTCTTTGCCTGTAATACATGGAAATAAAAGCAGTGTATGGGAAGCGTTTTAAAGGGAAGGACCAGGTTTTTATAAATCTGGGCTCTATTTTTACATATTTTGGGTCTAAAAGACATTTTTAAATTACCCCAGTAGATTCATCTTTGGAAGGAAATGTGCAAGATCAAAGTATGGCCACTAAAAGTTCTTTTGTTGTCAAAGACAGGCTCAGATTGTTACTCAAAGTGTCTGACAACTTTACAGAAAGAATCCCTACAGAGACAGACCTTTTTCTAAAATAGTAAGAGTCTCATTTTTCAACCAGAAACAGCCATAACATCGATCTCTCCAAAGACACCAGACTCCATTTAAAATAACAGTGATTTTACTGTGCAGGACACAGGAGTAACTGGTCTACTGCTCCCTTTCGATCTGTTTGTTACTTTGTGTTATTGGTTGACTGTCTTGTTCTAAATGGCTGGTTCCTCTCAAACTCTATCTTTGTGAGAACAATAACACAAAAACATCATCCAAATTGAGTCAACAGTAAAACCAGCAACTCTTGTATTCTGCAAAGTAAAATTGCTATTTTTTTCAATGGAGTCTGGTAGCTTTGAAGAGAGCGATGTAACAGCAGCTGTTGGTTAAAATCATGAGTTTACTCTTAAACAAAAAGGTCTCTTGTTGTTCTGATCTTTACTGAAATGTTGTCAGAAACCTTCAATAACAGTTAGTGGCAAATAAAGCATGATTAGTGATCGGGTGCGTTTGCCCCAAAGGATTACATTGCAGCCATCACAGCTTGTTTCATGGCTGCCAGCTGAAGCAGCCGACCTGAGCCGTTCCAAAACCTCTTGTGTCATTTCGACTCTAAAATATGTATGAAAAAAAAAATAGGGAACAGGCTCAAAAAAGGTTCCCAGCCAGCTGCAGAAGAAGAGCCAGTGGCCTGATGAGGACGCCGCGTGCTGGGTTTGATAGAGGTCGATGTCCATGTCATCCTTTGATGTATGAAAACAGCCCTCATTAGCAGCCTGTGTGTGTAACAGCATATCTCCCCCCTTAACCCTCACAGCTGTTCAGAAATGTCTGTTGATGAAAGTGTTATCAATCAGACCCATCGTTCTCTGACAGGGTGTCTGTTATCATCACTAACAGTTCGGTTTATGTGTATCATGCTGCTCAAACCGGAGCTTGTGCTGGAATCAGGATCCGGTTCAAAGCGGGGGAGGGGTGTTTTATCTCTGCTCATGTCAGCTTTAGTGAAGGTGAAAGACCCGTACTTATCAAAGCCACACACACACACACACACACACACACACACACACACTGTGTTGTTATCATGTGTGTCATCTTGTTCCAATAAAGAGCTTCTTCTTGCCTTATCAACCTCCACACACACCATGACAGCAGACACACACACACACGCACACAGAGGACAGGGGATTCTCTATCACTGAGAGCCAGATTAAAGCTTGTTCTCTGTAGGTGTTCTCTGTTATCTTGTACTACTTTCTTGCCTTTTCTTGTTTAATCATAAACCCCCAACAATCCACCACCCTCCGTAAGCTTTTATAACCTCAATCCACTGCAGTGGGAATGAGTTTTCCACCCGGCTACCGGGGACAGACGGGGATCAAACCAGACACAAAAACCGCCACTGATGACTTGCGCTTTGAAAGAGAAGCTGCTGCACCGCCATGTTCCTTTTGAAACGGCGGGATCCTCTCCTGAGCCTTCACCTTGTTTGTTACCTTAGAACACAAAAGTTAGAGTTTGGAATCAGAGCAGGGATTGAGCCCAGAGCCCTTTCGACTCCGCGCGGGCGCTGCACTCCAGACTGGCTGGTAACTGAGAATCTTTCAAACGCTTTTCGATGCTTTGAAATGTTTCTCCTGAAAGCATTCTGAAATCAACAGATGCACACGGAGTAAGGTTTCATTTACTGGAGAGACGGAGACATGTCAGATACACAACCCTGACTTCTCACATATTACATATGCAACGTCTTTGTTTTGTTTGAGTCTTATGCACTGGCAGCACCCACAACCTCAACTTCAGAGCGCTTCTCACCGACGTTTACTGTTGCTAGGTTACGTAAGTTGGCTTGCAGCATTTCTGCTTCAGTAGTGGTCATGAAGTCTGTTTTAAATCGCTCTGTATGCTCTGTAATTGTACCCTCAAACAAACTTAATGATTAGCTTCTCCTCTGCCATTGTTGTTGACAAAGTTGACATCGTAAGTCCCGCCCCTTCTGGATTTTGATTGGCCGGTGAGCAACAAAAAACAGCTGATTCTGAGGGTGCAGAACTGTGTTGGTTTTGTATAGAAAATAGGCTGCGCTGCCAACCCCCAAAAAAACGCTGTCAGTGGACACAGGCCCTCAGGCTGTACCCGACTGCCAATTTTGTTAGCTTAATCCAATTTGGCTGTTCAGTCCAAAGCTTCAACTATTTGTTGCTTTTTTATTTCAGCATGTTTTACCTGTAAGACGGGCAAGAGTTGAGCTTTAAGTTAAAATGTTGTGAATGTTAAAATTTCTGCTCATAAATAAAGATTGTTCACAATAAAAAACAAATAACCCAGTGTTTCAGATTTGATATTTTTACTGTCATAAAAACAAAACAGAGTTTATATAAATATTTGTTGTCTTGAAAACAGAATTTAAATCAGACTAAAATATTTTTATTTTTACAGAAAGAAAAAATGCCCACAAAAAGAACATCGACGGTTCGGTTAAGGCAACTGCAGTCTAACAGATGATGTCATTTCCTGTCACATGATGTGTTTAAACTCTGATTTGTTTTTCAGGATTACCTGCTGAGTCACATGTACAGCAACGCAGCCAGAGACGACCTGTGGAGCAAACTGTCTCAGGTAAACGCTCACCTGTGTGTTAACCTGTCTGGGGTTTGAACCATCCACTCTCCTCCCCTGGCTCACAGGCTTGGGAGCAGCCGCACCTCTCAGCGTGCAGCGTTAGTGCCTTGCTTTTCAGCAGGGATTTAAACCTGTAAGTGTTCCACTTCCTGCTCTTCAGGGACGAAGCAGCCAGACAGACAGAAGCTGTTAATTATTTAACGAAGCACTTCTAATGAAGGCCACAGAGACGCTCGTTAAGTCCCAGTTGATGAGACTGGGACCTGGAAAGTTTTGTTGCCATGGTGACACGAGTGACAGGTGGAGGCGAGGCTTGTTTTCTTGTTTGTCCTTCACACAGGAAGCTTCTGGAAAAGAGTCTGTTTAATGAGATTTATCTTCGTTAGTGCTGCTCGTTATCGTGAGGCTGCTCTTTAATTTAGCTTCCAGCCAATCAGACTCCAATTACCTGAGAGTCAATCATTTCACTCTAATGAAGAGGCTTTAAACAAGTTATTTAACATCTTAATGGGTTATTCATGGAGGGGTAATGACCTCATTAATGATTATAAATCATATAATAGTGTAATCTAAATTAATTTCTGTTTATTAATCATTGATATCCATTAATTATTCATATGTCTTTTTTCAGGCCATGCGTTCAGAGGGGCGGGACATCAACATTGGAGAGATGATGGACAGGTGGACTCTACAAATGGGCTACCCTGTTCTTACAATCAGCAAGAACCAATCAGAGCAGCTCCCCACTCATTACATCACTGTCAGCCAGCAGCACTTCCTGTACGGACAGGAAGTCAGGAACAACAACAGGTTAGACTCACTTTAAATGAATGAATTGGAATGAATTATGGGAGTGTGGATATTAAAACCATAATCTTAATAAGGCAGGAGTGCCTTAAACCTGCATTGCTTCTAATAGCCAGCAGGGGGCGACTCAACTGTTTGGCGGCCGTCTATGAGAAAATGTTGCTGCTTCTCTCCTGATTTATTCCCTCCGTAACTTTTTATGGTCTCAATGTTTCTTCTTCAACACAGCATGATGTTCATTTAGTCACTGATGCTCCCATTCACAGTCAGATAGCTGACAAAGCTGGGTGTTCTTTAAGATGTGGATACCGGTGATTGACACCTGTGTTTGGCAACTTAACCACCAGGAAAGAGTCGAATTAATGTGAATCAACCCTCTTGTTCTAATGCGGTCACCTCTGGCTCCAAAAAACCAACATGGCCACCGTCGTAATGCTTAGCTTGAGCTTCTTGAACGCAGTCTTTGATTAACAGGCAGCACTGACTCGTCTACAGACAAAAGGAAACACCGAGCTTCTCTAGGTTTGCTCAGACGTTTCTACGCTCTGGAATCAAAGGTTCAGTGACATAGATATGAGTATGAAGCCTCGCAGTCTGTACGACAAGCGGCAGTCGACTTTAGAGGGTGACCCCTCACCTTTGGTTGACTTTGGCCCAAGATAACCTTTACATTTTTAACCCCACTATACTTCAAAGGCTCTTACAATCACTGCAGTCTCAGGGGGACACTATTGGGCCTTTAGACCGTTGGTCTTGTTCCACCACATACCCTTCCCTCATGTCTTCTTTAACCACTGAACGGATCCCCGTGGAACTCTTTGTTTCACAGCTCAATAAGCACTAAGTTTGTCCTCCATTTTCCCCTGAAAAAGCACTTTTCCACTTTTTCTTCACGTTCTTTACCACCTTTACATGATTTATATTTCATTTATATTTGATTCACTTGATGTTTTATTCACGTCCTTCACAACGTCTGGAGTTTATTCTCTTCGCTGTTTTATCGACCCACTTTCTCCTCCATCAATACTTCATCAGCTCCTTTCCTCTTTTTTACCTGTTGTTCACCACTTTTCTTTCGTCTTTCTTTTTTGGTTTTCACTCTCTCTTTTCTTTCTGTCATGTTTTGTACCGCAGCTGACATGTACAATAACTCTGACCTACTCAGTTTCACACCAAAAGTTTCTTTATCTGCTTTATTTCATGTTCCCCTCTTCGTCTGTTCTCTTTTCTGCTTTCATCCCGAGTCTTTTGTGTTTCACCTGAGCTCCTGTGCTGTGAGACGCTCCCGAGGTCTCCTCAGCTGATGAACTGAAGCTGTTTGTTGTAGGTGGAGCTGAACTCTTTCTTCCGCTCTTGTTGAGTCTCAGGGGGCTGCGTTCAGACACACTCGGTGGTCCCAAGGTGTTCACCAATACCTGTAAAGAGGAGCTGTTGTTGTGCTCTTAGCAGAACCGTCGTCACGGCTGAGCGCAGCAGCGGCAGCAGCGGTGGATTGAATGAGAGGCCGACGCTGCTGTTTGATCCTGTAGAGCTGCGTTCAGAGGCGTAGAAATGTCCCACAGTGTTACAGGCTGTTGACTTAAACTCCTGATTTATTTAGCTTTTATTGATGTACAGAAAAGTTCTTAGAGATATCCTGAAATATGCAGGAAGAAATGGAAATATCACCGGTAAGCCTCCAGTCTGTCCAAAATCCTTTACTAAGCACACAACTCACAACACTGAGCCTTCCTGGAGGAAAAATAGTCAGGCTTTACAAAAGTATAGAAGAAGCCAAACTGCTACCCTTGATAAAAAGCACTTTACTGAAGCACTAATAAGTCTCTAAGACTTTTCATACTAATGATTACATCATTTATAACCTCATTTCAAGGGTTTTGTTGATTCTGTTTAGAGGTCCGGGCGTTTTGTTCCCCATTCAAATGAAGTCAAGAGACGGTGGATTTCATACAAGGACTAATGTCCATTTAAATTTGATAATATATATTTTTATGGTTTAGTTAATAGGTTGACATTAGTAAGATATCGGGAAATGAGGGCCCAACCCCCAGGCCACTGCTCTTTACTCCACAGATCAAAGCAAAGTCCGCCTTTACGCTGACGATACCCTCTTGTATATCACAAGCTGTATTAAAACGCTTCCTAGCTAACATTCCTAGAACATTATCCTTTTACCTATACAATAAATTTCAACCATGACCTGCCCAAGCGACATGGCTGACTGAGACCAAACCAACATGTGCAAGTACGGCAACCCAGAAGAATTTACATGGCTACAAGACATTTCGCTTGTCAGGATTCAGCCACTCCTTAGCTGACAGTAATATTAGCTAGGAAGTAGCTGAATGCTATCATTAGCTGTTGTCTTACGGTAAAGAATAGATATTGAAATGTGTTGTTTAACCTTAAAATCTGTCTCAGTCGTACTTCAGATTTTGGCTCTCTAATGTCCATTCAATCGCAGATCAGTCTGAAAGCTGTTAAATGATTTTTACATTTAAACAGTTTACAACCTGGAACATCTTCGTATGACATGACAGCATTTCAGCTTCCCAACAAATACATAGAAACACTGCAGAAAGCCTTTTGAGACGTGATTAACAGCTGAAAGGTGCCATAGATCGAGAGCAGGCATCACTGTTCACTCACTGAATGAACATCTGAGTTAAAAACACTCTGTAATTGATCTCCTTCAAAACGTTAAATTACAAAGATATCCTTTAAGCTCACGCTGCTGCTACAACCCTTGGAGCACTCGGTGCCTTTTACCACTCGGTCGTTTGATTCTTTAGTGAAGACGACTCGCACTCAGCGCTTATGAGAAGAGATCAGAGGGCGTCACTGACATGTAGAAAGGCATCAGCATACGTGCGTTTTTCATCTGGGAGGCTTTGCTATCTGAGCTGCTGAGATATTTAACATCCTCAGTGGAGTTGAAAGTGAACGGCCCTGACGCCAGATCACAGGAGAGGCTGGTTTGAAAGTTCCTCACAGCAACACTGAACTGGGGGAGGACTGGTTACCAGTAAAATACACCACCTCAAACAAACAGGAAGTTAGCGACGCTCATTCCTCTGAGGGACTTTGATATGCAATAGAAATTATTCTGTTTGCGTTTGTATTAGTGCTTATGAGAGTTTCGCATTTTTATCTTGAGAATTTGTCTCAAAGGTAAACAGTTCTGTCAGCAATTAAAAGTATAGAAATTGGGTCATACATTAAAAAAAGTTCAGATTTTGATCAAAAAAACAAACAAAACATGGATACTTTTTTTAGATACGCTTAAATTTTGAGCAGATTTTAATCACATTTTATAATATCTGCAATCGAAATACAGTGTTAACTTTGGTTTATTGTAATGTCATTTCATGTGGCGGATTAAAATGCTTCATGTTCCTATAATCTGTTAGACTTAAAGGTTGTGTAAGTTATGCTCTAGCTCTTACAGCTGTTACTATTATTACAGTATGAGCTCTAGCGGCCAACAAAGCATTTTTTAACCATGTTTTAATGTGACGTAACGTAACAACGTCATCAACCATCGTACAACGTGAAGGCTAGAGACGAAAGCTTTTTGTTGCCAAACCAATGAAGGATTTAGCTATTTTAGTTTAGTTCTATTCTAGTTTATTTCAGATCCTTTAAGACAGCATCATTCAAACAACGATCTCTAGCAGCTGGATTGCATCCACGAAAGCATTTTTTTGGGGGCCATTTTGCCTTTATTGATAGGACAGCTGAAGAGAGACAGGAAGTCCTGGGAGAAGAGAGGGGAATGATGTGCAACAAAGGGCTGTGGGCGGGAGTCGAACCTGTGGCCGCGGCGTCGAGAACTTTAGCCTCTGTATATGGGGCATCTGCTCAACATCATGAAGTCATTGGTTAACAAACATTGGTGGAATGAAAGACAGAAGTCTTAGCTTTAATCTGCAGAAAGAATGAAGGCTCCAGCTGTTGTAGTTTATTTTTGACACTGATGTAAACTGGGGCGTGTGAGTACGTTATTTTTGTCTTTACTTGAATTCTGCTTTAGGGAGATTTCGGTTTATCAAGCCACAAAAACGTTAATAATTAAAGCCTGACCGAGTTACTCCAGAACTCAGTGATGACGGCCGACCACCTGTCACTGTCTGACAGCCACTCGTCTGCCTTAAGAAGAAAACTGGAGCTTCTTTTCTCTCACTAATATAAAAATGTGTCTTTTCAAACTTTAGTTGTATTTCTTAACTTGAAGTGTTAAGGTGACATTTTAAGGATCCGTTTATTTTCAGGCAGACACTTTACATTCTTCTCTTCCTGCGTCTCTGGTGGTTTGAGAGAGACTTTTCAATTTCCCGTCTTTCATTTTGTCACCATCAAAGAAGCGACGCAGCGAGGCAAATAAACGCTTTTTAAAGACGCGAGCTGACAGACAAAGAGACGAGGAGAGCTAACAATGAGGTCCGACTAATGATACTGAAAATATATGAAACAGGACGTCAGTCTGAACTCAAACACATCACGACTCCCTCTGTGGCTGCAGCTAAAGAAATCACCTGATTTAATTAGCTTTAATGCTAAACAGGACAGTCATAAATTATTCATTGAGTTTATTTATACACTTTGTGATTGACAAAAATAACTTCAATATGAGCCACTTAAAAGCAGCCATTAAAAACTACCAGAGGGCAAAAATATGTTAATTTAATCTTAATTAAACATTAAGAAATGGAAACATTATAAAAACTGCTTATTTTAAGATGTTTAATGGTAGTTTTGAGGAAACAACGGCAACAGAAGATGTATTTCCTTTTTTTAAGACGTAGAATCTCAGAATTTTTGTTTTCAGCAGAGTAAACGTGGATTTAATTTAATGAGCAAAGGCATGGCTGGCTTTAAACTTTACAAACTGAATCGTACGGCCCTTCAGTCTTCATGTGGACACATGGATAATAACTGGTAAAAAACACAGAATAAAGCACTTTAACGTTACAAATCAGTGTTTCTCTGACGGTCTAATTCAGCGGACGCAGGAGGGGCTGCGAACTGAGGTGCTGCGAGCTCGTTTCTTGGTGCTCATCCTGTTTTTCGATAGATTCAGCGTTGAAGAGGTTAAAAACAGGAGCCGAATTCTGCACAGAAGTTTCCTTTAATCCAAAACAAACAGATGAGGTGATTACAGCTGTTAACTTTTCAGATGGACTTCAGGAGCTGTGAGCTGAGCTGCTGCTAACGTTAGCTTACTAGCGGACTAAAATCCTTCTCTCAGTTTAAAAAGGTAGTTAAAAATGACTCTGCTAAACATGCGTCACGCCTCAGGCTGAGTGACGAGTGTGTGATGGCCCTGAATGGGGAGACTGATCACAGTCAGAGGTTTAAAGCTGATCCTACAAACTCTCCTTCTCATGTCTGCAGAGCCGCTCGGGTCAGTGTGATGTAAAGAGACTGTCAGGGGATGTTTGAGGTCTGTGAGCAGCGGCTGCACTCAGACACCTCATGTAGTGTTTCTTTAGCTTTCTGTGTCATAAACGTCTGATGGGACAAACACTTATTCTAAAATCAATACAGCCGTCCACTGCAGCTTGTTTCACCTGCATCTCTGCTTGTAAACAACAACCTGAAGAAGCGTTAAAGACTTCCAGTCGATTTTCCTTCGTGTGAGGAGCGCGAACACCGCGCTCGTGTCCGGGCCTGTCAGAACGAGCCCACTGCAGACCTGTGGATGAGCTGATCCTGTGGAGGCAGCTGCTGGTGGTGTGCAGCTCTCACTGAGAGGCCGGTGATAGCGAGGTGTCCCCGCTGATGTCCGTGACTGCGCCTGCCAGTCTGCCAGCGTGTGGATGTGCCAGTGTTCTCTGGACGTTCTCCACTCTCCTCTATCTGCACTCACCAGGCCTGCTCTCAGTGTGGTGCTGCTGGGCCTGTGTCGAGACCAAAACCCAACCTGTGCAGACAAAAGGACTCATCAGCCAGCTCTGTGCAAATATTTGAATCTAACTGGAAAACTCACTTTGTGTTTTAGACGATCAGAAACTACATAAAGGTCCAAACAGGACCCTGAAGGACTCAGTGGTTCCCCTAAGGGGTTGTCGATGTGGTAGCCCTAACCCTAACGCTTCTCATGGACTTTTGTAGCTTCACTGTTTGTTTTTTTGTCGTGTTTTGCTCGTGTTTGTTGAGTTTCAAAGCTCCTTCATGTAATACTGTTCTACATCCGTGTCCCTGTTCGACAACAAGACAGTGAATTCATACATCTCTTCCATGTCCTGGCCCAGAGGCACGGCTGACTCAACCCCAGGCAGCACGTCCAAGTAGGACCCACAAGAGCACCTCAGGAGAACATACAAACATGGGCTGGGCACGAGCAGGCCATTTAGACAGCACCATAGGTACTGGATTGGTCCAAAGTGGGCTTCATTAATACATTATGAGCCTCATCAAGGACCCTTCATTGACCCATCTGTGTTTACCCTTGTGGGGCCTCCAGGGAAACTGAGGTCTGAATTATCTGCTTGGTCCCCCATTTGGGCCCCTCTTGGATGTGACCAATCACAGCTCGTCTTCTCCAGTGACATTAGTTCTGCTCAGTGCGTAAGAGAAACACTCTAACTGCCATATTAGCAGAGGGAAGTCTTGAACTCGTATTGTTTTAAGTCCCGTCGTGCGTTCAAACATGTTACGGGATAAAAGCAGCAACTAGCTCCACTGTTGTTCCAAAAAGCACGTCTGTCAGGTTGGGCCAATTACTGGGCTGATATCTCGTACTCCGAAGCTGCTGCTTAAATTTTTAACTTTGAATTTTGAGACACTAAAAATAAAAAGTACAACTGGGGGTCAAAGTGTTTTTTTAATGAGGAAGAAGAAGACGAAGAAGAGAGAGAGACGGAGAGACGGAGAGATGACGGCGCGTCTGAAGAGTTTCTCAAGTTTCCCCTGTCGATGTGTTAATACAGCCTTTCTCTAAACTAACAGTGTAACTGTGTGTGAGGGTGTGTGTGTGTTCAGCTGAGCTCTGCCTTTGATGAATAAACCATTACCACACACACACACACACACACACACACGCACACACACACACACACACACACACACTGTTGTTTTAAATAAATACAGGCTTCATCGCGATCAAATATTAATAAACACATTCTGCTGTCCGTTCTGCTGACTGTGTCTTTAAGTGTGTGTGTGTGTGTGTGTGTGTGTGTGTGTGTGTGTGTGTGTGTATGTGTGTGTAATTGTGGTCCACCCCTGTCAATCATGTTGATATAAATATCAGATTAAATATTTTGTTGCCGGGCAGCCGTATTGATCGGTGCCTGCCCGCGGCGACAGATGGCTGTTATGCGATTGGTAAATGGGTCTTTTCTGTGGCTGATTGTGTTACAATGACCTCTACCATACACACGCACACACACACACACACACGCACACGCACACACACGCACGCTCTCTTAAATGATAAATTAATTGCTGATTGTTTTCTGTCTGTACTTAAAAAACACTTTAATTAAAATATAAATCAATTGGATGAAAACGAGTCCACTAAAAACTCTGAGGGCTTTTAATGACACACGTAAGTGAGTCTTTTATTCGTGTCATTAGAGCTCACATACAGTGCTGCTCACATTTAATGAGGCTGCTGCAGTGTGTGTGTGTGTGTGTGTGTGTGTGTGTGTGTTTTAACAGCATCTTCTGGTCACTGATAAAAGCTGCAGGAAGCCATTTGTTCCATATGAGCTCTTCAGCTAACTATCCCTCTTCATGTCTCATTATCAACATGTTAACGGCTCTTTGTGGGTTTAGACTAACAGCGGGGGAAGACGTACTCACACTTGACTTGACTTTTTTAACCAGGGTCCTCTTTGTGCATATTTTGGGGTCAAAGTTGAGTCCAGCTCCAGTTATCCCACCTGCAGCCGTGACTCCACTGATCCTTTGTGGCGTCCACTAAAAGTTCTTGTTGTTTCCACTGACAGGCTCTGATTGTTATTCTAAGTGTGTGACAACATGACAGAAAGGATCCCTACAGAGATAGACCTTTTTGTAAATTAGTAACATGCTCATTTTTTAACCTAAAACAAGCGTTACTCTACTTTCTTCAAAGCCACCAGACTCCATTGAGAAAAACAGTGATTTTACCTTCAGGAACACAAGAGTTGCTACCCTACCGCTGCCTCAATCAGTTAGTTTGTTTGTGTTGTTGTTTTGAGACTTTGGTGTTTAAAATGTTTAGTCCAGATCCTACAACATTTGTGCAACACAAAAAAGACTAACAGGTCCATGCCGAGGTAGACCAGCAACTCCTGAATTCCATGAGGTAAAATTGCTGTTTTTGTCAGTGGAGTCTGGTGGCGTTGAAGAGAGCGATGTAACTTATGTTTCTGGCTTTAAAGAATCGTCTTCCTCTGAAACAAAAAGGTCTCTCTCTGTAGGATCCTTTCTGTGCAGCTGTCAGTCAGTTTGAGTAACAATCTGAGCCTGTCGGTGGGAAACTTGTTGCACCTATAAGTCATTTAGACCGCAGCATGTGTATAAAACATATAATAATATAATAAAACGCACTGTCTCTTGACGCATTATTTATGTAATACAGTATATGAACGATGTAGTAGACAGAATATTAAGTATCCCTGCCCTCTATGCTTACATTGAATGTGTCTGGTTGTTTGAGCACACAGATAAACACGTCGACTGTATAGGCTCAGCCTTTTCCCTCCTTTTCCACTTCACTACATGATTGTGTACTGTGCTGTGAATGCTGTCAAAACACTTCAGATATAACATAACACAACATTACTGTGGCTGAAAGGATCCTTTGTAGATGCCGAGAGGTCAGCTTCAGCACCAAGGACAGCGCACGTTCAATAGCACAGAGGAGAGCTGTGGCGCTGTGTGAGTTTTTCTGAAAGGACACAAATGAATTGGTCCTCTTAACATTTTGACATTATTCTGAAAATGCTGAATAATATAAAAAGTCTGCCTCCTCTTATTATTGTCATCACACCCGGTCCTAATGCTCTGAAACGGAGAGGCTGATAAGAAAAGGGGGACACATCAATAAAAGAGTCGTCGTGACGATGGTTTATAACTTCAAATTCAATGATTCTCCAAGACGACGACCTCCGAGCTCCGAACATCATAAAGAAATATGTCCTATTCAACATTCGGACAATAAAACAACAAGTTTTATTGGCACTGCAACACTCTTGTCTGATCGTCCTTGGGCTTGTTTATGCCAGTGTCCAGTTGGAGTTTGGTTTATTCTGCAGAGGTGAAATACTCCAATCAAATTCATCCAGTCTAAAAGCATTTCTCTTTAACTTCATCCTCTATGAATCGAAGAAAAACACTTTGTAATCTCCGAGTTAATGCAATTTAAAGATAATCAATTGTTTCTTTTAAGGTTTTATGAGGGTGATAGAAACGGGAACTCACCGGAGGAGTAAAAGCGTCTTTCTTTATGTTTCAGATGATCTGAAAATGTAAAAAAATAAACACAGTTTTTATTGTACAGCACGTTTCACCTCTCCGGCTCTCTGAAAAAGACAATAACCTTCAGCCACTTCCACTTGACTGATGTCCGCCGCCTGCTGCAGCTATTACACCCTCGCTTTCCGTCCCTCTCTCTCTCTCTCTCCATAACGCAGTCAGTGTCGCTCGCTCCATTTCCAGCTGACTGATGTTGAATGATCACGGCTGACCATCACTCTCTCTCTCTCTCTCTCTCTGTAATGTCTCTCTATCTGTAACCGAGGCAATAAAACTCAATCCAATTCCATCGACCATTACTGACATCGCTCTCCCTCTCTGTAGTTTACAGTGGCAGGTGCCATTGACGGTCGCCGTGGGAAACGCATCCACCGTGAGTCCTGAGAGCCTCCTGTGGATCAACAACAGGACAGGTACAGTACTGTTCAGAGCACTGCTCTGAGGTGTGATATCAGTGATCAGAACATCTCTATAAAATTAATTTTCATTATCTTCACTTCAGATAACGAGCTCGCAGTTTGGGAGTACTTTGAAAACTATCTCATGATCACAAATTAATTAGCTCGGCGCCTCGAGACGTCAGGTTTTTATTAAACAGACTAAATATTCCGACTCTGTTTCAAAAGAAAATAAAGCTTGTCCTGCTTCAGATTCCACTAAAGGAACAGTTGATTAAAGTGCTGGTTAAAGGGATGGAAACTCATTTAGCCTGAGTTAGAGAGCAAGTCTTTCCCTCGCTCTGTCTGGGTCTATATTCAGTCCTTTCTGATCGTTCTTTCTCAATCCTTTTCTTCTTTGGAGAACGGAGCTAACACGTCATCCGTGTTTGGATAAAAATCTCTCCGGTTCTATTTTTGCCTGCTCTGGTTGTGTTCATTGACACAGTGAGGCTTCTGGCACAGCTTGTCTAACTCGCTAGGTGCATGGCGAGAGTTCAAGACTTTAGGACGGTTTAATTTCAACCAGTGCAAAGAAAGAGGAGGAGGCAGGCCAGACTGGGGTCAGCAGCAGTTTCCTTCTTGTCTTCACTTGGCTTCAACACAAAGTCTGACAGATCCACTAAAGTTTACAACCTATTTTACAAGCTTGGAACATATTTTGTTTTCTACTAGAGGTTGTGAAGCCACAATAATAAGACAAGCTTCGTACACAGCGTGATGGCTGATGCAAAACGCGTCACTAACTGGGCACCGCTTCAGTCACATGGTGTAAATATCTGCCTCCAAAACAAACCGAACCAATAAACCACCTCTTCTGACCTCTTCTGACCTCCGCACCAAACTTCATTCAGATTTTAAGCACTTTAAAGACATCACACCTTGCTGCTGTAGTTCCTACGTGTCAAACACGATCAAGTATCTCAGGTTTAACATGTTTACAGTAAGTGCTCATGTAATGATGACCTTTGACCTTACCGGAGCAAACACTGAAAACGTTTGAAGGCCCCAGCGAGAATTGAACTCGCGACCCCTGGTTTACAAGACCAGTGCTCTAACCTCTGAGCTATGGAGCCCTGTGACACACGCATCAGGGACACACCCTTATTTACATAACCACCTATTGTGACTCGTTGACTCACTCTGAAGCTGAACGACAAACAAAAGGTGAAGATGAGAAGCAGCTCAGAATAAAGGCACAACTTGAATCTGTTTCACATATTTATTTGTTCTACTCTTATTTTGAAAGTACTGATTATAGCTGCCCCTCCACTCCTGTTAGGATGCAGTCCAGCTAGCGTAGCTCCAGCTAACAGGTAGCGTAATTTTCTTTAAATAAAACAAAGTGGTAAGCCTCACGTAGGCCAGAACTACATCATGTTAAAGGTCTAACCCCGAAAGTTACAGTTTGGTTCTCTTTGGCGGCATCACTTACAGATAATCATATTTGCGGTTCCCGTCACCGCCCATGCTCCAATTATTTACATTCATTATTATTTTTTTGTCAAACTTTATTGAACTACTTCAATGTATGAACATTTGTTTACATTTAGTGGGGGACTGGACAATCACGTTTGTATACGTCACCAAGTTCGCTATGAACCCTGGGTAAATCCCACAGGAAAGTCTGCAGATATGCGAACTCACAGAAAGTCCGTAATTTGGCGTCGTAAAGTCCGCATCAGAGCCCTCACACACTTGCTGATCGGACAGTGGGACAGCACTAAGCACTCAAGCACTTACCGGGAACGCAACTCAAAGTCCATGAGTCCGTGAGTGTGGAGATTGGGATTGGGCCTACGTATCAAACACGATCAAGTATTTCAGGTTTAGCATGTTTACAGTAAGTGCTCTTGTAACGGAGACCTTTGACCTTACCAGAGCAAACACTGAAAATGTTTGAAGGCCCCAGCGAGAATTGAACTCGCGACCCCTGGTTTACAAGACCAGTGCTCTAACCTCTGAGCTATGGAGCCCTGTGACACACGCATCAGGGACACACCCTTATTTACATAACCACCTGTTGTGACTCGTTGACTCTATTTCACATATTTATTTGTGAAACACAAACACAAGACTCCTTATTGGTGTTCCTGTTTAATTTTCTTTGAAATAAAACATAGTGGTAAGCCTCACGTAGGCCAAAACTACATTATGTTAAAGGTCTGATCTCGAAAGTTACAGTTTGGTTCTCTTTGGCGCCACCTGTGGCGATAAATGGTAATTGCGGGAGCAAACTTCCCAGATATCCAGACAGTGCTGCATGTGTGACGTCCACGGTCGGCTCCGGTTGTAACTCTTGATTTTCCTGGCTGACGGTCGCTTTCCTTTTCAGACTGTTTGCTTCATCTGAGCGTCGAGTTTGTTTCTTCTTCTTTGGATTTTCACTTCTCTCTGAAGTTGTATCTGTAGTCATCCATCTTTTCTTTGTTTGTTCAGCCATAGTAGATTACTGTTTACTCGCAACACTTGCAGAGAGCGGAAAAGCAGCCGCTTAGCTCCGCCTACCCTCTCTGGCAGACCAACCACTGCTGGCTGATGCAAAACGCGTCACTAACTGGGCGCCGCTTGTGATTTTTTCTGCAAAGTCACATGGTGTAAATATCTGCCTCCAAAACAAACCAAACCAATAAACCACCTCTTCTGACCTCCGCACCAAACTTCATTCAGATTTTAAGCACTTTAAAGACGTCACACCTTGCTGCTGTAGTTCCTACGTGTCAAACACGATCAAGTATTTCAGGTTTAGCATGTTTACAGTAAGTGCTCATGTAATGATGACCTTTGACCTTACCGGAGCAAACGCTGAAAACGTTTGAAGGCCCCAGCGAGAATTGAACTCACGACCCCTGGTTTACAAGACCAGTGCTCTAACCTCTCCGCTAAAGCTGGGGAACAATAGTCTGTATGGCGGGGGGAAGAAAGAGGAAAGAAGGGGAAGAAGGGGGAAGGAAGAAAAAGAGGGAAAAGAGAGGAAAAAGAGAGAAAAAGAGAGAAAAGGAGAGAAAATGAGGACTCTTAATGGCTCTTCTGCATGTGAAAAGCCCTTCCAGCTCATAATTTTTTATAATAATTCCAGAAATCACCCAAATGTTGAATATTTGTGGTTTCTGTAAATAGGAATTATGGATCCAAAGGTCGCAGGTTCAATCCCTGCCTGGATCAACACAAATTTCACCCAAAGTGCTTTGGATTGTTTAGATTAAAAAAGTGAAATAAGTTAAATGAGTTATATGAGTTATATGACATAAGAAAACACTTATTAGTATTCAGATTTAGTGAAATCAATACTATTTGTCATTCTGTATTTTATTATGCATTCATGATGTGCAGGAAAGTGATAGTGTGATTTTCATTTCACCTCAGTTTTTAGTTTTATTGTTTTATAGTTTTATTGACATTAATTCAAAGAACTGTATAAGTTATAAGACATTATTCCGAACTAATGAATTGAAAATATTAGCTTTTATTGTCTCTTTTCCATCTAAGTAATTTTATAGTCACAATATTATGGTACTGTATTGTGTTATCATCTGCATGGTGGGGCAAAAAGCAAAACCTTGTTTGACTCCTGGTTTTACACTGAGATTTAAATAAGTCAAATGAAAGAATTGTTGTAGAAACAAACCACATATTTATTATAAATAGAAAACACAGTGAAAACAAAGACGTCCCACCCCCCAAACCCTCTCTTTCACGCACCCCATCTCCACACACACGCACACAACATTATAGAACGACAATTAATTGAACACAACAAAATAAATAAGAAAAATTATGCCAAAAATTATTAATCAAATGACTCCAGTAGTGCAAAGAACACAATAGTGAATAAATACAATACCAAAAAAAAAGAATAAAATACAAATGTCTGCCCTTTTCCACTAAATGTCTTCCAGCCACTGCTCCAGTGGCATCCCTGCATGGGTCTGACAGTAGATGGTCTGTGGCCGCTTTCTTCGGTGGCTACACTTTCTTGGGAGGCTAAAGAGAAGCAGAAACATTAGTATAAAGAATACAACATCAACAATCTGCACATGACAATTTGATATTAGTTTACAAATACCTTCTTAGTATGGAAACCACAGTCACATGTCTGTGGGCCCTTGAACAGAGTTGCCTGCCCCCTCAGCTGCATTGGGCATTCCTCAATCTGTAATATTTCATGACAACAAATAAGCAAGTGTCTTTTTAAAAACATTTAGCTTCATCATTTATAACTGTATGCTAATTGCTTTATACAACTCTACCTTCTGATAGAGGTCATGCCACTTCTTCTGGCGGGGAGCAGGCCTGTTTCTTGCATCGGACGGCCAAACACCTGCGGCAGCAAACCTCCGCAGGCGTCACATCCATTCATCATCACCCATAGTCCTGTGTTTTTGTTGTGTTGAAGCCATCTGTGGCCAAAGAGGAGAAAAAATGTACACTATCAAATCCCACCATCTTAACACATAATGCTACCATCATAAGGTAAGATAAGACAGAACAAAGTCAATGTTAATATAGTATAGATATGTGGAATTAACTTATTCACAACTACTAATAAAACATAGCGATTAAGCATGGAATATAGGGCAAAAATACATAAACGAAGGGTACAACAGGTAAAAGTAAGGGTCAGTAAGGGTCATGTTGTGTGTAATAATTCAAGTTTCATTAGAAGTATATATAAGTTATAAGGTCATACTGTAAACAAAACACTGTTACTGTGAAATTGTTATTTAGCCTACCACACAGCAAAACTCCCCATTCTTTTTTAGTAACTGACCCCTCCCTCCACGAGATGTTAATAAATAATCAATAAGCTCATGAAATAGGGCAATGTTATATTCTATATATAAAAAACTTAATAAAAAAAGCCGAAATGGCCTCAACAACGTTAGTATCGAGGTGATACGACAACGACGTGCGGAGATACAGGATGCATGACGATGTAACACGACAAAATACAATACAAACATAACTTACACGTCTCTAACGCTGACAACAATAATCATTGTAGTGAATGAAGACATTGACCGTGTTAACCAAGACGACTGTCGGTCTTTTTTTTTTTTATACCGACAACTGGATTTGACACAAAGACGCTAACCACAATGGCGCGAACGATCAATATAATAATATATGGATGACAATAGTTGTATTGATGCCATTTACCTTGAGATTGAGAGCTGAAATTCCGCTTCGAGTTTGAGTTTGCCGCCGCATCCGGTTCCCCGCAGAAAGTTGGACTTGCGTGGCTAAGATTGGCTGAGAGCAGGGAGGGGGGCGGGAGCTAGAAAGCTGAAATCCCCCGAGCGCCATTGGTTGGGAAAGATGAAAATTCTGAAATCCCCGCGACGCGATTGGCTTTGAAAGCTGAAATCGGGAGGACGCGATTGGAGGCTCGGAAACAGTCGGACGGGGGTGAGGTACCGCTATGGAGCCCTGTGACAGAGCATCAGGGACACACCCTTATTTACATAACCACCTGTTGTGACTCGTTGACTCACTCTGAAGCTGAACGACAAACAAAAGGTGAAGATGAGAAGCAGCTCAGAATAAAGGCACAACTTGAATCTGTTTCACATATTTATTTGTTCTACTCTTATTTTGAAAATATTGATTATAGCTGCCCCTCCACTCCTGTTAGGATGCAGTCCAGTGCACCAGTGAACTTGACTTGAGTACGTTTGTCTGCTCAATCACAGCTTCCAGTTACCAAAATAAAAGTCGCACATTTAAGTAATGAAAGAGTTTCCTGTCTCCTTTAAAAGACTGCGAGGATCCTAACAGGACAGCATGGTATCATCTGCATACGTGCTGATGTTCAGTGAACATGCTGGCTTTGTCGGTCAGTGTTGTTTTCATCAGGGAGCGGACGTTGACTCGCTTTTCTTTGATGTCTCAGAAACCCACAGGATTGGTCAGATGGACGACAAGACCTGGTTGCTAGGAAACATCAACCAGACGGGGTACTTCCGTGTGAACTATGACCTCCAGAACTGGAAGCTGCTGATCCAACAGCTCCACAACAACCCTCAGGTACGTTTGTCGGTCTGGTAGTTTTTCTTTCTTTGTCTATCTATACCGTCTTTGTGTAATTTCCGTCTCACTCTTTACCTTTCTCAGGTCATCTCCGTCGGAAACAGGGCGGGACTTATCGACGATGCCTTCAACCTGGCCAGGTGAGCCCTCATTCAATGTTGGCATAAAAACCCGAACACAGTGGATCAGACTCTCAGACGAACGATCCGTTTCCTGTCCTCTCTTTGTCTTTATGAGAGGCTCATCTGTCAGTCAGCCTGTAAGACATGAGGACATGCAGAGGGAGCGTGCAGCCGGGCTGATCAATTGTTTCTGTCTGTCTCTGCTTGGTTTTAATTGCTCGCCGATAAGGAGTGTCTGGTTGTTGAACAGGACTGATGATGCGTCTGCCTCCTTCAGATATGTCTGTTTTGATGGACTGAGTTTCGTCAACCGAACGATGTATTTCAGAGGTTTGACAACAGAACCGAGGAGGTGATTTACCTCCATCATGTAAGCGACTGTCTCGTGAACCTTCTGTTTAATATAGACCTACTTATGCCATGCTCTCATACACACATACATCTCCCTTCCCAGCTCAAGTCACACTGATGGATACAAACTGCAATCCGACTGGTTTTCTCAGACGAACGAGGCTCTGCAAGGGAATAAGGATAGTTTTATTTTTGCAACTCAGAGACTTGCAGACATCATCTTGTTGCATTCACACCTACAGTACTCTCTAAGCATGCACACAAGCTACATCTAAAGAGAACCGCATGAGTGATAGGTCTAACTGTGACAAGTATAAGGATTTCCTTCTAAGCGAGGCAGAGTGATCGTTGGCTCGGATTAAACTGCGCTGGAGATTGGTCTTTTTCAAGCAACTCCATCCCACAGTGACAGAATCACATCTTGCTCTGCGAGATGACCATCCACGCTGCTGTTACTACCTATATAAGAGCAGCGTGAAAACAAATTCAAACACAACATGAGGCAGGCGGAAACTGTGATGAATGAGCAATCAAAGAAAGAGAGGTAGATGAATATGTCGTTTGTCATCGTGATGTTTTCCGCCTGAAGCTTTTCAAACACTGTAACCGAAATCCACCGTGACACCAAGGCTATAACTCAATCCACCTCGCTCCCTCTGCCTCCTCTCTGTTCCTGGCTCTCTCAGCCATCTGTCGACTGTCTGTGTGCGTGTGTGAGCACGAGTTAGCATCTCAGCAGGAGCTTTTCAGCTGTACAGAAAAAGAAACAGAACTACAGACGCATTAATATTCACTCTGACAGCAGAACACGCTCTCACTTCACCCTGAATCTGTCGCAGAGGTAACGATGAAAATAACTGTACACCACATGACAAGTTACAGAGCAGAGGTTTTTATTCTGATGCGGTTCTTGTTGGGTTTCTTTTGTCTTTGTAGACGTTAAGAGAGAACGTTCAGAGCTTTGAATGGAGAACTTTCAACCTACAAAACACTTCCTGTTGGCGGGCTTTTTTGTGGTTTGTTCTGGTGAATCTTTGACCTCCATGTGCCTGCACCAAAAACCAAATCCCACTCCCTTGTATTGGGGTACAGTGGAAACCCTCTGCGACAGGTATCTGAAAACTAAGTGAGGAAGTATCTTAAAATCTACAGTCATGACGACACATTGGTATTGGAAAGAGGTCAAAGTTCAGTATAAAGGCAGACAAGGAACCGCTCGGTGCATCCTCCTGGGGAACATGGCCATACCTGAACCAACAGAGGCCAGTTTGAAAGCAGGTGGAACAGAACCAGAGGTACCTGAAGCGGCTCCGACCAGGACTCTAGCTGTGTCCCAATCCAGGGGCTGCTAGCTACCTGTTGCTAGGCGATAGGAGCGACGCAATGTGACGCTAGGAAATCCTCCGTACACCAGAGCCTACGAAGGATGCAGCCTACAAATTAATTAAGACACAGCTGTTGACTCTGGGGACAAAAACGATGGTGGGTTCAGGTGGGAAACAAAAATTATCTATACCGCTTATCCTGTTCAGGTTCGCGGGGGGCTGGAGCCTTCCCAGCTGTCATTGGGCGAGAGGCGGGGTTACACCTGGACTGATCGCCTGTCACACACTATTTGTAGAAATGACGGCCAAAACTAAAACTAAGTCCACAGTTGTGTTTCACTCCAGAGACCTGTGTCTCAGTGCAGAGAAAGGTTCCAGGTTCTCCCTGCAAAGGAAGATTTTAATTCCTGGTTAAATAAAGGTTGAAGAAGAAACGGTTCAGCCTCATCGAGCACAGAGACGCACAGGAAGTCGTCTGGCTCAGCTCTTTCACAGTAAAGTTCCGAGATGCAGAGATGATTTTTCAGCATTTTGCCTTCGTTAGTCTGAGAGGTCTTTAGTCTCTCACTTAATTACAGTGATGCTGATTCTTCTGCTCACTGTTCGATTGGCTGAGCACACGCCGCTAAATGCTGATTGGTGGCGGCAGGACTGTGTGTGTGTGTGTGTGTGTGTGTGTGTGTGTGTTCGTGTGTGAGTGTGTGTGGAGCTAGTTTAGCTGTAATAAATGGCTGTGTCTCTGCGAGTGTGTGCTTAAACAGTGATGGATGTCGCCTCTCTTTCTCTCCGTGTGTAAATGTGTGTGTGTTTGTGTAAACGTGTGAGTGTATGTGTGACCGCGGCAGTCCCTCGTTAGCTCTCCGCTGAGCCTTGCTAATGGCTAATGGACAAACAATTAACTGGCCCTTAACGAAGTTAACAAGTTAATGAGCTCGTTAAGACGCTGGGGGAGACACACACACTCACTCACACACACACACACACACACACACACACACACACACACACACACACACACACTCACACACTGTAAATGAGAGAGAACATTGAAAATCTATAATCTCTTCACTTTGCTGCGTCTCTGTGAACAGAACAATCTCTCTTACAGTTTAAAGCTCTGCGAGAGTCCAACCTGCAGCTGCTGCGGAGCTGCGACTGACGGCTGCGTGGAGTTTGTCTGGAGGACGCTGCAGGAGGGAAACTCGTGGGAGCATTCACATCTAAAGGGTTTATCCTCTGAGGAGCAGGATTAAAGAGATACTCACTGATCTGATACCTGGGCCCATGGAGAACTACTCAAATCCAAAGTGTGTGATTTGATTCTGCAAAAAGGAGCCCGGTTCTGTCCTGAGAATAATTAGAGCCAGTCCAAAGCACCATGGATCCAGACCCGCTGGTGGGTCAGCTGGTGTTTCAGTGGGTTGTGGATTTGTGCCTGGGGAAATAAAAGCAGTTCAGTCAGAACGCAGCTTGTGTTTGGCGTCTCGGCTCTGACCTCATCACTCCTCGCAGATTTATTTTACGTGCCGAAATTGAGGAGTGATGAGATCGTATCTTAAACCCCCTGTTCGGAGCCTGCAGGTGGAGGCTGGGAGGTGGTGGGGCTGAAAGTCAGAGCGCAGCACTGGTGCAGGGCAGTGGTGGCCATGACAGAGCAGAGGGAGAGACAGGAAATCTTGCAGCTTAAAGTAGACGCCACGTTGGGAGGAAGTGTTTGTCAGGTGATGTGGAAGTGACGTATATCGCTTAATAAATCGGTGCAGCTCGAGTTGACTGCCTGAACTCGCTCGCAGGCGTCGTCCCACTTGTGGCAAAAAGTAGATGATTTTGAAAGACATGTTTCCTATGACGTGCGTGCATTTAATTTATATTTATTATTATTATTTAATAATATTTAATTATACTGTTGTCATGTGATGTTGACATACTGTGATGTGTCGTTCCATCTCAGGTCCAAACGGCACCATTTTCTATTTAATATATTTGAGTGGTTGAAAAAAGAGATGCTTCAGCGCTGCCTTCTGGGGACCTGTATGCTAATGCAGCTCTGGTTGTGGGGTGCCTCATGCTGTTGTACGACCAAGGGTAAACGCAGTGTGCGTGTACTAGGCCTATTGTGTCTCGGGCCTGTGGTGAGTTTGAGCCCAGGGCGCCTGGTCATGATAATCCGTCCATGGTGGTGGGTCTTGAGGCGAGACGAGTTGAGAACGACTGATTTAGTGAGAGAGAGGACGCAGACAACAGCAGCCGTCAGCTATTCGCAATAAGAGCTGGGGTCCACCTGGGTCCCCATTGGATCCAATCATTGACCAGCTTTATTTTCAAAGTTTGGGGGCAAAGCTGGGACAGATCCCATCAGATGTTCTTGTCCATCCAAGCTTTGGTCTTTCCTAATGGGAACCAACTGGACCCGTGACGCCCTCTGCAAGAATGTGCACGTATTATTTCAAAGATGTGGACTCGGGGTGTCCTTTGGGTTTTCTTGAGTTATTTGGTCACTGGTTTGATAAAAGGAAAAAAAAAAAAGTTTGACATGTTGGTAGATTTGCTGATTTGTTTTGTTGTCGAGAGATAAATGTGAAGATTGGCCGGCACAGCGACTTCCCCAAAGCTTGTCACCAGCTTGGGTCGGCCGGGCGAGCAGGGGAGACTTCAGGATGTCACTTAGCCCAGGCGGGAGATCGTCCGTCTCGTACAGTTACCGGCCGTGAAAAAGCACATTGTGATTTTACAAACCAAAGCTTTCAATTTAGCACTCGTCATGAGCTTTGGGTAGTGTCAGAAAGAATAAGATTACAGATACAGGCAGTCGAATTAATCCCCCGCAGGATGTCTGGGCCCCGCTTCAGAGAAAGGAAAAGGAGCTCAGATGTCCCGAGAGAGCTGGGACTAAAACTGCTTCTCCTTTGCATCCAAAGAAGCCGGTTTAGTTGTTTTGGACTTCCCATCAGGCCGCTCCTGGGCGCTGTCTTTTGGAGGTTCTGTAGGCACGTTCAACTAGTCAGAGACCCCAGGGTAGACCCAGAGCACACTGGAGGGATTATGTATCTCATCAAGCCTGGAAACGCCTCAAGCACCCCGAAGAGAGGGAACAAAAAGAGGCTGCTGTGAAGAGGGATGTCTGGACGGAGCTGCCGCAGCGGCTCGGGCTGGATAAATGGCGGAACAAATAGCAACCAAACAAGCTATGAAGTTAATAAGTGAGCTTTAGATTAGCTGGTACCATGTGGGTTACAGCTTTGGATGGTTTCCTCCTCTTCTTGGCTTCCTGTTAAGCTAAGCTAACTGTCTGCTGGCTGTAGCGTCACATGTTCTGCTCAGACACGTCTTTGTTTTTACGGGTCTCAGGATTGTTCAGGTTTTGCACATTAAGCGTTTCAGTGTTTCAGATATCTCTCTCAGTGTTTTCAGGGGCTTTGGGATTCTGTAATGATCGTTTAAAGGAGCTTTAATTGGGTTAAATCACGTATTGTTGCTCCTTTATACGGGCTCAAGTGGCAGCTTGAACATTGTCGGGTAAATTAAACTACTTAATGCAGTTTTTCAGGGGATTATTTAATGACTTTTTGCAGCCTTTTCATAGCAGACAACACAGAGAGTCGGAGAACAAAGGGAACATTACTTTATATGCATCACACATCTCTGGAGTTCCAGGATGTCTCTTGATATTGTCGCCTCCTCCTTATTTTTTGGAAACTTTGCAAGGACGGAGAGAGAGAACTAAAAACAGGCTGGGAGACAATGACCTCCACGGAAAGCAAGAAGACATAAAAAACAACACTTCTGTTATTTTGACAGCTGTTTCCTTGACAACGGATCACATCGGAGCAGCACTTCGTGCGGCGTGATGGTGTCTGTCTGAGAGTTAAAACATGGAAAACACTGATGGACAAATGAAGCAGGCATCAGGTCGATGGCTGGATGCTGTTGCCATGTTACCATTATCTCTGCCTCTCTGCCTCCACGTTTGGTGCCGGCGCTTTAAGTCTGGAGTGTTGTAAACAGGAAGTCTCTGCGAGCCGGATGGATTATGGTAATGTCTCGGAGGCCAGGAGCGCGATGGAGACGGAGATGGATGTGCGGAGGTTGGTTGCGTTGGATGCGAGGAAGATTATGGAAATGTGGAGGTCTGGAGTTTGGAGTTTTCTCGGCTTCTGGAAGACTTAGAGAGTCTTATCTGAGGCAGATTAACTTTCTGTGGAGGTCCGGCTCGTTCTGTCTGTCTGTAAATGAAAAATCAGTCCAAGAACCATTCCAGTACAAGAACATTAAATCCCTTCACCTGCTTCTCCGTGCGTCTGTCACTCACTTTGACTGACAGCTCTTAAGCAAAGGTCAGAACTGGGCCTCAGTCGGTGCAAAGCATACATTTATCTGCAGCTCCTTCCCGTTGTTCACTCCCTGTTCTCTGCTGAAAATCAATAATCAGAATAAAACCAATAAAACTAAGTTCACTTTTTGTCCTCGGCTGCCCGCCTCATTAATATGCATGAGCTGTGGGCGGGGCTGAAGGTCGGCGCTGGAAGCAGGTGAGTGCCTTCTCGCCCTCCGCAAAAAAAAACATCATGAATGTTAATGAATGCACAAAAGAAGCTCGTTAATATTCATGAGGCGGCGGATGTAACCCGGGCAGGCAAATAGCCACGGTGGCATTTAGAGGCCAACGTTCGTCCTAATGTGTTCCTACTGTAGTTTATCCACACTCACACACATGGACACACACGGACACACACAGACACACAGCACACTGAGATTGAGGGTTAAAGATCAGATGTACATCAATATTTGGCTTTGGATTGAATAAATGTCCCAGAATGCATCTCTGGGGGTCCTGGACTCTGCACTAATAAAAAGTTTAGACTCCACAAAGAGAGAAACTGCAATAAAAGATTTCCTATGGAAGGCCAAATGGGTCAGAATTGTATTTCCGTCCAGCTTTTTTTGGCACGTTTTCATAAGAGAGAGAGTTTTCATAAAGGCTCAAACTCTGGCAGCTTCCCTCTGAAAGTTTCAGACTGTTTTTGCTTCATGTGTAGATTGTGCAGAGAGCTGCAGGAAGTTTTTTAGGTTAGCATTCCTTCAGCTTCCATCATCACAAGCTTTTTATCTGCAGCTTGATTATCCTCAGAAGTCTCCTTCTCTCCGAAAGCACTAAACAAACTGAGTAAAGCAGTTTGACATTAAAATCTGTTTCTTCTACAATCTTTAGCAGCTTTCCCACTGGTTTAAAAACCCACTAACACCCGGCTTCTTTTCTTAGTGGGAAAGGTTACAATCTGCATTCAGACCCGGGTCACATGACTCTGCAGTAGACCAGGATAATTGAGAAGCGGGTCTTCCCGGGTCTGAAAAACCTGCGTCAACAGGCGGAGCTTCAGGGTGACTTGAGCTGTTGCGAACTTGCTGTCTAAACGTATTCATCTGGTCAAACATCCGTGACGTGGCTCGAAACACTAATACATTTGGCTGGTAACATTTTAACGTCTTACACGTAAGACATGAGACTCATCTAGGCTGATAAAGAGCTTGATGTGGGCCTCTTTGCATAAAGCAGCCAAAGGTGATCGGACTTTGTGCATCAGGTAGAGCTCGACAAGATATATTTACAAAACCAGAGCAAAGGAAGTGATGCGATCGTGTTCTGTCAGCTCATCTTTTTAGGACACACTGGACACGTTGGTCAGAAGAAGTAATAAAAGAAGGTCGCTTTAGTTAGCAATCGGGCTTTTTTCACACAGTGTGCAGGTTATAACACATTGTCATTGATACAAACAGACAGAGCTTTATTATGTCTTATAGAACATGTGTTTTCTTCTCTTAGAAAAGAAGAACAGGAAGTATTTTTTCCATTTCAGTTTCCAGTTTGTGATCAGAAAGTCTGAATTTAGTTGAAATTGTGGCGAACCTTTATATTGTGTTCTAGTATTAATGATGCGTATCCTAAAAAGTGAGTAACAGATTCCATTCAGGTCCATTTGTTGGGCGTCACAACACTAAAACACTTTCACCAAAAAGAAAACAGATTTAAGTGTTAAGTTGTGAGCGGCTGAAACTGTCTTTGTGGTTGTTTTGTTTCCACCACATTATTCCATCTGTGATAGTTGGTTTCATTTTAACCGTCAGGGTGGTGCAATGATTCCTTTGTTTTCCTGATCCTTCTAACGTGTACCCATCCTTTTCTCTCTCTCTCTCTCTCTCTCTCTCAGGGCTGGCTACCTCCCACAGGGCGTTCCCTTGCAGCTGATTGGCTACCTCCCGGAGGAGACTTCCTTCCTGCCTTGGCACGCTGCCAGCCGAGCGCTCTACCAGCTGGACAAACTGCTGGACCGCACGGACGAATACAGCCTGTTCAGTGTAAACAGCCAATCAATCAATTACTACCTCAGTCAGTCAGTCAGTCAGGAGCGGCTCCATGTTAGCAGGATAAACGGTCTACACTGCGCTGACAGGTGGCTGTCCCTCGATTAACTCTTCACCGTGTGTGTGTGTGTGTGTGCGTGTGTGTGTGTGTGTTACAGGACTATGTGCTGAAGCAGGTTGCATCACGCTACCATCAGATGGGCTGGCCGACAAACGTCCCCGGCAGCGAGGGCAACGTCCTGCAGGCGTCCTACCAGACTGAGTATGCAACACACACACTTTCACACACCATATATAACATTATGCAGATTTTAATCACAAACAAGTACATCGCCGTGGGTCACGGGCGAACAGATTGTGTGGGTGTCTCAAAGCTCATCTGCTATTTTGGTTTATGTTTGTGCAAGGAGGCAGGGGGAACTGTTAGCAGCCTTATTTGCATGCTTTCTGTTAGCCAACATGCTAATAATCAATCAGTCACCGAAGTTCATCTGTTGTCCTCTGCATTTTATTGACAGTAGAATTGAAAAGGAGCTCAAATCTGGACGCTCAATAAGAGAATATCGATGTTGTACAGCTGCTGTTGGTCAGCTGATAAACAAGTTCCATGGAGCTAGCAGTTTCCCTCTGCATTCTGTCTGTGCTAAGCTAGGCTAAATCAGTCTGAAATCCATTCTTGTGCTACAGATGTAACTGATGTTCAAGACTTTGTTGTAAAATGTAAATATGTTTTTTTGGGTATCAGACAATAGACAAAATAATTTTAACAATAAATGTTTTCCTCCTCTCAGGGAGCTACAGAGGGAGCTAATCATGTTAGCTTGTAGCTTTGGGAACAAGCAGTGCCACCGTCAGGCTGTCGCCTACATCTCTGACTGGATCTCCAGCAACAAGAACAGGTAGGGACACACACACACACACACACACACACACAGAAATACTGACCCTCGAGAGCTGCCTGGCTTCATGTTATCTTTGTCCCTCTTTTGGAGACAGCGCTCGGCCAGGATTGTTTATAAAATAATGCAACTTAAATATTTCTGTTTGATGTGATAGCTGTAAAAGAATCGTCTCATGCTATTTGTTTGGATCAAAGCAAATAACAACAAACCAAATCAAGGCTGCGGTTATTCAGCAACACTGTGAGGTAACATTACATTTTTCTGGTTGCTTTGAAAACAGCAATTTAACGTCTCTTCCTGGTTCAAAAACAGCATCTTACGCTGAGCTCAAAGCTGTCTCTCTGCAGGGATCCTTTCTGTGATGTTGTCAGACACTTAGGAAACAATCTGAGCCTGTCAGTGGAAACAACAAGAACTTTTAGTGGACGCACTTTGATCCGGTGTGGTTGCCCCAAAGGATTACATTGCAGCCATTACAGCCTGTTTCACTGCGGCCAGCTGAAACCTTTTTGAACCTTTTAGTCTTTTAAACCCCAAAGTATTTAAATAAAGGACCCAGATGTTAAATATACATCTGCAGTTTAATGTGGACTTGATTGAATTGAGAATAAATAAGCGTATTGGCATATGTGGCGGCTGCAGCCTGAACCCAAACAAACAATGCACCTCTCACTGCTGTTGTTGACAACAGTGATCCAGCCCTCTCTTTCCACATTGATCCACTTCTTTTGTTTCATTCTTCTCTTCCCTCCCTCCGTCTGTCTGCCTCTAACTTTTCCTCTTTCATGTTGCTGCCGGCTCGCTCGCTCCCTCCGGGTCCTTAACGAGATCTGCAAAATTAGATTTCAAACGACAAATTAAATAGAGACAGATGCTGCTTTTCTGCAAAGGACAGCAGGGAGAGGATGATAAGAGGCGTGCGCAAATTAAAAACACTGTAAATTAAACAGTTATACACTCCAGCCGAAAGGTTTTATGAATGAATCCTCAGAGAAGTAACGTCTTAATCTGTCATTGATGTTCATTTCTGAAAGTCCACCAAGTATCTCACGACTTCTCGGCCCTTTTTTCCAACTTGCTTTTTCAAAGTGAAGTTGTTTGCAGAGCAGGGCAGCGAGGGAGCAGCGCACATGACAAACCATATGGCAGCATTTTGGATAATCTCCATTTTTCCGTCCTCACTACAAGACAAGAGCAGCCTTTTTAAAATTTGAGAAGCAATTCAGGAAGCGCTCCATTTTTCAGTGGTGGGAAAGTGGCGTATAAGGCCACATTCATGCAGGATTAATCCCTCCGGGCTGATTTTTTTCAATATTTAATGCTCTATTCATTGATTTTAATCCCATCTGGAGAGCACATGGATTTGAAATTTCCCTTCTCCGTGCCCGAGTATTAATTACTGTCACGCCGTTTTTAACAAAATGCAAGAATATTGGAATCTTGTCAGGAGAGTTTATCTGAATGGAGTGCCAAAAAACAATGACTGTAAGAGAATGAGGAAAATTTGGAAATACAAAGATAAAAAATGGTATTTATTTCATGCATATCAATTTACAGTTTATATAGTTTCATATTATTGATTTATTGTTTTAAATAATGTTACTAAAAGCCTGTAAGACCCAAAGCCAGTGAAAATAAGGAAAAATACTCATAATTATTCTTTATTGTTTTGTTATTGTTCTTATGTGTTTACATTTTTAATTTACTTATGTATTTGATATATATAAAAACAATTAATTTACTTATAGATATATACAGAAATAACTATAAAGGGAAATATTATATAATAATAATAATAATATAATAATATTCTATTATATTATATATTATATAATAAATATTATAAATAAATTATTAAAATAAATACTTTAATATAAATCTCAGAAATAAACATAATAAATAATAATTTATATTTTATTTGTCTTTATATTTTGACATTTTTTATTTTACTATATTTTTTATTTTCTATTGATTTATTTTTATATTTTTTTATTTACTTTTATATAAACTAATCTTTATTTTTCCAACTTTTTTATTCATTCTTTTTTCATACGTTTCTTGTTACTTAGTTTTTCTTCAATTCAAAATGTTAAATGTACTTATAAATTTTTTTTATCATTGCTCTTTATGTTTCCAAATGATTCAGAATCAGAAATACTTTATTAATTTTGTTTTGTTTTGTTTTATTTCTTTAACGACTTTTTTTTGGCACTCCTGTGACTCCATACACCTGACCCGGCTTCATAATTAACCGACTTCTCTAAAAATAGAAACAAAGATGGCGGACAAGTAACACTTAACTTAGCACTGTGTTAATTCTGTGTGTTGTGTGTATCTACAGTTTTAGCCTCTTTCATATGTCAAACAGCAGGCCTCTGTCACACCTGCGTCTCCTGCATGAAAACAGTGCTAAGAACCACCTGCTGTAAAGAGACTCGGGCTGAAAGCCGTCCACAACAATGAGCGTGATTACTGCAGAGCACAGCTAATATTTTAGCGCCTACGTCCCCTCAGATTATTAATGATGTCCCACTGGGGCTTTGTTGTAAATGACCGTCTCAATGGATCAGAAAAATGCTCCATATTTATCTTGGTGTGGCTGCAGCCATTGATGCATTAACCTGGTGGGGGGTAACCGGCAACAATGCACCGCTGGACCCCAATTAACACCCTGTTACTCCCACCCTTTGTGCATTGTGTTCGGTGTTTGTATGCTGGAAGACATCCTGGAGCCTGCTTTGATTTTATTCTGCTTAATTTTATTTATTTTGATATTAAAGATAGAACAGTGTGTTGAACACAGCAGCTCGGTGAGTGAACAAACACTTCAAATTTGACCACCTAAGTCCTCCTTTGTACCTGTTTTGGATGCTGTTTTAATGTGGAAGTCAGGTGATGTAAGAACGCACAAATCTGCTTGGGATGTTGAAGTCTGGTGCGATTGATCCGTCAAACAAACACAGTATTTACATCCGGAAGAATGGGGTTTGATTCCTGTGTGAAACCAGCTGACATTGGTTACTCAAGCGGGGTACATGCGACAAGATAATCAGGCTGATTTTGGGCCCAATTCCCCCCCTCAGACAAAAGTGAGCAAAGTCCTGATGGTTCTCAAGAGGATCTCTCCAGATGTGCCTGTGGTGGGACGCTACCTGTTAGCTGCAGCTACGCTAGCTGGACTGCATCCTAACAGGAGTGGAGGGGCAGCTATAATCATTATTTTCAAAATAAGAGTAGAACAAATAAATATGTGAAACAGATTGCACTTCAAGTTGTGCCTTTATTCTGAGCTGCTTCATATCTTCACCTTTTGTTTGTCGTGAAGCTTCAGAGTGAGTCAACGAGTCACAACAGGTGGTTATGTAAATAAGGGTGTGTCCCTGATGCGTGTGTCACAGGGCTCCATAGCTCAGAGGTTACAGCACTGGTCTTGTAAACCAGGGGTCGCGAGTTCAATTCTCACTGGGGCCTTCAAGCGTTTTCAGTGCTTGCTCTGGTAAGGTCAAAGGTCATCATTACATGAGCACTTACTGTAAACACGTTAAACCTGAAGTACTTGATCGTGTTTGACACGTAGCAACTACAGCAGCAAGGTGTGACGTCTTTAAAGTGATTAAAATCTGAATGAAGTTTGCTGCGGAGGTCAGAAGAGGTGGTTTATTGGTTTGGTTTGTTTTGGAGGCAGATATTTACACCATGTGACTTCGAGGAAAAAATCACAAGCGGCGCCCAGTTAGTGACGCGTTTTCCATCAGCCAGCAGTGGTTGGTCTGCCAGAGAGGGTAGGCGGAGCTAAGCGGCTGCTTTTCCGCTCTCTGCTCGTATTGCGAGTAAACAGTAATCTACTATGGCTGAACAAACAAAGAAAAGATGGATGACTACAGATACAACTTCAACAAGAAGTGAAAATCCAAAGAAGAAGAAACAAACTCGACGCTCAGATGAAGCAAACAGTCTGAAAAGGAAAGCGACCGTCAGCCAGGAAAATCAAGAGTTACAACCGGAGCCGACCGTGGACGTCACACATGCAGTACTGTCTGGATATCTGGGACGTGTGCTCATGCAATAACCGTTTACCGCCACAGGTGGCGCCAAAGAGAACCAAACTGAAACTTTCGAGGTTAGACCTTTAACATAATGTAGTTTTGGCCTACGTGAGGCTTACCACTATGTTTTATTTCAAAGGAAACTAAACAGGAACACCAATAAGGAGTCTTGTGAGTGACTTTTAACTTGGACAATGCAAGCTCTGGGACACCTTCCCAACCCATCACGCTGTGTATGAAGCTTGTCTTATTATTGTGGCTTCACAACCTCTAGTAGAAAACGAGAACATGTTCCTCGCTTGTAAAATAGGTTGTAAACTTTAGTGGATCTGTCAGACTTTGTGTTAAAGCCAAGTGAAGACAAGAAGGAAACTGCTGCTGACCCCAGTCTGGCCCACGTATGCAGATGATACCACGCTGTCCTGTCCTTCTCATCTTCACCTTTTGTTTGCTGTAAGCTTCAGAGTGAGTCAACGAGTCACAATAGGTGGTTATGTAAATAAGGGTGTGTCCCTGATGCGTGTGTCACAGGGCTCCATAGCTCAGAGGTTAGAGCACTGGTCTTGTAAACCAGGGGTCGCGAGTTCAATTCTCGCTGGGGCCTTCAAATGTTTTCAGTGTTTGCTCCGGTAAGGTCAAAGGTCATCATTACATGAGCACTTACTGTAAACACGTTAAACCTGAAGTACTTGATCGTGTTTGACACGTAGGAACTACAGCAGCAAGGTGTGACGTCTTTAAAGTGATTAAAATCTGAATGAAGTTTGGTGCGGAGGTCAGAAGAGGTGGTTTATTGGTTTGGTTTGTTTTGGAGGCAGATATTTACACCAACGAGCCGAGTGATAGAGAACGATTGTCCCAGTTGTGTTTTCACTTCTTGTTGCCATCATTTGCACACATTAAATCTAAGTGTTGATTTTTCAGCAGCTAAAGAAGAAAAAGTTCCTCAGGAGGTGGTGGAGACCAAAAACAAAGCCCAAACAGAATTTAGAGTTAGAAACAACAAGTTTATCATCATTTTGATCTGGAACTGATGGATGTGGAAAGAAACAGCTGTTGTTGTTTTAAGTTGTCAGCTTAAAGGGGAACTACTCGGTTTTAAAGATTGTTTCTGTTGCCCCAAAGTGTCAGAAAAGTCAAGTTCAATCCTCCATTATCTGTCTGCATATGTGGGCCTTAATTCAAGAAAATTAAAGACATGTTAGTGCTGATTTGAACCCACATCCTGCTCTCTTTCCACAACCTAACCAAGTCAATTTAACCCTAAACATAATAAAACTGTCACCATTAAACATGAAGCATCGCGGCCCTGCTCGGCTGTATTTTGTCAGCTGTACACTCTGGCTCAAATTAAATATTGGAGTCGCTCAAAACACCATAAAACATCTCCTCCCCCAATACATCCTCTGCAATGATGCCGTTTCTCCGTTCAAAGCTAGTTTGCAGCTGAAAAAAAAGTGTAGTTCTTCTGCAACAACAGGATTTGTTTCATAATACGCTGTGTAACTCAAGGGCAGAGGACACAAATCTCCACCACAACACCACAGCAAATGATTCTCAGTTAAAGGATGCACTCATATTTCTACAACACATAAATTCCCTTTTCTTCTTCGTCTACAAAGGCCTCCATTCAACCCACTCAAACCTCCCCCTCCTCACCACGGAGAGCTACAGTGGCTCTTTGCGGAGCCAACTTTAAAACCATTTCTGGCCATTAAATTCCGATCTTGAAAAATTAGTTTGGCCAGCTGGCAGCAGCGCCTCAGGAGCTTTGCTGCAGAACTGACAGCTGCTGCTGAGGACATTTTAAGAGTGACAGAGGTCAGAGATGATGTGGAATGAAACTATAAACACTTCCTAAAGTTGTTTCATGTGTGGTGTACGGAAGCCCAGAGCGGCAAAAAGGAAAACAGATTCTGGTGTCTGATTCAAAATGACTTAAGAAACAGTGAAGGAACAGTTTTTGTCTAAAGTGAAATCTTTTTTAGTTTCTCTTTTTCCATCTTCATCCGTGAAAACGTTGGGAAAAAAGTTCAGAGGTCAATAAATACATTTAAAGCCAAAAAAAGCCAGACAGTAATGTTAGACAAACTTGTGACCACACAATAGTAGTTGGCTTTACCTTTAATTCTAAACTCACATTTGAAGAAAATAGGAATGCTTTTATTCATGTTTAGAGTTTGGGGAAGTGGCGCCCTTTAGCCTCCTGTGGCCGATATGGGTATTACAACAACAAACACTAAGGATGAGGATATTTTTTCACCTCCCATCATTTTCTTGACGTGCAAAAAAAAAATAACTACAAAATAATCTTAGTTAACTTTTTTCTTCTTTAGAGATGAAAAAACAGAAACTTAGAAAATGAAAAATATATACAGAAATAAATGACCAGTTCAGGTGAAAATAAGGGAAACGTGCTCATAATTTTTCTTTGATATTTTGTTCTTTCTACTTGTATTTCTCTTTTTTCCTGTTTACCTATATTTTTTTTTACAGTCCAACAAAATTTAAAACATTAAAATAAATAAATGAACAATACATTTAAATATCTGCTGATAATTATTCTTAAATATTTTATTTGTATGAAATTAAATTAAATATAGATTTCTCCACGTATTTTTATTTCCTTATTTATTCTTTATATTTCCAAAACTTTTACATTTACTTAAATATTGTACTTACAGATTTATTCTTCTTGGCACTCCTGTGACTCCATACATTAACCCGGCTTGGTAAACTTGAAAGTGGTGCACTGAAGCCTCTTGGCTCTTTTCACGGCAAAAAGAAGAGTTTTCTTTTCAAAGATGAAGAAAAAAAAACCTGAAAGTTAGAGAAAAAAAGAACTTTGTTCCAACTTTAAAAACTTTTTTTTCCACCTCCTTCATAGAAGAAGAAAACTTTAATAATTAAGATCAGTCTTATGCAGCAGAAAATGGATCACCAGATCTTTTGACCTGTCCAGGCTTCCGTACTGGTTTGAATTAGGGGGAACAATGTGTCGTGTTGTCACAGAAACATCACAGCAGTCAGCTTCAAACCTGCTCTCTGCACATGCTCTTGTGTTATTTCTACTTTGCATTCTTTTCCTTGAGTTCTGTAAGTTTTATATTCCTCATCATCATATAATTATATATCTTTCTATCCGTCCTTGTGATGCTGCAACAAAAGACTCGTCCCGCTGGAGATCGATTAAGTTTTATCTCATCTTATTTTTGGTTTTAATTACCTGACCGAGCTCCGGCTGCTCTGTCGGGGTAGTTAAAATATTTTAATTTCCATAATGTAGAGTGACATTTAGACTCCAGAGTCCCACAGACAGAGAGACAGACAGACAGATGTAGCAGATGGTGGAGCGACGTGTTTACTGTCACGATGGGAGTTTGATGCAGAGGAAGAATTGAGTAGGAGGGGGAGACATTTCAGGAGAAAGACGGAGCTTTAGGACATAAAACATCCTCTATAGACTGTTAAAACACACACTCACTCACACACACTCTCTCTCTCTCTATCAGTGTGTAAGTTAACGGGATCAGAGCCATCTGGAGGTTTCCACAGGCTCTGCTCTTCCATTATAGATTCTGCAGACGAAAACTCGACTTTATTTTTATGAAGAAAAAAAACAGCTGAAGAAGTGCACGAGTGATTAACTAGTAATAAGAGCAGTAGTACAACCAGGGGCTGCAGAAGTTGTACTTCATGTTTTGCATGATTAATAATCTGGAAGTAGCTTAAATAAAATCATGTTATCTGGTTAAACACACTCACACACACGCACACACACACACACACACACACACACACACATACACACACACACACACACACACGCTCGAGTACACGGTGTTTGGAACATGACGTCTGAGAAGGACTTTAACGCCAGAGTCAGCATAACGTGGAAGTCAGCCAGCGTGTGTGTGTGTGTGTGTGTGTGTGTGTGTGTGTGTGTGTGGTTGTGTGTGTGCATGTGTGTGTGTGTGTTGTGACGCTTGCTCTTAAGTGGAGCATCTCTAAAATGATTTCCCAGGTCGCTGAATGATGTAATTGTCCCTGCATCACTCACTCTGCACACACACACACACACACACACACACGGTCCTCAATATGCTAACAGCTGAGCTCACTGTATTGTGATGACGATTTAGGTCAAGTACCTATGCACACACACACACACACACACACACACACTCACACACACTCACACATATTATAGTGTGGAGGAAATGTTCACCTTTTTGCTTTGCTGATGATTCAGGCCACTAACCAGCTGGGCCGTGGAGAGCGTGTGTGTGTGTGTGTGTGTGTGTGTGTGTGTGTGTTTTTTTCTGTATAAACACCCAACAACAGAAACATTAGTAACCTGTAATAACTGCAGTTCTACGAGTGCATACTCTTGATGTTCAGCACAGACTGTAGAAGAAGTGGACGTGGTTTGTGAATATTGTTTTGAGGCTGTGAGTTTAGCACTTTGGTGTCGGCCATGTTGGATTTTTTGGAGCCAAAGTGACCACATCTGGATGAAAGGGGGGAGCTCGAGAGGAGATACAGGCCCCGTGTCCACACAGCGTCCTTTCCTGGCAGGGCGCTGGGATGAGGCGCTTGCGCGGTAAGAAAGAAACGCTGCATCTGGTGGGAGGGGTTGTTTCTATGACAACAACAAGCTTACAACGCGTAGGGCGATAAAAGCACAACACTTACCAGCGACACGTAGTGTCCAGCTCCCACAAACAAGCTTTTCAGTCTCTATTGTGGTTCTGTTTGTTTGTCATGTACAGCTCCTGGTAGACAGAAAGGGCCAACACTAGTTGCTCCTCTTTGTTTGGTAACCAGGGTGACAAGTGGCGCCCCATCTGATTGGTTGCCTGAAAAAAAGCGGCGCTGATGACACCAGCATCTTTCCGAAAAGTTCAGAGCTTTTCAACTCGAAGGGAGCGGCCGCACGGAAAGAGGCGGAGCGCTGTGAGAAAAGACCGCTCTGTCCGCTCTGTCCTCATCGGGGAAAAGGAGCTGTGTGGACATGGGGTTTGTTATCAGCTAAAGCTAGAGCTAGCTTGGCTTGCAAGATGTATCCGTAGTTCAACTGTCAAAATGTACTTACCTAAAAGTCTTTATCTGTCTTTATTTTATGACCACGGAGCGTTTAATGGAGCCCTCTCTTGCTTGGTATCCAGAAAGTGTCCCAGTTAATCCTGCAGACGAGTCTTATCAGTGTTTTCACTTTCATTCCCTTCCCTGCTCCACTCTCACTGCTGATTTTTCTGCACACGAGTCAAACACAACTGTTTTATCGTCCCTATAATGTGACACACACTCGAATGTCTTGTTGTTCTGACAGCTTGCTTTCCTGTCTTCCTCCCAGGATCCCTCCCAACATCAGAGACATCGTTTACTGCACCGGGGTCAGCCTGATGGACGAGGACGTGTGGGAGTTCATCTGGATGAAGTTTCACTCGTCCAACGCCGTCTCAGAGAAGAAGATCCTGCTGGAGGCTCTGACCTGCTCCGACAACATCTTCCTCCTGAACAGGTACGCGCCGCGCTGCTGTTAGTGTGTCAGGTCCCGGAGGAGGACGCTTTAACCTCCCCACAGAACAAACAGACGTCTGAGTTCTTTAAAGATGTTCGACAGCTTGTTTTTACTATTCCTTGCTTTGAAAGCTGCGCCGATCGATATTATTGATCTGAACATTGACTTACAAGACTCTGTTTAAAGGTTCTTCCTCCGGCTTAGTTTAACGATTCTCAGCTGTTGAAAGACACAAAAATTGCAAAATCCATATCTTCTTAGCTTTGTGATATCATTTCTTTTAATCCACATAAAAGCAAACACAAGCGACGGCAAATATTTAAACCTGGAGGATGGAAAAGTGTCTCCACTAGGAGGCAGGTCAGCGCCAGGTCAGCCCGTATCTTACCTTCAAACTTTATGTCACGCTGGGATCAAACAACACGATACTTTTAGTCTTCAGAGTCCACTACGTCCACACTGATATGTTGTCTTTACTATGTGCTAGTCGAGGCTGGTGTTGCTTGTTTCTCCAGAAAGGGTCGTGTAAAAGGGCGCGACAAGTCAGGAAGAACATGTCGACGTTTTTAAGACCCAATTCACTCATGAGACACAGTTAGAGACCAGCTGGGGAGCGTAGTGGAGCGCTTAAGAGGGAGATAAACCCTTCAGGAGTTGTTGGAGTGCGACAGCGTATTAGGGCCGTTGTGAGAAACAAAAAAAACAGAGCTGCAGGAGAAGAGTAATAATGAGAGAAAAAACTCGAGATTAAAGTCGTAAATTTGCCAGAAACAAACGGCAAATTTGTGAGGAAATGCTGCCCCTAGATTTTGTGTTGTCTCCTTCAGAGCGAGTCGTGCTGTCGGATCTGGAACTGTCTTTAAAGCCAAACTGATGTTTTTGTAGGTTAGTCTCCGTCATGAGGTTGTAGGGTCACTCTCATGTGGAATGTAACCCCTGGGGCAAACGGGGTGTTTCTGCAGCAGAGGGTCGCTCAGTCTTTCTCCTCTGTGAAGTCTGCTTCTTGTGTGCAGAGAAAACAGGCTGAAGCTGCTCCGAGCTCTGTGCCGTGCACGCCTGTGTGAGCAGCAGAGAGGAGAGACAGGTGAATCAGAGGGAGGGGTTGCGGCTCAGAAAGGTTCCTATGAACACGATTTTACTAGTTTTTGTTTCTCGCAAATTTTTGACTTTATATTCTTACAAATTTGCCTTTTTTTCTGGCAAATGACTGAGAATTTTCTTCTTTCTTGTTTTTCAGAAAATTTCTTCTCCTCCGTTTTTTTTCCCCAAAGACCCTGATAGGTCGACGTATTGGAGACAAGACAGTGTATAAAAAGTGGATTAAAGGGATAGTTTGGATTTTTGGACACTAAGTTCTTAACACTTCTTAATAGTGGCGTGGATCAGCGTACTCACCGAGTCCCGTGGTCGGAGTTCTGTCCGGTTCTGAACGTAGAATAAGTCGTTCCTGTGAGATGCCTGGGTCATGAAACCAAAAAAGTTTTACCCGACAACATCTACGTTCAGAACCTGACAGAACTCCGACCACGGGACTCGGTGAGGACGCTAATAGCTTTGCATCCGCTACAACACTTGCAACCATTTCATACAACCTAGTGTCCAAATATCTGAACTGTCCCTTTAAGCTATTGTGATGTTACACATTGGTTAGGTTAAAGATATCGGCCTAGTTAGAAGTAGTCTTGTTTTCTCATAGACTTCTATATAATCAGACTCCTTCTTCGCCCCCGCTGGCCGTTAGAAAGAAAGAACCTCGGTGTAAGAAACGTCAACATTGGCTCCTCTTCTTATTTGCAATTTATGAGGCCAAAAGCAGCTGAAACAGAAGGCAGAAGGTCCACTGATTCTTTCCTCTACACTCCCATAAAGTCTGTGAAATATCAACAAAGTCATGTCACATCACGAGCAGCAACACTCACTTTCCTCCTGCTGCACACACCTGTCAGGCCGGGTCGTTATCACGCTCGTGTAATCTGAGTTTGACATTAGCTTCTCTTCTAAAAGTTCATCCTTGTTGTTGTTGTTTGCTCAGTGTGCCGCTGACCTTACCTCATGTCACGATAAGCTCCCCCCCTGCTTGCGTGTCTAATTGCTTCTTGCAGACACGCTACTCATTAATTAATGAGCAACACAGCAATTATTCATCTATCTGGCAACTAAGTGGCCTCGAACACGATGCAGTCACAACACTGACGTCTCATCGCCTCACAGAGCAAACACTTTTTAGAGGTTTTTTTTTTCTGTCTTTGAGCTCTGTTTTTGGTCTCCTCCACCTCCTGAGGGGAACGTCTGCCTCTTTACCTCCTACATGATCCACCATGTTCACCAGCTAGTCTCTGACTGTGTCTGCTGTTCGCTGCCGTACAGGTACGGTGTTATCAGAGTCTGTTTGCTGGAGCACAGATTAATGTGAGTCGTGAGACTGAACAGAACCAGTAAAGTTTCAGGCTGTAAAATTAAAACAATATGTGGGTAGACTCTGAAGCACTCCTCAGAGCTGAAGGGAGCTGCTGTGTGTTGATATTTGTTTGTGAGTGTGGTGAGCTGGTTAGAGTTTCATGTCAACACATCTGTAATGACATTTTAACTCGTAGGAATTTTGCAGTTATATCATTCAAGTCAAAATGTTAATTAAATTACAGCTTATATATTCGTAATGTTATTTTAGCTAGTAGCAAATATTAAAGGAACGATATGTAACATTGACTGCTAGCGTCTAAAACAATGACTGTATATATAGATGGACGACGCGTCTCCATCTGCTCCCATTGTACAAAGTGATGCTAAAATAGCCCCTGTGATAGGCGCTGCCATCTTGCGATGGTGACGTCATATGGAGCCAGAGTCTGCGCAGTAGAGATCGGCGGGTGGCGCCACCGTAGCCACTTCCGCTAACCCAAACACACATTTAAAACAGCAAGGATCTTGCACGGCGGCATGTTTAACAGCAGAACAGCTTCTTTGTGTTGGTCTGAGGTTAACGTTCACAGGTATGGAAACTTCAATGACTGTAGTGATTGTTTTAGTTACGTCTCCTCTCACCGATCGTCCTCCACTCTGCTAATCCGAAACTGATCGGCTGCAGGAGCCGTATTTGTCAACAGAGCTGTCAATCATCATTTAATTAAAGTAAACTTGTCAGACAAATGAACACTTGGACATCATCTTGGAAATCAGCATGATAAGAACTAACTATAATGACAGAAACCATGTTTGAGAAAAATATATTTGACGCGTATTTTGATTTTATAGTTTGACTCATGTCCCATCTGTTAACATGGAGGAGGCGGGCTTTATGAGCTATATTGAGCCAGTCAGCAGGGGGCGACAGAGAGGGTTTGGCTTCACTTTGAGGGAGCTGTCATGTCGGCCATCTTTTTATACAGTCTGTGATCTAAAAAGGGTACTGCAGTCAAAATTCAAAATATCGGAGAGCGTTGTCTCCCCTCCTCCCCAGATTAAAATTTTAACGTTTCCTGCTTCAGCGTTAGAAAGCACAGGGAAGACTCATCGGTCTGCCCCGGGGGCCGAGCTGCCACTAGCTACGGGGCTAACTCCCGTCACTTTATACACACAGCAGCGAGCAGGAAGCGAGACACGGTTGATGTTAAAACTTTTTGTTTTAACGTTACAAGAACTTTATTTGAAATGATAAACATCATTAAGACGTTCTTTGAATGTTAGATTAAAACGTTTTCTGTCAAACGTAATTAGAACTTGTAGCTCACGTTAGCCGATGTTATGGGAACGTTGCCTGCTAGCTGGGCGAGCGCAAGACGTGCGAGGGCGGGATCGCACAAACCAAAACACACAGACGTTCCACACCCGAAAGAAAACTTCAAAGGAGAACAAACTGGCTGCAGCGTTGTTGTCGGAGAAGCCAGTATTTCAACTTACATATATATTACACATCGTTCCTTTAAGTTAGATTTTCTATGAACAGAGTTTGTCAATGCGACAAGCTTTAACAGATGTTCCTAAATGTTCTCCGTCCTTAAACAAACGTTATAATAAAAGAAATGTGACGGTGGAAGCTGCAGCAGCGTTCAGTCTGCAGGTTGGTATTCATCCTGCACTGAGAGAGAAACAGACTGTAAACGGAAGGAGCAGTGAAAATCTGCCCAAGGCCATACATGAACATTAATCTGCCCCCCTGTAACTAAGTGTGTGTGTGCGTGTGTGTGTGTGTTAGCCGCAGAGTATTTTATCAGGAGCTAACTGCGGTTATCTCTCGTTGAGAAAAATAGCGAGGATGGATGGATCTCACACACACACACACACACACACACACACACTCAAAACTGCACAGTAAGAAAGATTGGTGTGTGTGTGTTTGTGTGTCAGGCATTGATTTTTAAGCCAAGGTAAACTGTTCAGCAATCAGAGAAGTAGTACTGCATGTTCAGATAGCACCTATCACACACACACACACACACACACACACACACACTCTTCAAGGCTCAGACACACACACACACACACACACACACACACACACACACAGAACTCTAAAACCACAGCGTAGCGACACACTGATTGGTCGCACAGGAAATGGTTTCAGCACAGAGGCATTGTGGGAAAAGAGAGAGAAAATTGATTTGGGGGTTTAATGAAAAGACAGCTACAAACAACGCACACACACACACACACACACGCACACACACGCAGAAGGACAGAATATACAGAGAATAGGAAACAGAAGGTAGACTCTCTCTGTTTGCCTCTTTGTGTTTCTCCGTCTCACATCTTCAAAACGCTCCGAGTGTGTGTGTTTGCACGTCCCAGATATCCGGACGCTGCAAACACACTCTGTGTGATCACAGAAAATTCCTCTGATTCCTGACGAGCTCGGAGTAATCACACATCAGAGGAGGGATTTGTGCTTTGACAGACAAGCAGGGCTCCTAATAACAAAAACAAACACTCCAGAATGACAGTTTCCATCAGACAGTTTGACCTTTTCTGCCTGTTTTACATAAACAAACATACAGTCTGTTTGAGTGGCAGCTTAATGAAAGCGTTATGATGACAAAAAACTGCTAAGAAATGTGTGAAATTAGCCACAACAGTTATCGTCCTTATGTGTGTAAACGTTTAAACATTCACTCCTGCGTTTTGATGAACCGTTTCTGACATGTTGGCTTAATATGACTCACAGGGGAAGTTGTTGCATGCGAGGTTGTTTACATGTAACACACATCGTAAGAGACGCACCAGAGGTTTATATTTCACCGTTATAAATCAGTAATTAAGATTATATCAGTATAAGCTGATGTAACTCAAATTAAATAGAGATATGAGACCTTTTAACACATACAGTATAAGACACTTTTTAACAGGCTACAGGCTAAAGCTAGCATGCTACGAAACAATAGCATTCCAATATTTCACTAATGAAGAGGTCATACAAAAGTAAATATGACTTTAGCTCACTTCTGCAATTCGTGCTAAAATAGGAACAACAAGCTAATCTTATTAATAACTCTAATTTATATCTGTATTGATGCTAAAACACTTTATAGGCAACAGGCTAATGTTTTAGCCTGCTATAAAACAATAGCATTTTAACACTGTATACTAACATTACCATCAATAAAATCATAATTTAACTTTGCTAGGTTAAGTTACAACAAATACATCTCATAGGCTAATATCTTAGCATGCTAACTTGGTGCGAAAATGAATTTCAGGCTACCAACAAGCTATTGTTTTAAACAAAAACATGTTGGTGTTTGTTAGCATGCTGAAGATTTGAGCTGTCAAATATGAGCAGAAGCATATTATTTGTTTGCTAGCCTACGTAAATCATCTATTAATATTCCCCAAAGGCTAACCTTTACCATGGTAGCAAATATGAACATGCTAACATTCTTTTAGGGGAATCCTTAGCATGCTAACTTTGTGCAGAAAATAAAATATAGAATTTCCGGCTAAAATTGAAGCAAAAGCATGTTGGTGTTTGTTAGCATGCTAAAGATTCCAGCAGTCCAACATTTGAGTCAAATATGAGCAGTAGGATATCTTTTGTTTGCTAGCCTAACTAGCTTAAGTAAACCTTTTGTAAATATTAAACATGGGCTAACTTTAGCATGACAGATATAAGCATGCTAACATTCTTTTAGGGGAAGTTTTAGCATGCTAACACAGTTGTACTAACACAACTCCATTTTGCAGTTGATGGCTGTACAGTCTGCTGTGCTAACTGACCATGTCCGTGTGTCCTCTGTCTCGCAGGTTACTGAACCTGTCTTTGACCTCTGACCTGGTCCCCGAGCAGGACGTGATCGACGTCATCATCCACGTTGGAAGAAACCCGCAGGGTCGAAACTTGGCCTGGAAATACTTCAGAGAAAAGTGGGACGTCCTGAACGCACGGTGAGGAACGAGAGAGTTTATGGTGATGTTCTGCTGAACTGTGGAGACACTAAGCATGAAACTCTGTCTCTTCACAGTTACGGTGAGGCGTTGTTCATGAACTCAAAGCTCATCGGTGGAGTCACAGAGTTCCTGAACACCGACAAAGAACTCAGTGAGGTAAATACACAAACACACACACATTGTTGTCGTCCTGCAGTAACTGAGGATCAGACTTACAGGTACATCAGGTCAACTCCCATCCGGTGACCCCTGTTTCACCTTAAGCCTTACGAAATATTGAGATATGGGAATTATGACGTCTAAACTGCCCATTTTTAGCCGTTTAAATGCCTGAATATTAGCATGTGTTCGCGTGCAGGCAGATGGGGACTGAAGAAACAAGAAGGGATCATTGAGGTTTGTTTTGAATCCAACTTCCTGATGTCCAAAAACTCTCCACACAGGAAGTGTTGTGGGCGTCTCTTCCTGCTTTTTATTAATCAATGACTAATTCTGAGATGATGCCATGTGTGAGAGAAGTAAGCATCACTCTGCCTCCGCCCACTGTGCACATCTGAAAAGTGTGTCTCAGGGTGAGTCACAGAGGGGAGGAAAGTCAAAGAGGAAGGAGGAGAGTTAAAAATAGAAAGTGAAACTGTTGGATTAAGGAGAAGAGGGATGGAAAAGAAAGAGAGGAAAAGGTAGAGGAGTGGAAAAGTACAGTTAACGATATAAAGTATATGAAAGTAAGCTGCAGGGATGGATTTTCTCCTGCGCTCCAGTGAATCTGTCTAAGTCAGAGCAACACTAAGTTTCCTCTTCAGGCCTCAACTTTGAAGAAAAAATCAGATTAATTGTCTTCAACAAAGTTTCTCTTTCAACAGCTCCAGTTCGTCTTTAACACCTCACCTCGCACGCAGGAAACTTTTCCATTTAATTACCGTCCTTTTAAACAGAGTTTTACTTTCATACCAACACTTTCATGATGGAAATTTTACCTCTAATTGCCTTGAAAGGAGATTTTCTCTTTAATTTTCACCCTTTTAAAGGATAGTTTGGCTTTAATAACTCTGCTTGTGTTTAACTGGCTTTGAGAAGAAAAAGCCTTTTGGACTAAAACATCAAAGAGCTTTTAGTTTTTGCCCTTGATGATTCTGTATTTCCATCATTATGGGCTAACGTAAGATATGAGGCCAAATGTATGTGGAGACGCCTTTCACCAGAATTATAGAGGTACACCTTTTTAATGTCTGGCACTGATCGTCATCTTCGTTCCAGATTCACCCCCCAAAAAATGTTGTTTGTCCAAAGAAATCATTCAACTGTTTTTCTGTCCCTTCCTTGTGATCACGAGGAGCTACAAGCTAGCTAGCACTCACAGGTCGGTTTTTTTACCAACGGTTATCCTTTTAGTCTTTTAGCACGGTCGCCACCTTGTGTATCATATTTACCAAGACTGTTTAGTGTGTGTGTGTGTGTGTGTGTGTGTGTGTGTGTGTGTGTGTGTGTGTGTGTGAAAGGAGGCCGATTCACTCAGGTACAAAAACAGTAAGCTGGCCTTGACCTTACTTAACAAGTCACTCCCTAGCTTCCTGTTTTTATAGGAAACTTTTAATCAATATTTATCTGCTGGCAGTTCAATGGGAACTTTAAATGATTACCTGACTGTTATTTAAAACAGAAGTTTGACCATGCTTTTGGCATGGCAGACAGGTTTAAATACTACAATACCCATGAGCCTCGGCAGCCGCTGCCACAAAGAAGGGGCCACTCAGAGGAGTAGCGAATTAAAAATGTTTTATCGTTACATTTGAGAACAAATCAGGTGAAATAATGTGAATTAAAACGCAGAATTCACTTTAAATATCGTTTTGTGTTCTTTGGCGACACCTCTGGTGATAAGCAGTAACTGCAGGTGTGTTTTTGGACCAACAGGAGATCCAGCATCTTCACTGACATCACTTTGTTTCTTTTTCCTTGAATTGCTTTTTTAGTTTCATAATTTGTAGTCTTAAATATTTTCTTTGTTTGGACGTAGTAACCGACACGCCATCTTTAGCTTCCACGAGCGGTTAGCATCCACCGTCAAAGACTTTTAAACCCGGTGATTGTGTCTCCTGGCACAATAAAAGTTTAATAAGTATTAATAAACATCTTCCTGAAAGTTCTGTACCGTCGACTCTCTGTCAAAGCAGATACTGTCTGACACAGTTCCTATTATGTTGAACTGATAACCTGCAGAGCTTCATGCTGATCGTAGCTGTAACAGACCTCCAGCTGTGAGTCTCATAACATTGTCTGTGGGAAAAACAAATGGGACCAGGAACAGGGGCGCTCGAAATAACTTCTCCCACGTTGGAACTCTATTAATGCGTCCAGCTGCCTCAGCTAAACTCGCTGCTGAAAACATCGAGCACACAGGCGTGTAGAGTTCACTGGTTCATGGAACATTAGCAGAGCAGCCATCGTCATTTTTGTTCAAATTTCTGCCCTGCTGGATTTTTTCCAGTCAGCTCGAGTGTTGTGATTTAAAAGGAAATTTATTCAGTGGAAACTTCTGTACTCATCTACCAAAAATGACTCTGTAAAAACGTGGTATAATTAACTTTTCAGACTCTTTGGGCTCGCAATATTTCTCTTTCTTCTCTTCACAGAGGTTTCTAAATTCTCATATTCTAATCTCTCTTCTTTTCCTTCCTCTTATCCTCACATTTTCTTCCCTCCATCATTTCCCTCCCCTCCCGTCTTTTCTTCCTTCAGTTAAAGGACTTCATCCAGTCCAGTGGCGTGGGGGCGGGGCCTGCGTTGCCACGGGCGCTGGAGATCGTCGAGGGCAACGTGCGCTGGCACCGCCTCCACCGACGGCAGTTCTACCAGTGGCTGCGCAAACCTCCGAACCCCGTCCTCGGCTAACGCTGCACTAGCTAGCTAAAGTGAAGCGTTGCAAACTGACTGCTAAGCTAATGCTAAAGTACTACTAGCTTACAGATGCAGTCAGATAGAATTAAAATAATGAAAGACTGACTTGACTGATTATTCAGCGGGTTTCTCTTTTTTGCTTTTAAAGAAATATGTTTTCTAACGCTTTATTTCAGACGGATTATTTGTGTGGCTGATGCTGTTCAACTGGTTCAACTGGTTTCTGTGCTGTGAAATGACAAGTTCAAGGAGCTAGCAAACTAGCTAGCAGTCACTGAGTCAGTAATTGCTAGCTAGCAGCTACGCTCATAAACGTTGTAGTGTCGACTGTAAACTCTTAAATTGGCAGAATTTGATATAAAAGTTAAAGTTAGCAAAGTTCCCTCTAAAGTAAAACTTTATTTAAACTTGCTGACGTAAGAAGGTGTGCATTTAACAGTTAGCTGTTTTGATCGATGTCCTCGTGACCTAGCTAAATGTTTCCACAGGTCTTAGCGTCAGAACCTTTGATCGTCTAAATTTGACCAAAGTTATCTGAAACCAAGTAAAACGTCCACACCAATATCAATCGTTCTTAAAGAAACACTTTAACACAATACGTCTCTTTAACTCGACTGGCCAAAGATGACGCTCGTGTTTTCAGCCCCTCTCAGCTCCAAATGTCTCACTAACCAGACGTCCAGTTTAAATTAGACCTTCCTCTGTTGGCTACATGAAACGGGCTAACAGCAAAAGGCAGATTTCCCAGCAGTCGGCTGCATGTCGATCACTGAACAGAGCTGTAATTAACACTACATGGACTTGCTGTCCTCTGATCACAGCGCTCAGAGGACTCATTCACACTCATTAACGCTCCACAACATCCAAACCGCTTCAGCTTGAGTTTAAAGCAGCTTCTTTTTTTTAAGGATCAAAAACTACAACAGTTTGGAAAATATCAGCGGGATATTTTGGCTTTGTTGGGGCTTCTCTTTAGAAATATACTTTGCATATGAAAGCTCGTGGTAACTTCAAAATTGAGCTCTTATCCACAGAGAACGCCAAATTTCCCACTGAACAGCGTTTAATCTGTGGACTCTTAAAAAGAGTTTAAAACTTTCTCAATAAGTGGAAAACATTTAGCGGGGCAACAAACTGTTGGCACATGAAAGGCATGATGGGATGTAGTAAACGTGTTACTGAGGCTGAATCTGGCTTCAGATGGAAGACGGTAGAGTAGAAACATTTGGCAGAGACAAAAATCGCCCATTAATTCAACACGTGAAGTTCCATTTTCGAGGCTTTAAGAGGAGTTTATAACGCTGTCCAAAGACCAAATGGTTACGCAGTGATAGAAGAAAGACATTCACAAAAAACATGTAACAGTACACGAAAAACAAGGAAGGAAAAGGTTCAGCCAACAAAAATCTATTTCAAAAGAGAAAATGATTTTAAAATATGAAAGAAAAAGCCAAAAACAACCAAAGTTGTTTCTTTCCAAATGATTTTCTTCGTGTCTCTAAAGACTGAAAACATCACGATCACAACTACTTTAATCAGCATACAAAATGTTGCATTATAGAATTTAAAGATCAAACTATTACCGTAATATTCGGTGTACAAGACGCACTTTTAATACATTTCTTTTAATGTAAAAAGTCGGTGCAAGTGGAATGCAGATATTTTATTGTGTTACGGTGTTTTAGCCAGACGGTGGCGCTATAATCTTGCTAAAGCTTCGTCACAGACATGCGGCGTCATGACCGCCAGTGTAGCCGCCATCCTCACAACAATCAACGTTACTGTAGGCTGAGCTCAGCTAACAGCGCCATTAGCTAGCAGGATGCAAACTCAACATGGTGAAAACAGATGGAAGGCTGTAATTTGTGTGTTTTGCATGAAAATAAATTGAAGACACAAAAGTTTTAGAAAACGTTTTTCCCTCTGGGATACCCCCCAAAAACAGACTGCGTCTTATATTCTGTTATTTACGGTTCATCTCTCGACAACTCACCACAACGTCCATATTTTCACATTCACAGTTCAGACAGTGAATTTTAGACGAATATTAAACATACAACAGAACTCTCTCCGTACTTAGTGACCTTGTAAATCCTGACAGTCAAAGCAAACAGTGTAAAATAGTGCAGAGACATTTCTTTTGTTATCAGGGGACTATAAAACCTACAGTAACCTTTCCGACTGACTGCAACCTTGGAGACTTTGAACAAATAGCACAGATCTCTGTGGTTTCACAAAGCACAAAACCAGGAAGTGTTGGATAAAGCACATCAGCCTCCGCTAAAGGACAGAAACATCAAACATAAAGATTATTTTTTCAGCCAATCAGTGGTCAGTCTCAAATCGACCCCTATTTCCTGTCCAATGATGGCCGAGTAAATGAATGGACTTGAAGGATGGTTAAAGTGGGGCAAAGGAACGGCTGAAAAGACTCTGTGGCTTATGTCGAGTGTCGCTGTATGCAGACGATGTGACTTTCTACATGGGGACACTGGAGTTCATCTTCAGTGGACTTTTAACAGATTCTGCAGCATGACGGACTCTTTACCGGGATGGAATCTACAATGTGACGTTCAAGTTTACGAGTCAGCAGGCCTGTAGAACACCGGTGGATTTGAGAGGCTGACAGACCTTCAGGAGGCTCTAAAGTTTACGCCCTATTTGATAAGAACGAAGCGACGGTGTTACGGTATTTTGGTGTCCTTAAAGTTACCATTGGACCTCCTGCAATGGATAGATTTCAGTAAAAACATTTGGTGCAATAGATCTGCTCTACCGGAACTACGGAAAGTGTGTCGACTCTACGGATCGACGTATTTTCTAGCATCGTGGATTGGACAGTTTAAAGGTCTCTGAAGTGCAGTGGACTCTAAGGCGTAAAGAGTGTCCCGGATTTACAGGACTTTCTTGGGTTTGGACGTCCTCTTTCAGCCTCAGTGTTTTAATGTAAATGGTACTAATGTTAAAGTGAACCGGAGTCCACAGGACAAAACGCTCTGGACGCACCTTCATGAGTTTTTGGGTGGACACCTGGAAGACGTGTGGAAAACCTCCGTCCTGTTGAACAGACTCTTTGAAGTTATTCCTCCTCTGTTAGATCCGGCTTTGATGTTAATAATTGAGCCATATATGAATTAATGGGCCTGCCTGCTTCTATACACCGTGTGTCCAGTGATGTGTGTGTGTGTGTGTGTGTGTGCGCGTGTGATGAAGATGAGGATGGTAACAGCAGCAGTAGAGGCGATGATGACTGTGCTGTTCCAGTAACGATGATTAAAATTATGATAATTAGAATTATTATGATTACGATCAGAACGATGATTTGTTGGTGAAAGTCGAGTCAGTGATGATAAACGTTGATGTGAAAAAGCTAATTGGTATTATTATAATTATTCTGCTGATTATACAGTGAACTTTGAACTTTTATCGTCCTGTCAGGGAGACAAACACGAAGCCGCCGTACAATAAACTCTGTAAATCATACACATATAATTCTGTCAATCAAACTGTGGAAGGAGTTAAAGATGGCGTTCATGATGATTGTGATCATAATGATGAAGGCGGCTTTGGACCAAAATGTGATGGGGTCAGGAAGTGGCAGTCTAGAATTTAATTCTACTTCCTGTTTGCACTGCTGTGGTTTCCTGTGTTTTCTGATTGGGTGATATTAAAATGGTAAACCTTGTTTCTGAAACCGTCTGATTCAATCCAACACATGAGGAGGCAAAGACGAAGCTTTGTTGCGTTTTTCTCCGTCCATCCATCCGTCCATTATCCATGTGAGCCTTTCACACTCACACTCACACCTACGGGCTGTTTAGCGTCACCAATGAAGCTAACGAGGATGTCTGTGGACTGTGGGAGGAAGCCGGAGGGAACCCACGCACGCACGGGGAGAACATGCAAATGATGACTAATGACTTACCTGCAGGACAAACGAGCTTTGAGTTAAAGTCGCTGGCTTCCAAAAGTCCAACATTTAGTTTGATCAGCTGTCTGTGATGTTTCTCTGATGCATGAGTTTCTGTGATGCAGAATAATAATATGAGTCTGCATGCACCGGACGTTACGGCGCATAAATGTGCCACAATGCCGTGCGACGACATTCCAAAACAACATCAGCTTCAGTGCAGGTGTGATGTGGAGATTCACCTGGCTTCATTTGTAACATTAGTTCAACATTTGGTCATATTATTGAACCGTGTTGGTCTGACATAAGACGACCCCCCCCCCCACACACACACACACACACTTTCAAAACCAAATCTTGTTTTTATAAAGATTTTATTGTACCGTTTAGATAAAAACACGTTTCCGATATCTTTTACGTTAAATCGTCACATCTGAAACAAATAAAATGCCTTTCAAAGTTTCATAAATCATGAACCATGAAGTCTGTTTATAGAGCAGTCTTTAAACAGCTGGAGGAACGGGCACACCTCCGTTCTGTTGGTCACACACACACACACACACACACACACACACACACACGCTCGCTCTGAGGGCCTGTTGTGAATGTTTTTATTACTGTGTCGTTTCCTGAACCTCGACATTGCAAATGAGGGAAACCTCAATGATTTTCTGATCTTAAATAAAGGTTTGAATGAATGAATGAATCTGTTAGCTAACGCTGTCATCACCCTCTGCGACACCGTAGTTCCTGTCTGTCTGACAGCTGTTTAATGACTCTGCTGCTTTGATAACCATCATCTTAAATCAGCATCATAACTCCGCCTCAGCTGTCGGACTTTTGAGCCACTTTGTTCCCGACGATCGTCGTGTCTCTCCGTCTTTCGTCCCCCCGACTCTGCAGCTGTGAGTGACGGCTGGCCTCGGTCATGAGGGGCGCACTCGCTTTACAGAGACCTGGCGCCGTCTGTTGTTGTGAACGTCTTTAAAGGTCGAGACGCCGGATATAAAACGATCCCACTTTTTTAGATGTCTTTTTTTTGGATCAACACGCTGTACACTGTGTATGCACTTGTGTTGTTGCTACAGTCCCGGCTAAGTGACACGATGATACCAGGTAAAGTTTTGCCTCCTTCATTATCGATTATATTTTTCATTCAGTAATAACGAGCCAGAAATCGATGCAGAAAACGCTCAAATTCGTTCATAAAACTTTCCCCGATTGCTGGAAAAAAATAGTTTGAATAGTTTGCAGAATTTTGACTTTGAAAACCTAAATGATATAATTTATTAAAAATGTAAAATATATACAAAGAACGTACCGAAGCCGACTAGCCCACAGCTTTAAATAGCTCTCTAACTGGTACTTGTAGGCCATCATTTGGTCCCCTGCCGGAGCTCAGTGTGCCAGCTGCCATCGACAGCTGTGGAAACTACGCAATGAGTGTTTCTGATAATTCACCCAAAGCCTCCCCCTCCTTTAAATAATAAAAAGCCAATAAAAAGGATTAATTTCTGACTGCACAAAGAGTTTAATTACTCGTGAACGTGGGTGTGAGATCCCATAAAGCCTCAGTTTGTGTAAAAACTGTAGAGAAAGTGGTGAAGTTGTCGTAGTCTTTAACAGTCGGTCATCAGGGATGCTGACACTATGACATGGAGACGGCGAGAACAGTCAGGTGGCCCAGTTTCTGAACGCTCATCTCATCTGTCAGAAAGTTTTCATCATTCATCTCCAGGGAGGAAGAAGAGGACGACTCCACGGAGCGTCAGGAGCGAGATTCAAACCAGCAACCTCCTGAGCTCTGCGCGTCTGACATCCCTCTAAACCTCATCCTCAGTGATGAACGACTCCTGTGTTTTTCCCACGGCATCATGGGAAATCACACCATGGATACACACTGAGAGTTTACCCTGTGTGTGTGTGTGCGCGCATGTGTGTGTGTGTGTGTGTGTGGAGATTAATGGGACTCGGAAAGAATGTGACAGAGAGAGAAATGAGCTGAACAGATGATAGAGAGAGAGAGAAAGGAGGGAGACAGACGAGTGCTTCAGTGCTGTATGAATGCAGGAGAGAGGAGAGGGAGGCAGCCTGCCAGTTTAGGACAAAACCAAATTGAATCTGTCGTTCTCGCAGGCAGGACGGTGAGTTTATAACCGCGAGGAAGAGCAGCATGTGGAGGTAAATAAAGAAAGATGAGATAAATAAGGGAGGCGAGGAGGAAGGAGGCAGGAGGAGGACATATGGAAGGGAGGAAGGAGAGGATGCAGGAAGGTGAAGAGGAAAGACAGAACGATGAGAGAGGATCATTCAGCTGATAATCAGGCCGATCCACATTCAGGTTGTGACTCTAGACATTAGCTTGCGTTGGGGGCGTTTTGTTTGGGTGTCCTAATCGAGCAACGTATCCGTTATCTTCAGTCGGCACAGGAGCTGTGATTATCGTGGTCTGAATTAATCAAAGACAAAGTCTCCTCAAACCCACACGTGCAGCGGCGTGTCTCGCACAGCGACATGTCTCGTACACAGCGACGTGTCTCATACCTGCTCGTCAAAATTAATTTGATACTGTTAGCCTTGTAGCTAGCTAGCTAGCAAACAATGCAGGATGATTTCGTTCTTGTTCCCAGTGACATTTTCTCACCGACTCTTTGAAGACGATTAAACGTTTATGTTTGAACCAGATTCCACCTGCTTCTGTCACGAGGTTCAGCTCACGTTCACACATGTTAACAGTGATTTTCAAGTCCCACTGCAGTGCAGAGCGTCACAGCCACCAAGGGAAACATTTTTGCACACATGGTGGATTTGGTCTCTCGAGAGCTGCGTTCAAGTCCAGCAATCATCACCTCCGTCAGCCTCCGTATCAGAGCTGCACAGCCGAAGTCTCTGCACATGCTCAGTCTTCTTTTTCTTCTTCTGTGGGGAATGTGTCAAACTGCTCCCTTCATGACGTCTCTGAACCTTCTTGTTAACATCACACAGCCAATAACTCACTGAAATGACGTCAGATTTAACCACCGCTGCAGAAATGCGCTACAATCATCACTTTCGTCGCCTTTTCAAAGCTAAAAAGAACAAATGATCAAAAACGTGTTTCTGACGCGTCGGTGTCGTAACGTCTTTTAGCCGGGTGAAAACAGGTGAACTGATGTCTCAGACGTTCAGACAAATTTCAGGGTTGAAATCCCAGTTGGTGCTCACTGGGTTGGTTGATCATCTCACACTCTAAGCTCTGATTGACCGTTATTTTTCCAACTGGGGAAGGAAGGGAGGACAGAAAAGTGAGTGAAAGAAAGGCAGATAAAAGAAGAGATAGAAATGAGACAGGAAAGGAGAGAACAAGACGAAGGGAGCTAGAAAGAAGGAACTAAGGAAGAAAGGAGAGAAATGAGAAATATAGAAAGAGGAAGGTTACAAAAACTGACGGGAGAAAAGGAGGCTGGAAGAGAAGGAGGAAGGAGATGAGGAGGGATGGACAGAGGAGGCAGAGGTTTGTAGGTTGTTGTTATTCTGAATGTCGTCTGTCTGTTCAGAGGAATCCCATTTTAGATAACACACGCACACAAACACGCACACACACACACACACACACACACACACACACACACACACACACTGTAATTCATTTTGTGATAACGAGTGTAATCAGCAGGTTAGAGTCGCCGCTTCACTTCAGTCAATGGAAAAGAATAGTAACAATAAAGCTGCTCGATTAAACATCAGTGAGCAGCTCAGTGAGAGGACGTCGTTACACTCTGATCATGTTACACAAGTTTAATGTATTCACAGCTCGTCTGTAGTGTTCTTTTGGTGTGTGTGTGTGTGTGCGTGCGTGCTGGCTGACAGTGGAGGCAGATCTGCATGTTCTTTTTAATGAGGCTGTGCTTTGGACAGACGTGATGTAACAAAGACACATTTTTAGTTTTTTAATAAGATTCAAATTCAGGCGTGAAAACAGAAAGTTTTGGTGCAGAAGTGTGCAGAGGTTACAGAGCAGGAAATCAGGTTTAAAGCACAAGAAAAAAAAGGTAAAGGAAGTGAGGGGGGGAAGCGAGGGAGGAAGCGAGGGAGGAAGCGACAAGTAATAAACGTGCTGAGAAGCAGAACACGTAAAGAACTGATGTTACATTTCAGAGGAAGATGAGTTTGCTATCTTGTGTCTGTGCTTTTTTATTATAAAACATGTTTTTTACTTCCTGGTTCGAGTCCCGGTTCAGACGTAGTGGGCCTCTCTGTCTGCATGTTCTCCCCGTGCATGCGTGGGTTCCCTCCGGGTACTCCGGCTCCTCCCACAGTCCAAAAACATGCTCGTTAGCTTCACTGGTGACTCTAAATTGCCCGTAGGTGTGAATGTGAGCGTGACAGGTTGTCTGTCTCTTAAGCTGCGTCCCAATTCAGGGGCTGCATCCTTTGAAGGACGTATTGAAGGCCGATTGCTTCACAGCGGCGTGTCCCATTTTGAAGGCTCCTTCATCTGCAGCCTCCTCTTCCCGGGCCATGACGGATCCATCGGGTGCATCCATTCATCGCGCGGCACTTCAGACGAGATGGCGGACTCGGAAACGGTCGAGGAATACACTTTAAATGTTTTTGGTTTTAACTCAGTCGAAAAGCTGCGAGGCAAATGTTAAAACACGAAAGGGGCCTTGAAACAAATTATTGTTAGGTACTTAGCCAGCTAGCTACCTGTTGCTAGGCGACAGGAGCCAATTTGGTGATGCACGGGTAAGGGCAGGAACAGCTGCCGACACAAACAGGAAGTCCTTTGGAGACCAGACCGTCTCTTTTCAGTTCGGCCTTAGCGTCTACGTAGACTACAAATGACTCAACCTTCATAGACCGCTTCCTTCGAAGGATGCAGCCCCTGAATTGGGACGCAGCTTAAGTGTAGCCCCGCCTCTCGCCCAATGACAGCTGGGATAGGCTCTAACCCCCCGCGACCCTGAGCAGGATAGGACACATGAAGAGAGACAGGAGATGTGGGGAGGAGGGAGCGGGGGACGAGATGCCACAGAAGGGTCACAGACCGGGGGTCGAACCTGCGACCTGTGCGTCAGACCGTAGCCTCTGTACGTCGGGCGCCGGCTCTACCAACTGAGCTAAACAAGCGCCGCATCCTCCATCCTGATTCTGTCTCACTGTGTGAATGAACTGTGATTACATCAGCGGCAGACGCTACAGGTCAGGCTAGCAGGGAGAGCAGCGCTGTGTATGACGAGAATATGAAGTGTCTTTGTGTGTGTGTGTCTGTGTGTGCGTGTGCGTGTGTGTGCGTGTGCGTGTGCGTGTGCGTGTGTGTGCGTGTGTGTGTGTCTGTGTGTGTGTGTGTGTGTGTGTGTGTGTGTGTTCTGAATGAGCTTTTTTGTTTCCTCAGTAATTAAAAATCTGCAGCGACTTCTCAGAAAACTTTTTGTTTGCCGTGGAAAATCATTTCTTCTTTGCACTGTAGAGATGCACACCAACTGTGAAAGGCTGTGTGTGCGTGTGTGTGTGTGTGTGTGTGTGTGTGTGTGTGTGTGTTGACAGAGGATTACTTTCCTCTCTGACAGCGCTGAAACAAGGAAACACAGATACTGTCACAGCGACTCCTCCTATCTGCTCCTCTCCTCTTCTCCCCTGTTACCCTCTCCCCCTCCTGACTCCTTCTTTCCTTCCTTATCTCCCCTTTCCTCTCCTCCCCTTCTTCCTCTTCTTCGCCTCCTTTCCCTCCCTCCTTCCTCCTCTTATCTCCTCTCCTCTCTTATCTCCTCCTAATCCTCCTTTCTCCTCTGCTCTCGCGCTGGTTCATTTCAATATGAATGAAAGTTGAGCTGATTTTCCTCGAGGCTAAACACACACACACGCACACACACACACACACACACACACACACACACACACACACACACACACACACACGCACACACGTGAAGAGACACACACAGAAACACACACAGCTCAACTCATGCTAAATATTCATTTGCATTTTTTCTTCTCTGCAAACTGAATTAATTTAATTTCAGTTTGGCTTTGTTCACACCGAGACGCCAAAACTGGACTCATGAGCTTCTTCCTGTGTGTGTGTGTGTGTGTGTGTGTGTGTGTGTGCGTGTGCGTGCGTGCGTGTGTGTGTGACTTATACACAGCATCCTCTGTCTTTGTTTCTTTCCAATGAGGAAACAGTCGCAGCAGCAGCAGAGTCCAACAAAAGTGTATGAAACCAGTTTACCATGGAAACTGAGAATCCTGGCGCCTGATTGGACGGAGGATTTCGCATAATTTCAAGTTTTTGAATCAGTGTCAGAATATTTCCATAACTTTGAGCTTTCTGTGGAGAAGAAGTGAAGACGATGAAGAATGGAGAACAGCCGGTCTCTGACTGAGACACACACAGGTGTTTCCTGGCCGCGGCTCCAGATGTGCTTCTTCAGTCGTAAATTATTCTCCACTTCTTCACGTTATTTGTTTCTAAATAAAATTGTAGTGGTGTTATTTTGTATCCTCAGTGATAGGAACCCAAACAGAGAGGGTTTAAAGGAAAATATACTCGTGTCTTATTGGCCGACAAGTCCGTCAATCCTTGAATTCATGTTGTTTGGTGAGGCTCTCCCATCAGCGATCCTCTGACGCACCGTGTCCGGTGCAGTTTGACGGAAGCCGCTTCAAGCACGCGTCAGGCTGATCAGAGCAGATCATTCCAAACAGGAAGTCACACACGAAAGCAGCATACAGCGTCCGGTCATTTCAAAATAAAACACCATGTACAGACCGATACAGACTCACATTTTTTTAACAACAACGCACTGAAACGTTGAAAAAAGAACACTTTTAATTAGGTAGTGTACTCAGCCATGTAGGAGCACAAAAATCACTGAATGATACAAATGAGCAGATAATCAACCTCGAGGAGCAAACTGAACTGTTGTTTGTGTGTTGCTCTGTTTAACGTTGATGTTATCGCGTGATTTCTCAATTCTCGCGCGATGATGTATTTCTCCCGGGATCTTGTGATCTCGCGAATCCAGCTGCTTGGGCCAGCGCTCTGCTGCGGAGCAGACACGCTTCCTGTGGGCGAGGGCTCGCGCCCCTACAGTCCAGTCAGCAGCTCGAGAAGCGACCGTGTGTTCAGGTCAAAGGTAAATTCTCCCTCCAGATGTGTCTGCTAAATAAACGCTGTCATCTCTCGGTTCGTCCCATCCCCCGGAGGAGCGCCCGTTCATCTGTCTGTGCTGAGTCTCAGTCTCAGTGTAAACAGGAAGTTACACAGAGGCTGCACTCTGGCTTACTGCAGCGGGATGAAGCCCAAACAGAAACAGATTCTCTTGTGATCGACTTTAATTAACGGCTCTTCAGTTTGCTGAAAGAACAACATCATGATGCAGATTAGGAACAACATGAAGCTTTGTCAGGTCTGTCCTCAGGAGGAGAAGAACACTACTTTAACATGAGACGGAGGGCGGAGCCATCGTTTATGATGCATTCAGGGAAGTCGGGAAATCGAAATGCTGAACAGCTTTCACAACACAGTGTCAATCGATTTTGTCTCAAGTTGAATGTTTGATCAGGAACAGATTGTTAGCTGTTAGCATGCAGATATTTGTTTATAGAGATTAATAAATCATCACAGACTACAGACTAGAAACGGAAACCAGAACACTTCTCATACCGAGGTCTGGTCCTGTGTGAACAGCTTCTACATTTCTTTATGTAGAAACGGAGCTAAGAGGGAGAGACTGTTGATCAGGAGGATAATAAAAAGTTAGACATCAAACAATTTCCCTAAAAATGTGACATCATTAACGTGTGGTTACAGGGAAGCAGATCTCAGAGATGTCAGGTGATTTGATTTTTAATGTGGTGACTGAAGATAAAAGAATTACCGCTAATGTGTTTTCACAGCAGATAATAAATAGATCGTTTTCTTATAATTATCTGACAACATTCATCGTAACCACAGGTGTTCACAGAGAGACGGGAGGAGGCGTTCCAGTACAAACCGAAACCAGAAAATGTTTCCAGTGTTTTTTCTGCATCGGCGTCTCGCTGCGGTGACACATCTGAGGATCCATTCACAGAAATGCAAACACGAGCCGAGGACGAGACGAAGATCTGAATATTAATGTGGTCAGCCTGCGTGTTGAACACACACACACACACACACACACACACACACACACACATTGGCTCAGAAACAAGCACGTCACTTTATCTTCTGCTTTGGAGAAGACGAATGAAACATGAGAGGATTTACAAAACAGTTGGCAGCAGAAACACAAACCGCAACACACACACACTTTACAACACACTTTAAAACACACACTTGTTCACCATTTTGCGTATTTGTTCTTGTGTTGAACAAAAAAAACTTCTTTACACATAAAAAGTCTTCAGGCACATTTGACGCGCACACGCTGACTGCAGAGCCGTTGTATCAGAGAGCGTTTATTGTGGGAAGATGTCTCACTCTGCTGCTGTAATGATTTACTCCTCTTCTGTTTAACAACGTACAGCCGAGAGCTTTGTGGCAGAGCCTCGTCTCGTTCCCATTAATTACTCCTATTAATGATTACATGGCCGCTGACTGAACACCTGAAGCTGCTGTGTCGCCACGATTGCTGATTGTTCCAACAGCTTCTGTTGGTCTGAAAGCTGCTGACTGGATTGGTGAGGCGTCTAGTTGTGATAGTAAATGTCAGTTTAAGAGCTTAGGAATGTATTTTGTCAATGACTGTCCAAAAAAGTATGAAAGTAAATGAAATGGAGCTTCACCCGGCAGATTCAGCACCATGGACAGCGCCGCCAGTCACTGAACTAACAGCAGCAGGCAGAGAGGCTCAGAACAGACAATAAAGGGGCATGAAAAAGGTGCCTACCTAACCATCATTACTCGAACTGTCTCTGTCTAAAAGAATAATTCAAATGATTTATACGAATGGAGTTAAAAATCTGTGTGCGAGGTGTGTCACCTGCGCCTAAGAACAGAGGGAGCTTTAAGGTGAATTGAGACGTTCAGAGGATATTGGTTGTTTCCGTGAGACAAGTGGAGGAAACACAGGAGGATGACAGACTGCTGTGTGTGACTGTGTGTAGTAATTATATCCGCAGTCAAGGTTGATGGATGATTGAGGTCCTACCTGCAGCCCGAGGCTTCAAACGCACCTCAGCACTATTAATCCGACATCACTGCGCTGTGTGTTTGTGTTGGTAGGATGCTGACTACAGTTTGAAGAAAGTACCTTAACCTGCAATCGCTGTAATGTCCAGCAGGGGGCGACTCCGCTGGTTGTATAGAAGTCTATGATAAAAATGTTCCTACTTTTCTCTTGATTTAATCCCTCAGTAAGTGTTTTCCTAATGACTTTATGGTCTTAATCTCTAGTATCAGATCTTCTTCAACACAGCATGATGTTCATTTTCTACATTATGCTCCAATTCAGAGTCAACTCCACAGTAAAGCAAGGGAGGACTTAGGGCGGGGCTACCTTGTGACTGACAAGTCACGATCACAGCTACCTGAAAAAGAAATTGTTCAGCATTTTACTTTGAACACGATGAGCATCTTACTCCTCTTGTGAGGCAGTAAGATACTTTTATTTAACCAGAAACAGCCGTTACATTGCTCCCTTTAAAGCCACCAGACTCCATTCACAAAAACAGTAATTTTACCTTCCGAAACACAAGACTCCATGGTCCACTGCTGCCTTAATCAGGAATGATGTTTGTGTTATTGTATGATTTAGGTGTTTTAAATGGTTTGTTGGATTCAAGACAATATTAATATGACTCCTAAATAATAACCAATAGAGGCAGCGGTCGACCAGTAACTCCTGTGTTCTGTGAGGTAAAATCACTGTTTTTGTGAATGGAGTCTGGTGTGTTTGCAGAGAGCGATGTAACGTCCATTTGTGGTGAAAACAATCATCTTCCTCTGTAACAAAAAGGTCTATCTCTGTAGGGATCCTTTCTGTAAGGTTGTCACACACTTAGAATAACAATCTGAGCCTGTCAGTGGAAACAACAAGAACTTTAAGTGGACGACCTTTGATCCGATGTGGTTGCCCCAAAGGATTGCATTGCAGCCATACGAAGTCTACTGGATCAGTTCGAAAACACCTTTTAGTCATTAAGACCCTAAAATATGTAAAAACTGTGGCTCAGGTTTGAAAATAGTTGAAGTCTCCTTTAAAGTACAGTCATGTTAAACGGTACAGTGTGTTCCACAGTGTGTGATGTGAAGTGTTAATGACCTGACATAGTTTAAAGAACTTCCTGTGGGTTATACAGAAATCAATCTCTGTGACGATAATGTTCCCGTTTGCAAGTCTTATTGGGTTTGGAAGGATGTTTAACGGCTCCGAATGTGTCACGTAATGATAATAATTAAACAGTCAGGCTCCGTCACCTACGCTGCGTCTCGTTTTGCACGAATGCACTTGAATGCAACACCTTTCCACTGTGTGTGTCTAATGAGCAGTTTCACTATCTGGATGTAATAAAGGGGTTGTGAGAGAGAAAATGAAACCTCCTATTCTCCTGCTGTCACTGTGTGTGTGCGTGTGTGTGTGTGACAGATATTACCATATCAATAGTTCTCTCCTCCTTCCACCCACTTCTTTACTGTCGCTTTCTGCTGGGACGTAATTGTGGCTGATTATCAGAGGAGCACCGATATCAACACACACACACACACACACACACACCGGGAACAAAAGAAATCCAGTGGGTTTACTGGAAGGAGAAGACGAAAAGCTGCAGAATGATAAACAGACTGTACTCTCTTTCCGGGATAAATTTAGAAGTGGATTCCAGAAACGTCTCCTGTAGCTGCAGAGCTCGACTCTTCTACTGGAACTCTGGTTTTAAGAACTGTATTTTAAAGCATCGCAGCTGCTGTGACCGACAGCCTGCGGGGACGTCGTAATCGAGCTGCAACATGTGTCAAGAAATACGCCATCGACAATGAAACGAATCCCGATTACAGGAGTCGTTGCCAGGAGTTTTTCCTCGTATATACATATTTAAGTGCAACTCGCCGAGGAAATGTACTTTTTGGTTAGGCTGTTTATATTTTTGGCAGTGTGTCTTTATTCTCTTTCCTTCATTGATATTTTATATTTGCACTCTTTCCTTCTTTGTGTCGCAGCTGCAGATTTTACAACCGTTTCACTACAGAGAAACATTCAAAGTTGCAGAAGCCGTGTCCGATGTCCACATATTAATAATATTGTGTAGGTCCCTTTTTTGTCGCCAAAACAGCCCTGACCCGTCGAGGCATGGACTCCACCAGACCTCTGAAGGTGTGCTGAGGTATCTGGCACCAAGACGTGAGCAGCAGATCCTTTAAGTCCTGTAAGCTGCGAGGTGGGGCCTCCATGGATCGGACTTGTTTGTCCAGCACATCCCACAGACGCTCCATTGGATTGAGATCTGGGGAATCTGGAGGCCAAGTCAACACCTTGAACTCATCGTGTTCCTCAAATCATTCCTGAACCATGTCTGCAGTGTGGCAGGGCGCATTATACTGCTGAGAGGCCACTGCCATTAGGGAATACTGTTTCCATGAACTTGGTCTGCAACAATGTTCAGGTAGGTGGTGTCAAAGTAACATCCACATGAACAGCAGGACCCAAGGTTTCCCAGCAGAACATGCCGGCTCGCCTTCTTCCCATAATGCATCCTGGTGACATGCCTTCCCCAGGTAAGAGACGCACACGCACCCGACCATCCACATGATGTAAAAGAAAAGCTGATTCATCAGACCAGGCCGCCTTCTTCCATCGCTCCGTGGTCCAGTTCTGATGCTCACGTGCCCATTGTAGGCACTTCCAGTGGTCCACATGGGCCACAGTAGCTCTTCTGTTCGATCTGACCACATGTCCCAGCCTTCGCTCCCCACGCGCATCAATGAGCCTTGGTCGCCTATGACCCTGTCGTCGGTTCACCGGTTTTCCTTCCTTGGGCCACTTTTGGTTTGACCTCTGCAGACCGGGAACGAGCTGCAGTGTTGTAGATGCCCTGACCCAATCATCGACCACTCACAGTTTGACCCTTGTCCGAGTCGCTCACATCCTCACGCTTGCTCATTTTTCTGCTTCCATCAACATCGAGGACAATGAGTTCACTTACTGCCTAACACATCCAACCCACTGACAGGTGCCATTGTAACAAGATGTAGGTCTGTGGTTGGTTGACTGTCCTCTCCTGTATACATGTGTTTCTGTGTTTATTTCTGTGTGTGTGTGTGTGTGTGTGTGTGTGTGTGTGTGATTAAATATAATTGGCTCCTCCAGGAATTCTCCACTTTGTGGTGTTTCTGCAGATTTCACATGAATCTTTGAGCAGCAGCAGACAGACGGCGACCTATCAGCACTTTTTATTATCTGCTAATAAGACTTGATTTTTCTACGAACTCTTGACACATCCTGTTTTTTCTTTCACTCCTCCGTCCTCTCCTGCTGCAGCTCAGGTGTCTGTGATTCCTGTGAATGTATCTAACAAGTATTGTGTTTTTATCACAGCCTGAGACAGTTTGTGATCCTCTCTCTGCTACAGAGCTCGATCTGTTCTTTAACATACGACACATATTTTGTTGGAAAGGAACCAAGGAGTCCCCAAAAATTACAACATCCTCCACCTTTTTCTTCCCCCTTTAATCTGTTTCCTTGTGAGCTGTGTGTGTCTCCGGTGTGTGTGTCGCTGTCAACTGATAAGCAGAGAAGAAGCTCTTTAATGGAACAAGATGACACTCAGGATAAGAGGAGTGTTTGTGTGGTCGGGGACTTTCTCTGAAGTGACACTGATGCTGATCGCTCACACATCTGAACTGCTGTACTTGTGAGGACCCTTTTTTTTATCCTCACCATAGACCGTGTATAAAAGAAGTAGATGTAGCCACGATGATGTCACCCATTGGTTCGTGGACTCCATCACCATTTGGGTTTGTTTGATCCGGATGTGACCATAATTGGAGGAGAGGGTGGAGCTGGAGGGGAGCAAGTGGTTGGTAAGTTATCAAAGCTAAACAGTCTGTTCCAGCGGCTAATTCATTAGCAGGCTAATTTGATAGTTAACATTTGTTTCCAAATATAGAAGCCGTGTCGCAGTTAAGGGGCGACATCCTTCACAGGACGTGGTCTACAGAGGATGTGCCATTCATCGCCTGCGTAGACGCTAAGGCCGAACTGAAATGAGACGGTTTGGTTTACAGAGGACTTGCGCCACCAGCTGTTCCCGCCCTTAACCTTGAGTCACCAAATGCAACTCCTGTCGCCAAGTAACAAGTAGCTAAGATAACCCATTATTTGTTTCAAGGCATCTCTAGCTATTCGACTGAGTTGAAACCAAAAACTTTTACATTTAAAGTGTATTCCTCGGCCGCTTGAGAGTCCACCATCTCGTTTCATTTGGCGCGCAATGAATCTCGGGATATGTATGGTTGCCAAGGATGCACTCGATGGATCCTCCGTGGCCCGGGAAAAGGGGGACACATTTTGTCGGCTGCATCTTTAGGAGCTTTCAAAGGATGCAACCCCTTAATTGGGACACAGCTAGAGAATCAGTTTGTAGTGGTTGCTGAGTGAAGTTGTTGAGATAAATAAAGCTAAGAGAGCTTGTTGAAGCGAACTTGCTGCTTGCCAGTCCACATCTCAGGCGGGAGATGTTTGCAAGTAAACCGGGTAGCTTTTAATACCGCTCACTACAACCTGCCATCGTCTTTGCAGGGTAAAGGCAACAGCAATCTTGACTCCCTTGCACGGGCCACTACAGCTAGCTGCTAATTAGCGCTAAAATGTGAATAAAATAATAGTAGAAGTGTAAAACCTCGAGCCCAGACTTAAACTCAGGCCCAGAGGTTACGTTCAGTGACTTAATTAGCTGAGGGGACACCTAGCAGACAGCTAGCAGCTCCCACCTGTCACTTAAAGAGGCCACGCCCCTAATGATGCATCACTTTCAGCCTTAATATAATGTAAACAGGTGACTCTCCTTGTACAGTCATGACGAGATTAAATGAGCTTCAGAGACCCAAACTGTTTTTTGTGCCAGGCTGTAAACATGTTTATTTCTGCTGTAAAGTTTAACATGGGGCTCTATGGGGACTGACTCACTGCTGGAGACAGCCTCAAGTGGACACCAGAGGAACTGCAGCTTTTGCAACATTTCCACTTCACTGATTTAATTCACAATCTGAAGTGTTCCTCCACTAAACCAGAAACACTATCAACTCTGTGCACACTGCCTGGTGCTTTTAACCCTTTGTTTCCTCCTGTGTGTCGGTGGCTTTTCACATTAAAAGTCCCTTTTCTTTTCTTCTCTTCTTGGACATTAACAACAGACTCTCCAGCTGGACGCAGGTTTAATGATGAAATCCACTTCAGTCTGTCTCTCTGCTTTCTTTAAGTGATGTTTTTACTCCTCCAGCTACCTCCTACGCTCCCTCCATCAAACACCGAGAGGAGAGAGGGTAATGGAGGTCACGGCTGACTGTGATTCGTCTTTTCTCCACTACACTCTTCCTCCTCTTCGTCTTATTTTCCCTCTCACTCTATCAGCTCCTCTTGACCCTCTTCAACTCTTTCTCCGCGTCTTCTTCTTCTTCTTTGGTCTCTTAATTTGTCTTTCCGTGTATTTTTAATAGTGATGTATTTTTATTTTATCCCTCAATCTTCTTCTGTCTGTAGCCTACATGTTTGTTCTCTTCCTCTCTCTTAGTCTAATTTGAAGCCAGCCTCCTCCTCTTCTTCCTCCTCGTCTTCATATCGCACAGGGCGGGTGTAGCAGAGGGGTTTGCAGACTCTATACATTATACATACAGCCAGAGAGAGAAGATCAAAGCGCTACAGACGCACAACAGTCAGGGAGAGGAGATAAAAGCAGGAGAGATGACGAGAGATGGAAAATGAAGATTAATGACGGCGCAAAATCCAGCCTGAAATCTGAAGAGAGGAAACTTCTATTAAAACAAAACAGCGACTCAGAAACACACAGAAACCTGCTCTCTGATCACCTCCATTAGAAACACGTCAAAACAAGAGTTATTATTGGTGTTAAACATGTAGAAGCCTGTTTTACATTGTGACCCATTTACATGCTAATGCTAAAGAGAATCCACCATCTACTCATGCTAGCGCTGTACTATATCAGCTGTTTGTACTATAAGAAGTGGAATATAAGGGTAAATCACTTTCAGACCCCAAGGCTGCTTAACATTTGCCAGTCAAATCTCTGTGCGTTTCTTTTTTCGGTGCCTTTTACAGAGAGCGAGGAAGGAAAGGCATGGCAGGATGTAAAGGTTAAAAACGAGTCATAAAGCGACCCTCTGGTGGTTTTACCTGAAGTCGTATTATCGCCGTCTCTCCAAACAAACGGACCTTGTGAATAAATCGAGTAAAGTCGCTTAAAATAGGATTTTCATGACAGAAATCTCTCTGACGCTCATCTTCGGAGCTGAGCTGCTGCTAGCTTGTTTAGGGGCTAGGGGTTTGGATTCAGATTCATCACACACAACTACTCCTCTCCATAATACAGGATCAGTTTATTTAAACTGGTAAAAACATTTAATGAAGCAGTTTTAAGTTAAAAATCAGCCCTTCTCTGATGCTCCTCTTCAGGAGGGCACGCTGCTGCTAGCTTGTTTGGTGGTGTAAGATTGCTTCAGATTCGCCGGTCATGAGGTTTGCACCCTTAGCCAAATTCTCTCTGGTGTATACTCCTCTCCAAAATAAACAAATGTAGTTTTATTAAAACAAGTCCAAGTTAAAATATTCTAACGCTCCCCTTCACACTACGTCAGGAGGGTCTGCGAGCTGCTGCTAGCTTGTCTGTAGGTGCTAGCTTGATTTTCGGTTGAGATTCAGATTCATCGGTCACAAGCTTTTTATCCTTGGCTAAATTCTCTCTGGTGTCTATTCCTCTCCAAAATAAACAGAACAGGTTATATTAAAACCAGTAAAAAAATTTAATGAAGCAGTTAGAACTAAAACAAATCACCTTTTCTCTCACGCTTCTATTCAACACTACGTCAGGACGGGAGCATCTGCGAGCTGCTAGTAGCTTGTTTGTAGGTGCTGATCAGTCACTGCTGTCTGCACTGCTTTCTAAAGTCAACAGATCAGGTTATTTAAACTGGTAAAAACATTTAATGAGGCAGTTCCAAGTTAAAAATCAGCCTTTCTCTCACTTTCACTCTTTAACAGACACACTACATCAGGAGGGCGAGCTGCTGCTAGCTTGTTTTTTGATTCCTTCAGATTCATCGTTCGCACAGTTTGTACCCTTAGCTAAATTCTCCCTGGTGTTTACTCATCTCCTAACAAATCTGGTTGTATTTAAATCAGTAAAAACATTAAATGAAGCAGCTCAAGTTAAAAATCACCCTTTCTCTGACGCTCCTTATTGACAGACACGCTACGTCAGGAGGGCGAGCCGCTGCTAGCTTGTTTGTAGGTGCTAGCTTGATTTTCGGTTAAGATTCCTTCACATTCATCGGTCACAAGGCTTTTGCTCTTAGCTAAATTCTCCCTGGCGTCTGCTCCTCTCCAAAATAAACAGATGAGGTTATATTAAAAACATTAAATGAAGCAGTTAGAACTTGAAAATCTCTCCGATACTCTGTGGAGGAGCTAGCTCGCTGCAGGCCGAGCTGCTGCTAACTTTAGCTCTCTTTCTGACTATAATCCTTTATGTGGTGTATATTTAAAAATGGTGAGGTGACTTTAAAGACTGACCTTGTAAAGTTTTACGTGTTTACAGCTGATATTTTTGTATCGTTGGAGCCTTTCATGGAGTTTGCAGGTTCAGTTTTAGCTCCTCTTAGCATTAGCAGTCCATTAGAGTTGAACAGTTTCCTTTTAGTACCCTGAGGGCAGAACATTGTGTGGGGGGAAAAGGTACAAGTTGTTTCTCTGTGGGCCTCTTGCAGAGTCTTTTTCCTCCATTGCATCTCATGTGGACACCTTGTTACTTTTAGAGAAATAGAAAAGGCCAAAACAGGAGCAGTCTGCTACTTATTTCTCTCTTATCGCACATTTTTCTCTTTCACACTTTCTTGTTGTGTTTCAGGTGTTTCTCTCCCTGCAGCGATCTGTCTCTCTGCAGGTGGAACCAGCTTGTTTTTTAAAATGAAGTCCGGATGAATAAAACCCTTCAGTCGTTGTAGTTCTTGTTATTAGAGAACAGAGTCGGTGTGTGTTTCTATTAAAGCGTCCAGCCGAGCAGAACGGCTGTAAGAGGGATTTAAAAATGTCACATCGCTCTCAGAGAAACACAAACAGACAAAACTAATCTCACAGGGGATTGTAATGATGATTTAAAGATAAAACATAAACTGTAATGACTAAATAAATATTTTATCGGCTTTGGTAAACTTCCCCTGATAAAGTGACGTCTCTCTAAAGGTCAGACGCGTTTGTGTGTTTTTCTCTACATTCACACAAAGGTTACTTTAAAGACGCTGGTTGTAGCTCAGGAACTGTGACTCACTGTAAGTCACTTATTGTGTCTTTGAGGCCGCTTTGGTCCGTTATCAGCAGGACAGCAGTCGGAGCTGCAGCGGTGGAGATGATGGAGGATGTTAAGGTGCTGTTAAACTCCTCGCACCCTAAAATAGCTCTCCTCTTTCTCTGAGTCATAACTCGGTCAAATCCGAACCCACAGACACGATGCTCACATCTTTAGATAAAGCTTGAGTCACACTTTTATGTTTCACTCAGAATATGCAGAAGGTTTATCATAAAAAGGGGTCATTGAAAAAAGCTACATGAAAATGAGCTGAATGTCATGGACAGATGTAGAACTGATATTAATATTACTGTCCGTTATTATAATTTAGATTCTGAATAAATGTCAAAATACTTCTCAGATTTTTGTCATCCTCAATTCTTATTCACTACATGTGGACATTATGTTGTCATCCATTGACTTCAGGACTGAAGTTTTAAAGCATTAGTTTTGAATTTTGGATCTTTCGATCTTGTTTTTTTAAAGGCCATATTTATTTGGTTACAGGTTGTTAAAGGGCCAGTTCGCCGATTTTCAACCTCCGTCCTATCGTGCTATCATGGGGAGCTAATACCATCATGGTAGAAAAACATGCAATTTGGCTCTGTGCCTTTGGAGGACGCTATCCGCTTCTCCAATGGGCCCTGGAAAGTCAAATATCATTGCTTCTATCGATTACAGAGAACACCAGCTTTGACTGACAGAGGCTCTATACCCTTTTTACAAGCCACCAACCTGTCAATCACAGGTAGCCCAGCTTTAAATCTGCCCCTGCTTTTTGGTCATAAATGGGAGCATTATTTACTTCGCCCCCTGCTGGTCGTTACACATAACGCAGGTCAAAGGCACTAACAACCTTTTGGTTTTTTAAGAAAAAGTTTCTTCTAATCCAAATTCTGCAGAACAACAACATGAATGATTCTAGATTTAATAACAATTATGTTTCAGGTGTGACGGCTTATTTCAATCAGTGTTCCAATGCTGAACCACAGATGTCCCTGCATGTCGCCTCGACCTTTCTAAAATATAAATATAAATACACAGAGACACAGAACAGATAAATATGTACATATACAGACAGACCGTCTCTCTCTCTCCTCTTGTGTTGCTGTCACTCACCCCCTGTGCCTTGACTCACTTTGACAATGTGATGTTTAAATCATTGTATATTTTCCTCCGGGCAATATCGATCTGTCACAGCAAAGACTTATTTTAGCGTGTGTGTGTGTGTGTGTGTGTGTGTGTGTGTGTGTGTGTGTGTGTGCGTGCGTTAACATTACGCAGGAATTACTAAAGTCTAAAGATATCGGAACAACAGCTGAGGCTGCTTGAAAGTCGACATTTCCTTTGGACACATCATGAAATAACAGAACTAAAACTAGATGTGTTGCCATTTATAGCTTCTGAACATGACGCAGGAAACGTCCCCTTTCCTTCCTCTGAACAGGAGCCCATTTAAAGACCCCATAAAGCTCTTCAGGCTGCGTTCACTGTATGAATTGTGCAACATTAAATCATCACTCTCGCAGCAGCAGGCGTTCTGAAAGCCTCACTTGGCTGTTTTTTCTGGTAAGTGCTTTGGACATATTGTTCATTATAGCTGTAAGACTATAACACTCGTTCACACCTGTTCTCACGAAGAAGCTGTTGTTTAATTGACATTTTCTTTGCTGTAATAATCACATAACGCTCCCACGACCCCGCTGAGAGTCTCCTCTTCACTGCTGTAACAGGAAGGAGAAAAACGCCTGCTGGTAATCTGGAAAAACTCGACTTTACGAGTTAATCAAGAGTGAATGAACGCTCCAGTAGCTTCGGTCGTTTTGAGGCATGGCTGCAGGAACACTCATGACTCTGTAAAGGATCCAAAATGGCTGCCTTCGAGCCAGTTTCCTCCTCCAACACGCTGGAGTGGAGTTTCTCTCCATTTGCCTGTTGTGATTCATGTTTTCACTCCCTCCACCTTTAAATTCCTGCTGCTGAAAGGTAGAGAACGACTGAGCGGAGGAAGAGGAGAGAAAAATCGTTACTTTTGCCCCCTCAAGGAAAGAAACTAAAACGAAGAAGAAGAATAAAGGAAGAAGAGAGAGCGAGAGAGGAGGTTCTCCTGCGGCAAAGAGGAATCAATCAACCCGACACACCTGTCTGTCTGTCCGTCCGTCTGCAAGAAAGAAAGAAGGAAAACAAGTAAAGTGAATTATTTAAATGTAGCTGTAGCATAAAAGTGCGCTTGAGTTACACACACACACACACACACACACGGAGCAGTCTATCAGCTGTGTTTGTTGCTCAAAGCGTCTTTTTCCTCTTTCTTTATCCCCTCCATCCTTCCTCTCTAATCACAGCCTGGCAGACTGCTTGCTGCGTGTGTGTGTGTGTGTGTGTGTGTGTGTGTGTGTGTGGAGGCATTAAGTGCTGAGAAAAACCTGAGGAAATAAATTCAAACCAGAAAGGAAGAAAAAAACTCAGAGGAAGAGGAGAGCGAGTGAGTGAGGAAGAGAAAGATGAAGGAAACGGAGGACAGAGATTTTATTGGCCTGAGGACAGAAAAACAGCTGCTGCAGATGTAAAACACACACACACGCACACACACACTCACACGCACACACACACACACACACACGCTGGACGAGTGAGATCAGTGTGTGTGTGTTTATTCAAGCGCAGATGTTCCTCATTTGTTCTAATTGTCATGTCTTCAGTGTGTTTCTTCTCACACAGCGACGACTCTCTCCGCCTCACATGGACGTGTGACGGTGCGTTCAGGGGCTGCTGTAGAAGAGAACGAACATCGACAACTGGCTAAATTAATCTATCAAAACCAGAATTTTATTTAAATTCCTTCTTTTACGATACAACAAGTTATTAGTTAAATACAATGTAAAAGTACTGATGCATCAATGTTGTAGCTACAGTTGTCTTTTGAAGCTGCTCCAGGTGGAGGTCATTTAAAATACATTATATGCAGTTTGCTACTTTAGTCCTGGGCTTCCCAAACTAAAGGTTGGGTCCCTTGAAAAGGTCACCAGATACATCTTTGCGCGTGGCAGAAGAGGCGTTGTACAAAAGGTCATGTTTCTGATCACTCATATTTCTGAGCGCACCTGAATGCAGCATCCCCCCAAAACACAGCAGTGAGGGAGACATGCCCCGACTTGTTTACTGCACCGTCTACGGAGACATCAGTGATCGCTGACAGACTCTTTTTATCATGTGTGCGTCCACGAATATGTGAGTTAGTTTTGCACTGATGTTTATGTTACTCTCTGTTAGCGTCGGCTTTGGCTTCGAGTGTATTTTCAAACAGTGTTTGATGTTAAGTCGGTGAAATGAGGAGAATGTGAGCTAACTGTTAGCTAGTTAAGAGTTGTGAAAGATGTTTAACTTCTCATTCATCGAGTTTCTGAGACTTTTTTGGTCTTTATTTGTATATTGTTGATAACTTTGCGCAGGCAGTGCGCGCACACTTGCACCGAGTTAATGTCGTAGCATTACGTCAAGCTTTTTTAGGGAATCATCGAGTATATATTCAGACGTAAAGCGATGTTTTCCTAACAAATAATAACTCAATATTTTTCAATTATGTTTTGGACTGACATAATCTTTGCTCTCTTTGTATGTTACAATTTTCTTTCAAGGACTTAAGAGAAGTCCACGCGAGAAATGACACATGACATGTAGCCCCTACTGGACTGGTTTAAAGCCAGCGCACTGCAGTTCCTCAAATGGCCACTTGAGGCTGGCTCCAAAGTGAGTCAATCCCAATAGAGCCCCATGTGAAATGACATCTACCTGCTCGGCGTCAGTCACTGAACTTGTTGTTGGTGTCTTTTGGAGAATTTTCATCCAAATATTGGACAGATTTAATGTCTTGCTCTATATTGTACTAACAGAGCGTCCAAGAAGTCTGAGCTCCATTTGCTTTCTTTAAGTGGTATCCTAGAGTTATACATTAAGAAGAAGAAGACTTTATTAATTCAAGAAGGGAAATTCAATCTTTTTTCACTCTCTACAAACAGACTATATGGCTGCACATGGACATGCACCTGCTCAAGGACACCCAGGAAATGAGCTGGCACCTCTCCAGCTTTCAGCCCCAATTCCACGCTTGGTCCATCCAGGGCTTGAACCAGCCACCCTGTGCTTCCCAAGCCAAGTCCCTACAGCCTGAGCTACTGTCCACCCCATGCATTAATCAGAAGGTATCGTTGTCTGCACTCCATCTCCATCTTCTAAGCTTAGCTGGTTCTCTTGCTAATCAGTCAAATCTTTAGCCTTGCCCATAACGTTTAATAACTCTTCTCCAGCTCCACCCTGTCGCCCAAATATGGTCACTTCTGGCTCTAGAACATGGCGACGGACAAATGCCAAACTTGAAGCCTCCGAATGGGGACAAAAACCAATCTTTTTAACTTTTAAAGTTTGACTCCTCAAATAGACGAAGTTTCAAAATTTTTTGTTGCTTTTTGTGCAGCTGTTTCGCCACCATCCACCTCATTTTACTTTGTGTTCAAACTCCTTAAATTGAGTGTGTTGCATTGATTGTCAGCAGAATTGCCCTTCAGCTCCGCCTCATCAGGAGAGGAGATCAGGAATAACTTAGCAAGCTGAAAAAAAACCTATTTCAATCGGCTGCTCAGGTATTAAATAAAAACATATGAGTTATTATAGAATTTAATTTTAAACACAGCGACACAGCCGGCGTCCAATCACATGGCGGCGTCTGCCCCCAGGGTGAGCGCGATTGGCTGCCAGCTCATTATCCACATGACTGAGGCTCGGACAGCGGAACTGATTGGTTTGCAGAAGGGAAATGAAAATGTGATTGGTTCGAGTTGAGGGTGAAATACAAATGAGGCGGTTTGGTTTATGGTGGAATATGCAAATGAGCTTTCCTCCGTCGTGTTTCCAACAGACAGAATCTCTGCTGAATTAAATTCCCGGGCTGGGGTGAGATTTGTGTGCACTCGTCGTGATGAGATAATAACACAACGCTGCAGTGGAACAATAAACAGACGCACTTTAAAATGCTGCACGACAGAAGCAGACAAAGATTCATGGTGTCTTAATGGAAAAACAGTTCGCCTCTCTGCGGTCCGACTCCACTTATTGGACGGACCAACAATTATCTTCAGCTCGTTGTGATAACAGCTGCTTCAAATTCACCAGAAGACACAAAGAACAGAGGAAGAGGAGGAAGAAGAGGCACTTTGAATGTTAAACGACTGAAGAGTCACAGAGCAGCGAGAGACAAAGGGAAGCAGGGAGCGAGCACATCTGATAATCAAAGCGTTCGGATGTTTAAACCTCAGTACAAATGAACAACATGCTGCTGATTGTGTTATTGTTAAGGGATAATGAAGCGACGTTCCTGCCGCGAACAAATGTTTGAAAATCAGCCAGAGTGGAGGAGAGGAGCGCGTAGGAAGACAGAAACAAACGACTACCAGGTTTTTCTTTATTCAGAGGAAAGAGTCTTTAATAAAAACCAAACCAAGGGGAGCGTGCGTAACGAACGTTTGATTACAGCAATTAGCAACAAAGGCTTTCCATCCATCCATCCATCCATCTTTATTCCACCTATCCGGGGTCGGGTCGCGGTAAACAAGTTAGCCCAGGCGTCCCTCTCCTCAGCAACATTTTCCAGCTCCTCCTGGGGGATCCCGAGGCGTTCCCAGGCCAGGCAGGATATATAACCCCACCAGCGAGCTCTGGGTCCGCCTCCTCCTGGTTGGACGTGCCTGGAAAACCTCCACAGGGAGGCGGGAAGGAGGCATCTTAATCAGATGCCCGAACAACCTCATCTGGCTCCTTTCGATGTGGAGAAGCGGCGTTCACTGACAGGTTCAGATTGTTATTCCAAGTTTAAGGATCCTTACTTCTTGTCTCTGATTCTATACATTTGGCTCTGATTGGTTGTTGTTTAAAATCTGTAAAAATGTCACTTATAGTTCAACATTTTGTGGGACGATGGCTTCTTGCTTTCTTGCCTGACAGGAGCTAAATGATAAGATTGATACCACTCCTCCTGAAGGCTGGTCCACGCTGCAAGATGTGTCAAGTCGCCACACACGACGACAGGTAATGATCGATTGAACAGTTTTGTTCCTGTAATGTGGAGAGTAACATTATGACACAAACAGCACAACACACACTAACAGATTCACTCACCAACAACCAGAGTCCGACTCTCACAGCTGGAAATCTCACAGAATCTCTGGCGCTCAAACGAGACTTAAGAGTAAACAAACATGGCGGACGACGGGCAGGAAGAGTTGGTGTTGCCATGAACATGAGCTGGACGTGTTACTTTATGCTGCACGTTTGCTTTGTCGCCATGGCTGCGGTTGCTGTGCCTCCTCCTTCAGTCAGCTCGCTTCACACTTGTTTGGTTTCTCGTGACGATCCACAGAGCGCGTGCTCGACTGTCCTCGGGGTTCCCCCCCACACAACAGGATATCTGATCGTCAACATTGAACATGTTTTGAAATCGGTGCGGCCACGACCTTCTTCCGAGCAGATCGGAGGAAGTAAAATCACCATAACATCCCTCACACCAGGAACATCTGAGAGATCATCTCTAGAACCATCAGAACATCAGGACTTTGTTTACATTGTCTGAAGGAGGGAACACCTGGGATTACCTTGTAGTGTGTAACCCGCTCAAGCTGACACATAGCCAGTTAGCTTAGCTTAGCATTAAGACTGTAGTTAGGGACTTGTAACAGTGCTTAAAAATAATGCCGTCATAAACGAGAAATGAACATTCTTTTCCCCGAGTGGCTTTCAAACCTCCAACTCTGCCCGTGAAGAACACACAGAAAGAGGTTTAAAAGAACTCTTCCTTTGATTTACTGCAGTTATAAATATTCATCCTAAATAAATAGAGGGAATACTTTGTATAATATATTTCCATCTGTTACTTTTAATTAATGAGTTGTTTTCTTCTGGACGGAGCAGGTCAGGTCTCAGAGCTCAACCCACAGCTGAGGCTGAAGAAAGATTAAGAGAAACACATCAGATTAAAGGAGGGATGATACAATAAAAATAAAAGATAAATATTTAGAAGGAGGGCAGAGACATAAAATATAGAGGTATAGAGAGAGAAAGGAATAAAATCTGAGAAGAGAAAAGTCACGTCGGAGCGAAATAAGAGAAAGAGATTTTAAATCAGAAGTGACAGCTCAGTGTCTTCATTGTCACCTCAGTGTGCAGCTGTGTGTGTGTGTGTGTGTGTGTGTGTGTGTGTGTGTGAGAGAGTCTGTCAGCAGAAACACACGGATGATCACATCTGTCAGGGCGAGACGTCACCTCCCTCCTTCCTCCCTCTGTCACACCTCCTTCACTCTGACTCCTTATTTCCTTCTTTTAAATGAGCCATTGAGTGATTGACGGATTGATTTGTTTCCTGGTTGACAGTCCGGGTTGGACGATATGACAACCAGTGACAACGAGTGACAGCGAGTGACAACGAGTGACAAGCTAACCAAAACAGAAAACTTACTCCACAGTTTTTTTTTAGCTCTTTTGTGCTCTGTGAAATGACATGAAACATTTGAACTGTGTTGTTTGGAATAAAATATTTCCAGTTCATTTAAATCAGAGGTCTCAGACCCTGCTCCCGGAGAGCTGCTTTCCTGCATGTTTTAGGTTCCTCCGCGCTCCAACACACCTGATTTGAATGATCTGCTCGTTATCAAGCAACTGAAGCGTCTCAGGGGATTGGTAATGAGCAAAACAATCAGGTGTGTTCGAGCACGGAGAAACCTAAAACATGCAGGAAGGTAGCTCTCCGGGAGCAGGGTCTGAGACCTCTGATTTAAAGCAACTGTGAGGGCTTTCATTTTCTGGTGATATCGGCGCCCTCTGTGGCCAAAAGCGGAATAACTCTTTTGGTGACGAGCAAATCTATGAATTAATTTTGAAAGTAAGTGAAAAAGAGACCCAACTCTTTTGAATATTACATGTATTTGTGACTATACAAGATTAATAACTGTAATAAGACAGAGGCTTTTTCCAGGAGCGAACTGCTCCTTTAAGCTAGCTGGATGTTAGCTTAGCAGGTGATAATATGTCACACCTCTGAATTTTTTACCTAATTTGGAAGTTCTTTTGCCTCAGAATACTCAAAGAATACATAATATAGCTTTAAATGTACATGTGGATGTAGTAAAACAGTTAATGAGAGAGTGTCAGTCGTGTGCCAACTTGCCCCTGTCTCCCCTACTGAAGCAATGGCAATCCTCCGCAGGACAGAGAGAAGAAGAGCTGAGGAAATCTGATGTAACCGTGCTTAAATTTGTAATATCTGGGTTATCCTCCACAGGAAATCACTCACTTGTGCAACTAAATGAAATTCTGCCTGAAAACGGTCCGTCGGCCTCGTGGCTAAAACGAGAAGTCAATAAAATGTCTTGTAGGAGCTCCGTTCCCCTTCAGATCATTTTAATTCCTCTTCTCTGAATATTGAGCTCCGCAACAGTCACACATTGAGCATCCTGTTTATCACAAACTTTATTGAATTCAAATTATGTTTCACTTCAGGCTTTCAGTGTGGGTCCAGAGCGATTTGTAAAAGAGAGAGAAGCAGGAAGGGAAGGAAATGTCGTTTAAATGTCACACGTTTGAGACATCAATCAGCAGCTCTGAGTAAAGATGAGGTGGACACACACGTACAAATGTTTTCTTCGGATTGATGTGAGAAAAAAAGAAATGCATTGTTTTGGAGATAATTGCCTCCTGCAGGATGAAGTTGTAAAATCATGTGACAGACAGAAGGAGGTGAAAGCAGGAGGTGTCGACTCGACTTGTTAAGTTTAACCAGAACAATGGAAGTAAACATCTTTAATTATCAGTGTGCAAAGAACTCAAAAACAGTCAAAGGTCAAACATTTGCTTGTTATCTGAAAGCTGTAGTCAATCAGCGCCTCAGTTAACCTTTAACTACTCCTTTCCTTTTCAAGCGTCTCTCTCACCTGCCTTATTTACTCCTTCAGCCCCTTTCTTATTTTTCTTTCATAGTCTCTAATTTTGCCGGACAGATTATTTTTTTGGCCTTTTATGCCTTAATGAGCGAGAGGACAGTGGGTCGTGTTGGAAACAGGGGAGGGGGGATCGGTGGATGACACGCGGCAAAGGGCAGAGGGCAGGAGTTGAGCCTGTGGCCGTCGCATCCTGAGCTGAAGCCTCTCATCATCATATTCTAGACATGTAACTCGACACTTCCTGAAGCCTTTCCAGCTTCATAATGAAATGAAAAGAAATATAAGTATTAGATATCGAGGAACACCTACAGGAAGATGTAGTTAAATGATGGTCTTTCCTCTGCTTCCTTATTTCCTTCTTCAATTCCCCTTTTCATACTTTCTACCACCCCTCTTCTTCTCTCATCCCCTCCCTCTTAAGCCGCTTTCCCACTGGTCAAAAAATCCGCTAACACTCGGCATTTTTGCTTAGTGGGAAAGGTTCCAATCAGCTTTCAGACCCGGGTCAAATGACTCTGCAGTAGACCCGGGGAATTATCGCCTTGGCTCCGATCTGCATTGATGGAAACACAAAACCCGTGTCGACACACTAATCTCCGCCCCCTTTCCGGCGCGATGCTATGCTCCATCTGTGACTTCTGCGACTCCTCGTCATCTCGGCTACAAATCCCGCCCGTCTCCGTCCGAGCAGCGCTCGAACATCGCTCTGAATTTGTCACGTCGAGTTTGAGAAACAGACTGAATGAGTAATAGATACAATAAAGACCATCTGCATCGGTCTGAAAAACCTGCTTCTACGGCGTCTATTATTTTTCTTCCCTTGTTTCTCGTCCTTGCCTCCTCTTTTCCTTCCTTCTCTCCTCCTGCCTTGCCATCAGTTTGCAGACATCTATTCATTAGCTATACCACTTATCCTGTTCAGGGTCACGGGGCGTTGGATCCTATCCCAGCTGTCACTGGGCGAGAGGCGGTGTTACACCTGGACTGATCACCTGTCAATCACAGGGCTGACACAAAGAGACAGACAACCTGTCACGCTCACACTCATACGGGCAATTTAGAGTCACCAATGAACCTAGCTAGCATGTGTTTGGACTGTGGGAGGAAGCCGGAGTACCCGGAGGGAACCCACGCATGCACGGGGAGAACATGCAGACCCCACACAGAAAGGCCCACTACATTAGAACTGGGATTCAAACCAGGAACCTTCTAGCTGTGAGGTGACCGCGCTAACCACTGCACCACCGTGCAGCCCAGTTTGCAGACAGAATAAGAGAATTAAGTTTCTATTTTAAACCTGCAGAGAGAAACAAGAAATACGTTTTTTATGTTCAGATATAAACACACACACACACACACACACACACACACACACACACTGCTCCTCTACCGAACACACACCTGTTTTATCTTCTTTCTCTCCACCTTTCTTGTCATTTTTTCGTCTCTCTGAGGATTTGCTTTCATCCTCTCTGTCAGCTGCTGTGTGTGTGTGTGTGTGTGTGTGTGTGTGTGTGTGTTTGTGTGTGTGTGTGTGTGTGTGTGTGTGTGTGTGTGTGTGTAATAGTTTGGGGAATTATGACACAGTGTACAGGTTCACCTTGACTTCAGTGAAACTGAATTATTCTGCTCCCTGGTTTCCTCTGTGACAGACAGACAGACAGACGGCTCTGTTTCCGTCACGTCTTCTTCTCTGCTTTCTGTTCTCCTTCGTCCTCTCCTTTCCTCCTCCCCTCCTCCCTCATTTCCTCTGTTCTTCTCCTTCCATCTTTCTTCCTTCTCTTCCCTTTACCTTTTTTCTCTTCCTGACCCAACTCCTCCTCCTCTCTTCCTTTGTCTCTTCGCCCTCCCTCTTCTCCATTCTACTCTCCTTGTCTGTGTCTCTATCCTTCCCTTCTCTTTCTTTACTCCCCCCTTTCTCTTCTTTCACTGCCTTATATCCTTCCCTTAATCATTTTCCACCTTTCCTACTTTTCTTCTTATTTCCTCCTTTCTTTCCTTCACACTTCCTCTTCCAGGACTCCTTTCTCCAACCTCCTTTCTCTATTTCCCACCATCATTCCTCGCCTCCTCCTTTCCTTGTTTCATCTCCTCTTCTCCTCCTCACCTTGTGTCCTATCCTCACGGTCCTAGTGTCCTATAGTTTCCTTCCTTCCTCCCATCCTAGTTTCCTATCCATTCTCTCCTGATTTCCTCTCTTCTTCTTTTGTCTGAAGTCTCCTTTCCTCTCCTCTCTATCCTAGTTTCCTGACCTTTCTGAACCGTCTCTTCTCTCCTTGTTTCATCTTCATCTCCTCTTCCTCTCCTCGTTTAGTCTCTCCTCCTTTTCTTTTACCTCCTCTATTTTTTTCTCCTCTTTCTCTCCTTACTTCCTCTTTCCCTCTTTATCTTTTCCATCCTCCTCTCTCTCTCTCTATTCCCAAATCCTTAGCTGTCCTCATTTCATTTCCACCTTTCTTTCCTTCACACTTCCTCTTCCTTTCTCCTCCCTCCTTTCTATCACTACTTCCTTTTTTCTTTCCTTCCCACCATCATTCCTTGCCTCCTTCTTTTCCTTTTCTAGTTTCATCCCCTTTTCTCCTCCTCATCTTGTTTCCTATCCTTAAGTTCCTAGTGTCCTATACTTTTCCAGTTTCCTCCTCTCCTCTCCTTTTGTTCCCTTTCTTCCCTCTATCCTACTTTCCCGTCCTTTCCTAACCTTCGCTTCTCTCCTTGTTTCATCCTCATCTCCTTTTCCTCTTCTAGTCTCGTCTCCTCGTCTTTTCTTACTCCCTCTTTCTCTCTTTATCTTTCCATCCCCTCCTCCTCCTCCTCCTCCTCCTCCTCCTCCTCCTCTCTCGTTGTCTCTCCACTCGTCTGTCAGATCTCCCACAGTGTTTTGTCACTCTCGCCTCCTGTCGATGATGGATCGGGCGATAGATGCTCGGTTGCAACTTTAATTTGATGGATGGTTTAGCAAGTTTAGCGCGGGGCAGAAATATGGGTCAGAGGTTTGACTCCGGCACGATGTGTGATATTTCTGGACTTCTGACACGATTCAGGTTAAAATAACCGGCAATAAAAATCTTTATTTTAAGTTAAATTGAATAAAAATACATGAAATCAAACGAAGAGAAAGGTCTCATCCCAACAGGCAACTTGTATGCTAATATCGCTGCGCCCCCACACACTGTCTGGAGCTGCTGATGGTTATGAATGACCCAGATATGAATCATAATTAAAGGAGTATTTCCCCAAATTAACTTTCTGTAACAAGGAGAAATGGGCGGAGTGTGTGTCTGTGCCTGTGTGTGTGTGTGTGTGTGTGTGTGTGTGTGTTGTCCTTGAGTCCTGGCAGAAAAGACGAATGAGCTGTAATTACACTGATCCACAGATAATCACAGGAGAGAAAGAAGAAGAGGGAAGAGAGCCAAGGTCGACCACCACAGAAGAAGAGCAGCTCGTTGGAAATTCGCCTGGAAAATCTAAAAACGTCAGGGGTCAAAAACTCGGAACATTTCCCAGGGAACAAATGTAAAATATTAGATTTATTATATGTAATCATAACTTCATATCCAAACCGGAAACCTTTAACTTGTAGATTTGATTTAGTTTAATTCTTAGATGTCATGTTTAGATCTCAGTAAGCCTCATTTTAACTTCTACATGATTTAAGTGACTGAAATTTAGATCCTGAGTACTGCTGCTTCATTTTACTTACTGCGTCCAAAGGTGGTTCCTGAAATGGAGTTTATTGCCTCAGTTAAGCTCTCACTTTACTTAAGTCTAGTCTTTGGATTAACTTCCTGAATTTAGCTTTTAATATTTGTTCTAATTTTTAATTCCTGTGTTTAGTTCTCAAGTTTAGTTCCCAGGTTTAGTACTTGGGTTAAGTTCCCACATTTAGTTCCCAAGTTTAGTTTTTGACTTTAGTTCCCACATTTACTTCTTGAGTTTAGTTCTGGGGATAAATTCCCAAGTCTAGTTCCCACATTTAGTTCTTGAGATTACTTCCCAAGTTAAGTTCTTGACATTATTTCCCACTCTTAGTTCTTGGGATTAGTTCCCAAGTTTAGTTCTTGGGTTAACTTCCCATATTTATTTCTTAAGTTTAGTTCCCAAGTTAAGATCTTGAGATTAGTTCCCAAGTTTAAGTCCCACATTTAGTTTTTCAAGTTTACTTCCATTAGTTCCTTAATTTAGTTTCCAAGTTCAATTCTTGATTTAAGTTCCCAAGTTTAGTTCCAAACTGGGGTTATTGAGATTAGTTCCCACACTCAGTTTTTGACTTCCCAAGTTTACTACCCAAGTCTAGTTCTTGAGTTTAGTTTAGTTCTCGTATTTAACTATGTTACATTTTAAGTTTAGTCCCTGGCTTGCTTTAAGTTTTTGAGTTTAGGTCCAGTTGTATTTCCTCATTTTGGTTTAGCTCAGTTTAGTGTTTCACCTGATTTTAGGCCGTGAATTTAGTTCCTGATTTTAGTACTTGTGTTTAGCCTTGGTGCTCCTAAATTAGTTCCTGTGTTTAACTTTAACTGTTTTAGTTTCCTGATTTTAACCCTTGATTTGATTCCTGAAATTCTTTGTTCAGAAGGACTTGTTGTTTTGTATTCCTCCCTATAGTCTGAGTTCGGTTCTTCACATTTGTTCAGAGTTTGAAGTTTACTCCCTGAGTTTCTTTCTTTCTATTTCCTCAAATTTTCTTTGCTTTTAGCCCATTTTCTCTTCAGGCTTTAGTTCTCGGGTTTATTTGGTCCAAATGGCTTGTTAGAGCAGGGCCCAAGGGACTGAGCAAAAATAACAGTCTTCAAAAATCCTGTTAGGATATAATTTGACATCTTGACTTTTACAGCTAGAATCACAATCATCGGTCCTTGGATGTTGGCAGTTAAAGCTGTCTCTGATTGTTGGGGCTCCCTGTGGTATCGGCCCTGTGTGGCTCATCAGCGATCGGCGCTTCTGTTTGTTCATCACCGCCCTCAGCAGGACCCACGCAGACCGAGATTGTGATAAAATACTGAAAAGGAGAATCATCCAATCTGGCCGAGTCAGAGGAGGATCAAAGAGGAGCTGCTGCTGCGGATTCTACCAGCTCGACTCGACATTAAACCTCCTGCTGAGAGGAAGAGAAGAAGAATGGGAGGTTGGAGGGAACTGACCTGCGGGCGGCCGTGACAGAGGATTTATTACACTGCTGCGCACACAGAGAGGAAGACTGCCAGATGAACACCAGCGCACTATAATTTATGTTAAATGGTTTTAAAAGTCAAGCAGGAAAAATGAAACACCCTGACCGTCATCAGTCAAAATGAGGACTCTGTAAAACACGCAATGACCGAGAATCAAGGACTGCTTTACCATCTTCTTTTTTACTGGTAAAAACATCCAAAATCTTTGTCCTATTTATTCATTTTGTTAATATATTAGATGTTGCTGTCTCATCCTGCACTTGGAAGTGCAGTCAAAATGTTTAAATGCAGTATCTGGTAGAGCAACGACCTGGGTCAGGAGTCTGTTTTTATCTGTTGACAAATCTCTCTGTGATTCTCCTGAGACTCCATGTTCTCCGAGATATTTGTACTTTTCAAAGATCCAATCTAATCCCTCTCGAGATCATAACCTGATCACGCCTCACAGAGGCTGCAGACTGCACTAACTCCACTTCAAAGTTTCTTATTGAAAAGGCTCGTACCTTATCTGAAAGGGTCAAACACAAACACACCAAACCTGTTGTGTTGTTTCCACGCAGGACCCACAAGGATGTTGCTCCAAATACTCAGGACGATTGTAGTAATGTTGATGATCTCTTTACTTTTCATGTAGCGCCATCTTCAGGTCAGGGGGAGCTCAGGGTAGAGCCGCTACACCTTTGTATCGAAAGGAGCCAGTTGAGGTCGTTCGGGCATCTGATGAGGATCTCCTGGGCAGGTTTTCTGGGCACGTCCAACTGGGAGGAGACCCCAGTTGGACGCCTTTGAATCCTGCAGGAGGAGCTGGAAAACGTTGCTCGGGAGAGGGACGCCTGGGACAGCTTGCTTAGCCTGCTGCCACCGCGACCCGGCCCCGGATAAATGGAAGATGGATGGATGGATGGACATGCTAAATAAAGAAGGTAAACATTACACTACTAACATCATCATGCTTTGATTCTCACTGAGCATTTTATGGCACTTACGCCAAATTCTGCCCCCATGCGCTGTCATGGCTAGTGCTACGTTGCTGCGCCATGCTAGTAATGGCTGCCTCAAAGCTTGCCTTCAGAGCTTTATTGTAGGTCACTGTTTTAGCCCAAACCATGATCTTTCCCTAAGCTAACCATGTATTTTTGGTGCCTTAACTAACCCCCCTGCAACCGCTCACAAAGCTAACCCCTCACTTGGTTGTTTGTTGGTACTCGTTGCCTTAAAGTTCGCCTACAGGGCCTTATCGTAGGTCGCTGTTTGTATACGACTCGTTTTAGCCCAAAGCATGATCTTTCCCGAAGCTAACCAAGTTTACTTGCTACCTTCAACTAACCACACTGCTACCGCTCACAAAGCTAACCCCTCACTTGGTTCGGTTAGCAAAAAAAACCTGGTTTGGCTTCAAACATTAAGTAAATATCTTTGGGGCGGGGTTAGACAAAGCTAATGTTAGCATAGTGTAACTCAAAGCATCTCTGTCCCTTAGTAAAGTCTCACAGCGTTAGCACAGGTTCTTGTTGTAGTTTAAGTGAACCTCATATAATGCTCCCACTTTAAACACACACTGCACTGTACATATCAGGTCTGAATTAATCTCTCTGCTGCTCCTCTGCTGGCTCACTATGGATCTGTTGCACTATAATTTCACTGGAGCCTTTTTCTTTAATTTAATGTATTTCTGGCTTCTCATGGTTGTAATGTTGCTGCGGGGATTAGAGTCCTGCGATACTTGAAATGTATTAAAGGATTATTGAGTTTTTTGCTCTGTGAGGGACCCGACTCAGCCGGGCAGTTTAACTGATGCTCCTTTAGCATCTCTGCAGAGGATTCGGCTGCTTAGATTTCAATATGCAAGAACAGATGGCTGAATCATCCCAACAAATCAATCTCTCAGATCAATATACGAGCTTCAGAGACACCAACAAGCTGGTTTCCATGTAGAGAGGAAATCAAGGCTGCATGTTTTATAAGAAGCCTTCAGGGAGGATGTAAATTACATGTTGGGTTTGCTGTGGATGAAGAATTCAGATGTTTTACTTGTAATGAATCCCCAATGGGAGAATATTTCATTCAGCATGTGTGAACTTAGAGTTATCAGCAAAAACACTTCTTTACTTTCACAAGTAAAATGAGTCATAATGCAAAAATGAAAATATCTCCGTTTCGTTCTCTTTGGCGCCACCTGTGGTGATAAACTGTAATTGCAGGAGCACACTTCCCAGATATCCACACAGTGCTGCATGTGTGACGTCCACGGTCGGCTCCGGTTGTAACTCTTGATTTTCCTGGCTGACGGTCGCTTTCCTTTTCAGACTGTTTGCTTCATCTGAGCGTCGAGTTTGTTTCTTTGGAATTTCACTTCTTGTTGAAGTTGTATCTGTAGTCATCCATCTTTTCTTTGTTTGTTCAGCCATAGTAGATTACTGTTTCCTAAAGTTATGTGTATTATGTTGCGCTAAAAGCCATATGAGCCACCTAGCATAGCAGCCGTAACAAGTCATAACAAGCTTCCCTGCTCTGATTGGGTTTAAGCTTGTTGATAAGTCACTTTGCACGATTAATATTATTTTAGAGGCAATGCCAATAAATGATATATTTCTCATTAAATGAAAGTTTCCACCCTGAAAAGCAGCAACAGGAAGTGTTGATCGTGCCACACTTTGAGCAGCAAGTCATCAAAAGCTAATTGACACATTGTTTTATGTAAAGATTCATGCACGTCACATGTTTTAAATGCAGAAATCTAAACACATAAAGTGTCTGTTTGTATGTAAATCTTTACAGGTGTCATGAAGTGTTTTGTTCTCTGATGTCTGAAGTGATTTCTTGTGTTTTCAGCTCTTCAGCATGTGTTTCTTTTCCCTTCAGACTGACACGAAAACCTAAACGTGGAGGTTTGAACATCACATATTCATGACGGTCCAATCAACACGCAGCCTGCAAAGCTCCAGCGGTCTCATGCTGATGGGCTTCATGCCTCTGCTGCAGACGTGAGGTGAAAGGTGTGATGAAACACACGTGCAAACACACACTGACATGTCTCCACCTGAGAAAAACCTCAACAGTGAACCTGCTCTCCGCTGCATCTCAATGTGATGGATCATGATATAATCCATACGCTCAGGGCTCAATCCTGCATGTAAACATAGAGGTGATACATGACTGACAGCAGAGTGGACAAAATCACTAAATAGTTCCCTCCAGAGACACAACGATGAAGCTTCAGAAACCATGGAAACAATGTTTTTCTGAGGATGATTAGGGCTGTATATGAAGTCGACGCAGGTCCCATGACATCACCCTTTGGTTTTGACATTTTGGCTGCAGTCATCTTGTTTGTTTGTTTGTTTTTAAAGTAACCATTTTGAACAACAGGTTGGATAAACACGAGTTACATGACTTAACTGGGCAAAGAGCTAGCTGCACCCACCTGCCAATCAAAGCAGCCATGCCCCAATTATAAGTTCAAGCCCTAATATATTGAAATGAGATGAGTTACAAACAAAAAGAATTCCCTGTAAAGTCCTTATAAATGAGAAGATGTTATAAACACCTAAAATGTTTAAGTACCAGGATGTAAACATGTTTAATTCTACTGTAAAGTTGAACATTTTAACATGGGGCTCTATGGGGACTGCCTCACTTTTGGAGCCGGCCTCTAGTGGCCACTCGAGGAACTGCAGCTTTTTACACTTTTGCACTAGCTTCATTTTTCTGCCCTGCGGGTTGCTGCTTAATTGATCAATATGTTAGGCGTAAATTGATCGACTAGACGCTCTGTTTACAGTTAATTAGGGACGCCTAATGAATAAAAAAGTCAATGTATGCTAGCACAGAAAATCCCTGCTAGACGACCACGACACTTCACATTAAGAAAACAAGCATGAAACCTTATTAGTTAAAAGCAAAACTCCCAGTGTTCATTTTGGCAGCTATTTTGGGTTTAGACTTAAAAACATTTATTAGTTTTAGTCACAAACTCAAAACATTTTATTCCAGTTTTACTCAAAAGTCTCATTTTAGTTAAAACGTTCTCTCCATTTAAACTCATTCATTCAGCCTGATACACGTTCAGTCTGCTGTAAAGTCCTTTAACCCGTCCTCACATGAATTGTTTCCTGACGATGTTCTCCACGGGTAATATCGATCCTCAGCTGAGGTAATATGGAAACTTCTGGAACGTAACGTTGCGCATGTAAAGCCACAGAATGAAGCCGTGATGTTACAGTAGCACATGCAGCACATTCCTCTCTTGCCTTATCGCAGCAGCCGTGTTTGTTTTTACCGTTAAGCCTTTTTTTATATTCATCATCACTTTAGCAACTAAGCTGGTAAAATGCCGCTTAGAGCGTACGAGTGGGCTGTAACTGTGACACGTAGAAAACCCAATTTTACCTTTTATTAAACAAAAGACGATCAAAGTACTGAAACAAAAGGCAATAAAATAACTTGAAAACCAAACGATGACGGTCAGCAGAAAATACTCAACGCACTAACCCTCTTTTGTTCTGCTCCCGCCTGAATGATAGAAACAATGACAAACCCCGCCCCCGTATCCATAACTAATGCTAATTAAGCCTTTAAAGTAATGAAACGTAACAAATAATCAACACGTAAAGTAAAACATGCATCATGGCACCTACAATCACATTTTTGTGCTGAAGAAGCATCAAATGATGCGTCAAACGCCCCTTTTTCTGCGAGCACATTTTAGTCTCGTCTCGGTAACGAAAACAAAAAATACGTGTCGTCAGAGTTTTTATCATCATCGATCTATTTTAAGCTCGTCAACGTCTCGTCTTCATGATGGAACAAGAGTCGCTGACGAACATTTTTCACCATCATTTTCGTTAACAGATTAACACTGAAAAGTCCTAAAAGTGGAATCAGCTAGCTTAGCTTCTGTTGTTGAGTTTAGCTAGCGTGTATTCCTTTATGAGTATTTAACTGCTGCCTTGATATGTCATGTACAAAAGATTCACAAGAGTTAACAAGAAGTCACTTCAACAAAATGGATATTTTTATTTACAGACAAACAGGTGCTTGATTTAAGTCTAGCTGTAGCTAACGAGCTAGCTTAGCTGGACTTTGCTCCCTTTAATAGGAAGTATGAAATTTGTCGTTCTGTAGTGGCTGCAATTAAAAAGTCAGTTTTTTAAGGTATTAAAATAAGTGATAGTTTCATTTAGATTCTGACGTTTATGTTTGATTAATTATCAGGTCATTTAAAGGTTATTTTTTACAGCCTCTCAGACGAGTGAGACATTACAATCCCATTTTAACATCAGGGCTGAAGCTTCATTAAACTGCAGGTATTGATGCTTCATGGTAGGTTATCAATTAAGGATCAGTGGCACAAATTACCTAACAGTGGGTTTTAGACTGCCTATAAACACACAGAGCTGTCTGACTCTGCAGTGTGTGTGTGTGTGCGTGTGTGTGTGTGTGAGCATGTCACAGCAGGGGGTGATGGGAGATTCAAAGGTGAGGGCTGCAGGTCTCATTATGTGAACACACACACGGTGAGCTGTGTGTTAATCAGCGCGGTGGACGTGAAGCTTTGACCTTCTGTAGTCAAACCACCTGCTGCTGCTGGAAACCCAGCTGTCAGTCTGACACACACAGTATGGTAACACAATGTTTATGCACACACACACACACACACACACACACACACACACTCACATAACATGCAACAAGCCTTTTTAAAGAACAACGACCAAATCATATTTCCTCCCTCTGTAGGTCCAGAAATTCTTGGATAAATTAGAAGTAAACAGACGCCCACATTGAATCGTGACATTTTATAACATTTTTCAAAATGAGGCGAAACCCGAACCATCTGTCACAAATCTGATTAAAGTTTATTGAAGGACTATTTAGTCTATAATTTGTCTTAAAGGAAAACTGCTGATTTCAGGTTTTGGGGAGCAACACTAAAATGTAAAACAAGCTTCATTAAAGCTCTTAGTCTCTTCATACAAAGAAAATTATCTGACTTCTCTTGATAATAATGTTTTCTATTCTCTCCTTCGTTATATTGCTGCTTTTATTTCCTTCTATAGCTTCAGTTCCGAGCAGATGGTTGCCATAGTTCTACCCAAAATAATTCAGCTTTAAATTAATCCCAAGATGAAACCTACAGGGCTGAGAAATTAAGACAATTTAAAAATGCCCATAACTGCAGTTCTTCTTGTGGCCACTAGAGGTTGGCTCCAAGAGTGAGTCAATACCCATTAGGCTCCATGTTAAAATGTCAAACATTACAGCAGAATTGGATGTGTTCAAAACGGTTTGGTATAGCTCATTTCTCTGTTCAAGACAACTGTACAGGGAGTGAATTTATGTCATTCAGCTCTTTAATATCTATTAAAAGGAATATAAAGTGAAAACTAGCTTGTGACATAGCCACAGTTAGACTTAGCCTAAACTTAATTTTCCAGAGCTGTTGTTTGTAAATCCAGTTTGATTGTTTCTTTTCCCACATTACAACACCAGACATCTGTGAAATATTTATATGGAGGAATGATAGTTAAACTGCTGCTAAAGCTAACGAGCTAAGTTAAGGCACTTCAATGCTGACTCCAACAGTCTTGATGGAGCCCCATGTTAGAAACTTTACAGCAGAATTAGATGTTTAAAGCCTGGTACTGTTTTGGTCTCTATAGCTGACAACTGTACGGGGGTGCATGTTTATGTGAATCAACTGTATAAATGAAGCTAATAACCAAATCAACAGTAACTGCATGCTAGCTGTGTAAGAGAGCAATATCAAATGAAGCTAGCTGATTAGAGAGACAGCTAGGCTAAGCTAAACCTTTAAAAGTTAATCAACTTTTACTAGTTGTTGTCTGTAAAGGGAAAATATCAATCTTCATCAACAGGCATGTTTAGTTGCTGTTTCTACATAACAAACACGGATGAGATTGTTTGTTAAAAACCACCACTTAAGCATGTACAGGACAGAATCTGCAAAGAGATAAGAGGTTCGGCTTTGTCCACAGGGGGCGCCAAAATCAACACAAACCTTCAGTTACTCACAGCAGCTTTAAGCAAACAGTCAACCGCAGAAATACACATGTTCACAGCCTGGTACAAAAATGGTCTCTATATCTCATTTTATGGGTTATGACAACTGTTCGGTGGTAAATTATAATATAACTCATCCACATAGATTAAAGTGGTGCATAATTAGGGGCGTGGCCTCTTTGAGTGACAGGTGGATGCTGCTAGCTGTCTGCTCAGTGCTACCTCAGCTAATTCAAGTCATTGATCTTGACCTTTGGGTATCCACCCTCTTCCAAATATGGTCACTTCCTGAAACCAGTGGGTAATGTCATGGTGGCTTCGTCCACAGCCTATCGTTCATCTTCTCTCCGTCTGCTCCTGGGAAATATTCAAATGTCAATCTACAAAAAGCAGTGAACGTCTTCGAGGCTCCTTCATTGGTTGTGATTCAGTGAGTTCATGGAGTCATCATTAATCAGAGTTACTGACTGTGTGGGCGGTCGCTGAGTTATATCAGCCTCTGGATGATTGACAGCTGGCTCAGGCAGACATGGACACAGTGAAGACTTTCACCTCAGCTGTGTGTGCGTGTGTGTGTGTGTGTGTCTGTGGCAGCTTTCTGACAGAGTGCTGAATCTACACCTGGATGATTAATACACCTGGAAAGAGAAACACGCACACACAAAGAGATGTGTTTTTGTCACTGTGTTTGTGTGTGTGTGTGTGCGTTTGTGTGTGTGTCATGTTTTGGAGGGAAAAAGGATTGTGTGTGCCAAATGTGTGGTCGTGTGTTGGACTCTCTCATGTTAAACCTAATGTGAATTGACACGTGAAAATACCCACAATCCCCTAGGACAGGTCTCTGAGCCCTGTGCTGAGACGATTACTAGCTGCCAGCACACACACACAGACACACACACACACACACACACATTTTGTACCCTACTTCCTCCTAAGAAAAGAAAGGAAGAAATCACATCTCGTCCTCAGCTGGGGCTGGATCCTGTTTTACCACAATGCATTGCATGAAAGAAATGTGGAATCTGTAGGCGCACGATTGGATGTTAGTACAGGAAGTGTTCTGGTTTCTGTTTGTTGTGTGTGTGTCCAAATACTTTGACCAATCACGTGTCAGCAGGCTGAATTGCAGAACGCAATCCGGCGTAACGACATCCCGGCTCCCATCAGTGTCACCTGACAACGATTTAGCTTCTTATTGATCTCTGTAAACGAACATCTGCCGCGAGTTCAGCTAACAATCTGTCCCAGATCAAAATCTGCTTGACGCCGTTCAGCGTTTGGGTTTCCCTGACTTCCTTGAATGCATCAGAAACGATGGATCTGACCTCCGTTCAACACACGTCTCATTTTAAAGTCGTTTTGAGACCTGACCAGGCTCCACTCTGACTTGTTATGGGGATGGAATGAACCAAGAGACTCACTCTGATCTGAACACACGGTCGCTTCTCGAGCTGCTAACTGGACTGTAAACAATGCAGCGCACGGAGGAGGAAGTCTGGGCTGGAAGTCGTTTAGCACTAACCGCTGGCTGAACCAGAAAGCCTGAAAAGTTCGCAGACGACAGCCGATGGGTTCAGAGATTGTTTCCTGGGCGATGTGCGACCATGATTTAGGGGCGGGGCTTCTGAAGGGGCTTTGATGAACTCTCCCCAGAGTGGCATTTGTGACCTTTATAATCTTTGCTTCTCTTTGTCATGTTGAACTGTCCGTTCAAATGTATTGAAATGTCATGACGACCAGCACGGACACTGTGACGGTTTAAACCTTCAGTTTGTGTGTTTGGATTCGGTAAACAGCAGATTTGCAGCAGACGTGATTCAGACCCTGAAACCGCAAAAGTTCGACACTGAATGTCATCAGTCTCTCCAGCTGTAACATCACACTGAGGAGTTCTGGGGAACTTTCTCTGAATAATGAAATTTCATCGTGTCAGAGAGTCGGTGAAGCAGCGACTGAGTGAGAGCTTCATGCTTCAACTGCATTTAAATAACATCAGCAGCCGCAGAGATCCACCGACAGCCACGGAGACAATTCCTGTTCCAATGAAGTTTAAACCTCAGACTGAAAAAACAACAGCCAAGTACTTTACTGAGTCTCTCCTCCTCCTCCTCCTCCTCCTCCTCCTCTTTGTTCTGTTCCACACAGACTGAAGGATGAACGATGGGTCATTGATACAAGGATGGAGGAATCGATAAGAGGAGGAGAGAGGCTGAAACTAGGCCACCCATCTGTTCAGACTCGACCATTTATCTGCAGGAAGTCAGATTATTAATCTGGACAGAAAGAGAGGAGGAGGAGGAGGAGGAGGGGGAGGAATTAGGAACTGGAAATTCGGAAATGAGAAAATGATGGTGTAATGATGGAGCAGGGAAGACAAGGAGGTAAGGAAGAGATTGAAATGATTAGGCCACAAGAAGGTAGAGAAGGAAAGGAGGCCAAGAGGAGACGTATTAAAATGAGAAAGGAAGGAAGGAAGGAAACGAAAATATGAGGAGATAGGAATGGAGAGGATGGAGGCTGAACAAAGGAAACAAAGGAGACAGTTTAAATAGAAATGAGGAAGTAGGGGATGAAGTGAGGAATTAAGGGGTTAGTAAAGGAAAGAGGAAGGGAGGAGGGTCATATGAGGTAAGGTGGCAGTCGAAAGGAAATTTAAAAGGAAATAAGGAAGCAAAGAACAAGGAAATTATAGGAGGAAACCAAGGGGACAAGTGGAGGTGAAGAATGAAACAAAGAAAAGAGGAGCAGTGAAGACGGGAAACTAGGAGGCAGGTTAGGAAACTAGGAAAGGAGGACACATGGAAGGAAAGGAGAGGACATAGAGGATGTTTGAATATTAGGTAAGGAAACAAGAAAGGTGATAAGAGATGGAGGAAAGCAGGAGGAAGAAAGACAGAGAAGCAGTTGGCAGGTAAGGAAAGAAGGAAAGCAGAAATAAGGATGTGGGAAAGGAAAGGAGGAGAACAGGAAGAAGGAGAGATTATTAGGATTTGGGGAGTCTCAAAAGGAAGTGAAGAATTAGAAAAGGAAACGATGAGCCACATAAGGAAGGGAGGAAGTAAGGTGGTAAGTGAGGAAATGAGGGAGAAAGGAAAAAAGCAGAAGGAAGGTAAGAAAGAAGGGAAGAGGCTGATGTACAGAAGAGAAAAGGAGGAAGAGAGGAGGTAAGGAAGGATACACAGATAGGAGTGGATACAGAAGGAAACAAGGACGTAAGAAGAAAGGCAAGAAAGGAAGTGGAGAAGGGAAGGGAGAGGAATAAAGGAAGGAAGTAAGAAAGGAAAAAAGAAAGGAGTGATCAAGAAAAGGAGGAAGTGAGAAACAAAAGTGGGGGTAGGGAAGGAGACAAGGAGGTATGCAGGCAGGAAGGGAACACTTAAATCTGAGCTGTATACAGGAAGCTGTTTGTGTTGATGGACAGAAGCACACCGCCCCCCGGTGGCTGCTGGCAGAGCTGCAGACATGTTACCTCAGACAAACAGACTCCGCCCTCACTGTCTTCCTTCACACACACACACACACACACACACACACACTCGAGCACGCGCCCTTTTCATCATAAACTTTATATAAAAGCTCCACCTCGTTACGCTGATGGAGTTAATACACAATATCCTGTTTCCCTCTCGCTCTCCTGATGAGAATAAATGAGTCCCTCGCCTCAAATGAGAAGGTAATGGAATATTGAATAAATGATGTTTCCTCTCCACAGACTCCAGCTCCTGTGTGTGCGTGTGTGCGTGTGCGTGTGCGTGTGTGTGTGTGTGCGTGTGTGTGTGTTTGTGTGTGTGTGTGTGTGTGTGTTTAAAGTACAGGGTTAAAGGATTTCTCCGCTTTTTCAAAGTCTGTTTTCGTCTCCTTTTTTCACAGGAAGTGATATTTGTATAAACACTGATACATGTGAAAAAATGAGGACGAAGGTTTAAAGAAAAAAAAAGATTATTTTGCTTTTAGCCGACGTTTGAATGTGACGTTCCTCATCTCTCTTAATCTTCAAACCTGGATGCCTTCCTCTTGCGTGATGTATGAATGAGTCTACACAAATCGTTATTGCTAACTAGACCATTTCATTTTGAAAGTCTATGTGGACGTTGCTAAGTTATTACCATGCTTTATTTGGGAAGTCCAACCTGATGTTGCATATTTAGCATAGCTAACTTTACAGCTTTATTTTGAAAGCCAAAGCAGAAGTTGCTTATTTATTATTGTTAACTCGACCGCTTTACTTTGTAAGTCTAACTGGACATTTCTGTTTTTTCATAGCAACTCAGCCGGGCTTTGCTAACTTGAGTGCTTTATTTTGAAAGTCTGACTAGACATCACATTTATTACAGCATATTGGACCGCTTTATTTTGAAAACCCAACAGGACTCTGCAGAACTACATGGCTGACCTAAGTCTATTCATAGTTTCTAATTGACCTGTTTCATTTGAAATGCTAACCAACACATTTATCATCTTTAACTTGACAGCTCTATTTTTAAAGTGTAACCAGACATTGCATATATACTTACATCAATGCTAACTGTAGCGCTTTGATTTGAAAGTGTGACCTCATGTTGCATATTTTAACTGCTAACTTGACCGCACGTCCAACCAGACTTTAGCTCTTTATTTTGAAAGTCTAACCTGATAATGCTTGTTTATAGTTTCAAATGTAACTGCTTTATTTTGAAAGGCTAACCAAACTTTACTTATATGTCAGTTAACCATTTAGATTATAAGTTGTAACCTCACGTTGCATATCATCGTGGCTCACCTGACACCTTTTTTGACAGTCCAACCAGACGCTTTATTTTGAAAGTCATATTTAATGTTGGATAAACAACACGGTGTGTGTTTATAAAGATTTCGGCCGTGCCTCTTTGACGTGTCTTTAATAGCTTTTGGACAAAAATAATGCTGAAGAGTCGACGACGCATCACACATGAGCTGTCAGTCGATGTCCTCAGACACCTGAGCTGCAGCAGGTAGAAGAAATTGTCCGGTACAACAAATCACATAATCAATAGTTCGTAGAAGAATCGAGGCTTATTAGCAGATAATGAAACACGCTGATTGGTCGCCGTCTGTCTGCTGCTGCTCAAAGATAGATAAAATGGTGAATTCCTGCAGGAGCCAATTATATTTAATCACACACACACACGCACACACACACACACACACACACACGGAGTACATCTCTTTACAGGGGGGGAAGTGACACCTAATGTATAAAAATACCCCAGTTAGAAGCCTTCATTGTTATTGTTTATGGGATCTATAAGATCACCAGACTTCATCTTCAATATTTGATCTGCTGTTTTTTGTTGTTGTCACAGTTTTATTCAGAACAACAGTAAAACACGAGAGCCGCTCCGAGAAGGCTTTTAAGAACTTCAATGTTTCATCAGCGTGTTTGTTTTGGTGCGTCTGAAAGCAGAACCATGTCAGATAAAGTGCGTTCCTTTTACAGAAGGCTGGATTACACGATGTCGTATTAGGGCCAGTGTCGGTTTAAAGAACTCGTGGAGCTGCAGAGATGGACGGTTTGTTTAAAGACAAAAACTAAAGTTATAATTTTACTGGACAAACCTGCGACATTCTCTGGGATAAAAACATTTACGGGAAAAATTTAAGTCTCAAATTGTAAAGTCACGAATGTTTTATTCACGACTTCACTCTCATGTAATTATTCTCACAAATGATCTGTATATTTAGAAAATATTTGAGTTTTTATCTCACAAATTTGCTACTTTAATCCCAAAGAATATAAACTTTTTGTAAATTTCAGACTTTTCTCGCAGGTTTACGACTCTTTACTTTGGGGGAATGTTTTGTTTTCACGTACATTTACAACGTCAAGAATACAGAGAATATTCTTTGTGTTGTCTCGTAAATTGACGGAACTTTAATCAAGAAAATTTAGAATTCTTTCTTTTGTAATATTTTCCTCCTTCTTGCAAATTTGCCTCTTTAATCCCAAAGACACATTTGTTGTCTTCTTAATTTGAGACTTTAAGCACGTTTATGACGTCATCATTTGGGGATTGTTTCAGTTATTGTTTCACGTACACTGCTGAGTTTTTCTCGTAGATTTACAACGGTAATAATACAGAGAATATTCTTTGTTTTGTCTCTTAAATTGACGTAAATTGAATCAAAAAACGTTAGATATTTTCCTTTTCTAATATTTCCCCCTTCTAGCAAATCTGCCTCTTTAATCCCAAAGAATAAGAACTTTTTGTCTCAGAAATTTAAGACTTTTCTCACAGGTTTATGACTCTGACTGTTTGAGTTTTTGTCTTGTAAATTTACAACTTTAATCTCAGAGAATATTTCAGGTTTTATTCTTGTAAATTGACGACTTTAATCTAGAAAATTAAGTTACTGTAAGTGAATCTTAAAAGACTGTTGCAGACCTCAGTTTGCTGGCAATACACAATTGTGTGTGTGTGTGTGTGTGTGTGTGTGTGTGTGTGTGCGTGCGTGCGTGCGTGCGTGCGTGTGTGAGACATATGAACTCAGGCTTGAGTGGAAATATGAAACAATAGCGACCAATCCCATCTGTGAAATGAAACACACACACACACACACACCCGGCAGAGTTCATTACATTGATGGATCTGCTCTGTGATTGGTTACGACGAGTCAACTGGAGGATCTGATTGGCTGAGAGAAACGGAAATAATTGATGGACTGAGCAGAAGAAGAATCTCAGTTAGTCTCTAATGTTCCTCGCGGCTCCTCGTTTCAGTTTGACCTTCTTAATTAGATTGATGCTAACACGCTAAAGAGTTCCTCCTAGATCAATCACATGACCCAGATAATAAAAGGGGCGGGGCTAATTGATGTTTAGTAACAGCACAAACAGGAAGACATGCTAATGAGGCTGGTTTTTGACTTTTTTGAGACTCTAATTAGTTACAGAGTCTGTCTGTCAGTCTGTCTGTCACCTGCATGTCTTCTTAACGAGCCTCATTAGCAATAAATAAAAGATGCTAATTGGTCAAACCCTCCAGCAGTCATTTGATTGGACGCTGCCTTTTGCAGCTCAAAGAATTCTGTGAATTCTGCTGGAAGAAGACAAAGTGGTGAATTCCTGCAGGAGCCAATTATATTTAATCACACACACACACACACACACACACACTTTCACACTAACTATATTTACAGGACAGACAATGTGACTGAGACATGCAAGATTCTCCCTCTTATATGCTGTAAGAGTGTCAGAGACTCGTGTTAATTAATGAGCGTACAAATGTTCCCAGCCAGATAAAGTCTCCTTAAAAACTTTTAAAAACTCATCCATACATGCTGTAGTGAGCATGTTTGATTACCTGTGAAGAAGTTTGTGACTCATTTTTCACTTTGAAGCTTTGGTGAAAAGGTGAAATATTCTGTGTATGACTCCCACACTGTAATTCTTACAGTCTATTTTTAACAGCGAGCAGCCTGTACTGTAGATTTCGGACGGCGAAATAAAAAGCAAGAAATTATTCTAGAAAATGCAACAAAGATGCTTTAAAAAAATATGTTTCATTTTCTGCAGGAGCCCCATCTGTCCACAGAGCTGTCAATCATGAGGCCACACCCCCTTTTTATAGCATCAAATAACTAATTAAAAGTAAATTAAAAAATGAACACGTGGACATAAATCAGCATGATAAGAACTAACTATAATGACAAAAACCATGTTTGAGAAAAATGTATTTGACGTGTATTTTGATTTTATAGTTTGACTCATGTCCCATCTGTTAACATGGAGGAGGCGGGCTTTATGAGCTATACTGCAGCCAGTCAGCAGGGGGCGATAGAGAGGGTTTGGCTCCACTTTTAGGGAGCTGTCATGTCGGCCATCTTTTAAAACAGTCTGTGGTTGATGATGCGTCAATATTATGTTCCCAACTTGTTTCTGCTGCCCCCATGTGGCCAATAAGATCAGTTATTGCACATTTAAACCCGTCTGTCTCTCTGCCTGTCGCACCATTTTGTTCTGTCTCTCTCCCTTTTTTTCAGATTTCTCTCTTCAGCAAATCATTTTATTTTGTCTTCACCTTGACAAGTGAGTTTCTCGGCGGCTTCCACATTAACCTGCTCAGCTCCACATCCCCCGTGTGTGTGTGTGTGTGTGTGTGTGTGTGTGTGCGTGTGTGTGTGTGTTTGTGTGTGTGTTTGTTTGTATGTGTTTGTGTGGTGGGCTCCTCTGATTATCAGCCACAATTGCGTCTCGACAGAAAGGGACAGAAGAGGTAGGTGGAAGCTATCAGGAGGGAACCATTGATATGCTAATATGCCGCACACACACACACACACACACACGGTGACAGCAGGGGAATAGAGGGTTTCGTATTCCGTCTCTCAGCCCTTTTATTACCACACAGGACTGAACCTTCTCATTAGAGACACGGAGGAGACTTTAAACTCGTGTCTTATTCGCTGTGTCGAACATCCTGATGACTTCTGATGACATTTCCATTTCTCTGAACGCTTTTTATTTTGTGAGATGTTTCTTCGGCTTTTATCATCTCCGCTTTGATATTTTTATCTTTTTTAGATTTGTCCATTTTTCCTCATATTTCTGTCAGTTTTAGAGTCCAGTTTGACGACTTGATGTTAGAGTCGTAAGTCTGATGTTTTGAGATAGTTTATCATCTCCTTTTTAAGACACTTTTTTAGTTTGATATTTAAGCAATGTCACATGAGAGGGCGTGACGTGGCACGAGGCATGAGGGCGCAGATAATCACAGCTGGTATTTCTGACAGTTTTAGACTTAAAGTAATCATCTCAAAGATTTTTATGTAAATAAATGTCTGTTAAGTCTCTATCTATCGCCAAATGAGGTAACACAATGTAGTTTGAGTCTATGGCCCACTGATGAAAGCCTTTGCATTTGCAGTATTACAGACTGGGTGTCTGTGGCGACCTCAAGCAGCGCCCAGTTAGTGACGTGTTTTCCATCAGCCAGCAGTGGTTGGTCTGCCAGAGAGGGTAGGCGGAGCTAAGCGGCTGCTTTTCCGCTCTCTGCAAGTGTTGCGAGTAAACAGTAATCTACTATGGCTGAACAAACAAAGAAAAGATGGATGACTACAGATACAACTTCAACAAGAAGTGAAAATCCAAAGAAGAAGAAACAAACTCGACGCTCAGATGAAGCAAACAGTCTGAAAAGGAAAGCGACCGTCAGCCAGGAAAATCAAGAGTTACAACCGGAGCCGACCGTGGACGTCACACATGCAGCATCTTCACCTTTTGTTTGTCGTTCAGCTTCAGAGTGAGTCAACGAGTCACAACAGGTGGTTATGTAAATAAGGGTGTGTCCCTGATGCGTCTGTCACAGGGCTCCATAGCTCAGGGGTTAGAGCACTGGTCTTGTAAACCAGGGGTCGCGAGTTCAATTCTCGCTGGGGCCTTCAAACATTTTCAGTGTTTGCTCCCGTAAGGTCAAAGGTCATCAATACATGAGCACTTACTGTAAACACGTTAAACCTGAAATACTTGATCGTGTTTGACACGTAGGAACTACAGCAGCAAGGTGTGACGTCTTTAAAGTGCTTAAAATCTGAATGAAGTTTGGTGCGGAGGTCAGAAGAGGTCAGAAGAGGTGGTTTATTGGTTTGGTTTGTTTTGGAGGCAGATATTTACACCATGTGACTGAAGCGGGAAAAAAACACAAGCGGCGCCCAGTTAGTGACGCGTTTTCCATCAGCCAGCAGTGGTTGGTCTGCCAGAGAGGGTAGGCGGAGCTAAGCGGCTGCTTTTGCTCTCTCTGCAAGTGTTGCGAGTAAAAAGAAACAAACTCGACGCTCAGATGAAGCAAACTGTCTGAAAAGGAAAATCAAGAGTTACAACCGGAGCCAACCGTGGACGTCACACATGCAGCACTGTGTGGATATCTGGGAAATGTGCTCCTGTAATTACCGTTTATCGCCACAGGTGGCGCCAAAGAGAACGAAACTGAGATCTTCCAGATTATCACTTTAAGTTAAGTAATCATCTGTAACTGATAAAACTGTCAGTGTCCGTTTTTGAGTCTTTAGTTAATTTTTTTGCCGTTTCAGAGCTCCTCTCAAAGACTCTTCTTCTTCTTCTGTTTTTATTAAAGCTGTGTGCTGTTTCTCTTTATGCTCAAGGGCACAGAGGCAGCCGGTTTCCAACCTGTTGCTGTGGTAACTGGGACAGGTCTGTTGCATGGTAACCCCGGAGAGAGAGAGAGAGAGAGACTGTCATTCACCTCTCTCTCTCTCTGTCTCTTTCCTCTCATTCATGTCAGTTCAGGTTTCTGAGCCTGACAGGATTATAACCTGACATGAAACTCTGAACACACACACACACACACACACACACACACACACACACACACACACACACACAGCGAGAGAGAGAGAGACAGTGACATTGAGAGAAAATAGAATTGAAGGCTGCAGAGTCACAGTACAAATCAGAAGCTATTTACCCTGGAGCACACAAACACACACTCTCTGAAACACACACAGACACACACACACAGATAATAAAGCTAACACACACACCAGCAGCTCCCTGTAGTTTGGATTACTCGTATGTGAGGATTGAGCAGCACAGTAAACATGCACGAGGCGTTCACACTCTAAATAAACCTTTTTAAACCTGGTTACAGGTCTGCACACACACACACACACACACACATGCACACACACACACACACGCACACATGCACACACACACACAGAATCAGCTCTCCCTGCTGAGACGGAGCTGTGATAACCAGGACTCCAGCTACAACAGTTTTAAATTCTGTCAACAATCTGCTCCACATTATGAACCAGCTGTTACATTAAGAGAAATCAATCTTCTCTCTGATTGGCTCGTCTGCTGTTGTAGCTCACACTGAGACAATAGTCTGTTTTATAACGACCTTTAATAAAGGCACAAACATGGAAGCACCAGGAAAGGTCCACAGGGGTCTAAAGTGCCTACATATACCAGGATGCATTGCGTACAAGCCTCAGTCTGAATTTCTTCAGCTGTACGTTCACTAGCAAGGACCACACCGTCAACAGCATTAAGTATTTATTAATAACCAATGATTCTGATGGTGCTTGGAGCTGTCACACCTCTCGGCGATGTGGGGAAGCTTCACTGCTGAATGTGAGTGCTCACGAGGAGGAGAGGGGCAGGTTCAGGTGTGAAACTTTGCTGTAGAGCATCAACCAATATTCTGTTAAATACGTCCCTGTATGTACATTTGCAATGCATTTAAAATGTAATTATATTTTGTGATGCCATTTTCTCTGTTTGTAATGTTATTAGGAAAAACTTCAGCGAGGTCAGAGGCTAGAAATCCAAGATGGAGTCGTCTGTAGTTCTTCCAGGCCACAGGCTAGAAACTGAACTACAAATACCAGCGCTGGCTACACATTCCAAGAACGTCTGCAACATCTGCAGGTATTTTTCACAGTATCTCAATCAGAGTTAATGATCTGCCTGAACTGTCCACTTTAACGTGTCCAAGGAGGATGTAGATGAGCTGAAGTTATTCATCAATCAGCGTGTTAGGATACTGAATGAAAACATTTCCATCACTTTATCCTAAATTATTCTGCCTTTACACTTTCCCCCCAAACAATGGTCCTAAAAGGTATTTTTCTGCGTGAATCATTTTGTTGCTGGTTGAATCTCCTCTCTAACTCGAACACCGTCCTGTCCCGCTGCAGTGAAGTCAGTTCCACGTTGAAGTCTCTTTGTCTTCACTCCGCACAGTTGAAAGTACAAACGCAGAGACAGACAGTTATTGTACCTCTGTAATTGCTCACACAGGCTCCGGCTGACACTCACACAGCAGTGAAGTCAGCACTGTGCCTCTGGCTGCAGATAGAAACCTTAATCATCCATCAACTGTGACTGCTGACATAATTATTACACAACACACTCACAGAGTCTGTCGGCGCCCAGTGTCTCCACTCCTCCGAGGAAACAGACAATTTACTCTCAACGTTTCCATTTAACTCTCTCCTCTCTCTCTCTCTCTCTCTCTCTCTCTCTCTCTCTCTCTCTCTCTCTCTCCCTCGTCTGCGGTTTGCTTTGAAAAAACAACAGGGCAACAAACTAAGACAAAGCTCTTGTAAAAAGGTTGTGGAGGAAGTATTCAGACCACACTGTCGAAAAAGTCCTGCATTAAAAATGTGAGTATAAAAATGCTGATATTCAACAGCTGTCATGTCATGTGACCTAGTGTCCTCGAATCAATGTCAGATGTTAACACTCACTTGGACAAATAAGACACACCTCATTACATTGCTGCTAATATTTTATATTAATATTTTTATGTAAAATTTTATAGGTTTTTTTGGGGGGGTGTTGGTTTAGCTCAGCTGGTAGAGCAGGCGGCCATATGCAGAGGCTACGGTCCTCGACGCACTGATCACAGGCTCGACTCCCGGCCTGCCGGGTCAACCCCCACCCTCTACTCCCCACATGCCCTGCCTCACTTCAGCTGTCCTGTCTAATAAAGGCAAAAAAGCCCAAAAAAATCTTTAAAAAAACAAAACATATTTGGGTTTTTAAAAAAAATTTCCAACGGACATGCACTGTCATGATCTCCAGTGCAGCCGCCGCCCTCACAACAATCAACGTTACCATAGGCTGGCAGCTACTGCACCATTAGCAGGATTGCAAACTCGACATAAAAGCAGAACTCATGGCGATGAAATGTCATGGGGGGGATACGTCCACTTCCGATACACAGTCTGTGATAACAAACTCAAACAGAAGCCTTTTCACGTCTCCATCCAACTCCTGACACACCTACATTTACGTCTCCATAAACGTGACACTAGTTTATCGAGCATGTTAAGCACATTAACCTAGCAAACAGATAAAATCACGTCCATCTCTTTCTGAAACAAACTTCTCTTCAGTTTCTGAGTCCGTGCCGGAGCTCATCACAAAGACAGAATAAAGATTATGCAGATATCACTCAGGCTGGGCCGCGATGAGTCGGCTGAAACCGAACAACACGGAGCGAACAGCAGAGAGCGATCCAGACCGAAGCTGCTGGCAGCTGCAGAAACGCCGCTCGCCATCAGAGGAGGAAGTTTGTGTAAATCAGCTTAAACAGACTTTGGCTTCATGCATCATTAATGTGAGGCGCTGCAGTGGAAACTGCTGACAATCCAGAGAGCTGTGGACATGTGTGACTGACTGACGGCTGCACATGCGTTAGAATCACTCGTGTGTTTAACTTACTGCAGCGTTAAGTGTCTATATGCAGAGGAGGGCGTTATATTACACTTGTGCTTGTACTTTCCAACTTGACTTTAACAGAGCGTTTCTACACTGCGGCACTGTTTCCTTTACTTCAGCAAAAGATCTAAGTACTTCCTCCACCCATACAGCTGATTTATTCTACAACAACAAACCCATAAGGAGTTTTAAATATGCACTTTACGGGGAAACGAAGTAAAATCAGGCTGTAGTGTCCCTGCAACGCAGCATTAAACGTGGTTCCTACAGGCAGTAAACCCGTTTGTTGATTCTGCTTTTGTTTTGCAATTTCTGGATTTGGAAAGAAACTGGACATCAAACTCTTTAAATACAGAGTAACATTGTTCGGCTAAATATATGAGTGGGTATTACACTACTTCAGGGTGCATGAAGAAGGGAAACACTTTATTTGTCCCAGTAGTGACAAAGCTTTGATTGGACAGTTGCTCTTTGAAGGAGTTAGCAAATGGCCACTTGATAGTTTCAGCTGTGAATGACTGAAATTAGAATTTGTATCTCTTCTATCCAAGTAAGTCGTCTCTGTCTCTCACAGGTGCAAAATCTGTTGTCCTTCTGGTACCAGGACCGAATCTTTAAACTCTGTGGCACACGAGAACATCAGACTATTTAAGCTTGGACTTATCATCTCTGCTCATGCTTTTACAGCATGCTAGCTACAAAACTGTGACACACACGACAATAGCATCCCAAAACATGTGTGCAGAAGATGTTGAGATACATGTTACATCGTTTGTTCTTAAACCAGATTAAAAAACCACATAAATTCAGCAGAGCAAGGCCAAGGCTGCTGCTGCTCGTGTGCAATGCATCCTGGTACATGTAGGCCCTGCTGCTATGGCTACATGAGCAGGACAACTCAGCTCTCTCTGTCAGTATAGAATACACTGAGGAGTTTATTGCTTCAATCCACATAAAACAAACCTAAATCTCTCTTTAAGTTTTGTTTGGCAAACTCTTCTGTTTTTGTTTGCTGCAATTTCCTGTCAGTTTCTAAAGTGCATCATAAGCAGAACCTCGCGACGTGCATCCTCGCAAACACTGCAGCTGAAAGTCTGTACGGGCTGAATGGATTATGGTAATGTGTCAGAGGCCAGGTGCATGATGGGAATGGAGATGAGTTTGCCGGGGTTGGTTGGTTAGAAAACGAGGCAGATTATGGAAATATGATGGTCTGGATTTCAGATTTCCTCCAGAGCTCAAAGACTTAGAGAGTCTTATCTCACACAGATTAACTTTGTGTGGATGTCTGTCTCTCTGTCTCACTGTCAGCCCGTCTGTCTCTCTGACTTCTGCTGTCTTTTTTCTGTGCTTCAAAGGTGTGTCTGTCTCTGCCTGTCTGACTCTAAACTCATCACGTGTCAGCGGTTACCCTTCTCACTGCAAACAGCACGTAAAGACAAAAATGAATCGTGTCGACCTTTTCCAACTGTGAACCCGAAGCTATCAAACCAGTTCTGAGCCAGCTTACCTGCATGCCACTTTAATTAACTCGACTTGGATTTCAATAAGCCTTTAAAATGTCCAGGAAACAGCCGCTCTGCACACACACCGGCTAACGATGGATTTACGCTAATTACTTGGATGGAGAGTTTTCGTGTGTTTTTGTATTTTGCATAATGAGACGTGGAAACTGTCATAACAGCAGCTCTCAGGTCGAGAGAAACATCACAGCTTCCTGTCTGACAAATACAACTCGCAGGGCAGTGTGAGCACTTTCACTAAGTAAAGGATCTGAATACAGAAGATACTGGAGCTGTGAGTGCTTGGACCAAACAGCAGAGAAGTAGAACATGTGAGAAATCATTTTGTTCATCGTCCTTGTGATACTGTCTGTCTACGTTGGTTGGTTCAGTTGCTGCTTTACCAGTCTGTTGGTTGGCCCACCACTTAAGTTCAGACTGAAATGTGTCTTCAGAATGTGGATGGATCACCTTGCAATGTAGCGCAGACATTCATGGTCCCTAAAGGATTAATCCTATCGACTTTGCCGTTTGCCCTGACATTTCCACCATCAGTTATTTGTGGTTTTGTTGGTCTGAAATTTGGAGAAGAAATTCATGGTGCTGAGAGAGTGAATTTTAAATGCCTACAAGGCCAGAACCCCTTCAATAGCCATAAAAAATCCTCAAGGCCTTCTACAACCTCTCCTCCTCAAGCACTCCTACAAGAAAGTCTTTCACACCTGCAGTGGAAATAAAACCCATCCAAGGCCTAAAACCTTTTTAATGATTCCTGAAACATCCAGAAGAGCACCTTCAAGGCCTACAACCCCCATGCTAGCCATGAAACCTCTTCAGGACCCTCTACAACATCTCAAATAACTCTTGACACATCATTGGCGACACCTACAAAGCTTGAACCCCGTTCAATGGTTGAAGAACCTCCTAAAAGGGCTCTGAAACCTCTCCAATGACTCCAGACACCTACTTGGTCTTCAAAAGATGAAATGGCCACAAAACCTTTTCAAGGTCCTCAGATGACTCCTGAAACCACCTTAATGACATGTTTTAGGCTTCCAACCTCTTTGAGGACCATAAAACCTCTTCATGGCACTGCATGACCTCTCCATTGTCTCCTGAAACCTTCTCAAGGAAACCTACGAAGTCCGTCTTCCTTCAATGGCCACAGGACTTCTTTGGCGCTCTACAGCCTCTCCAATGACTCCCAGTGATTCCTGATACTGCCTCAAAGAGTCCATCCAGGCCCAAACCCCTTCAATAGCCATAAAAGCACTTCAAGGCCCTGTACGCCTTTACCAATGGGTCCTGAAACCCCCCTAAGGATGCCTACAAGGCCTTTAACCCCTTTTGGAGCCCTAAAATATCTTCAAGGTCCTTCTATATGTCTTGAATGGCTCCTGAAAGCTCCTAAATGATGCCTAGAAGGTCTGCAACCCCTTAAATGCCCTTGTATCCTCCCTTAAAGCCGCCTACAGCTCCTCCAGTGACTCCTGATACCTCCCCAAGGAGTCCTTCAAGGCCAAAACCTCCTCAAGGCCCTCTATGCCCAGTGACTCTTTGAACCTCCTCAAGGATGCATACAGGGCCTACAAACACTTCAGTGGTAATAAAATTATTCTACAATGGTTCCTGAAGGCACCTCAATGACCACTGGACCCTCTGGAAGTCCATCTGAGACACATAATCTCCATATATTCATATATTCCACTCGTGTCGGCCACAAGGCCCTCTGATTGTTTGTTTTCAGGTAAATTGAATCTTTTTCTCTGTAGTCCTTTGTGTGAGAGAAAACGGGTGAATCAGCATCGCCGTGTTTTACTAAATGAGGTTTCAATTACACAGAGACAGACGAGTGTATCAGTGATGTTGTAGCTGTCGCTCATCCCTCCAGCTTCATTAACTTCCTGTTTCTGAATCTCGTCTCTCATCCTTTTCACCGTGTCTGTTTAAATGAGCTGTCAATCAGCCCGCCGCCCCCCCCCCCCCCCCCCACCCCCCCGAGCCACAATTACTCCATTATTACCTCAACGTACAAGACTGAGGATTTAAAGCAGTCTCCGCGCTGTCGGTTCACTTTAGCGCAGGAATAAGCTGAAAACCACACCTGACACCGCGTGGAGAAAACGGCAGAATATTAATTTCAACTTTGATTCAACTGAGAGAGAAGAAAAACATACTGAAGGTTAACAGCTCAGCTCAGTCATTTTTATATCCTAATATGTCTTCGCTGATCCCGGGCGTGCACTGTTCTGTCAGTTAATATGCAGGAAGTTAATGTTCTGTACAGTTTATACTAACAGACTTTGAACACCACGGATGAGTTCAAATTTTAAAACTTCACTTCTTATCAGTGAAAATGTTTTTCTGAGGACTTGAAACTTTTTTCCCTGAATGTCTCTGCAACCTTTTAACCAAAGACATGTTTTATTTTCCAAATGTCCCACCTCGAGTTGCATCTGAGGGCAAAATAACAACCCCTTCCGTCTTCCCCAAGGACCCCTCAAATTTGCTTGTACAACCATTTTACGACTACTAGAGAATCCTCAATAAAACCTTGATCCCCTCATGCACCCTATGACCGTCTGATCTCCTACAGGACAATGGTAACCTCCACAGGGACCACTGCAATCTTCTCAAGGATCCCTAGAATCCCCTCAAGGACCACTCGTCTTCTCAAGGACCCCTATAATCTCCTAAAGGACTCCTGACTGGAACAAGATCCTCCTTACTGAAACTTCAAAGCATTCCGTGACCTTTCAACTTTCCCAAGGACCTCATGAACCCAGTGAACCCTTGAATATGCTCAAGGATTTCTACAGACTCTGCTCTGACTATTAAAACCTCCTTGATAGCCACAACACACTTCACATATACCCCAACAACCTCAAAGACCCAGGTATTCTTGATAATGTTGTGCATTGGGAAACCTTCCCCAGTTGATGAAATTAAACATTGTAGTTTAGAGCTGCAGCCAGCAGATGGCGCCCAATCATCATAAAACCAACCTCCTGTCTGCTTTCTGCTGTGATCTGACACTCGGAACAGGAGAGTTCAAAGGCACAATAGAAGATTAACATCATGTGGAATTTTTGTCCTGTTAAAGTTGGTGATAGTTTGGGTCATATACAGGTAAATGTGATTATAAGGTAAACACCTGTGCCCACTATGATTAGTTAATGATGCATATTTATCTTGATAGGAACAAAACGGTGATAGTTAAGGCCATATACAGGTGTGTTACAGCACGGTTAAGGTATCTTTCAAATCATTCAACCAAAATAAGTTTTTGTTTGCAGAAAAGTGAGTAGAATTTGCGCAAAAGAGTGCGCAAAAGTAGAATTTACAAACGGTTTTCACAACTAAACAAGTTAAGTCGAGTTTAGATCAAACTAAAGCACTAAAAGTTGATTGGTCTGTCTCTAAATTCAAGATTAAGGACTTCAGTTGTCTGACTTTTATTTCAGTAGGCTACTGTAAGCACAAACAACCCCCTCAAAGATCCCTATGTCCTCCTCACTTTAATATTGTACAGCTTTTTAACCTTCTCAAGGACCCAACGACTTCTTCAAGGCCCTTTACGTGCTCTTAAATGGTTGCTGGGACTACTTCACGGACCCTTGTTACCCCAATAATGTCTTCATGTTCCTGGCAAATACTTCTTTCCTCTTTAGTGCTAATTAGCAAGTGCTAGCATGTTAAAACAGTAAACTGAGATTGAAAACGTATGCCACTAAACATCATTAGATAGTTAGCATTCTCTTGATAGCATTTAGCATAAAACTGTGTCTTTATTTACTTATAAATATTTACTGTAATTACTAGAAATTTTAGTTGATGGTCCAAACTACGAGTGTTTTAACTGATTCACTGTTCAAGGGACGAAGAATGCAGCCGCCATTTTGCTAACTTTAGCCTACTTTACTCAAAACAAAATAGGCTAGCCTACTGTCAAATCTGTACAAAAAATATTTGTAGTCACATTCACTCCAAATTAAAATAGCTACAAAGATATTTTTTGTTACTGCCACTTTAGATTAACATTACAGCGTCCGTTTTAATGGTTTATTTAAAGAAAGATTAGCTTAATTTGTTCGTTAAATTAGCCTTTTCTGTCTCTCGCCCAGTTAAACCGAATGAATCATGACTCTGTTTCATTCATAAACCTGTTGAATCTGTGTGTTTGCGCCCAACACACACACATACACACACACACACACACACAAACAAACACACACTTCTCTGTAAGCTCCGCCCCTCCCGCGGCGAGAGAGGGAGACCCGTTGGTGAATAAGTAACATTCATTCAAAGTAGCGACAGACAGACACACAGACAGACTCTTTCTAACTGTCTCTCGTCAGGAGCAGGAGTCTCGTCATTCGGCCGGTGTTGGTGGATGTTTTTGGCATCAGCTGTGACACACGGACCGGTGAACCGACAGACAGCTGACAGGTAAGCCCTCTGACTGTGTGACTGATCTGTGTCTGATTATCGATCCGCTATCAGCTGCTTCACCAACATTCCTCCAGAGTTAATCAATGCTCGACGTTAATTATAACAACTTAAATGAACCTAAAGTAAAATGTAGCCTGTATATTATATTATTCTGTCTTTAAATTGAGACTGAAAGCAGCATTTGTACTGCTGGAGTCGGTAGAGATGGAGCTCATTTTTAACTACTTTTTAAGGACTGATTATTTTCTCCATTAACCAAAAAAATAGTTTAAAAAATAGAAAATAGTGAGAAATTTGGTCACAAGTACTCAAAGGGACCCAAGTAAAACTCTAAATTATTTAAAGACAGTCAAAATTATTGAAATAATTACCAAAAAAAAGCAACAAATCTTCTCATTTAAGAATCTGAACACAGGATAAAAAAAAATTAAACCTTAGAAATAAAACAAAATAACCTTCTTTTTAATTCAGCTGTACTTTTTTCATTTATATGGCTCAAGTTAAATAACATAAAAACATGCTTTTATGTGATGTCATCCTTTTATTTCTTTTATTCTTTTGACTTGTGAACTCGGGTTTGGTTGGCTGTGTGCTACATAAATAAAGTTATTAAATATTGCGGGTTAAAATGGACAAAAACAAAATCAAATCAACTAAAACAAAGTCAACTAAAGCTCCAGTTGTGTTCATGACGAGCTGGTAAAAGTAATCACATAACTGAACACAGTGCAGACAGAGACTTTAACCTGTTTGTTAACTCATCACTGACAGCCCTCCTGCAGCTGTAATTACAGATTAACACGTTTGCTCTAAATTCCTGAACAGAAACACGTGCAGCACAAAAAGTACAGAGAATCACACTGAACACAACATACATGACGTGAATCCCGTCTGTCTGCACGTGAACAGAAACATTTAAACCACATTTTGTCTTTTGTGTCCTCAGACTGAAGAGTCGTATCTTAATTAATCAGTTTCTATCCGCTGAAGAGTTTAATTTGAAAGTCACCCTCGACTTCCTGCGTTTCTGGATGAGCGGGTCTGTTTCTATACAGCTGTTAACGCTCCGATCTCACTTCCCAGCATCCTCTGCTCCAGATAATTGCTTTTTTCACGAGTTCGCAGCCGTCCTCGAACACACAAAAGGCTTTATCGAGCTTCCGTTTCATTTCCTCCTCGCACCGTATTGTTCTTTTCAGACGCAGTGGAATAGGACTGTGAACCATCACTTCTTCTCATTATTGATTAATCTCCCAATTACTTCCTCTGCTAATCCACTGTGGAGCAGCAGGATTGAAGTTCAATGTGAAATCGTTCTTCCTGAAGATCATGCAGCGTGTGTAACTTTCTCTTTTCTCCTCCAACAGGTGCAGCGATGTCATCTCTCTTCTTCCTCTTCCTCCTCCTCTCTTCGGCCTCGTCGTTGGAGTTTCGATACCACAACAACCGCGAGATCGAGCAGTACCTCATCCAGACCAACACCTCCAACCCGGACATCACACACCTGTACAGCATCGGCCAGTCTGTCAGAGGTAACAACACAGCTGTCTGACCTGCCTCTGTCCGGTCTGAAGTACATTTCATTACCAAAGAAACAAACTGCAATCCTAGTGTTGTAATTATTTCTTCTATATCTCATGATAACAACTTTTTATCTCGTTACTACAAGAAAAGAACTCATGATGATGAGCTGTAGTAACAGGTGTGACACCATATTCTGTTACCTGATAACAAACCTCAGCTATATTACCATTGCAAACATTTTTCCGTCTTAATTGAAAGCTTTTATTTTGATATTCAGTGACTTATTATCTCCGACTGTCTCAGATGAAATAAGAAAGTTAAAACTTTCCGTCCCAAAGTTACACAATGTTTCCCTTTAAAAGCTTTTACAATAAATGAATAATGCACACTAAAACACACGTACAAACACACACACATACACATGTAATTAGTTGATTGATGTCTTTAAGTTCAGATCAAACGCTTTGATTGATATGCAGCTTAACCTTCAGGATCCAGATCTAAACCTGTGTGATATTCCTGCGATCCTGATATCTACATATCTATACATACCTTTGTGCAGCGTTCACACGGCTTTGTTGAATACTCGATTCTGATTGGTCGATTCCAGCATTTTACAGTGTATAATTTTGAATAACAGACTGCTGCTAAGGACACAGGTCTGTTCATAGATTCTACTTTGAATCATATCAATCTGCTAAAAGATATCTGGTAAATTTAACGTCAGTCTGTTGACACAAAAAAGAGAAGTAAGACAAAAGTAAGAGAGGATAAAAAAAGTAAGAGAGGATAAAAAAAGTATGCGCGGTTAAGGGCCCGATCAAATAGAAAGCATTTTGCAGGCTGTAAAACGTGAGGCGCACCGCAGTGCCTTTTTTTGTTGAAGCCTACGGTTAAAAAAAAAGCAGCTCTACTGTTGCTAAGGCAACCACCAAATCATTAGCTGTCATTTAGCTAACCGTTATGTTGTAAACTAAAAGGCCCGCCTCTCCTTTCATCCGATTGGACAATGAGAAAAAAGGGCCATGACGTTGGGCGCTTTCCTTTGAATTGAAGTTTTTTCAACTTGAGGCGCTCAGAGCGTTTTCTTGAAACGCGAGGCACACAGCGCGCAAAAAGCTTCTCAGTGAAAACAATGACAAAAAAGCCCCCAGCTGCTAAACCGCGCTCTGTCTGATCGGGCCCTAAAAACGCAAGAGAGGATAAAAGAAGCAATGAAATTTAAGAGACAGTCGCAAGACACAAATATAACAGAACACAGCAGAGGTTATTGCAGTTTGTTACGGCTAAGTAGGCTAACTTCAAGAAGGCTAAAGAGCTCTCTGTTTGCTACGTACACAGTTCCACTTCCAAAGTCACATTTTTTTGACAAAAAAACTTCCACATGAATATTTTGTGTCAACTTATTGATCTCCCTAGTAAGTTGCAGTTTAATATTCGAAATAACGCACAGCTAGCATCAACGTGTCGGGGTTTATGTCCACTATAATGAACCCCTCGCTGTACGTCATGCCTTAGATGAAGTTGGATATAGATAAAGATATATTTTCACTAATTGTGTACGTCATGTTGCTGAATATAGGCTACTTTGCACACACACGCACACGCACACGCACACAGGGATGGTTGTTGAGTGATACAGTATTGGATATTGGTCACTAGGGCAACTATGACTCAGTGACTAAGTGTGTGTGTGTGTGTGTGTGTGTGTGTGTGTGTGTGTGTTGGTGTTTGATCACATAACTGGACTGTAAACGGTTGTTAATTAAATCTGGGACGGATTAACCTGGCTAATCACATACACACACAAACACACGCACACACACACACACACACACACACACACGGCTAATCTGGGCTAATCTAGGACACCAGCTGGCCTGCGTCCAACCTGTGTGTGAGCATGCGTGTGTGTTTATGTGTGTGTGTTTCAGCTCGTCCGTCTGCAGCTAATCATCATCCCTCGTGCTGCTGTGATGACTCGTCCACACGGCTTTCTGCTGTGTGTGTGTGTGTGTGTGTGTGTGTGTGTGTGTGTGTGTGTGTGTGTGTGTGTGTGACTTTCTGAGGCTTGCGCAGCTTCATTCATTCACAGGCAGCTCTGACAGTCAAAATAGTTACAGTAGTTGTGTTTATATGGAAACTTTCACTCATTAAAAATCAGCACCCTTAAAAATGAAGACTGTAAATCCTTCATCAGAAACGTCTTTCATCTTTCATAATCTGAATACATCATAAAAGCATAACGTAAATATTATTCTACCTGTTTACCTCCCTGAATACGTCAGGAAGTCAGTCACTGAGCTGCAGAAACACTTGGCTTCCTGATGACGTTCTTGGCGACTGGGATGTTCCGGTGTTGTTTCTGAATGTGTTTCAGTTCAGGTCGAAACAAAAGAGCTTTATTGCATAATGTGCTCGGTGCTTACGTGAGTTATAAGGTCGTGTTGTGTCAATCATTTGTTCTTTTGCAAACATGGTTAATGATTCTGTTTCAAGGCTTGGAGCCCTCACATGGACTTTTCTTGGTAAATATTAGCTCCAGGTGGAGTTCAGTCACGGAGCTAAGCTTCTTATTTTCTAAATAAATTAGTACCCAGGAACCTTTGGAAAATCCAGAAGGTCATTTAGGAACACTGAGCTGGTTTCTTGAAGGCTTTTCAGAATCCTCAAAGACCCTTTAAAGTTATAATCTAGAAGATTTCAGTTTCGTTTCACTTCCCAGATATCCAGACAGTGCTGCATGTGTGACGTCCACGGTTGGCTCCGGTTGTAACTCTTGATTTTCCTGGCTGACGGTCGCTTTCCTTTTCAGACTGTTTGCTTCATCTGAGCGTCGAGTTTGTTTCTTCTTCTTTGGATTTTCACTTCTTGTTGAAGTTGTATCTGTAGTCATCCATCTTTTCTTTGTTTGTTCAGCCATAGTAGATTACTGTTTACTCGCAACACTTGCAGAGAGCGGAAAAGCAGCCGCTTAGCTCCGCCTACCCTCTCTGGCAGACCAACCACTGCTGGCTGATGGAAAACACGTCACTAACTGGGCGCCGCCACAGACACCCAGTCTGTAATAATACTATATACTGCAAATGCAAAGGCTTTCATCAGTGGGCCACAGGCTCAGTCACCATTTTGTTACCTCATTCAGAGATAGATAGAAACTTAACAGACATTTATTTTCATGAAAATTAACTGGATGAAGAAATATTTAGTCATACAAACTCTAAATAACATTTTAAACCCATCCATCCTTATCCGGGGCCGGGTCGCAGTGGCAGCAGGCGAAGCAAGTTAGCCCAGACGTCCTTCTCCCTAGCCACATGTTCCAGCTCCTCCTGGGGGATCCCGAGGTGTTCCCTGGCCAGGTTGGATATATAATCCCTCCAGCGAACTCTTGGTCCGCCCCGGGGTCTCCTTCCCGTTGGACGTGCCCGGAAAACCTCCAAAGGGAGGCGCCCAGGAGGCTTCCTAATCAGATGCCTGAACCACCTCAGAAAATGTACATTTCTCTGTAATGAAGCATAATTCACTGATTTTATTTTATTATATTTAATATTTATTTAAAATTAGCACATAAACTTCTCGTGTAAGCCTTGTCATTGTGAGCATGTTAGCATGCTGATGTTAGCATTTAGCTCAAAGCACCACTGTGTAAGTCCATATACCTCTCATATACTTTTGACTTTAAAAAGGTGTCAGCATCTCTTCTGAGGATAGCGTTGGACAGAGTCTGAAGTGATCTACATGAACATGTGATCCATAAACTCACAAACACTAAATGTTTCTGTTTCCTCTCTTTCTCTCTCAGGTCAGCAGTTGTGGGTTTTGGCTCTGGGTCTCAACCCTCGCCGTCACACCGTCGGCATCCCAGAGTTCAAATATGTGGCTAACATGCATGGAAACGAGGTGAGAGAACACACACACATTCCCACAAACACACACACACACACACACAGCAGGACCCCTCCCTTTTGACAGGAAGCGGGACTAAAAAGAGCCTAAAGAGATCAACAAAAGCCATTCAGAGTCAAACACACTCCACACACACTTTTGTATTCAGTTGACAGACTGTGTGTGTGTGTGTGTGTGTGTGTGTGTGTGTGTGTGTGTGTGTGTGTGTGTGCATGCGCTTGTGTGTGTGGTGATGTGTATTAATCTCAGCTGAAAACCTTGGCTGAGTCAACATTAAAATATATTGGACAGCATTATTAAACAAATCAATGGAAACTGCAGAAACGACCAACAGGAGAGGCTCAGTGAGAGAAGATAATTGTATTGATTTCAGCTGAGACGCCGGTCGCTAACAGCCGCTACAGGAAGGACAGATACATCTTTCTCAGGTGTAGACTGCTGGAGAAACAAAGGAATCTATAGCAGAAAAACTGGATCGGCTCATTTAAACACTCACATGAATCTGCACCGTGTTGTTACAGAGAAGCTGCTTCAAACTGAGAGTATTCAACCGAACATGCTCGGTCATGTACAGTATGTCCCAGGCTAGCTACCTATACTAGCTCTCTGATTGGTTACTTGGTATGCCTGTCTACCAGTATAACCCAATACCTTTTCAATTTAATGATTTATTTATAGAGATGACAATGGGCAGTAGGATTGTTTGTTGGTCCAACTTTTGGATTTGGTCCAGATATTCTTGGTCCCCAGAGGATTCGACTTTGATGATCCACTGAACTTTTAATGTGTCCAATTTTGAGCCTAAAAGAGGCATTTAATATGAGCTTCAGCTGTATTTGGCTTTAAATGCTAGTTAGCAGCCTTTAGCATGCTAGTGCCCTCATGTAGATGGTGAACATGGGTTGCACGTGTGCTGAAATGTGGGGCACATCTGGGATGCACAACTGGGGAGTTTGCCCTCAGTTTCCAAGAAGGCCCCACATGGGTTAACCCAGATCGGTTGATGACGGTCCCTTGATGGGCTGCACACGGGGTTCATGATGTCTGAATGCAGCCCACTGGGACCCATCCAGTGCTCATGTTCTCTGTCTAAATTGTATTCCCATTTCGAGCCCATGAATTTTCTTCTTTGTTGCCCATGTGGGCCTCAACGCCAACCCAATCCAAAGCTCTCTGAGCCCATCTAAACCACTTGCTGACTATAAATCAGGTTTATAACAATAAAAGTTCAGGCAACTTACCAGGTTGTAACAATATGTCAGTAAAAAACAATCTCTCATTGGGCCAATGAAAAGTTTAAACTCCACTGATGTCATCATAACGACCTAAGTCATGATGCGATGCCAAATAGTTTGAGCCCCAAGCACCAAGGGGTTTGCTTCTTCTCCAGGAATCCACTTTATTGCCCTCGTGCATTCACAATATATAAACAAACCAATGTTATAATTTCTTTTGCAATATAATTCAACATTTTTAATACCTAACTGGAGCGCCAGGATATAAACAGGAACAGGAACCTCTCCAGCTCCCAGTCCGCACTCCCTGCTGGGGTCAAGCTGGACAGGAATAAGCTGGCCTCTGCTTCTCAAGCCAAGTCCCTATTCCTGAGCTCCTGCCTCCACAAAGTGCAGTGTTTGCACAGTTGATGTTTGGTGTCAATGCTCTGAACTTGTCACTTCCTGTTGCACTTCATTGGAAGGACTTGGGTGGGATACAAAGGGAAGCTGTGGCTGCGAAAGTGTGATCTTTGTGTGGTCTGAACACAACAGACTGTGACAGGAAATATTCTTCAAGATAACTCTGGGGAGGATTTCTTTTGTTCTACAAGATGCAGAGCTTAAACTGTGCAAAGAAACTCTTAGTGACGTGCACTATGGCTGGCCTACTCCTGACCGCACACTGCATGTGTGTGAAAGAAACTGGAAACGTCCTTAAATAGACAAGTCACGCCCGGACACACACACACAGTCAGCAAACAGAGCCAGTGGAGTGTGTCGGGTCAGAGGAAACTTCCAGAAAAAGGCCTTTTCACCGAGTCCACTCACGCACAGACAGACACACACAGACACATTATAACAGCAGGAAAGACGCCTCTGTTGAAAGTCTAAAAGGTGTCATGGAGAGATTATTGTGTGCTGTGCGAGTGTGTGTTTATGTGCAAAGTTTCCCAGGAAATACATTTCTGTGTGATAGGAGTTTCTGTGAAGTCTCAGTTCAGACTGAAATGTCTCAACAACTGTTCGATGGACTGCCAAATTTCTTTACTAACATTCATGGCCATGGGAGGATGAACCCTGATCCCATGACCTTTGTCCTCTAGCACCATTAGCTGGTCAAATGTTTTTCTTATCGTGTGCAACATCTACAAGATATAATGGGACAAAGTTTTGTATATTTGACAGTCATGGTTCCCAGAGGAGGAATCTTACCAACTTAGGTGTAGTAGCTGTTCAATGCCATTGGTCACGTGTTGTAAGCGTGAGCCTCACACAGTCATCCTGCACACTTTTTGTTTTAAAAAATACTGCTGTTTTTGTACAAAGATGGCGTATGCTTGTCTTTTGTAGTCACGTATCATTTATACTTTGGGCCCCTGGTAGGAAACTCTGTTGATTAGCAAAACAGCAACACGGGAAGCAAACAACGTCCACTGTACTGTTTAAAAATAAACCCTCAGAGAGAGAGAGAGACAAGGGTCAGAGAAGGTGAAGATGCATCCTCGAGGTTCACTCAACTCGTTCTGACAGAAGGCCGTTTCAGTCGGTAGCAGGAATGCACTTTGCCTTGTTGGAAAATTACGTGAGCTTTGGCGTGTTTGTGTGCTGATATCCAGAAGTCGCTCGGTTGCCAAATTAAACAGCTGTCTTTCAGAGGTCTGTTTGAACAGCACTTATTTGAATCTAAAAAGAGACACCACTCATTCTTTTCTCTCCTTAACCAAACAGCCAGCCTGCTAATTTTAACCTTTCTGTAATCTGCTCACATCACTTTATCAGCTCCTCCAACACGCTTGGATTCACATGGAGGCCTGTGGGTGATTTTATCTGCGCTGTAGCTTCGTGGAGATATCCATCAGATTTACATATTTCTCAGCTCCTATGGCATATTTTTAGCCAAGACTCTACCGATGGAAGTTTTCATCAATCCACTAATATTTCAGCAAGTGCAAGTCCAAATATTTCCAGGAGCAACACAGCGAGGATCACATTTGTGGTTTGGAGTGAACTGTCTCTACAAATATTGGTTGGTTTACAGTGACATTTTGTACAGAATTCATGGTCCCCAGATGATGAATAATCCTTACCTGGCTCTTTCTTTCCTGTGGCTTCACCTTAAGGTTCACATTTGTGGTTTAGAGTGAAATGTCTCCACAAATATTAAATTAATTCCAATAATGTTATGGTCCCCAGAAGATGAATCCTCATGACATGATGCAAACTTTGTCCTGTGGCATCAAAAAGAGATTCACATATGTAGCTTTGACTGAAACGTCTCAACAAACATTGCAGTCAGATTTTGTACACTCTTGGTCCCCAGAAGATGAGTCCTCATATTTTATCCCAACTTTTCTAGAAGCCACAAAACCATAAGGAGGTTCACATATTTGATTTTGAATTAAATATCTCCAGAGCTATTGGACAGATTCCAAAGCAATCATGTAAAGAAATTCATGATCCCCAGAAGATGAATATTCATGATTTGATCCTAAGTTTCCCTATACACCATCATGAGGGTCGCAGTTGTGTTTAACAAACCATCACAACAACAGTTCGTTGGATTGCCATTACATTGGAATGGACATGCATGTCCCCCAGAGGATGAATCCTGATTTACTGATTCAAAGATTACAACACAGTGAGGTTCATATATTTTGGGTTTAATTGAAATGTCTCGACCACTATTAGATGGATTGTAATACAAAATTTTGTAAAGATATTCATGGTCCCCAGAATGGATTGATTGCCACAACATTTTGACCAGCTTTCCTGTAGCCCTATATGAGGTTAATATTTTTTGTTTTGACTGAAATTTCTCAACAATTATGAGATGTATTGCAATGACATTTTTCAACAAACATTCATGGTCCTCAGACAATAAGTCCTTATGATGCCCACCCTAACTTTTGCTGTAGTGCCGCGATAATGTTGGCATAAATTTGAGTAAAATATCATTTTTTACCATGAAATGAACCCTCATGGCTTGATGCTAACTTTTCCTGGAGCAACACCACAATGTTCACACTTGTGGTTTAGGGTATCCTTGGATGGATTGGCCTGACAATTGGTACCAACATAGTGTAGTTAATAAAGTCATTGTTGTTTTTGTTTTTGAGTTTTGTGACAAAAAGAAAAATAAAGAACATCAGGAGCGTCATCCTTCAGGGCCGCAGGGTTAGAGGTGCAAACTGTGTGTTGTAGTGTGAAGGCAGCGAAGAGAAAAGAGGGAGGTAGTTTTGACGGGTGTTTCAGTGAAACAGAATGATGGCCTGAGGCTAAGCTAGTCCTGACATGTGAGTGTAAGTGTGCAGCAGCTGTATACACACACCTTTCCCACCCTTCTCTCTTTCTTCCCCCTGAGGCTCCCATTCATTCACAAAGTTTTCTTTCTATTCCCTGCCTACCATCCAATCAGCCCGTCTCTCTCAGAAAAACAGCCTGTGACTCGTCTCCGGATTGCATTTCGATTTCTCGCTGACTCACAACATCACTTCCTCCCCCGCTGTTTCTCATCAGGAGGGAACATGCAGACTCATGGAGCTGAAAAATTCTGTCCTGTTGTGTTAAAACAATCTGATATTTGGAAATGAACAAGTAAAATGAAACTGAGAATCACGGCCAAGAGGAAGTCGGAAAAACATCAGACCTTATTCAACTTTTCATCAAATTAACCCTTAAAATAAGTCCATATTTCCACTGTACGTTCTCAAAATAAATGTCTCCCTCTGATTAAGTTGTAACTTACCTTTGATTTGTGTGTTTCCAGGTCCTTGGCCGGGTGCTGCTGCTACAGCTAATCGATGACCTGGTGCGTGGTTACCGTAAGAACGAAACATGGTCATTGCAGCTACTGAACAGCACGCGTATCCACATCCTGCCGACGATGAACCCCGACGGCTTCGATGCTTCGGACACAGATTGCTTTTACAGCACGGGCAGGTACTCGCACTGAGTTTAACATATTATAGATCATTAAAGATGCTGTATTCTTTTTTTAAAGTAAAAACACTTAAAACTTAAGAAAAAGACTATAAAGTTCTTTAATGTTAAAAGTTAGTGTCTCTTCGAGCTCACTGGCGGAAACAGGACATCCAGGAGTGTATGCAAACTAAGCTAGCACTAGCATTAGCTTGTTTTTAGGTCCTTAGCTTGTTTAAAGGGTAGGATTCGTTCCATTTTTATTGTTCAGGAGATTTTAGGAGGAAATTATCTGCAAATGTCTCCTCAGCAGAACACAAGATTGGGTGATTAAATACTTCCCTTGGTGCACTTTGGCGTTGAAGAATGTTAGCTTAGCTTGTTTCTCTGGTAACTAAAAGTCTGTCAACTAAAACACCTTATTGTTAAAAGAAAAGAAGAAGAACTAAGAAGAGATGGTGACCTGAAGCAGTAAGAAAGAAGCCGGCTGGAAAGGTTTTAGTGTCCAGCCATCAAGCAAAAAGCCGACGCTAATGGAAAACTGTGCTGCTCGAAACTAGAACAATGAAATGGGCAGATAGAACCAAAACAGAATGAGGCCGTAAAACTCAAACAATGAGACAAAATTAGCAATAAAGCTCCATAAAGCAAAGGTGATCTGGATAATGTGAGTGTGTTTGTCACTAACATTAATGCTGTTTAACATGAACTGTGATCCAGCTTTACGGAGCAGGTTCAAAACTGCTTCTGGGCTTCTGCTGCTGACACGTCAAACTATGCTTTTTACAAACGTGCAGGCGTGTGCGTGTGTGTGTGTGTGTGTGTGTGTGTGTGTGTGTGTGTGTGTGTGTGTGTGTGTGTGCGTGTGCGTGTGTGTGTGTGTGTCAGACCAAATGTCAAAACAAGACTTAAAGACTTCAGACGACACACACACACACACACACACACGTGTAGCAGACATGTTGACTATAGACTAAACTATGTGATGCTCCAACGCCCAAAACAGTCTGATAGGCAGGAAACCAGACACACTGTAGATCTGTATCTCACACACACACACACACACACACACACACACACACACAGATTACAGCCTCTAAGTATCCAATTATAAGTGTTTTGACTTTTGCTAATGTACCGTGTATAAGTGTGTTTCTATGTCACTGTAGAAACAACGTTGTGGAGACATTAATCTCTTCACAGTCTCATTAGGACGACTCACAGAGTAATGGTCCGCACAAGGGTTTCAACAGCTACAGTGAAGGGTTTAGATTTGAGTATTGTTAACATATAGTGTGTGTGTGTGTGTGTGTGTGCTTACATCCACCAATTTCCACACCATGTAAGGAATTGTTCTCATCTTCAGCACTGAGGTGAAATTATTTCACCCGTTTGGGACCGAAAGCTTCTTTAAAGAATTTTCTTTAAATAGAATTAACTAGTTATTGTCGTTAACTGTGATTTATGTTCAACTTTTTATTGTTGTGGACTTAATAACAAGACATTTACTCTGAACAGAGGTGCAATATGAACTCAGATCTTCTTTCTTAGTATAATAATAATGATACTGTATATTATTAGATTATTAATACTGATTAATCAATGTTTTTTGGTGCTTTTAACTATCTTAGGTATATATATATCATTTTCAAATTAGAAGTTTTCCCATTGAAATCAATCTTGTCTTGTCTTTACCTTTAAAATGAGCCATAAAATCTTTAACAGAAAGCTTTACATTAAAATCTAAAATCTGACCTCAGAGTAAACTTTACTTCAACTTTGGTCAACATGGATAAAAGCTCTTCAACCAACCAACAGCACACGTCACTCCGCTGTTCACATCCCTCCACTGGCTCCCAGTCGTCGCTCGCATCAAATTCAAAAACCTGTCGCTCGCTTACAAAACAGCCAATAAAAACAGCTCCTGCCGACCGGAACGCCCTCATCCAGGTCTACACTCGCTCCTGCCAATGAAAGGCACCTGGTGCTCCCATCACAACAGGGCCCTGAGCCGCTAATAGACTCTTCTCCTCAGTCGTCCCCCGGTGGTGTAACGAGCTACCAAACTCCACTCGGTCTGCAGAGTCCCTTTCACCTTTAAGAAGAAGCTAAAGCTCTATTGTCATTTTTAAACTTTATTCCGATAAATAGCTTCAGTTAACTGACAGCAAAGTCATTCTTCTCTAGCAGTCATGATTCATCAAATTTCACAGCTTCTTCCAGCTTCTGTGCGTCTGTCAGGGACCTGTGGGGTCAAACAGTAACCGCTGATGTCTCTGCGTCATGTGACCCTCGCTCTTTTCTGTTAACCTCTGAGTTAACGTTGTTCTCTGTGGAGTTTAAACGGCGTTCTGTCACTGCTGTAAAAATAAAGACGCACTCCCTCCCTGGAGGTCAAAGGATCATGGGAAACTGTTTATTCAACTTAAGTGCCTTGCCCATGGGAGCCTCGGCAGCAGCTGCTGCGTCTCTTTGAATTACTGATGTCTTTTATTTTGAAGCTTTTCTATAAAATGTCCAAAAAGAGAAAAACCCTAAAAATTCCTCTTTTTGTCAAACCAGCAGAAAATTCTAAAATATCTGTCTTTGTCCTCCCGTCTATTTCAGGTTCAACCATAACCACATCGATCTGAACAGGAACTTCCCCGATGCTTTCACTGGTCTGCGAAGGCAACAGCAGCTGGACGAGAAGAAGAGAGAGGCAGAGGTCGGTCATTTATTCACGTAAAGGATGACAAACAGAAAGCATGTTCATCCGCCGCTTAAAATAGTACTCATTTGCTTTTGTTGGGAAATTAACACAGACAGGAAGTCAGAAGGTGTTTAAAATCTAGAGTCCCCAGCGTTATCCTTTAATAAATATATAAAATATCTTGTGTTCTGATTGGCTGGTTTCTGTGTGCTGTGTTTCAGGTCAGAGCTGTGATTGGCTGGTTGAGGATGGAGAGTTTTGTTCTCTCTGCAAACCTTCACGGAGGAGCTCTGGTGGCCAGTTATCCTTACGACAACAGCAACGGAGGTAAAGACACACAAACACAGAAGAAGAAGAGTTCACACTCGTTGGTTTGGAGGAGACGTGACTCAAAAGTTTCTCAGACGATCAGTTTCTAAGACAATAAGTCGACTAACTCGGTGGTCTGCATCAGTCCAATCTTAAGTGGTTTCCACTTCATATTTTAGCTAGTGAGAGAGAGACGGGAAGCGGCCTCTGAAAACTTGATCCAATTTCAGTTGAGCAACTTGCCCACACTCTCAATCAGATCTTATTTTGGCGGGGTGTCAAAAACCCTCCCACAAACTAATTTGGTTTCGAAAAACCCTGCAGCCTGTCCTACAAGTTATCAGGATGAATACATAATTCAGCCGCGTGTTTCTCTGAGCTTTCTGGGGCCTGAGGGTCCGTTTATTCTTGACACATCTCCTGCTGCCTTGCACACATGATTGTGGTTGAAAACAAGTTCAGTTTCTCCTCTTTAACTGGGGGCACTGTTTCTAAACGGTGTCATAAGCATCCACCTGATCTACACAGAGCAGAAGCTGCTTCAGTTTTCCGTCTGTGTTGATGCTAGCAGCTCTGTGACGCTGTACATGGTCATAGTGGTGATTTAAGCTAAACGCTATGACACAGGAAGCACTTAGGTACAAACAGCTTCTGTTGTTCTACAAATAAAACTGAAGAGAACTTAAAGCTTAAAAGTGAGTGTAACACAAGCTAACCTGCCAAACACCTAAAGTGTGACTCAATATGTACATGCTAATAGTCTACAGTCATGCTAGCAGCTCTGTGACGCTGTACATGGCCACAGCAGTGCTTTAAGCTAAATGCTAACTTGCTACACTCGCACATTGACAATGCTAACCACTTTTAGAAGCTAGTACTGTTTCTAAATGGTGTCATAAACATCCAACTGCAGAAGCAGCTTTAGTTTTCCGTCTGTGTCGACACGGGATGCATTCAGGCACAAACAGTCACTGTAGTTACACACATAAAACTGAAGAAAGTAGACAAAGCTTAAAAGTGAGTATAACACAAGCTAACCCCCCAAATACCTAAATTGCGACATGCTAATAGTAGATGTGGCCACAGTGGTGATTTAAGCTAAGTGCTAACTTGCTACACACTTAAAATGACAATGCTAAATGCTAATATTAAGCAGGTATAGTGTTCATTTCCCTAGTTTGGTGTGTTAGCATGCTAACATTAGCTAACGAGCACTTACAACAGTGTAGCTCAGAGGACAAAAAGAGTCTATAACTGCAAGAGTGGCTAAAAAACTACATGACAAATACACACATGCATTTATTTTAAATTATGTATTGTTATATTTTTTATTTTTGGACATAATTAGACACAAATTCTGCTTCTAAATTCGAATTGTCTGCTAATTTTGGTGATTAATTTTAGACCGTCTGTGTAAAATATGTTGTCTTGATTGGAGGATAAAAAGTGCACAAAAATTAAAGCTCACACTTGTTGCTTCCAGGCGGTGAGCTGATGGGCGGGGCCAGCGTGAGCCCTGATAACGACGTGTTCGTTCACCTGGCCAAGGTGTACTCCTACAACCACGGCTCCATGCACCACGGGGACCGCTGCTCCGACGGCAGACCGTTCCTTGACGGCATCACCAACGGATACCAGTGGTATCCTCTGGCAGGTCAGCATTAAACTTTACATACACAATGGGCAAATGACATCCTGTTACTGTGAATGTTTCTTATTCAAGGTGTTTGAGGGTTCATTCCTAGAAAGAGGTGAGGGGAAACCTGCACAGGATGAAACAGAAACATCACCGATCTGCCTCCTCTGGTTTCCTGCTGCAGAAACTTGATCACTGCAACCTGATCACCTCACTGACATCAACTTTACCTGAACAAACTGTACACTGCAGCTGTATACGGCCATGTTCACCTGCAAAATACACCTAATGATCCTCAGGCACCCAGTTTTTAATGACTAGATCTTTTAATTAATGGAGAAGGCAGACAGACACACCTTTTTATTGGTAGAGACATGTTGCTACATCTGTGTGTGTGTGTGTGTGTGTGTGTGTGTGTGTGCGTGTGCGTGTGCGCGTGCAGGTGGGATGCAGGACTATAACTACGTGTGGGCTCAGTGTTTGGAGCTGACTCTGGAGATTTCCTGCTGTAAGTTTCCTCCAGTCGTAGAACTTCCTGCTCTGTGGACGGAGAACAGGAAGGCTCTGCTGGCCTTCATCCAGCAGGTCCACCTGGGTCAGTACCTGTCTGTCTACCTGTCTTTCTACCTGAATGTCCGGCTACCTCTGTCAGTTTAGCTGTCTACCTGTCTGTTTATCTTTCTGTTTTTCTGTCTGTTGGTCTCTTTCCCTGTCTGTTAACCTGTCTGTCAAGTACTTCCTTACTTTACCTGTCTATCTGTGTCTTTACCTGTCTGTCTGTCTATTTACCTGTCGGTCCGTCATCTTGTCCTTGTCTGTCAAGTAGTTCCTTAGTTTACCTGTCTGCCTGTCTGTTTACATGCCTGTCTGTCAACAGCTGTCTTCAGTTTATCTATCTGTGTCTGCCTTTCTGTCTGTCTGTCTGTCTGTCAGTCTGTCTTTTTACCTGTCTGTCTTTCTATCAACCTGTCTGTTAGTCTATCTGTTTACCTGTCTATCTGTCACTTTATCTGTCTGTCTCTTCGACAGCCTGTCTGTCTATATTTTTTCATGTCTGTCTCTTGTATATCTGCATGGCTGCATTTCTAATTGTTACCTGCCTGTATCTCTACCTGTCTTGTGTCCACCTGTCTTTCTTTTTACCTGATCATATGTTTACATTTCTGTCTTCATACACGTCCCTGTGCTTACCTGTCTGTGTGTTTACCTGTCTGTCCCTTTAATTGTCTATCTGTATCTTAATCTATCCATTCATATACCTTTGCCTTAACCTGTCTTAGCCTCGGATCAATAATTAATAATCACCTGATACCTGTTTGTGTGTGTTTGTGTTTAGGGGTCAAAGGTCGTGTTCTTAACGGCTCTGGTGATCCGGTCCAGAATGCAGAGGTGGAGGTCAAAGGTCGCAGGAATATGTGTCCATTCAGAACCGACAAACACGGAGAATACTACAGACTTCTGCTGCCTGGAAACTACAGCTTCACGGTAAATCACAGTGATACAGCGCCCCCTGGTGGTGGAACAATACTGCCCCACACGGCCACTGTCAAGAGAAGTTTAGCCTTTAGTCTTTAGTATTTTACCTTAGAAAATATGAAGCAGTAGAAAAGTATAATTTGTTTAAAAACTTTGCATTAAAATCACAGTTGAGCTGACAGTTAAAGCAGGAGAGCTAGCTATGTCAGGTGAAAGCTAGCTAGTGGGATAGCAACAGGCTAGTCATGGTAGCTTAAGCTGAAACTAACAGAACTTTCTGTAGCTAGAATCTGTAACTGAACATTTTTAATGAATCTTTGTGATTCACTTTGTTATCACGTAACTAAATAACGCAGTAGCTAAGTCCTGCTAAAGCTAACTAGCTTAGCAGAGTAGCAGCAACTGCCATTCCAGCTTTTGACTTTTTTTTTTGAATTTCACATGATTTGGTGAAGTTAACCTACCTTTTTAAATTGCATTTAATCATTTTTATTGATTGCAGTATAAAAAGTTGAAATTATGATGTCACTTCCTGTGTAGCCTCTGTTGATAAAGCATTGTTACAAATGGCTGTTGAGATTTTCTTAAATCTAGAGCAAAATCTGAAGGTTGTGTTTGAACTTTGGCTCTCTAAACTGTAAATATTTAAAGCAGACAGGAAGACAGACACTAACTAATAAGCAAACTAGTTTAAAAGGAAGTCAAAGTGTTTGTTGGTCATGTGTTTTCCCCTGAGGAGTGCAATATCTTTATTTATGGTTTTTTTCTCACTGACAAATACAGACGTAAAATTGGAGCATACAATCGCTCTGTTATGCTGTTTGTCAGCAAGCTTGAAAACATTCATTTCACTGCTTTTCTAGGGAGTATTTCTGTATTTTTAGGTAGATTTCATTACTTATATTACATTAACATTCTTCTTCTCTAATGTCTTTGATTGACAGGTGAGGTATCCAGGCCATGAGGTTTTAACAGAGACTCTTAACGTCCCGCATGGTCCTGATCACTACTCCGCCATGAAACATGACTTCCAGTTACGACAGATCCCTACAACAACAGGCCGCACCCCAGTTAAACCTACCCAAGCTACCCTCACCCCTACCTGTAACCTCACGCTACACCTGGGGGGAGGCGGGGCCATCACAAGGCCCACGTGGAGGCTGCTAGGTGTGGTACTCGGCCTGGTGGTGGTGCTACGATCCCTGATCGGCTGAAGGTTTGAATCTTCAACCTGCAAGAAAACAAAGAACAAAATTAAGTGGCTCAGCCGAGGTTTCTCAAGAGACGTTTTGAGTTTACCTGTGGCTGCCAGCTTTGTCACCTCTAAAAATGTCTTATTTAGGGGGGACAGGATGGAGGAAGCCCTGGTCACAGAAGGAAGCTCATGTCTTTCAGAAATGGGTGTTACTCACTAATCAGCCCTCTTGACGGAAGACATTTTAACACTTGAACAAAGCAGACAACACTGTTTTTCCTACTATGAGATGTACACATTTCTGTTAGCTGGTGAGCTAACAGCTAAAACGCTAGCAAATGGGAACAAACTAGCTGGTTTAGTTACTTACCAGCTTGTGGTGCAACACTATAATAACAGTTTGTAAAGTGGCATGGATGAGCACTAAAAAACTACAGATGGTAAGCTAACAGCCAACAAGCTAGCAGCTGGGAACAAGCTAGCTGGTTTGCTACGTAGCAAGCTTGTGTATCAGGCAAATGGCAGAAATAGTGGAGCTTGGGAGCTAACAGCTTATACAGAAGACACCTGGAAACATGCTCTTGTTTGCCACAACAGCCTAGCCAGCTGGTTTGCTAGCTAACTAGCAAGCTACAGCTCAGTAGCTTGCTGGACCTGTCAACACAATTATTCAAGAAACTTAAAAGTACATCTGGCTAACTGTCTACAAACCGTTCCTCCTTTGTGAAGCAGTTTTTAAAGGAGGTAAAAGCAGGTTAAAGTTCAATCATTCATGCTATTAACCAATAATAGCTACCTATGTTTTCTTGCTTTTATTGTTACCTGAAAAAATCAGCACTCTCAAGATGTTTTCACTTTTGGACATTTGCAGAAAAGTTGATAAAAGCTGAACTTTGTTGGAAATCGGAAAAAACCCCCCTAACTTCTGCAAGTTCCTCTCCAGCGTCTTCAATCTACATTGTATTTAAAGGGATCACAGAAGGCAAAGTCTCTGCTGCCAGAGGACTTCCAGTGTTCCCTGCTGAGATGTTACATCATGTGAAGGGGTGTAGGCTGTGATATGGTTCGTTAACTGTGGTGGAGCTTGACCATGTAATTTTATATGCGAGGAGGAGCACTTTAAAATTAGCACTTGCAGGGATGCTGTTCTTAGAAAGGGTAGCATTTAAGCAGGGGAAAAGGACATTACAGTAATCAAGTGTTGAAACTGTTACAACACGAGCTGTGAAATTGAAGCCACACTTTAATCATCTTTACTCACTGGGTGCGTTTGATTTACGGCTCCGGAGAGTCAAGTCATCAGACATGTTCGCACAGGCGCTCATTCTTTATGCTTAGCTCGGAGGTAGGAGGGTTAAATCATCCCATTCATGCCTACAGGACAGATGCCAAACTCATGCTCTGAGTCATTCAAATCTGAACACAGAGACATGAGACACATAGTTTTAGATCCGTTGTAATTTACACTTACTCATGTTTTTTTTGTCTATTGTGAGTAATTGTCCTTAAATCTGCATGGAAATAATTGGGGGGAATAAACGCTCCCATTAGCTGCAGAACCTGCCTTAGAAAAATCACATTTTTGAGTTTCCTTCAGTATTAAAGGAATCCAGTGATAGCTGTCTCTAGATCCATGAGCACACTTCAAACGGGAAGTGGTCGTAGCTAATTCGGCATACTTTTAATGGTGCCCATTTGCCAAAATGTTAACATATATGGGCACACGTTCTATCTGATTACATTGAAACACTCGACTTCCTGTTTAAATCCCATGAAAGCATTTTGGGATTTGTAGTTCCAAGTGTAATTTCCTCTCAAATAAAAGTATGAGTGACAAAATCCATCCCAGTATCTTTGAGGAACGCTCGGCCTCAGCTCATACAGTATCTGTACAGCGTATATATTTAAACACAGTATTTATATATAGACAGATGTGTATCGATTTCACAGCAGCTCCAATAACACAACAACAGGTGTGACGCCTATATTTAACACGGGGTCGGAGGTCAGTGAACGTCCTCACTCGTCCTGTAACTCAGCGGCCTTCTGCACATCTCTCTCCTCATTCAAACCTTCTTTTTTTTTTTGCCAAATATTGTATCAGGTTTTTTCTACTTTTGTACCGTTTGATATTAAATGTTGCTTCGTGAAAGTGCCATGTTGTAACTGCCGTGACTGCAGGCTTCAGTCAAACATCAGACCTCATAATAGTTTTTACTCCTGTTTCATGTTTCATTACTCTGTAAAAAACACACAGTGGATCTGGTTACTTAATCCTACTTGACCTGAAGTAAACTGTCACTGCTCGGTTCTCCTGGTTCGTGAAGGAATCGTCATTAAAAGTACAAACAAAGAACAATTGTACTGTGTTATTGTGTACTTTACTTATTGTTTATCTATATATGCATTAAACTGAGATATTACATGTCAGTCTGAGGTGCTGGAAATGTTCATTTTAACTTTTGAACATAGCTAGACTCTGTCATCACCCCTCCGTTGCCCTCTTCATGCTATGCTAGGCTAACCAGATGCTAGTTGTAGCTTAATACTTAAAGTTCCTTTAAAATCAGATTATACGTTGTTACACGTAAAAAAAAATTTTGACAACTCTTTTTTCACTTAGGTTTTTTTGTCCATGATGCAAACAAACTTCAAGCTAGCTAGCAGCTATGGGTCCTCATTAGCTGTGTCCTGATCCAGGGGGCTGCATCCTTCGAAGGACGTATCTGAAGGACGATTGCGTCACAGCGGTGCTTCAAAGGCTGTCGCATTTCGAAGGCAGATGCAGACGAAAGCGTCCTCCTTATCCTGGCCCTAAAAGGATCCATTTTATGCGTCCTTCATGGCCCAACGTATCCCGAGATTCATTGCGCGTCAATTCAACAAGGTGACAGGTGCTCAAGCGGTCAAGGAATACACTTTGAAAGGTAGTGTTTTTGGTTTTTACTCAAACAGCTAGGAATACCTATGTTAAAACGCTAAAATCCCCTTGAAACAAATTATCTTTAAATAATAGGTTAAGTTACTTGATGTTAGCTATGTTAGCTAGTTAGCTAGCTACCTGTTGCTAGGCAATAGAAGCGGCGCTTTGTGACGCAAGGGTAAGGGCGGGAACAGCTGGGGACACAAACAAGAAATCCTCCGAAGACCAGACCGTCTCAATTCAGTTCGGCATTAGCGTCAACACATGCTATGCGTCCTTTGTAGGCTGCGTCCTTCGAAGGATGCTGCCCCCGAATCGAGACTCATATTAAGTGTTAATGGCTAATGTGAATGTACGCCGTTTTCCCCTTGTTGATAAAAGCGTTAAAGTTGCAGCAGATGGACTTTTTGTGCCAGTAACAGACGTGTTTGTTCACAAAATCTGTTTCCACCAAGATACCAGACACATCTGAAGGCCAAGTAAAGACAAGTAAAACACACCGCCTAGTAACACAATCCAATGGAACAGCTACATCTAGTGTAACTTTAAATTTAGTTTCAATACATCAGCATTAGTTTTTTAAATGAACAGCACCATGTAAGTGTGATTATGCAGACACCGCTGCCTCTCTGTGTTCTCAATGAAGAACTGCACTTTTAAACTTAAGACTGGATTGGTCCTCATGTTTTCTTCTCCTGCCTCTTCTTCTCTTCTCTCCTTAATCAGAACATTTGTTGTTTAAATGTTGGAGGAGTCTGCGTGCGGTCAGATTGTCAACTTGCACCCATGGAAACACTGCAAACAGGAACTACTAATATGTCTTTAGGCAAACTAATTTGGCACTTTTAATGGCGCCAGTTTTCCAAAAGTTAAACAAAAAAGGGGCCTGAAGAACGCGACACTACAACAGCTTTTATGAGGTTGTGCTGCTAATGGCTGTAATGTTTTTGGCTTCCCCCATTTTCACATTAAAGTCATGATGAAGTTAAAGCAGGAGCAGCTCTCCACGCAGGAATAAATCAAAGTGAAAAACAAATTTAAATAGTTCATTTTAATTAATATATCACATGATCCATGACAAAAGGAAAATCAGTTTAATGCCAAAAGTCTTCATGATTTCATATTCACATTTATAAAGTTTTATTCTCTTAAAGGGGCGGTCCGCTCACATCCATCACAGCTGTTAGTCTCTTTGGCACTGCAGGACGTCTGTTCACGGCTGAGCTGCGTTCACATTCATCCAGGGTTCAGTATGAAGCTTGAGACGGGTTAAAATGTTCATTTAGAACCACGCAGATCTGTTTGTAGCATCTTCACATCCTGCTTTATCTGTTCGTGCAGCTGCTGCATCTTCACCAGGAGCACCACAGAAGAAGAAGGAGACAGGAAGTAGCCTTCTGCTGTGGTCCAGCTCAGTCTGAGCCCTCCTGGTTCTCTAAGATCGGATCTGAGGACAAAACATGAGGTACCATATTCACATCAATACAGAGAAAATGTCGGATTCCTGCTTCTTAATTGTGAATATTTCCAGTTTCTTCACAACATTATGACATTAAACTGAACCTCTTTGAGTTGTGGGAAAAAAGTGACATTTACGGACGTCATCCTGGTTTTTTGGGAAACTTTCATCAACATTTTCATTATTTTAAAGGTCAAAGGTTACCTGTCAGTGTGCTGCTGATGTTAGGAGGCGACACTATCAGCACTGTGCTCCCAGGTGTTATCCCAGAATGCACCACTGGAGCATCAACAGAAGGGGAACTCAGCTCCTTAAACAAACACACACATGTACAGCTGTATAATTGATCAATAAGAGGAAAAATATTACATTTATGAAAATAAAACAGTCATGAGAGAGAAAAACTCGCTAAGCTGTAAAGGCAGAGCTTTTCAAAATAAAAGCATGTTTGTTCTGAAGCTGTAAAAACATGTAAACAGTCTGTTTTTACCTTGTCAGTGAAGCCGTCCGTCATTGGCTCCTGTGTTTCCGTGATGACGCTCTCCGTACCCTCCAAGAGACTTGTAGCGTCGAGGTGGTCCTCCTGGCTCTCTCCCGCCGTCTCCACGACCAGCTGTGATTGGCTGAGAGGATCCGAGGAGGCGGGGTCAGAGGTGACGGTCTGGATGATGACACCGTCGCTGGAGCAGAGGCCGTCCGTCTGAGGAGAAGGAGGAGGAGGAGGAGGAAGTGTCAGCTGATGTTTCAAAATAAAACAAACAAATAAAACTGCGTCTACGACTGACCGACAGGCTGTGGAGGATGATGTGTTCGTGTGATGAGGGGGAGGAGCCTGTCGTCAGGGTAACCGTGCTGTTGTTTGCTAAGCTGAGAGGGAGACCCTGACTGGCTGAGAGGCTGAGCGGAAGGCCCTGATTGGACGTCGTCTGGAGGTAGTAGGTGCCCGGGGTGCCGGTGGGCTGCAGGTGGAAGGACTGGAAACACAGAAGAAGAAAAACAGGAGATGAGGAGTCAGAAAGTTCTAGAAACTGCTGACAAGATAATTAAGATAGTTTGTTTATATCGTGTGACAGTTTTGTGCTTACAGGCAGGATCTCGAAGGTCTGCAGAGCTCCCGTGTTCAGAGTGATGGTTTCACTGTCGCTGGCTGCTGCTGACGAGTCCGAGGCTTTAAGAGACACACAGATCCACAGTCAGGAAACAATGACACGTACAGACACACGCAGCTGGAGCAGTGAAGCTGGAGTCTAAAGAGTGAGCCTCACCCAGGTGTGTGATCTGCAGCGGGATCTGTACGGGGATCTGCAGAGCGGCCACAGAACTGGGGGCGGGGCTACTGCCGCCCTCCTCCAACCGGGTGAGTCGGATCTGCAGGGAGGAGGGGCTTCCTGGCCCGGACGATGTCTGTGAGGACGCCATCAGCTCCTGGAGGCCCTTTAGGAGGACTGAGGACACACGGGTCTGAAGTTTAACAGGTTTCTTCTTTCGGTTTGTTTACGTTTGTGTGTCTTTGTGTGTGTGTTTACCGCTGAAGGGGATCTCCTTGTGATTGGCTACTTGTCTCTTGATGCTCCACCACTTTGATCGCAGCCACTGAGGCGATCGGACGCTGCTCCACCCGCCCGCCAAATCCTCCCACTTGATTTCATTCTCGTCCTCCACCTCCAGCTCCGCGATCCTGAAACACATCGATTAATTTAACACCTTTATGTCGTTAATTTACACAAACACACCGACTGTCCGTCCGTACCTGCGTATGAGGTTGAGGTCGTCCTCCTTCATCCACTCCGTCCCTCCGCTGTGTTTCCAGTTCAGGTAGTTCAACCATTTCGATCGACACTGTTTCTCTGAGCGCGTGCGAACCTGATCGGCCACCGACGCCCAGGACACGCCTCCTGTGACCGCTGACCCCGGCGTTACGCCCGCCATCTCGTACACGACCTCCGCCAGACGCCTCTCCTCCTCCTCGCTCCATTTACCTGATTTAAAGAGACGACAAACAAGACAATAAATAGACTTATAGACAAACTTAATTCAGGCTTAACAAACCAAAATGAGTGTAAGAAGAGTTTTTAAATTTTATTCCATCAGAGTGATTTACTGATTCCTGTGCTGGTTGACAGCAAACGAATGGAACTTATTTAACATATTTCATAACTTTCAGACTCTTGTTTATTGCCCTGAATGATTTTCTCTACCTGTGTTGCACGTGTCTTTCATCAGTCGGCAGCGGTCTTTGACAGAAGAGGCGCTGCGACCCAGAGCGGCTCCGATAGTCGCCCAGTCGTTCCCGTGTTTCTCCCTCAACCTGAACACAAACCCGGGACATATTTAAAAGAACTTAATGTTTTTATTTTTGTTTTATAAAAGCATCCACAGAAGTTTTACTCACGCTTTTAGCTTATCTATCTCGTCAGGTGTGTACCTTAAAGAAGAAAAACAAAAGAATAGGTTAAAGGGGAGTAAAAACGTGTATTTTTCTGTCATCGTTTCATCGTAAACTCACTTGCCGACGTGGTTTCGGTTGTCGTACATTCGTAGAACTCGTCTGTAGACGGCGAACAGCGGCCTGTTTAACCCCAAAGCCACCGAGCGATAGAAGTCCTTCCTCTCCTCTTTGGACATCTCAAAGATGATCTCTGCGGGGTCTTCGATGCCTCGGCCCTGAAACACAAACACAGAGACATGAGGAACACGGACAGAAGAGGACGTGACGTGACGTAGAAAAAGTAACGTACCTTTACGTAACGTTCGATGTTGCTCATCAGAATGTCGATCTCTTCTTTAGACCACATGCCCTGCTTCCACTTGTGACCTGAAGGGAAACAGGAAATACATTTATTCTGCTGACTCAGTAGTTATTAATAGGTAGTCAAATATGCGATTGTGTAATTGTTCCTGAGCGAACCTTTGTTGGTCAGTGTGTCTTTGTCCTCTTTGGTGGTGAACCAGGCCTGACTGACAGGCGACACCTCTGCCTTCTGATTGGGCGAGAGAGAGTCCTCGTCCTCCTGCAGAATCTAAACCACAAACAACACATTCATGAACCACAAAGATCCGGCTTAATTCATCTATTTTTTAAATGAGGTTTGGTGTGTCTCATATTAGAGGTAGGAGGAACTTCTTAAAACAAACTCGCCTGTCCTAACTTTGGGAAGCAGCAGAAGAAGACGAAGAAAGGAGAGAAGAGAGGAGGTATACCCGTACCTGAATCTGAGCGACGCCCTCCTCAGAGAGATCCCCGTCTGCTGTGGCCGTCATCGTCACCTCGAAGCCTTCGTCGTTTTCTGACACTGAGCAGAAAAAACAAAATATTTAATGGAGGTCTGCACAGGGAGGGAGGGTTAGACATTTCATCAATCAATGTGTGTGTCTCACTGGGTAAGGTGACAACAGAGAATTGAGGCGTGTCAGAGTCTTCATGTTCGTCTGTAGAGAGACGCAGTTTCTTCTGGAGGGGCTCCGAGTCCTCGTCTGCACACACACACAGAAACATGTTATATTTACAATCAGAGGACCGTACATTACACAGTGCAGTACTTTCTAAAAGTTTTTGTGTGTGTTAACCCACCATTATGAGGACAGTGCAGTATGATGCTTCCATCACTGTCCTGAGTGAGCGTGACGGCCTTGACGTTCTCTAACGCTGCAGCCTCCTCCTCCTCTGCTGCTGAACTCATCCTGCACCTGCTGATCAGACAAAACACAAGACAATGACTGCACACGCTGTAACAGTCACTGCAAGACCTGTGGTTATAAACATTGAATGTATTGTTAGATGGTAGATGTACACTCTGGGTAGAAGGGATTAATATACATGTTATATATTTTTGATAAAGATGTAAACCTGTGGAAGCAGCTCAGGCTGTTCCTTACATCCTGTGCAAACAGAAGCTTGAGGTGACTTTTAGTCATGTTTTCCTTGAAATATGTTGTGATTGTTGTTCAGCACGTGTCAAAACAGAGCTAGGATCATGTCCTAAAATTTTAAGTTCATTTAAAGTGAGTATTAATAGGAACTTCCCAAACTGAAACATACAAATTGAAAGCCAAACTCTGTGTCGTCTCTGAAACTCTGATGATCCATAAAACAAGTAACTTATTGTAAAAACTTTATTATTGAGCTTTAAGTGCTGGCTACCGCCCTCTACTGTTTTCTCGCGAGCACTAAAATATGTGTATCAACAGCAAGCCAGACAATCCAGTGTTTTAAAGTATTGCTCATAATTTGTCAATATATATTGTGCTTGTTAGACAGTGTGTATGCCGAACTGTAGCTGGATTTCTATGGAAAGGTTTTACTACAAGTTTAAGTCGGTACTTTATGCTTTCTTTGAGAATTGGCAAAACTATGTAGAATTGGTCATTTTTTGAATTGGGTTCTGCGTAGGGTCCCATATATCGCTATCTGGAAAACACAGGGATTCAAAGCAGAGATGGATGACTTTATTCGATATAAATTCATGAAGTTTTATTTAAAGAAACGTCACAGTATACAACATTTGCTACTTACTATCTCCAAAAGCACTTCTAAAGTAATGTGAAATGATATTTGACAATATGGATCATTATGACAGCTCTGATGCTAACAGTTAGCATCCAGCCAGCTATCCAGCTAAATGAAAGACGAAAATTCTCCGGCGCCATGTTCGTCGACAAGGTGAAGCTTATGGCGTCTGTGCGGTTTGACGCTGTCCTGCTGCTTTATTCTCGATTTTTTTTACACTCAATGATTTCTGTGCGCTGCCCCGCGGCCCCGACTACCAAACAGAAAGTGAATTTTACTTTTGATTCGGCTACTTACTTCCTGTTTTTGGTCCGGGGACTTGTGAGTTACCAGGATGAAGGTAAGTGCCAGGATGCAGGATCGGGCGTCTGAGGGCCGACGGGTTGCCAGATAAGAAGATTATCCGTAAACTGGACGTTTTCTTTGCCATTAGGAAGAGTAGTTTCATTAGGCTCATACATTTAAATTAGACCTGAAAATCAATCGATTAATTTTCTTTTAGGAACATAAAATGTATGGCCAACAATAATGATTATCATGGCAAAACGTAAAATATTAATTGGTTGCAGCTTTCTAAAGTGAGACTTTTCTGTTGTCTTTTGAACATGTGTACATAATTGTAATTTAAGAGATACGATTAGATGAGATGTTACTTGAAAACTGCTTTTATGGTGGTAGCAATACAGACTAAACATTTAATTTAATAGATCAGTGTTTTATTGATAGTTCTTTAGTGACACTGGAAAAAATAGTTGCTGAAGATCACTGATTAATACTAGGAAGTGGTTGAAAGCTCTGTCAAAAGGCAGCAAGCGAATCTGGGGTTGCGACTTTGTGGTTTAAGTGCGTAATTACTTATCTTGAATCAAAAACAGTTCATTTTCAGTTTGAGAATCAAACCTGGCAACCAGATTTCCGTTCTAAAATCTGTCCGGGGAACAACCTGAGTTGTTCAATTTTGGCCTAACATGATTCATGTGAAATAGATGTTTAAAAATGGACTTTTACCTAAATAAATATGGCTTATTTTATAGATTTAGTCCCGCAAATACAGTTTGTTGTAAACGATTAGTTATTTGTTGAAATGGAAGTGGTTCCGCTGTTATTTCACCCGGACCACTATTAGTGACGAACCAATGATTCAAGCTGCCAAAATCCAAACCACACATTTTAACACTTCCAGCTGAAATTAAGCCAAGATATGGGCGAGAAACCAGTCAGAGTGTAAGTATAACTTTATATATACGTGAACTTAAATGGCGTTTGGTTTTATCTATTTAATTATCGTTGAATTAAGTTTCATTTTATTCAACATATCAGGTGACATGGTGAGATTTCCAGTGTCTACGTTATCGATGAAGTTTTTATAAATAATCTGAAAATCTTAGGGTTAAAATTAAGTTTAATTGTTACGATACGAGGTGACTCCAACCGGAAACACCTCGTCCCTGCCAATTTTAAAACTGTTTTTTTTTTAGCTTGGCTTGTGGGGACGTTGAAGGCAGGCTGACCGCTCTGTTCAATCGAGTCCAGACAATCCAGAAGAAGACCGGACAGTTTGATGTAAGTCAATGTGACATTCTCTCTATTGTGAATTTACAGAAAAACACTGAAATATCCGAAAGATTAGATTTTTAGTAAAGTGTCAGCATTAGTAACACTGAGACCATCCGTGTGTTGATGTTTTCCTCGCAGCTGTTATTGTGTGTCGGAGAGTTTTTTGGGACGACACCAGAGGCTGAAGCAGAGTGGCAGCAGTACAAAACAGGAGCCAAGAAAGGTACCGTTTACAAACCTTTACAGAAACTATTTGTCGAAGTCTCAAATCTAAAGTCTGGATGACAATGTGAGTTTTAATTTTTGTTATAGATCTTGTATATTGCATGACGTCAGGGTCCACATTTAATTCAACCTTCCTGCATGGCCAGAACTTTCTTCTATACTGTTGTGTTGCATGGATTATACAAAAGGTTGTTGCAGTAAATGTTACTAAGCCTTAAAGACAGGCCAAGTAGATAATTATTAGATAGATGATTTATAGATATATCGATAGTAATGAAAAAAAAATTATATTTTGAACGTAAGTCTCTTTTTTGTGCCTCCTCAGCTCCCATCCACACCTACATCCTCGGCGCAGCGAGTCAGGACACGGTGCAGAACTTCCCCAGCGCTGATGGCTGCGAGCTGGCAGAAAACATCACGTATCTCGGTGAGACTGTGCTGTAGAAAACAGCGGATGCAGACTAACAAGCAGGGACAAGACATGAGTGACTGACATGTGGATTAAACATCTTAATCTGTGTGTTTAAGGTCGGCGTGGAGTCTTCACGGGCGTGTCAGGGCTACAGATTGCCTACGTCAGCGGTCGAGAGGCCCTGCAGGAACCTGCCCCCTCTCACTGCTTCACACCCAAAGATCTGTCAGCCCTCGTGGCCCCGCTGACCAGCAGCTCCAAGTTCAGAGGAGTCGACATCCTGCTGACATCACAGTGGCCCCGAGGAGTGTGGCACTACGGAAACAACCCGGTACCAAAGAGTTAATGTCCAAGATATATTTAAATATTGTTCTTGATGCATTTAAAGGTGTTTTGAGGCTCTTCTGTCGCTTTCGTGTGTCTCTGTTGCAGGAAGTGAACACAAAGTTCTGTGGAAGCGGCTCCGTCGCAAATCTCGCCGACAAACTGAAGCCAAGATACCACTTTGCTGCACTAGAGGGCGCTCACTATGAACGACTCCCATACAGGTAGACCGCACAGCTGCTGAGCATAAGTTTTATATAAGAACAAAGTGAAGCTGATGCAGAACTGCCTTAAACCTGCATTCTTTCTAATGTCCAGCAGGGGGCGACTCCACAGGGAGTAAAACGTTCTGACTGATGTCTGAGTGATTCATCCTGTTACACTTTATCTGTTAACATCCTTGTAAATGTGTTTCCGTTCATTGTCAGGAATCACATTGTCCTGCAGGAAAACGCTCAGCACGTCAGCCGCTTCATCGCCCTGGCAACCGTCAACAACCCAGCCAAGAAGAAGGTGTGTGTGTGCGTGTCTGTGTGTGTGTGTTTTCATAGTCTTAAACTTTCCGTGCATGTTATTGTCTGAGTATGTCACTGAGAATAAACTTCAACAAATCCACGTAGAAATCGTAGGAAAAAAAGATTCATAACTGCAGAACTTGCCTGAGAAAAATCACATTTTAAAGTTTTCTCTCGCGTCAAAGTAATCCAGTGAAAGTTGCCTTTACGTACATGCTTATACAGCAAACAGGAAGTGCTTATAGCTAATTCGGCACACTTTATGCTGCCGAAATGTAAATAAAACAGGCTATAGTTACCAGGTCTCAAGCTGTAGCTCACAATGTGACATTACACTTCCTGTTAACATCCCTAAAACAGTTTGTCACATCCTGAGCTGTCTCTCTGTCTGTTTTCAGTACTTGTACGCCTTCAACATAATCCCCATGAAGACGATGGATCCATCAGAGTTGGTGAAGCAGCCGCAGGACGTAACAGAAAACCCCTACAGGTGCCCCAAAGTCAAGATGGACAAGCAGAAGGCGAGCTTCAACACCACGGAGGAGGAGGTACAGACTGGGTGTGTGTGTGTGTGTGTTTTAAATCGATGTGTGATGAGTTTTATTTTGAAATCTCTACCCTCTCTCTCTGTCCTTCCTGTCGTCCGTTCAGGAGCCGGCCAGTCAGTTCTTCTTCGACCTGAGCAACAAGCAGGGCGGGGGTCATCGGGGCCGCGGCAGGAAGAGACACCCGGACGGGGACGGACGAGGGCGAGAGCATCAGGCTGACGGAGAGGGGCACAAGCAGCCACGCAGACACCGTGAGTCCGAACGCTGAGACATTCCCAACAGCTTAACTTGTTCTGGTGTTTTAAAACGAGGCGAGTGATGAAACCGTACGAGTCACATGTCGTCTTTCTGTCGTGTGCAGCTCAGCCCACAGGTCCCTGCTGGTTCTGCCTGGCCAGCCCTCAGGTGGAGAAACACCTGGTGATCAGCATCGGCTCACACGTGAGATGATTCTAAATACAGACGGACATGTCTAACACATCAGAGTAGATAAAGCAGCTTTGATCACCACTTACCTGGCTGTTTGTGTGTTGCAGTGTTACCTGGCGATGGCGAAAGGCGGTCTGACTCCGCAGCACATGCTCATCCTGCCCATCGGTCACTACCAGTCTGTGGTGGATCTGAGCTCCGATGTGGTGGAGGAGATGGAGAAGTACAAGACGGCGCTGAAGAGCTTCTACAAGAGCCGGGGGGAGCGCTGCGTGCTGTTCGAGAGGAACTACAGGAGCCAGCACCTGCAGCTACAGGTGAGACCTACAGACCTTCTGTAGAGTCAGTGGTAGAAACACAAACAGGCAACATTTCTGCTGTTTGACTGCAACACATTCCAAACACACACAGATTACTGCCACCTGTTTTCACCATGTCGAGGTTGCTGTCCTGCGAGCTCCCGGTGCTGTTAGTTGAGCTCAGCCTGCTGAAAGCCCTTTGAGCATTTATTCAATGTCCTTGATATCAAACCTCAGTCTCTAGTTAACTAGTTCAATGCTGATATCCTTACTAATTCACTAGTAGGCGACAAAAGCTCTGACATGTTAACTAGTAAGGGCCAAAATATCCACTAGTAACACTAGTTAGGGTCAGTTTGACTGTACGAGTAAACTAGTGAGTTTCAAAAAGAGTCACTAGTTAAGTCTAAGGGGCAAAAATGTCCATTAGTTACACTAATGAGTTACCTTAGAAGTTAACTTGTGAGCCTTACAATGTTTACTAGTTAACTAGTAAGGGCCAAAATATCCACTTGTAACACTAATGGGGGCATTTTTTTACCCTACTAGTTAACTAGTAAGGCTTTCACCATTCAACTAGTTAAAGCCTGAAGTAGTGAAGGAGACAGATGTTTGATATCAAGGGTATTGATTCAATGCTCAAAGGGCTTTCCATACTCAGCATGCGGTAACGTTGATTGTTGTGAGGGTGGCGGCTGCTCCGGCGATCATGACGCCGCATGTCTGTGACGAAGCGTTAGCTAGATTATAGCGCCATCGTCTGGGTTGAAAACGTAACACAATAAAATACCTCTCTGCATTTTATACTGGTAGCTTGGTCGCAGCGGTGTATCGGACACAGCCCACAAAATGTATTCAAAGGGCGTCTTACACACCAAATTGTACGGTGCTAATTTAGAGGAAAGGAAACTTTACACGTAGAAAAGAGACATAAAACTGTGTTAGTAAAAAGTTAAAACTTTAGATTTTAAAACAAATGAACTTGTCATAAAGTATAAAATGTAAAAAGTGTTTGTTGAAACAGTTTTTGACAGTGTTGTTTCTTATTGTCCGCCCCATTCACATCACTGATTTCTCATTGGTGGGTCGGGTTAGGTTCGTATGTGTTGACCTCTTTGTTTGTTGTTGTTCAGGTGGTCCCGGTGCCGCTGAACCGCTGTGCCACTGATGACCTAAAGGAGGCGTTCATGGTCCAGGCTCAGGAGCAACAGATGGAGCTGATGGAGATTCCAGAACACACTGACCTCAAACAGGTACACACACCTGGCTCCAAACGCCTACACACACCAGCCCGACCTACTGCAGCAGCTTGTTTCTCATTTTTATCTGTAGACATTCAGCTAAACCCATCATGGTAAATGTAAACGCTGCTTTAGGCCTGATTCTGTGATGTGTGTTTGTGTTCAGATTGCTCCTCCAGGGACACCGTACTTCTACGTGGAGCTGGACTCAGGAGAGAAACTGTACTACCGCATCCAGAAACATTTCCCTCTGCAGTTTGGAAGGTAAAGTTATCAACAACATTCCTTCATCTGATCTCATTAAATTAGTTCATAATGACAGTTTGGAATATAAATAATAATGTCATTATGTGTGATAGCATCTGATTGGGAATTAAGTATTCACTCAGCTCCCCTGTAATTTACCTCATCGTTTAGACGAGCATTTTGATCATGAGGTAATTAAAGGATGTGCTCTGTATAATAGACATGGACACGTACTGTATACAAGCCTCCACAAGGGGGCGACAGAGAGCTAAAAGGAGGCAAAGATGCAGCTTGTATTTGAGTCAAATCTGAACACAAAGACAAACAATTATATATTTATCTTTTAGTGCTACTTAAACTTCCTAAAGATGTTATTATCTGCTATCTAATTATAAAAAGCATCCTTAAATCAGCTTAGCAATCCTTGAACAAGATGCTTCAGAACCTGCCTTAGAAACATCATGTTTTTAGTTGTCTTCAGTGTCAAAGTAATGCAGTGATAGTTAAAGGCTAATCAACGGGTGCACTACAAACGGGAACTGCTAATAGCTAATTCGGCTAAGTTTTCAAAATGTAATTAAAGTATTAAACTGAGCTTTAACGAGAATCCGACCCGTAACTGACACGACAGACGTATCTGAGGAGCTTTCTAGGGTTAAATTTGTTCTGTAGTCACAGACAGGCCTGAATAAGCAGATCAGAGTTTATTTATGAAGACGCTCCAGACTTAAATTATAGACCACAGAAGCAGCTTCACTGAAAACAGGAGGAAATTGCAGCTGTAATTTTCACAAACACATTCCTGACATATTAAAATCACCGGCCGTGCAGCAGGTAATTTTGAAATCATCCACGCACCTGCACATTATTGTTTTGTAAATATGTGTGTGTGTGTGTGCGTGTGTGCGTGTGTGTGTGTGCGTGTGTGTGTGTAGGGAGGTTCTGGCCAGCGAGGCGGTGCTGAACATCCCGACTCGAGCCGACTGGAAGGAGTGTAAACAGAGTCGAGAGGAGGAGGAGGAGAGCTGCAAGCAGCTGAGGGACGAGTTCCAGCCGTACGACTTCGCCTGGGAAGACTGACACACGCACACACACGCACACACACACACACACACACACACACACACACACACAGAGCCACATTTTGTTGGCGTTTCTGTTTTCTTCTGTTTCCTCCCTTAAACTGTTAAAGCAAAGCACCAGCTCAACCTTGACATAAAGGAGTTTGTCCCAAAGTTTTATAACACTTTCCTTTTTTAGTATTCGACAGTTTTGGCCGATGAAGCGACAGAGCGATGGAGGGGAGGGAGATCTGTCCATCAAAGCTTAAGTTCACAGAATGTACAGAAAAGTTAAAGTTGATAACGTAGTCATGAGGTCCTGTGTGTAAAATGCCGACTGATCTTTTAGTTGTTCCTGACACTCACACAGATTTGGTGCAGCTACGGGGGAAACTCCTTCACACACAACATCCTGAAAACCAGCTCAGCAACTTTTTCTATCGTTTCTACGGAGGCTCTGGAGGGAAACGTTTTTAAAATGTGTTTCATGTGTTTTGTAAATGAACTTCAATTAAACTGTCTTTTTGGGTTTCTGAAGTTGAGTCGTTTGTTGTGGCGGCGCTGCCTTTTCATGGGAGTTGTAGTTCTTATTTATGCAGCATTTTGCCCTGCGAGATTATTTACATGCTGTGGATATATATTTATTTATTTTATTTTTGGGGGACTTTTATGCCTTTATCGAGGAAGAGAGAGGACAGTGGGTCGTATGGGAAACAGGGGAAGAGGGAGTGGGGATGACACAAGGCAAGGGAGTCAAACCCAGGACCGCTGCATCGATACGAGACGCGTGATTTAACCGCTGCGCTAAACCGACGCCCCGATGCTGAATATTCTTTCTGAGACATATGAACATATGTGAAAGATGAAATTCAATATTTATTCCAGGATCAAGTTTCAGGTGGAGACATATCATCTGAGAGGGACAAAGGTAACGACCTTTTCTGTTTCCTGTTTTTATGTGTTCTTTTTTTTGGTCTTTTTTGTGACTTGGGTTTGATGCATAAATCCAAAGTAAAGCAGCCTCTGATAGGAGATTTATTGTACTACTTCTTTACAGTTACACACAAACTGCAGCCTCCAAAATGATCGTACACTTTGATTGACACCTCTCTTTAACAGTCTCAACATTGTAACCTTTACAAATGAAGGAATTATTGCAGGACTTGTGTTTTAACCTGCATGAGTTGTAGCCAGATGTAAACTATCCACTCGGTGTAATACCTTTTTATTTGTACACTATATATTTCTCCTTGTACTGTATTTACAATAAGAGCCACTTGCTTAATGCATGTTCTTTGCAGAGCTGCAGTTGTATCATGTCACCACTAGAGGGTGCTGTTTCCCAAGTAAGTCTCAACACCGTTTTGTTGCATTCTCATTTGTGGTGTTTTTTAGTTTTTTAAAATCTTTCCCCCTGTGGTGCTCAGAGACATCGATGTCTGTAGATTATCCACGCGTGCTGGGACATTGCGTCTAGATAGATATTTTTTTACAGGCACCACAAATGAAATTCCTCCTTTCTACTGGAATGTTCTCCCGTGAACTGACCCTCTAATATCCATTTTCACTCCTCTGTAGACAGTTATAGCCGTGTACTCCCTTCATGTGGTGCTCAGTCACGGTTCCTTTAGAGTTTTATGGTTCAGTTTAATCTTCTTTTATTATATATTTCTTAATATCACTCCCTGTTGTACCTATATTGCTTTTTTTATTAGTTTCTATGCCTTTGCTTAGAAGGTACAATGTGATCCATCATTGGAGCTGCATTTCACTTGAGCTACACACGTATCCATCTGGATTTTATTACTGTTTACTCGAATTTTTATTATATTTCTACAAAGAACATGGCTTCACCTGAGGTTACATTAAAGATAAAGAAGCTTCTCTCTCTGGCCAAACACTGACAACATCTCTTTTGGAAAACCCATCAATGCACCTGCATGTTTGTGTAGTTATTGTCACGACATTAAACCTCCCTTGAAAAGTTTAATGTCATGTGCAGTACATCCCATACGGCCCAGATTTTACTCGGGGAACATGTTGTCTTCTCATGTATCATAATCCTCCCTAATACGTTCATTAACTTCTATAGGTTTGGCAGGAAATACGAGGACAACACTTCAAATAAAACATAATAAACATCTCTGTTGTATTTATGATTAATTTACAAAAGGACTTTGAACTCTTTTAATCTGTTGACGGCTTTTGAAAGACGATCATGTTCATGAAGTCCACACCAGAGGTTCCCATCTTTGTAGTCTGTCGATGCACAAACAGCCGTCTCAGCTGAACTCCAGTACCCTTTAATCGACACCCATCATGGTCCAAATGTGCGTTTGAATTGAATTAAGTGTTTTTTATTAATTTCATTTCATATTTGTTATAATAGTTTATTTATACAGATGAACTACCAAAGTTAAGGTGCTAATTTCAATATCACTTTGAGTGGCAGGGGCATGAATGTTTACCCACCATTATTAATGACTTTTCAGTGATTTAGCCGTCACAGTTCGTGTTTCAGCTCCTTTTCTTTTAGCAAACTCGTTCAACTGTTCAACGGTATGCCCACTTTTAGCTAGCACTTATGTCTATCCATTACTTTCAACTACTGTCAATTGCTGTAGGTCTACTCGAAGCGAACAGTAACATCTTTCCATCTTTCGTTGTTAGCTTCAAGTTTAAGCTAACTATTTCTGCTGTGTGTCTATTTTTAACTGGGTTTAACTACTTTTAGGTAAACATTACGTTAAGCTAACTGTTTATCCATTCATGTAGGGAAGCTAACTATAACTGTTTGTTCGTAGCTGTAGGCTTACTTTAATCAACTCTTATGGACTCTTGAATATCCAGCACTAGCTAGCTAATATTTATTCATCCTTTAATTTTAGCTGATTTCAGCCTATGACTTCCAACTATTAAAACCATTTATTCATTGTGTTTAGCTAAGCAATTTAAGCTAATTTGCAGAACTTTAAGCTAACTGTTTTGTATTGATCTGTAACTTTTAGTTAACTATTTCAACAGTTAGCCACGCTTTAAGCTAGTTTACAATTTCCCATATCTATTTTAACAGTTTGTATAGACCTATTTATATTAGACCTGTTTTTAGCTAACTGTTTCAACGGTTATAGTTATTTTACCATTTTCATTACTCTAATATCTAAAGACTTATGAGGCTACATCTAGCTAGCTATATCAACCATTTATTATGTTAGCAACAATTAGCCTAATGGTTGACATCCTGACCATTTATGGTTTCTTTTTAAACTGTTTACATCAACGCTAACTTTTAGACCAAAGCATACTTTGAATTTGTTTTTCAGATTCACCGACTCCCAAATCTCTCCGTGTACTCTATGTGGCAGAATTCACCAGAACACAAGGTTAGTAATCACTGATCTGCACCTTTTAGCTCAAATATATTAATTACAGAAGCTGAGGATGTAAATCCTAAATGAAGTCTTGAAATATCCCTTTTAGCGCCCACACAGGAAGCAGCCGCCTCAGATCACTTTGTTCTGATCAGATTACGTGTTCATCTTTCCACTGCGCTGTTTACAGTGACTGTCAGATAAGGTTGTTCGCAGGTTATTATAAATGAGGATCTGATTTGTGTTTAATGGACTGCAGTTTCCACCGGCTGATACATGAATGAATACATGGGGCTGACATTTGCTTCAGCTTTTTCTTAAACCTTCGATGAATTTTAACAACGTTCTGTGTTATCCTGTGAATACTTTCCTGTCAAGTTCCAATGTTGTCTCAAATCTCAGCAGACTTTCGTAAAGGATGTTTGTGTTTGTTCTTTTGTTCTCTTTCTTTGTTGCTTTTCTTTGGTCAAGTTAGGGGGAGGTCCGTCAGATAAGCCTTGACCTCTTTGACCTCCCGTCTCGCATCTGTTTATCTGTTTTTAAACCCTTGTAAATGTGTCTAAATCAAAAGAATATAAAAATTATGTTGCTAGAGGAAAATAATCCAGAATTCAATTTAAAAAACACTCTTTAGATGTAAATAATATTTACATGTTGTTCTGTAAATTGGCTGGAAAAAGGTTATTTTTTTACTTTCTGAGTAGCAGAGATAAATGCAGCATTTATTCTTCCAAAGTTCCACCTCTCTGCAGTTTTCAATTGTGATAACAAAAATAAATCTTGTCCAGATTGTTCTGTAACAAGCTTGTAAACAAGATAAGCACAGCAGTCCAGATCCAACATCAGTGTGTGTGTGTTTATGTTCGCATTACCTCTGTGTCCTGGGTTACAGTGTGTGTGTGTGTGTGTGTGTGTGTGTGTGTGTCCTGTGTTAAGCTTGCTGTTACAGAGTCTTTACCACCCTAACTAGAGAAACACTTGAGTATCTTTAACATCCAGGAATGTTTTTACATGAAAGTTTAGGAAATAAAACAGAAGAGTTTTCTCACTGACCTTCCTGCAGCATGTTGTTAAATCTGCTCAGTGTTTGTTACTCTCGTCAGTCTTGTCACGTAAACTCACACTGACACCATCATCCCGCCTCCTTCATCACGTCTTACTCCACCTCCGCTCCCTCGTGTTGCCTTCATCAGCCTCACACGCAAAACTATCTGCTCCTTTAATTCTTGCCGTTTTCATTTCCTCTGTTCGTAACTTTTAGTGCGCGCTTTCAAAGGAGCACGACTCATATATCTCACTTAATGTCTGCGTGCACGTCTCTGCTGCGTGTTGTTACATGAAGATATCAAATTATGACTCGTGCACAAAATTGCTTTTTTAATATGCGAGATTACAGGCGGAGTTTCTGGTTGAGAGATCGTGCTGCTTGTTTTCTGGCACAGATGGAAAGTGTAATCAGAGTTTTAGGAACCTAACTGGAGTATTCCCATTATGCAAAACTCTAGCAGGGCGGTAACAGGTGTTTAGATCGATGCAATGTTACATTTTAAACTGCTCTGGTTACGTTAAAGGCTCTCACCCAGGTGGAGTGCTGGAACTTCTTAGCATGCTAACTACTTAGCTACAAGCAGGAAAAGGGCACAAATCATAGCAACAAGAAGGGATGAAACGTTTACTGACAATTAACTCACAAGAAACAAAACTTTTAAACCCTAAACGAATACGCTCATGAGTATGAAAACGTTCCCCTCGTAAGTGTAGCGGCGTCAGAGAATAATACGATAAACGGTATTCCCACCACAGCGTCCTATACATTCCTCGGCCTCATCTCGGCAGCTGCAGATTCACAGATTTACGTTGACCCTCAGATAAACGAGGCCGCCGTCCGCCGTCCTATAAGCAGCTTTAAGTGTCTGTTTGTCCTCCGGGAGCCTGAGCGCCGCGATAGGGAAACCACTTCCTGAAAACACAAACACACGGCATGTAAACAGTGGAAGTGCTCCATTTGCACATACGTGACATTTGGAGAGCGTTCGTCTGGCCTAAAAATATAATCTGAGGTCGCTGAGGAGGTTTGTTTTCCAGTCATGCAGCAGGATGTCAGATAAGATTTAAACATGCTTTTGCCGTATTTAAGTAAAATGGTGAATTCCCTGGTGAACAGGTGTAAAGAAACCTAAAAACACGGAAAGAATGAGGAAGTCATTTTCCTTTTTCTTTGATGGTCGGACAGACTGAGAGGCGAATAGAGGAAAAGTGCTCTCAGCGATGTGTCACACGATAAAGACCATTAAATCTTTGTCACAGGACGGGACTCCACCCGAGCTCCTTAATGATGAAAGCGGCTCCATTTTAGAGCCACGTTCTGCTGCACTTCCTGTCTGTAACAATGCACTTCCTGTTCCTCGTTTCCTGCATTAAGCTCTTTGATAAAAACATGTCCCTGTGGACAGAGTGATTGATAATGAATTGAAATCACCTGGAAGCAGGAAACTATGCTAACAGAGGGACATTTGCTAACTCTGAAGTCTGCTTCAGGTTCATGCGAGGACATGTCAGCAGGTTTCTGTGTTGAAGTTAATAAGTTAATAAGTATTTCTGTTTCAATCTCCCCTCAGCTGGTTACGTCAACGCCCGTGTCACCTGAGTCGGCCCGGTTTCCCCCCCGAGGTCGCCGCCTTGCACGATCTGCTGCGTGTCAAAGTGAGCCATGTGTTTCTCTGTTTGCATTCACACAGCAGACGTCAGACAAAACACAGGTCTGAGGGGGGGAACTGATAGTGTGAGGGTCAGACAGGGCCACGGAGAACCCGCTGAACTTCAGGTTTGAAGGCTGGGAGGAACTTTGAAACGTAGGAAGCTGCAGATTCCCAAAAACAGGCATCAGGTTATGAGAAAATCTGTATGTAAAATGTAAACTGCATTGGCTGTTTACATGAAGAGAAACTGCTGAAGTTATATGCTCATATGTAGGTGCAGGTCCATCGAAACAACAGCATCAATAAAGAAAGGCGAGATCATTTTGTCCTCTGACTTCCAGCATCGCTCATTCAAACTGTTCCCGCTAGCTCAAAGAGGAAAGCGTGTTTCCTTTCATCACCACCTTTCAGCCTCCAGGCTCTCTGTTTCCTTTTTACGAGCTCAATCAGGAACAGAAATGTGTGATTGCAGCTCTGACAGCTTTTTTATTTCCCTTTTCATTTCACACAAATTAAGGGCAGACCTTCAAGGCCGTCAGATACTCAGAGAGGAGGGAGATGAATCACGGACCTGCAAATCATGTCGCAACCCACGCTGCCATCCTGCAACTAAATGGAAAACATGTTTTTCTCAGCGGCTCCTGTTTTCTAATGAAGGTAAAAAAAGGACCAATGTTCTTATGAAAATGTGATTTTTCTATCACGAGGAGTCTGGTGAACACAGTGAAGCATTTAGGTGCTAACAAGCTAGATATTCCCCCTTAGGGTTTGGTGGAGACCAAAAACAGAGTTAAAAATCAATCAAACGTGGACACACTGGGACACATAGCTCCACAGGAATAACAATGTTTCTCCTAAACTGTTGGATGTGTAAATATTAAAGTCAAAGCTCACAAGTTTAACATTTAAAAGATGATCTGCTGCCCAGGAAATGAACAAAAAGTAGTTGCAGCTGAAGCTAAATATGCACATTAACATGCTAACATGCTGGTTTAACATTTACCAGGTTTACTTCATTGTGTTAGCATGCTAACATTTGCTAACCAGCGCCAAACCAGGAGGGGGGGGGGGGATATTAGCATACACACATTAGCCAGTTAGCATCTGATACTTAACACTAACCACAATGTACACTCATCCATCCACACTTATCCTGCTCAGGGTCGCAGGGGGCTGGAGCCTATCCCAGCTGTCATTGGGCGAGAGGCGGGGTTAAACCTGGACAGGGTCACCTGTCAATCACAGGGCTGACACACAGAGACAGACAATCTTTCACGCTCACACTCACACCTGTGAATGTTTCGATGAAAATCCATTCAGTGTTTGTTGAGATATTTCAGTTGCTAGCACGGCTGAAAACTCTTGATTTGATAGCAGCTGTTTGAACTTTATTTACACTTTCATATATAATACTTATTTAAACATTGATAACGGAGTACATTTCAGTGATAAACATCTTTACAACAACAACATCTGGGAGTCTCTGAAGAAGCTGAACGAGCCAAATGTGTAACATCAAAGCAAAGCGATACAGTGTGAGCGTTGTGAAGAAAAGGCACCATGTTTAAAGATGTACAGAGTTCATGTTCACTCACATCAAAGCACAAAAATATCCAACATCACATTTCTTAATTTAACAGCTGTCTGACACTTACAGCCGTTTGACTGACTGGTGATAATGTACACTTGAATACGCTTACATTCACTTTAATACGTTTGACTGAAGTATAACTGTGCAATAAAGTTACATTTAAATATACAACCGATAGCAAAGAGCTGAGAGGAAATCAACCTGCAGAGTTTCATCTTTTACACTCAACATATTTGGTTGGAAAAAAATTAACTTATAATAATATCTCAACATTTTACCGACCAAAGGATTAATCATTAATCAGGAAAATAACTGGCAGATTAATTGATCGTAGAAATAGTCATTAGTACCTTTTAAACGGCAGAGATTAAAATGATGTGCAGTTACGTGTAAATCTGCAAATTTGATCACCAAAAGTTTGACCATATTTATAATCGCTGCAGGAGCTTATCACGACACATATTTACACTTCATAGTTAGGTGGCGGCCTCTAGTGGCTGCAGGAAGAATGACAAATGCAGAAATGAGGCGACGTAGTTTAACGAAGGGGTCGACTTCTGATGAGTGAACAACTCATTTTATGTTACGTTCAAGAGCAAATTTACAAACCCAACTTCTCTTACATAATGTCAGTTACATCACGTCCTTAACATAACACACATATGTAATTTGACCGGCGTAAAAAGCGCACTTTGTTTTTTACAAAAAACTCTTAAGAGGCTTTGGTGAAGAGCTCGCCCAGCTAGCAGGAACGTTCCCATAACATCGGCTAACATTAGCTTCAGGTTCTAATTACGTTTGAAAGAAAACATTTTAATATTCAAAGAACGTTTTGAGGATGTTTCTCATTTCAAATAAAGTTCTTGTTACGTTAAAACATTGTGAAGATGTTTTCAGGATGTTATTGAGGCCTGGGACGTCAGAACGCATTTTATAAAACATTTGCTCAACGTTACATAAAAACAAAGGTAGAACGTGCTCACTGCGACACTCTGAGGATCTTCTCAGGATGTTAGTTTGGCCTCAACTATCAGATTTATAAAACGTTCCTGAAATGTGATTTGAACATTGTCCCTGTAACTTTCTGAAGATGTTTTCAGAGAGCGTTCTCTTGCTATTGAAAGGAACATTCTGGGACCCAAATCAAAACTTTCCGGCTCATAACATTACCAGAACATCGCAGAACGTTCTTAGAACAAAACCTTTCCAGCTCTTGCTCAGTGATTTTCGCCGCATGAAGTATGTTTGCAAATGTGTGAAGAATCTGGTGGCAGACGACAGCTGCTGCTTGTTGTAAACGTATCGATCGCTGGTTTAAGGATCCAACTCCAGGTCCCACAGTTACCACTTCCATGCTCTCTGCAGGCAGCCTGAAGCCACAGAGCTCTTCTTTTACTCTCCATTGCTCTTTGGGGAAGTAAAGAAAATCTTAAACTGTATTTTTTCACTGTTAAAGCTTAAAGTTATGATATTGTCAGCACTTCAGCATCGCTGGTTTTCACCCATTAGCGATCAGGAGGCGACGTTTGGCTGCTCTCATCTATAAGGATGTTTGTCTGCCGTCATGGGAGCTCATTAAGGATACAGTTCAATGATGTCGTTTGTGTTGGAGGACTTGTTGAATGTGATGGTTCATGAAATGAGCGGCACCAAATGAATGTGGAGATTAAAGATTAAACTCTTAACACGTCACAAACGTCAGGATTTTATCAGCCGACTCTCAACACCAACCAACCCACAGTGGAACCAGTCCGACCGGAGCGGCCCCGCTCTGACCCCCACAGCGCCACAGTTAATGCGTACGAAAACACGCACGTTGACAAATGAAAGCCAGTAGTTTCCTCACGCCTCACTAAATGAATCTCAGTGTTGACAGACGCTCATATTCAGCCATGTTTCACATATTTAACACGTTAAATTACAGGAAAGATCCTAATCAAGAGCATCATGCTAATGGCCGAAGTTACAGTGACTGGGTTTGTTTTGACTCCGTCCAACCTGGCAGAGAAGAGTTATCACAACTCTTTATTTTAGCAGTCATGTGAACATAAACACACCAACACCAAAAGTTGCCACGGAGTAAACTTTTCCACTCTGGATCGGACCAAAGAAAACAACATGTAGGTGTGACGGCGCCCTCACATGAGATCATACTGTCCTTCATGACCGGTTAAGCAGACCCCACGCACACACAGAGACGGTGTTTCCGGCGGTCAGGACGCAGACGGGCAGGGTTTAGGGGTCGGGTTGAGGTCTCTAAACGGCTCCGAGAGGCGTGGACCCTGCAGGCGGGACAGCAGAGTCGTTCGCCGGATGCTGCTGTCCGAGTCCTGGTGGATGAACTTGTCCCTGAGCGGGCGGCAGCACGGCACGCTGCTGGCGAAGTCGGAGAGCAGGTGTCCGCTGAAGATCATGTAGATCCAGGGGTTGCAGCAGCTGTTGAGGCTGGCGAGCAGGGCGGAGAGCGTCACGGCGGCGTTCTCAGAGTCTGCAGGGGAAACAGAAACCGTTCATGAGGCACGATCAGAGATGTCAGCAGCTAATCTGAGGTGTTTACTTTTCCTCTTCAGGGAGTTTCACTGCATCTCTGAGTCAGCGACCCCGTGCCTGTTACATGTTTATTTAGCCCCAGATTGAGCCTCGTGTAATCACTGGGGTTACTATTTAGACGTTTGCATTGAAGATTTTATCCTGTGAGACGACTAAGCTGCTGGCAGACAATCGTCTGTCCTGCTGGGACAAATAGTTCACCTTTCTCCGCATCATATACAGCTAATATTTAGTTTCTAATACATTAAATTTAACAGTTATTTTCTTAATTAACCAGTGGCTGACCACCGTTAATGATCAATGACAGTCTTAGCATAGTAACATGACACAGGCCGATCAAGCAATGCTAACAAGCTAACAAACATTATTAACAAAGTTAGCAGAAAGTTAGCATATTAATAACTTATTTCCGGGGTTACAGGTTACGTTTGATAATCCAAATTTATAACTAGCACACCCTCTTTAGTATTTATTTTCTGTACTACTGCTATGTCAGAATATTAGCTAACATTAGCAATACAGTCTGACCTGCTATTTATACTTGAAAATGTCTGTAAAGGTGTTGTTTTTGTTAGCCCCAAAGCTAAACTAGCAAGCTAACAAGTTTGTTAACTGAAATTTGATGTATTATTAGTTCACAACTTCCTAAAAATAGTTTGGAGATAAAGTTTTTATCGAACGTAATGGTGACCAAATGTGGCTAGCAATTAGCTTGCAAGCTAGCAGTTGAACAATCTCACAACCAGACCTCCAAAACGAACATTTTTAGCTTAATTATCTAAATTTAATTGTCTCAAAGCTTCACACTGTACATATAAACGTCTAGAATATAAACTTGAGCCAACATTTTTATATGTTTGGTTTAAATTGCAGTCTCTTTATCCCTAATCCTCAACTGGATCTGTTATTCTGAAGCATTCGTCTTTAGTCTGGGTCGAGGGTCAGAGACCCACCGTGAGAAAGTTGCTGATTTTTATGGAGGAAAAGTTTTAGTGGCTTGGATACATATAAAAACTACTTTGTGAATGTTTGTATTCAAGCTGCTGCTGCTGAAATTAGACTTTAAATCATTCCTGACTCCTGTTTTGACTCCAGAGAGAGGACGAGAACTCGGTGCTCCTCTGAAAATGTATTCCTGTCAGGTTCAGAAAGCTTCTGAAAGCAGCTCGTGGACTCTCACGGGTCAGTAAAACTCTGTTCAGGAGCCAAATTGAAATTCTTCAGGTGAGCGAGCAGCGCCTCCAGGCAGGCTTTTACAGACTGTGAGGCTGATAAGTAATATTCATATCTTCACCTTCATCATATGAAAATCACGCTGCACTGAGTGCACGTGTCTGAGTTTAGATCAAAAGAAGAACTTTTAAATACTTTGAGGAGCAGCAAAGTCACATGGAAAGTTTACAAGTAACAACTTTGACAAAACTTTTCCAAAGAGAAACTAAGAAAGAAGATAGTTGGTCTGTTTGGGGGTTTAGTGAAATGTCGCAACAACTACTTGATGGATGAAATTTAACGCATTCATGTTCCTCTCAGGATCATCGTGTTTCATTTAGCTCCATCCTCAGGTCAGGTTTTAGATTACTCTAATATACATACAACTATCTAGCTCCATCAGCCTCAGCTGTACTTTGTGTTTAGTGCTAATTAGCAAATGCTAGCTGGCTAAAAAGCTAAACCAGGATGGTAAACATTTGATACATATACCTACATTTTGGGCATGTTAGCAAGCGAATGTTAGCATTTAGCTCAACGCATGGAGGGAAAATCAGAAGATAACCAAAATAAACATATTTTAGTTGTAATGTCTAACACGTATACGTCTGAAAGTATCGTCTAAATATCGTCTTATTTACAGTTATTATTGGGTGGGGACCTCTAGAGGCGGTACTTATTGTGACGGTAGCGAAGGAGGAAGTTGGGTAGCTGAGTTATTTTTTAACTTACCTATAAGTAAACTTGCTTTATGTATTTAATACACGTCTTAACTAACATCTAACGAAGCCTATTACACGATCTTTTCCTCGATCTAACCAAACTGCAAACATTTCTAAACGTTCAGCACGTTTTTACCCGTCACTTTTCGAGTCATTGACATTTGACTTATTCTGTCATTAAAGTATGGAGACGGGAGAAATCTCAGTGCATAAATTAAAATGTGCACATCCTTTGAGAGCACAGTAACCGTTTAGAGATCACTGCTTTTTGAAGGGCAAATTAAAGCTGCGTTCTTCTTCTTTACTCTGCATAAGTTATTACAATTTGAATAAATGAAAAAGTCATTTAGATTTTCTCATTTCCCCTAAGAAATGAGATCCATGCTAGAAGATTAAAGACAGAAGATATTATAAGCTGCATAATTCATTTAAACGATTCTAAAAACGGGCACAGCGCTCAGGACTTTAACCGGATCGTTGTTGGTTAAGACTTTTGGTCAATGGTGCAAATGAAAGACATCATAGAGCATGTGAGGGGGGGTTACATACTCCTTTTAAGGGGGCACGAGTCAGACAAGGTGTTTAAATGGACAGAAGCTCATTCAGCTTCACTTGTTATAACTTCGTCTAACCGTTACTGTCGGACACTCACCGTCCCAGGAGAAGTTCTCGTCCCACACCGACCACATCTGCACGGTGAAGAAAGGCGCCCAGCACACCACGTACGCGAGCACGATCACGAAAGTCATCTTCACCGTGCGTAATTTGGCGCGCGAGATGGTGCTGACGCTGCTCACGGAGCTCCTGCCCAGGATCCCCGTCTTGTTGGCCTCTGCCACAGCGCTCACGTTCACGCTCTTCCTCCGGGTCTTATATTTGAGGTTCTTCCAGATCGTGTGGCAGATGAGTCCGTAGCAGAACACGAGCACGGCCACGGGCACGAGGAAGATCCCCAGCGTGATCCAGGTGATGTACGTGCGCAGCCCCCACGGCTCCACGAAGTGTCCCCAGCAGTCGTAGACGGCCGAGCCCGGGTGCACCTCGCTCAGGGAGAAGATGAAGTACTGCGGGGTGCTGAGGACCAGGCTGCACAGCCACGTGGAGCCGATCATGATGTGCGCGCGCTGCGTCGGCTGCTGGAGCGTCTGCAGCGGGTGGCAGATGGCGATGTAGCGGTCAAGAGTCATCATCACCATCATGTAGGTGGAGGCGAACATGCCCATGACCTGCAGGTGCTTCACGATGCGGCACAGGAAGTCCGGACCGTAGAAGCGGTAGGTGATCTCCCAGCAGAGCTGCGGCAGCACCTGGAAGAAGGCGACCACCAGGTCCGCGAGGCTCAGGTGCTTCATGAACAGGTGCATGCGCGACAGCTTCCGCCGGGTTTTATACATAGCGAGCAGCACGGCCACATTACCCACCACCGCCGCGAGGAACGCCAGGCTCAGGACGGTGATCTCGATCTTTGCCACCTCCTCGTTCCGTCCGAACGGGTCGGTGTGGTTCCTCTTCTCGCTCGTGTTTCCGGTCTCCAGCTGCTGCGTAAAGTTGAACTCCCCGGTGCAGTTTCTGCCCGTGATGTTGCAGGAGTTCTCCATGGGGAACAGCATGGTGGCTGCTTCTCCTCCGAGCGCACGGAGGTGGCTGTGCGTAACCGGAGACGTTGTCTTTCCAACTCCCCGTTTACTCCAACACGTACGGGCTAATCACCGGTTTGCGCATGAAAACACGAAGAAGAAAGAACCGGTCATAAATCATAAACAAAAACAAATCCACAGTTGTTTTTCCTCCCGTGACGCGCAGCAGCTCCAAGTTCAATCTGAGCTGCGCTGCTGCAGATGCGCGTCTTTTAAAGCCTCCTGCCCCTGAACGTAGAGACCAGCCCCCCTGTACCCACACACACACACATACACCCCAACCCTACACATACACAAACACACACACACACGATCTTTCTTCCTCTCCACCCACTTAGCTACGACTAAGATAAAGTGGAGCCTGCAGTGAGCAATCTGTGCAGAGAGTGGACAGAATAAAAGTCTACTTTAAAAGTTATTTCTTACTTAGAAAAAATTAATTAATTAAAAATTCCATTTTGTACTAAAGTCTTTTAGAAAAAAACACATTAAACATTTATCATGACTGTTTAATCATTCCAAACAGGCCCCAGACTCTGAGGCATTTTGTAAATGCTGAATGTTAATCTAAAAAACATAAATTAAGCCGTTTTTTGCTGCAATTTACTTCAACTGCAATTTTTTATCACTTTCAGGATCAACAGGAACTTTTTAAAAGTCATAAATACGAGATGTTACTTCTTGTTTTGTCTGAACAGCCGTAAAAAGCAAAGACTTCTTTTACAGTCGTGTAACACAAAGAGAGAAGCTGAAACACTTCTCAGTGTTGTTGATGAGATTTGTGTCTCTGTTGTTTGATGAGACTAATTGACTGTTATTATTTTAGCACTGACAACGTTTGTTCACAGAAGATTCAGAGAAAACATCCAATTAGCATCAAATTAACGTCAGCTAATCCCCCTGTGAATGTTGATGTAGCCTTCCATTTATCCCGACCATGACATGCGGTGTGTGTGTGTGTGTGTGTGTGTGTGTGTGTGTGTGTGTGTGTGTGTGTGTGTGTGTGTGTGTGTGTGTGTGTGTGTGTGCGCGCGTGTGTGTGTGTGTGTCTGGAGTGAGTCTGTGCAGCACTAATGTGTTTACGTGGTGATAACCTGATAACCCCACAGACAGCGCTTGTGTTTTCAGCGTTGAGTGAGAAACCAAACTGCTGCTTCACCGAGGGAGAGTCGTGATTCAACTCCTGCAGGAGGAAACATGAAGTGCTTCAGTTACAGCTTCACTTCAAAACTCCATAAAAATATGAAAGTAACAACATTAAGTGTCATCTGAAGCTCTTTCATATAAAAGATACTCACATATAATCTAGTTTTATCTTTTTACCACAGAGAATACCTTTGAAATCTTGCACAAACCTTCTGGCAGAAGAATCAATTTAACGTAAGTGTCATAACGGAAAATAAACAGTTTTTTTCTGTGAGTGAATTAAAATAAACGAGTCAAAATGAAGCAGAAATTAAAACATCATGATGCAGATTTGTGAAAAGTACAAAGTAAAGCTTTTTTAGGTTCCTCCGCGAAAAAAGAGACGAGCAACTTTTAAAATGCTCGTTTTTTGAATGGAGTTTGGTTTGAGCGAAATGCAAACATCTCTTATCTCTTAAATATACACTTATTTACGTTCTTTTGCAACACCCAGAGAGTGTTTATTTTGTGTCCTTGCATTGAATTTGCTTTGATTTTAGCCTGATCACACTTTGACAGGAAGTGTTGGGATCCCAGCTCATGAAACAGACCAGCTCCTTTTCTCAAGTGTTTGTCTTTTTTTTAATAAGCCAGCAAAATTAGATTATATGTATAAATTCTGCACTTCTTTCAAAGATGGAAGGTGATTATACAGCTCCAAGAGCCCACTCCAAATGTTCCTTAAATCCGCATCTCTCTTTACATGTCATGGTCGGCCCAATCCAGATGTGAACCCCATTAAAACCTCCTGATGTGATCAAGAGGAAGATGGATGGTCACAAAGCCGAGGCCTAACGTCACCCTGCAGCACTGTGACGGAGAGATGCATTAAAGCTGTAATTAAAAACCAGGTTATTCCACCAAACATGATCTGTGAACTCTTACGTTAAAACATTCTGCCCGTGCTCTCTGCATGTTGCCCTGAATTGCTAAACGAGACCTCGCATCCTCGCCCTCTCTGACTTTCGTCTTCCCTTCGTCCTCTGACACTGAAGTAAAGAACAACATCATTTCTTTAACTCGCTGCCGTACAAGGCCGTTACTTTAGTATCTTAATGTTCAATCTATATGCACGGAGCACGAGCAGAGAGAGAGAGAGAGAGAGAGGGGGATTTAAAAGTCACTGAGGCCGACTTTGTTTTTCATGTCAGGTCGTCGTGCAGAGGCAGAGCCAGCTGCAGATGACGACCCTTACGTAATGAGCTGTGGTTAAACAATGGTGGGTAACGGTCAGCGCTGTCAGGAGTTATAGATTTATCACTCTGTTATTATGAAGCCCGTCGAACATTATCATGATACATAACCCAGGCAGGTTTACACACCGATAAGAGCGCTGATGGGAAAGGGCACATGTTAGATACAGGTATCACGAACGGCTCGTTTTATTGTTTTTTAAAGGCTTATGTCACCAAACCTGCAGAAACACATGTTTCCAGCTGGTTTGGTTTCATCCTGTCAGAAAACAACACACATGTAACACACGTAGGCAGATATTCACCTTTAATTCCAACATTTAACATGAAGACACACAAAATGTACTAATACATATAAAATCCAATTAATGAGAAATAATTCATGAATAACGATAAGGCACTTATTTTGGACACAGGTGTGTCGGGACAGAACTGCTCCAGTGTTATTCACTGCTGCGATCTCCAGCAGCCACGTACGCTGCGCAGGAGGCGGGCGTAATACGCGAATAATTTTCTGCTGCTTTGATCGTTTTACGCGTAAAGACTATTTTTCCCCGCCGCTGCGTGTCAGTGAAGCGTAAAAAGCCACTGACTGCTATGTAAATACCAACAACCAAGGAATCAATGTTAAATGATGGGATCTCCTCATTTTGGCCAACTTCGATTTCAGTTTCCTGTTGAAGTTATTGATCGGTTAGATGAGATTAATTAGAAAGAGCAGTGAATGTGTACATTTCCTCAACCTCTGGGTCAACCAATCCTTTTAATTCATTCTCATTTGATTCTACGTCCAACATGAAAACAGAATTTATGCAAAGTTAAGAAATACATCTACAAGTCTGTTGCGATGTTCTTCTACTTCTTCTACCTTTTCCGGCAGACTGCACACCTTTTTGGCGACACGTATGCCTGGCCCTCTATATGGCCCGGAATCGAGCTACCATTGGCTGACTGTGAGACTCGTCTTCGCTGTCGTCTCAGCCGGAGTAGATCGCAAAATAGATGCTGCCGTGACGCACACGTTCCTCTGACGCTACAGTGTCGGTGTAGCGTCAGACGTCGATGTGAGGCGGTGAAGAAAAACTAAAATACAGCGTACACCTGAAGTGAAATGTGTGTTTATATGAGGACTCTTTTAAGTGGCTAAAGCACGTGGTGCTCCTGACCCCGTCTGCAGCGCTGCCTAGCTTCCGTGTCGGAACTCTGGCCGGCTTCTAGCAGGGGCCGTGCTGACTGTTATCTTCTGGACGAGATCTCGTTCCCTCGATGATTTCTGTCAAATTTAACTCACTGACCAACTTAAAATTGACTTGATCTCTACGTGTGATAAAGACCAATCATTCATGGTTTAACTCATCATTGGTGTTATAGATCGTCACATTATTATAGACTGTGTGGGTTGTCCTGATCCACAAGTATCAGGCTCTGTTCCAGGTGAAACATATTGATCTCCAGCACCATCAGGACTCACATGTGGCCGTTCTCCTTCAGTGAGACTGTAAATAATTTCCTCTCATTGCCGCTCTGAGGGCACTGTGCTTTAATTAACTATACATTACCCCAGTCGCTCTGCAGTGCTTCTGTATTATCTCCCCGGGTCGTGTTTGGACAGTTCAATACTACAGTAATTCAATCCTGAGTCAACAACAAAATCAGAGGAGCCAGAGAGGGTGAGAGAGGAAACACGCCGACGAGAGTGAGAACGGAAATGAACTGAGCTGCCAGTGATGGACTTCTTCCACTACATAAACCCTTCACTGAAGGCAGAGTAATAAACCACAGAGAGAAAATAGACCTGAGGGGGTCAAAGTTCAGAAAATGTTTAAGTAAAGTTAGAGAAGAATCTAAGAAGCATCTTTGTACGATTTACTCAAGTACGACGACGCGAATTGTAGCAAATAAAAGAGCCATGATTTAAGGATTTAACTAACTGGATTAACGTGTAGATTATGAGTTTTCCATTTAACATGAGTCCGTGATTATGAGACTTTTCACCAGGCAACGCAAATTTGCATCACTTGACAAAAAAATCACCCATAAAACGATCAATCCGCTCGATAAATCTGTGACGCTGTGTTGTTAATCCAATCAGCGTCCAGATTGTCCTGAGGGCTGAGATTGCGTCAGAAATTGTATCATTTTAAAGTCATTTTTAGTGCTTCAAAAACGGAAAATAAAGTCATGAGCGTTGCATTGTAGATACTTTTAAGTTGTCACCGATTAACCGGAACCAGACATACACTTCGTTATGTTGACAGTTTTTTTTGCAGGTTTCCATCCATTTTTTACTACGCGACTAAGCGTCCAAGTCTTTACAATCATATGGAAGTCGTAAGATTGTGTTGAGAGTCAGATCCTGATCCATCACGTAATCACCATCACTAAACAGCAGGACCTACCCGGCTTTCCCTGCCGGAAATGGACGCTGCTTTCCAGTGCTCTCGTCGGTACGGAGGACTGACTAGGTTGCGGTGACTTTTCCTCGTATGTAAATTTGGCGATTTCGTTCTCATGCAAGTTGCCAAAGACACGACACATTACTGTTGTCTGTTCTTGTAACACTGCTGGCTGGGTTGAAGCGATTTGAGGCGACACGATACGACAAAAACAGTGTTTAGCACCCATACCGTTGGCCAGCAACACCTTCTCATACCTACATGTTCGTACCGGACAAACAGGTGGCACATGGGGTTAACGTGAAATGGTCAAAGTTTGGGTTAAGACATCAAAACGACTTGGTTAGGTTAAGGGTGTTACCTGTCAGTTATGAGACACATGTGATATGAAGTAATCTGTTGTTATGCACATAATGTAAAAACATGGGTTTCACATGGCACTCAAACTCAGGTCTCCAGGATGAAGGTCCTGTGTTTGTTGGCAGGTGTGGTGCAAGTCAGGAGCCATAATGACAGGAAAAAAGTCATTAGAGCTAATGTAAAGTTGCCGTGGGGAGGAGGCCTGTATTTTCCAATCACCTTCGAGTCATGCTGAAGGCAGGCTCGAGGTGGTCAGGGTCAGCTGTGTCGTCCACACATCTCTCGCTGCATCAGAAACTGACGTAAAGAACTTTAAACTCTCATTTTCATTTAATCAGATCGTCTTGAGAACAAAAACATTTTCTGTTCTGATCCCACAGTTTCTCTTCAGATACGTTAAATGACAGTATTTTCACAGAGTGGAGACAGGGCTGTTTCTGAAGAACGTGCATCATTTTTACCTGACAACAGTGATAAATCAGAAGTTTCCCCGGCTCCACGAGCAGCATACTGTCCCTCTGATATGAGCAACAAGCACAGATTAGGAATAGTTTTACCTCGTCATTTGCAATCTGTCTTATTGCAAATTTAACCTCTTGTTACACACACATACAGTCCCCCACACATGTGCACTTCATCAGGGAGGTCGGAGTGCAGGGTCGCCTGCAGTGCAGTGCCCCAGGAGCGATTTTGGGGTTCATTGCATTCCTCAAAGACACTTAGACAGCTGGAAGAGACACTCCTGTCAATGCAGGGGAGTAGTCCAAGGACTGTTCAGTGACTTGGCTGCTTTTTTCCCTCGTACCTTTTAACTCTAGAGTACCACAAACCCCACCTCGACTCCGTGCTGTGTGGGAATGGCCTTATAATACGATGTGTATTGTGTTAGCAGCAGGACTTGTCGCCACTTTGACTCTGAAACACATTCCTCAGTGAGAAAAATGGAAGAAAGAGTTGTCAGAAGAATCGCCGGCTCTGATTTTGTTCAGCCGTAGAAACACTTCCTGGTGCAAAACAACCTATATTTAGTGTCGATCTGCTGCAATAGGCATTGTTTTCTCTGCACGTGAAGCTGCGAGCTGTGTCAGTGTGATGAATGACACTATAGAAATAGCTAATCTGACCTCACACCATTACATTATTCTTCAGTCGTCGACACATTAAAAACAAGAATCACTTGGTAGCTTTACTTTTTATTGTTGAGGCACTTTTTAGACAACAAAAATTGGACTTTAAATTTTTCCCAACCTTCATAAAAGCAACACCTCTTAAGCCTGCAGAGAATGTTTTATTACCAGAAAATCCTCAGAAATGTTTCTATAACAAATTAAATTGAACCTTGAAATGCTGTAAATTCTCAAATAAAAGCTTGAATTCAAATCACGGCAGTCAGAAACAAATAGGGAACGCCTGTGACACATAGTTTATCTGATAAAGGGAGGAAAAAGGAGGCAGGAGTAACTTACAGATTCCATGTTGTACTTTCTCCAAATATAGCATCATCCAGCCAAAGAGAAACGAAAAGGAAAGTGACATCTATGACGTTATGAGTCAGGGGTCAGAGGGAGAGACGCTGAGTAAACAAAAACAGAATCCGTCAGGAGAAAACACAAATCATGAGCTCAGCTGGTTTGTTGGGTCACTGCCGACACAAAGTCTGCACTCTCTACATCTTTATACATCTGACAATTATATGAAGAAGTTTGTATACCTTTCTCATACAGATGCTTTTACACTCTATGTACATCATATATGAGCCTCTGAGCAGCTAGGTCGATTACACCCTCATACCAACTTACGTCAGTCTTATGCTAGTGTCATGTGCACTATTACTTTTCAGTTTTTAATATCATGTAAAATATGACTTTTCAAAATACCAATCAATACCAATATACAATTTATAATGTGTTCAATATTACTTCTTGATTTCAAGTATCATGTTCAATATTACTTTTCGGTTTCCAATATGATGTGCAATATTACTTTTCAGTTTCCAATATCATGTGCAATATTACTTATCAGTCTTTAATATCATGTGCAATATTACTTTTCAGTTTCCAATATCATGTGCAATATTACTTTTCAGTTTCCAATATCATGTGCAATATTACTTATCAGTCTTTAATATCATGTGCAATATTACTTTTCAGTTTCCAATATCATGTGCAATATTACTTATCAGTCTTTAATATCATGTGCAATATTACTTTTCAGTTTCCAATATCATGTGCAATATTACTTATCAGTGTTTAAATATGACTTAAATGTTTTAATATTTGCAAAATAGCCCTTTCACTTTTCAATACCAATTTTCTTTCAATTAATAATGTCCGCTTAAAATTACAATTTATAATGTGTTTAATATCATTTTTAAATTTCTAATATCGTGTTCAGATTTTTAACACCATGTGAAATATATTTTTCAAATAGCATCACCAATAATACTTTTCAATAACATAATATATTTTTCTAGCTTCCTTTTTTGGTAATATTATACAGCCCTGGAGTTAGCATATACCTTATAAACACTTTGCTTTTATAACTATTGTTGTAATGTTGTTCACATGTTCTGTGTGTCTTATTTTATTGGCCTAATGCAGGCCATATTTTCGTATCATTTCCACGATAACTATAACTAAAGAGATGTGCTTTAAAGCGTAACCAGACTGGACACATTTTCCTCACTCACCCTTTTCATTACTTTTAGACTTCAGCCCATCAATCTACTCAATGTGACACTTTCCCACTGCAAGAGGAACAGGAAGCCCCCTAAACAAACACAGACAAAACAAAGACGTCGGCCCTTCCTCGCTACTAAAAGGTCGGAATAATTCATATCCTCAAGGTCCTCTGATCTCTTGTGTATACGTCGCAAATGTGACAACACCTCCTGCTCGGCTTGTCAACTCTCGGCTCCTCTGTGATGCTTTTTCTCCCTGTTGAGGGAGTGAGCTGGCAGGTTGATTGTTTGTATCGTGTTTAGTTTTCAACATGAAACCCTGTCTGCTCACTTTTACACCAACGGGCAACTGACGATACTTATTTCCTCATTTTATGCCTCTGGTGCACTCATTCAATTTTATTTCACCTTAGGTCATTTAATTTTGGCAACGTATGTCCAACTGCCACTTGGATATCTGTTTTCTTTTTTGTCTGTGCCTATGAAAACAAATTATCCCTCGTTCAGCTAAAGGCCTATATGACCCTCCATCAGATCCTTCTACGGTCCCCAGACCTCACACTGAGAATCACTGCTGTCGTCACACATTTACCGGTAATGTCACTGCTGCTTGTGTATTTAAAGGTCACATTATTCTGCCACCACCTTGTTTGAAACATGCGTTTGCTCGATACAATATCTCCAGGGGTGTTAAAGGGTAGCTCTTGAATACATTGGTAAATATCAGGTCCTTACAGACCTGGATCCTGCAGCTCAGCTCTGTTCAGATACAGCAAACCGTCCTCAGTGGCTTATTAATCTTTTACTCTTTGGGCCTGTTAGAACATGATGAACATGACATGCCAATGGCTAAACACATTAGCCTGTTGGGAGTTATTTCTTTGATTGAGTTTGACTGTAAAGAACCTCAGACACATACTGTTCCTATATCACATGTGGGACTTGTGATGTTTTGGAAACAGCAGACGTCAGCCTTGGTTTAGTTTGAAACAGTGCACACACACTTCCACTTGTTTAAGGAGATGTGAGAACTCATTACCCTTACATTACCTTCACACAGTGCATCTACCCTGCAAGTCTCACAATATAACTTACCTTTACCCAGAGATGTGGACTTGAGACTTGGAGACTTGGACTCGAGTCACTGTTTTGATGACTTGCAACTTGACTTGACAAAAAATACTTGAGACTACATTTAAGATGACTTGGTCAAAACTCTGCCTTTAGTTTAACTCAAACCAAACTCTAGGTGTGTTCTTACTGTCAAAATAGCCCTTTGCAGAAGTGACGTCCCAACAAAACGTCCTCACTTTTAAAGTGATAGTCCCCACAAAGATAGAAGGACAAGAACACACAGATGCACACATCACCCAGGATTATGTACGACAAGTTTCTGACTCACATACAGAAATAATATTAAGTGCACCGACCTTGTTTTAGAACTATAGATGATTGAGTTGTTATGTAACATGGCAGCTGATGAGAAGAAAATTAGATTAGCTTGTTGCACTTTTAGCCGACCCGAGTAGCCTACAGTATTTTAGGAAGTTATGAAACGATTTATTTTAACTACTGCAGCTGTTTATCCACTCATTTTATTTAGCTTTTTTAATTGTTAATATTATAAGTTTGTCCACTAATTTAACTTACTTGCAGCTTTTTACCATAACTTACCATAACTAGTCTAAACATTTACCCACTATTGCCAGCTATATAACATATGTCCTTTGTTTTATGCTACGTATTTTATAAGTTTAGCAATTTACTTTTGTTAATCACTTGACTTCTTTACTCTCTTACTATGTTTTTGATCATTCTTTTTATCTACAATATTTCCACGTACCCTCTGAAGTACCCTCTGGTGTACCAGTACCCCCGGCTGTGACTCACTTAAAGCTGTTCTGGGAGGTTAGGAGCCCATTACAGCAGAACATTTTGTATTATTAATGCATGGGTGTGACTAAGAGGCTTTATTATGTTTATGTTTTCTATATAAACCCCCTCAGAGTATCATAGATTCCATAATGTATATTTCTGGGTGTTCTTTTCTGTAAGCAGGAGGCGAGGTTAATGAGGCTCTCAGCTGGCATGCGAGTTATTCCTCTGAGGCGCAGAGGGTGGATTTACGCTTCTTAAATGTACATCACTATCTATAGGAGCTGTTTCATTACACAGTAATGTGACAGTCTGGGGATCCACCTGTGTTTATGTTCACTTTGAGCTTTGTGTGTGTCTGGTCTCAGTCTGTTGTGAGCTTGACTGTCAGGCGCGAACATTACATTGTGTGTGCAGTTGGCCGTGCTGAGAGGATGATAAGAGGTTAGTCTGATCAGCTGTTAGTCTGTCCAAACTGATATGCTCTGATCTCTGCCAAACACTTATCCACCTCATGAGTTCACATCATGGAGAGAAAGATGGACAGAAAGTTGAACCTGGCTCAGCTTTTGCCACAACACAGTCCAATCTTTGCACGAAATGATTGCTAATTAAATACATGTAAGCTGACATACCAGGAAGCGGTCTTGTGTCTTCTGGCAAAATGTCAAAGTCCTTTGAAACAAGTCCAAGTCACATGTTTGCATTAGCAAATTGCAGAGTCAGAATCACATCTTAAATCCTGACTATAAGATTCCTTTGCCAACGTTTTTAGGGTCCGTCACTTAGTGTGCGACCTTGAAATGTACAAATATTTTGGATTCACAGCGTGTGGTCATGAACGGCCTGCTTCTGTCTCGACTTTCTCTAAGAATTTACAGGATAAAAACTCCCAGGTATTTGCTTTTAATTCTTAGGACAAGTCATGTTTCACAGCGGTCAAGTCCAGGTCACGTCTCCAGTGTTTATTAGTGGGAATTAAAGGATAATGTATGGGGGGTATATCGGTGAGGACGTGTTGTTTCAGACACATGAAACGACTCAGGGTTGTCTAAATTGATTAAGATTTAGAGCTTTATGAGACACCAAGTAACACCGTTCAGATGTTTGTAGTAGTCTTAGTAAGTTCTGCAGAGCAATCATTTTACCTTTCATTGGACAGTGGCAAGATAGACAGAAGAATATTAGGTGTTACGTTACAAAGTCATCTACCAGGAATGTGCCCTTGCATGTTTCTGATTGAACATCTTGCAGCAGAGACCCAAGGAACTTACGTATATCCTGGACAAGAAATATTGTGGTCCTTAATCCCCTTTGAAACAGCCAGTTGTTGATGTTACACTTTGGCTTCTGTGTGTTTAAACATGCAGGTATAACGTGCTAATACTGAGCTTGGTATGTGAATTTGGTTATCTTTGGACCAGCAGGATGTCGACCATACGTTTAACCTGCCATTGGCCACCTGTTTCAGCCTGACTGTGAAATAACAATCTACATTTGGATCACACACGATGGCAGGTCTGCTTGTTTCTTTCATGGCTTGCTAGGGCGAGGGCTTGCATCCATATGCAGGAAAGGATTACAAACAAACCAGAGCATATTCCTCCTGATTTTGTCCAGCACACCTTTAACAGTAGAACCACCAGGGGTCACAGTATACCTGAAACGCCAACAGGTAAAATGTACCCGCTATTAGAATGTGTTGATTTTCAAGATACAAGGTTCATTTATTTATCATTTTACAACACAACGTTGTATAATGCAATGCTAGATGTGGTGTCTTTATGCAGCTTACAAAATGACAACGTGACAATAAATATATATAGAACAATAACTTTATTTGCAAAGAACTTTGTGAACAAGTTGCTTCGCAGAAAACAAACAGCAGATAGTCCAGAGAGCTCCCACCGTCAGACTCACCTTCACTCACTGAGTAAATCTAATGCTGATTTACATTCACACATCTCTTCTTATCTCCATGTTGAATTGGAGTAAATTTGACCCGCTGGTGGTTATAGGTATAAATGGCCATTTTTAAAATCTGGCTTTATGTTGACTTGACTTAACAATAGGGGGCGCTGTTGAGCACACTTTAAGGAAAAGTCAAAGACTGGGGGGCTTAAATATTTCCTGGGAAAAAAGTTACAATCAAAAGATAGCTGCAGGTACATTTTTAGGCTAAGCTAACCTACAGCTGTAGCCCTGTTCTCGCTGGGTCACATTACAGTGATCTTCTCATCCTTCTTATGTTTCCCAAAATGTTCCCAAAAGTAACTTTAACTGGAATCACGAGCGGCTAACAACAAGTTCTGTTGTGGCTGTTCTTGTTTTTCATCCTCTGTGTTTTTTCCTACACTTGCCTCGTTCATTAAGGCCAAGAAATTAAACTGAAATCAAATTAATCCATGTTTGGAGAGGCTTATAATGAGCCCGGGTTAACTAACACAGTGACAATTTGATTAAGGAAACCAGAGAGGCGGCAGAAGATGGAAGAGAGGATACTGAGACGAGGAAAATGTTGGACTTTCAAAGGATTTAAAACTGCAGTTGACCGGGTTTGACTGTGGCACTGCTGAATCGCCGATTGAGTGAAACGAGAGGAATGTGAAGTCATCTTAAAGCCAGGGCAAAAACTTTCATTACTGCAAGTTGTTGCAAAGGCACATAAAAAACGATTACATCTTTTAGAGACTGTGCGAGCGCTGCAGGCGCAGTCTGACTCAGACTCAGACTCAGGATGGTTACCATGGTTAACGCTGATGGTTTTACTGATAAAAAGTAGTTCATGTAAGAAAATAACAGCATTACAATACTGTATGTTTACAGTTAATCACACAACAGGATTTATACTCTAGAAGCGAGCCTGAAACATACGAATAGTGTCCCTGTGTACGTCTTCAGGGCTCTCTGTCAAAGAATGACATATTGTTTAGCTTTAAGCAAATGCTTGTGTTTCCCAATGGCTTGAGGCTAAGAATGAAATGGTTTGAATGGTTTGTTATCTGTTTTTCTTGAGTAGTAATGTCAAACTTCATCCTCTATGGTATGCACCAAGAGTCCTTGGAATTAAGATAACAAGTATGACAGGAATGTGCACATTTTTCAGATCCAGAAACGTTTATCACTCGGTCAGACGATTACTATCACAATGTGTATTTAAAATGTACTAAATCTCTTCTTTCTGACCTGGAAACCCCGGAGATGGATGAGGCTGTGGTTTGGTCCAATTGATTTCACGCTGACATGCCCACGCTGCCCCAGCGTAATCCCCGCTCTGGGAATACTGGAATGTGTTTATTTTCACGTCGTGTGGCAGTGAGAGTGAGGAGGAGTTAGGAGAGGTCACCGGTTCTGCACAGCGATAAACTCTTGAAAACAACATTTCATGCTGAATCCCAGGCTCCAGCCCCCCGGCGTGACCCTGCACAGGATAAGTGGGTACAGAGAATGGAGCGACGGATAAAAATAATGTGAAACGCCGTGTTTACCACTCGTGTGCACTACTAGAACTTTAATTGTCCTGCATTACCCCTCGGGCTTGTTATAGCAGCTCCCCTATGAAACCTTGTGCTTATTATTTTTGCTAAAAGTGCAACAACGTCGTGTTTTCAGAGATAATTGTGTACTTTGGATCTATTTTGAAGCCTCTGAACACAAAACATGAAAACTAACAGAAAACACTGAAAAAGGAGCCGTGGGAACAAACGTTTGCTAATGCTAGTTTAGCTTTGTTGTAACATATTAAAATGTAGTTTACATATCATTCAATTAAACTAGTTGCACTTTATATGCTAATTCATTTGTTGATATTAGTTATTTCCCAATATTAAGGCCAGCTAACTGCAAGGTGCAGCTATCTGACTAAGCTAACGTTAGCTTGCTAATGTATCACAAGTGATGGGTAAAAGAGCTAACACTGAGTCGGGTCGACATGTCTGACCAATTATTTCATAAATTGTGTTCATAACAATCTTAAATATTTTAATAAACTTTCTTTTTTTAAATCACAACATACCTCAGATTAAGAAACCATTATGCTAGCTATGCTAATGTTAGCTATATTAGCATAATTCGCTATTCCTTTTAATTCTACAAGGACCACTTACCCAGAAAACAAATCTCTACATGTAATCAGCCATAAATACAACAAAGGCTTTAAAATATGTTTAAGATCTTTAAAACAAATGTTTAAGTCGTGACGTGATGCCAGCATTGACTTCCTGTTTACATAGTAGGTTGCTCCTGATTGGACAGCGTTAAATATGTTTCCCTTCAACCGTTTCACACACAACCAACAGAAAATAAAAAAGATGGAAGCTTCATTTCATCATCCAAGTTCTCCGTTTGTGCCGCACATTGGTGCCACTTCTATTAAAGTTAATGGAGCGAACATGGCACGTCCCGTTATGACCCATCACGAGCGTATTGTTTCACATTTGACTGATAAATGATTCCACACAGTAATAAACACATGTGATGTTGACTGATGCTTTTTATGTAAATGTGCACATTGTGTCTCCTGTTTACATGAAACAAAGCCCTGCAGGTTCTAATCACGACCATAAATGCATTGATCTGATTATTAACGGCCTGCTTACCAATCATAGCTTGAACCTGCTCTGTTTGGACCCATGATGGAGCGTTATCTATCATCTACCAAACAGGCTTGTTTGAGCAACATGCAGCTGCTGCACACAATCAGTTCGGAGGCCAGTTAAAAGACGACCAATGTGCACATTCAGATTAAAAGCATCAGTCAGTGTCAGCTAATGTTTTTACTATTTAATAGAAGCATTTTTCAGTCAGACATGAGGCATTAAACAATGGTGATACCTGCACCAAAGTCTTACTTGGTGACGTCTTTCCTCGCTAAGTGTTCCTGAAGATTAAGTAGTGTTTGTCTGCTTTGGAAGAACTTGCTTTACGAATAACTCAGCACCAAATCCAGGTCAGCCCCTATTTAGCATCTATTCCCACACAGATTTACCCCTCTCTGCTTTAACAGCATCCATATTTAACATTTTTATGTGCGAACATTTCTCGGTCTGTAATAGCTCATGTGTTCGGTCCAACGTAAGCGAAAACAACCTGCGTTTCCTGAAAATCAACCTCTTGGGAACTATTTCGCTAAGTACCGTGACATAGCTGGAGCACTGTAGGGCCTCTGCTGCTGCAGCATGGGGGCGGATGGGTTAGTGTGCAGAGTGTGTGGAGGCAGCTGTTTGTATCACACAACAACAGTCAGTGCTGCATTTCTTAAATATGTAAGAAATGTGAAAAATATTCTTCTGGACATGCTGTAGCCGAAGTGTACGAGCCATGATTTCTACGTGTTGGATCGCGAGCTTCTTTTGACTTTACCTCCGATCTTTTCTGAACTGAACTGAACTGTCACCAAGTATTTTGTTCTTAAAGGGGACATACCTTTTAACCACATATTCTCATACTTTGCTGGGTTCCACATTTTTGGTTGTTCACCTCTGAAATGAACCGTTCAGAACAGCTGCAGGTTTCTACGTAGAACTTTGCTTTCGCTGAAATCGACCAATCATCATTCACCGTTGTTCACCTCAGGCTGCCTTCTCGCACTCGCTTGTAGTCAAGTCATTGTCAAGATCTCAGCTCACCATTCCGATACCTCCTGGACTGTCAGCCAATCGTGGCTAAAGTCTGACCTTTGAATGGCGAAACGGCTTGTTGGTTTCAGGAGGAAGGAGAGGCTCCGAGAAAGAATTAAATTAAAGTATGTATACAATTTTTAAAACGAAACAAACTTCACCAGTATTGATTGCATAGCTACAACACGTCATCTTTAAAACTCAGGGAGATAACAAGGTGGGGGGGACAATCAAACTACACACTTCCTGGCAATTATGCACACAATGTATGACACAATTAAACATCTGTTTTGTTTTCATGAGATCTTTAAAAGCAGTACAACAGAAAATGTAGGAAACATTTTTGGGATGTTTTTATGGCATAACGCAGCTTTTTTTGAACTTCCAACCTCGCCTCCTAAAACAGTTTTTAGTCAATTTATGTGCAACTACAAACATGTTTTATAGTGAAGCCGGTCTAATTACATTTTTAAGAGCAATAATGAAATGTTGAACTGACTTAGTGCTAACTTATGTGCAGCAGTTTTTGGTGGACTCTGAGATCTATGAGGTTTGGTGATATTTGAACTCTGTGACCAATCACTCAAAAGCTCGGCTCTCCCTTTGAACTCCTTTTCTCGACCTTTGCTGGTTCAATAACGTGAACAGCATAAATTTTCCCAGCCTGAGTTGGACCCTGTCCAGTAACCTACATGTTCAGTGTGTTTGTGCCTGTGATCTGTTTTTGTTGTGCTTATGGTCGAGGAGTCAGCGCATCAGAGCCGGACTGTGGCACGGGATGTTTACATCTGGAAAAACAGGGGGATAAAGGAGGTCAAAAGGTCACGCGGTCACATCCTGTTCATCATATGTCACAATCCTCTCCCACCCTCCCAGTGTGGTGAATCACGCTCAAATTAAATTAGTCTTTACAGCAGATGATTTGTGCTCGCTTAGGAAAACAGGTGTATAATGTGAGCGTGGTTTAAAGATGGAGGACGCGCTGGTTACACTTGATTTATTACCTGACCTCGTTTGGGGCAGAGATTTATCGATGTGTGCGGATCCCACAGGGCGCACGAGGAAGCGTCTCTCTCCTGTGTGTCATGAGAAACGTTGACCGTCACTGGGAACGGACACTGCTTCTGACTCTTCTCATAGAAGCAGGTCAAAGAAAACGTCTCATATGTGTCTGCTTATTGTTTTTACATTACTGAAGTCGAGTAGAAATTTGAGTGTTTATGAAGGAATAAAACCTAAATTATACTGCAGCCATCGCGCATGATTTTCCATTTTTTGGGACATTAGATTTGATTTTATACAGCTCGACCGACTGTTATTTCAAGGTTGAAGCTGTTATTGCAAAGTAGACTCTTACATTTGTTATCATGTTAGCTCTTTCGCTCGCTCCCTCGTCTTGAAAACGACGTCTGTTTTTTAATGCGTTTTCAGGTGATGCCTGATATCAGGTCGGCGGCTTTCGCTTGGCTCTCACTGGTTTTCTTATACACCATATAATATGAAAAACAAGGAAAGATGTGAGGCTCAGTTGTGACATTAAATTAATGTGACCATTAGCTTACATTAGCTTTAGCTTTGCCGAATGCACTTGTGCTTCAGACCATAAAATTGGTTTCCTCCTTTGGAAATGATCTCGCCGTATAAAACTTGTAAGTATCTGTTTGAGTTTATTTCAGCAATAATCCAAAATCCTTTTAACGTTTTGTCGAGGGAGCATTAAAGGAGCAACTGGAAGAAGCCGCTGTCAGTCAAAGCAAAAATATTTGAAATTGGCGCCATAGCTGCGGAGAAAGTCGTACAAACAGCTCGTGGTTTCGCCCATTCTACATTCCTACAACACCCAGCATGCATTGCGCCCCTCCCTCTGACGGAACTGACCGGCGAGAGACACTGAAGTGAAATACCATTTTCACTGCAGGCAACGGCTCAGAGCGGGACAGAATCGGAAATACGACGAGAATATACAGGTGGATCGTCTAAAACATCTTCAGGTCTGCAGTCAACATTTCAAACCTGACGGTTCTGAACGAGACATGACCTTTAACCTCCAGACTGGCCTATAAAGATACATCATCAATGCAGCACTTGGTAGGCTTCAAACGGTGATAGAAGATCGTTTAATTCAGCCTAATTCTTCATTTAAAGTTTTTGCGCTGCAGTAGTCTTTGTGTAACACGTCACTCAAACTGTAAGTCAGTTTCTTACCATCTAAAATTGTCTATTAACTCTCAGCAGCATCAAAAGCATGGACTGTAAACACTGCACGTGTACAGGTTAGAGGAACAACAGTGGATAAACCTCTGCTACCTGTAAGCTACAGTGTTAGTCAGTGATACAGTACATCTTATATTTGTAGATTTCTAACACTCCCATTGATTCATATCTCTGAGCTGTCACTCACTACAGCTCCTTCTGGCTCTGCTGAAGCCGTGTTAATCTAACCTTAAGCTTACAGTTTAAACACACTGAACCACAGCGAAGTGAAAAGACGCTTTGAAGTCTTCAATTTGTACCAGCTGCTGGGTCTTTCTGTCGGACATGTTTTCTCCCCCCTGAGAAAACACTTTCAGGACAGCAAAGCCCTCGGGAGCCAGAGTCTCACGGGAATCTCCTGCAATAAAGATGTGGAGGCGATGAGCGGTCAGACTTTCACTAGCAGAGAGCTTCTCACCTGGAAGCCAGGCACAAAGATTCACTGGCATTACAGGAGTGAGCGCACAGGTCCATGGGAAGAGACATGTAGCCCCCCTCGCCCAAACACCACCCTCTAACATGGAAAAGAGTTACAACCAGTGTGTCTCTCTGTGAAGTTTTCTGTTTCTCTGTAGTTATTTGGTCGGACTTTGGAGTTGTTGAGCATCACTTTAGAGTCATTTTGTGTCTAGGTTTTTGTCTTCTTGTAGTCGTCTCACTTTTTAGGGCTTTTTACACTCAGTTCAAGGTGGGATTATTGCGCCTCTGTTACTTTCTTCTATTTAAAACGCACAGAGGTGGAAGGATGGGGCGAAGTCGTTCCGCCTCTGAGCCGGCATCGCAGGTAGTAACAGAGGGCGAAACGGCGTCTGCGTAAACAGCGGCGCGTGTGTGTATTTTAACGCTATTTAAAAACACCGGGGCGGCTTAACGCCAGCGTTACCTGGTCCAGTCTAAAATGATAAAGGTGGCATGAGGACGGAAACGCAGTGTGGAAAAGGAGAGACTTTTGTCTTTGACTTTTTTGCATCTTTGTGGTTATTTAGTGTCTTTTTGTGGATGTTTTGTTCAGTGTCACTCTGCAGGTCAACACGTGCTGCTGTTAGCTTAGAAACAGCACTTGGATCCGTCATGTCTGCCCGTTAGGTTAAGTTTTATTTTATTTTTTTTCTCATGTGTCTTGTCTGGTACTTCCTGTTTTATTTTGAAATCACTCACCCCTGTCTCAGGTCTGTGTCCTGCCCCTCCCCCGTCGTGTGCTCACCTGCTCCTGATTGTGCTCTCCTCAGCTGTGTCTCATCACCCTCATTACCTCATGTATTTTACCCCCTGTCTCCCCCTGTCTCGTTGCCAGTTCGTTTGTACCCTTGTGTCGTGTTCCGGCATTTTGTTCCTAGCTCTCGTGTATGACCTCTGATTCTGACCCTGTTTGCCTTTTCACCTTGCCTTTTGCCTCACGTCTTTTGGATACCGTAGCTTGATTTTTGGCTGCCTATCTTGTGTACCGAACCTTGCCCGGCATTAAAACTCCACTGGTCTGAGTTTGCATTTGAGTCCTTCATTTTTGGTCCCCGGTTCATGACAGGATGTGATTTTAAATGCATGAGGACACTGATAGACAGTGACACTCCTCTGCACAGATAAATGAATACATCATCACCTGAAAGAACATCAGCAGAGCTGTTTAGTTCTTATTTATCTTCCTCTGTAGGTTGAGCTGTAATCTGAGTGCTTCTTCACTCTTCACTGCGACTTTCCAACAGGACATGTTAACAATTAAACATCAAACAAAGCTGCTTTGGGCCTCTGCCCAGTCGGCCTCGCTAAGCCATCCGTGCGCAATCATATATTTCACCCTGAAGTGATGACAAACCGCAGAAGTGTGTTTGGGAGGCGTCCAACAACACGAGAGGATTAACTCTTTTGTCCTCTGACTGTGTGAAGTCAGATTCTCCTACAAGAAAAGTCATCAGTCGTCTTTTGGGCGTTTCCATCCATCAATGCGTCCACCTCTTGACCTCCTGACCTTCCTTTTCTTTAGGAGACAGGAGCTCATCTGGTGCCATTTAAATATGATCATTTTACATAAAACAAATCACTTCTCTTCTTCTTCTGTGGTTTTAAAATGCTGGAGCTTCTCTATTAGTGTTCATTAGCTGAAGAGCAGGCCGACATTTAAAGCCTTCCTCGCTCTGATTTAATCGAGCCGTTCTGTTGAAGCGAGACGGATGCAGCTTCCTCCCGTACGAGCGGGGAAGTCTTCTGCTTATTTTTAAAAGCTGTGAAGCCCAGAAAGAATCCACAAGCTCTCCGCTGCGTGTCTTTGAGGTTGTGCTCTGATGATAAATGACCCTAATTTGAGCATTTAGATATCAGGTCGGCAGCAAATTGGCTGCACATAAATAAGACAATATACCACCCACACACATAAATAAGTCATCGCTGGCCTTGGACCTGTGTTCCGTCTGTGTTTGTCTGTTTCTGGACGCGCTCGCCTCAGGGCCGATCCACTCCGCTGCGTTTGTTTGAGCAGAGCTGCAATAATCTGTTTAAGCCCCGGCTTGTTTGTACAGTGAACATGATGAGTAATACAAAAGAGTTTGAACTGCACAGATACACAAAGAAGAGAAGTGGAATAAAAGGAACATCGTCATAAAGAGCGAGCGAGAAGTTTTATATTATTTGCAGATTTTTCCTAAAGATCGTTTGGAACGAGAGGAAAAGGCTTCATGCTTTATTGCCAAGAGTTAGATAACAAAGATAGCACCCTCGCGTCTGTACATTATATATGATGGTACAGCCAGAGGACAGTTAGCTTAGCTTTAGCTTAGCACAAAGTTTTAGTTTGTGTTTATTCTGTTCAAAAAAGACAGTTAGTGTGGAACACCGCTGTTATTAACGTTGTTGTCGGCATCTAAAGGCCACCTAGACTTCATGCAGCAAATAGCCATGAAATGCAAAGACATAAATACAGAGAAACAAAGATGCTCAGATATATTATACAACTTTTGGTTCCGTCTCAGCGCCGTAACGAGGCAAAGCCGGAAAAATGCCGCCCCAGCGCCGATGCGGAACGCAACGAACAAACAACAGGGCGTGCTTCACTTACACACACCGCCCTGCCAGCTTCCGTCGTTTGTGGGGCGGCTGTGTCTCAGTGGTAGAGTCGGTCATCTTTCAATCGGAAGGTCGGAGGTTCGATCCCCAGCTCCCTCAGGCTACATGTCGAAGTGTCCTTGGGCAAGACACTGAACCCCAAATTGCTCCCGGTGGCATCGCCAATGGGTATGAATGTGATATCTGATTGACAGTTGGGCACTTTACGTAGCAGCCTCTGCCATCAGTGTGTGAATGGGTGAATGTGACATGTAGTGTTCAAGCAGCTTTGAGTGGTCGCAAAGACTAGAAAACAGTAGCTATATAAGTACGGTCCATTTACCATTTACCACTACCTCCGATGCCGGCTCAGAGGTCGGACGACGTCGCCCCACCGTTCCGCCTTTGTGCGTCCAACAGTGAAGACTTAACAGAGGCGTAATAATCCGCCTTGAGCTGGCAGTGTAAAAGTGGCTTATGATTGCAATATATTAGATTACTGACAAAAGTATGAACTTCCATCGTTTCTGTAAACGTCAGCAAACACGTCACAATCAGTACACTCCACTTCCAAGGTTGTAATCACCACAAGAGGGTCTTTAAGTGGACATGGCCCCATTTGTACGTAATGGGGAAACTCTTCAAAGGTCAATGTCGTGTTTAAAGCTTCTTTCTGCTGCTTTAATCGCAGGTGTAAAACCTCGTGGGACCTTCTTAATGACTGCAGCTGCATTTCAGTCCAGGACATGATCCTGATATCATCGGAAACTTTGGGAACTGCGAGTGTCTTCTTGATGTGAACCGCGTTCTGTATCAGAGGACTTGATTCTTCTGTCTCTCCGTCTGGCTTTGATCTTTCTGTGAGTTCTTTGTGGCCATTATCTCCGTGAACAGAGCCGTAAATTACAGCTGAGAAGTGGCTCAATATGCTCACACACACATTCACACACACACAATACCAATCCGTCTCTTGGCGCCCGTCCAAAGCCTCTGATAGCTATTAAGTGTTTAATGTCTGCTTTCCGAGGAGCTGCAGGATTTCTGTGATGGATCAGCACAGATTCTCGTAACCCCTCCACTCGCGCTCCCAGATTACCTGATCTGACATGATCCGCGTTTGATCCCCGTTTTATTACAGCGGCTCTGAGTCCGCAGACGGACAGCAGCCGCCTCGGGGAGAGTTTGCAAACGAGCTTTCTTTACTGCACGCCAGCGAACGAGGCTCTGGAGACGGAACAGCCCGAGATTAGAAGCTCTCTTTACCTGCAGCAACAACAGCTTCTGCAAACAGACCAGACGGACACAGTCATTAACTCAGCTGGATAGTTTTAAAGGGATAGTCCACATTTTAGGAAACAAACTTCTGCATCCTGGTGGAAAGGTCTATGAGAAGATTAATCCCACTTAGCTTAGCTTAGCACAAAGACTGGAAACAGAGGGAAACAGCTAGCCTCTTTAAAGGCCTTTTCATTGGTTTGTGTGACATCCATCCATCCATTTTCTTTCACTTACCCGGGCTCGTGTTGCGGTGGCAGCACGCTAACTCAGACGTCCCTCTCCTCAGCAATGTTTTCCAGCTCCTCCTGGGGGATCCCGAGGCGTTCCCAGGCCAGACGGGATATATAATCCCTCCAGCGAGCTCTGGGTCTGCCCCGGGGTTTCCTCCCAGTTGGACATGCCAGGAAAACCTCCTCAGGAAGGCGCCCAGGTGGCTTCCTAATCAGATGCCCGAATCACCTCAACTGGCTCCTTACGTTATGAAGGAGTAGCAGCTCTTCTCCGAGCTCCCTCCGGATGTCTGAGCTCCTCACCCGATCTCTAAGGCTGTCAGACATCTTCCTTTCAACCGCATGTTTGAGCTACTTGTTCTTTACTTGAGTATTTCCATTTTCTGCTCCTTAATTAGTTTAAAAGCGTGTTTCAGTTTAATGTGTCTGTTACGTAACTTTCTCTTTATGATAATAACTCTGCGGTCACATGACCTCATAATGTCTTCCTCCTCCTTTCTTCCTCTCCCTCCATCAATCACCTCCTTCCTACACCATCAGCTTCATCATGACTCAGTTTTAATGAGAACATTCGTCCATTAAGATAATCACGTGTTTACATGCCTCTATTATAGCCTGACATGTGAATCATTGCAACACTGATGAGTCGTCTTAGCTTCGGTTTGTTTGTGCTGCTTCTCAGCCGAGATCGAGCCACCTTCCAAACTCCCTTTTCGACACACACTGCACTCCTGACGATGTCCCGAGGGGCTGACTGTGAGTGTGCATGAGCCTGAATCAGTTGCCCCGCACATTAAAAGGACTTTAACCTGTGACCCGCCTCATAATTAGTCTGTTTAATGTTTGTGTGTGCACACAGCAGGTAATTATTCAGACCATTCACAGACCGGATTTTTTTACGATGCTCAGGAAAGTTTCCTGAATTCACCTTCCAACGGCATGTCCTCAAATCACACACACCTCTATACTTAAAAAGCTTTGTACTTACTTTGTGGTTAATGGCTGCGGTGTGGTTAGTTGTAGGCACCAATATTCCTTAAGCCAAAACCTCTCTATCGCCCCCTGCTGACTTTTAATTAGTTATTTGATGCTGTAAAAAGAGGGTGTGGCCTCATGATTGACAGCTCTGTGGACAAATGGGGCTCCTGCAGCGTTCTGTTCCCGAGTAGCAGAGTAGAGGAGGAACGGCGAGAGGAGACGTCACTAACACTAACACTACAGTCAGTGAACTTTCCATAAGTGTGAATATCTGCTTCAGACCGACACAAGAAGCTGCAGACTGAGCCCACCTGAGGGCTCCAACACGCCAAGGACACAAGGTAAAGGTGTGTTTTGGGACCTGAAGCTAATTGAGAGGCTTGAAAATAAAAAAGAGGCCCTTGAGCATAAGCTAACAGTCCTGCTGAAAGAAACTTGCAACAGAGACATAGTAAACATGGAGCTGGCATCCCAACTAAAAGCTCAGGAAGAGACCAGACAGGTGATGCAGAAGGAGGTTGAGGAGCTTAGAAAGCAAATTGAGCTTCATATATCTGAACCAATTGCTGAGCCCTCCCTCCCACAGGAGAACATCTACGTCACAGGTGAAACAAACACTACAGCAATGGTAGAGGACACTCCTGAGATAGTCATGGACACTCCAGAAACGGTGCAGGACACTCCGGAGATGTCCGAGGACACTCCAGAAACAGTTGGGGACACTCCCAAGACGGTCGAGGACACTTCAGAAATGGTAGAGGACACACCTGAGATAGTTGGGAACACATCAGAGACAGTCCAGGACACTCCGGAGATGTCCAAGGAAACTCCAGAAACAGTCACAAACACTCCCGAGATCACTGAGGACACTCCAGAGACGACCGAGGACACACCAGTAACAGTCGAGGACCCTCCAGAGACTTTGCAGGATTCACCTGAGATGGAGGAGATCTCTCTTTGGAGGAGGTTCAAGAAGTCTGTCACCCCAAAAAGCCGCCCCCAATACAAGCAGCAGAAGAGGGGGCAGATCCAGGAGTGAACAGCCAAAAACAGTGAAGCCCAAACCCTCTCTATCGCCCCCTGCTGACTGGCTGCAGTATAGCTCATAAAGCCCGCCTCCACATCTTGCATCCACAACTTGCAGGAACCTTTTATTCCTCATGTCAGCAGAGGAGATAACTTCAGTTCTAAAGAGGCTGTTTATAACCTTGAAGGCTTTCTACTCTCTCACTCCTACACAAGAGTCTGAACAGGCAGAGAGAGAAAATGTGAACCTTTAGAGACACTGGAATGTTTGAGTACATGAGCAAGGACACAAAGAATACAGAGGAGGAACGTTCGCATCCGCCGACGCTCTGTGAGTCGCTGCAAAGATGTTTACACGACCTTATGAATGTTCTCTAGCTACATTTCTATCCTTTGTGTAGTCAGAGCTCAGCGTTTATTCAGCTTTTAAGGGAGGAAGGAGCGTCCTCAGGTCTTCAGCCTTTTGTGGCCAAAGTGAGTATTACAACAACAGACTGGATGTTTTTCCTGTTTTCAGATGAAAACATAGGAACATAAAACGCTCAATAAATGATGATTTATGTTTCTTATTCTGTTGTTTTTATCACTTTCTGATATTGTTCTTGTTAGATTCTGTTCAGACTTTGGTAAAACACAAAAAAACTTGTATTTCTAATTAAAACTACAGATGTATTATTGGCTGAGACCAGGAATTATCCAGACTGTCTTCCCTCTACACAGACTCAGGCTGGCTGTTTCCAGTCTTTGTGCTAAGCTAAGCTAATGAGCAGCAGGCTGCAGCTTTAAACTTTCCAAAAGAGAAACACACATAAACGTATTTAATGATAAAAAGCCTGGCGTCTCTCCTAGTAACATAACTGAAACTCTCTCACACATACATTCTGCACATTTCGTTTCCACCTGAAGGCGATAAGATTACTTTACATTCCTGCAGCGACCTCGCCGTCAGATTCATCCATAAAGGGGAAAAGTGGAAGTTAAAGGACGAGCGGGGCGGAGAGAGAGAGAGCTCTGAGTATAAACAGAAAAATAAAACAGCTGAGAGTCTTTCCTGTCCGTCAAATTAGAGCTGAAACAGGAGGTTCCTGTATCACACATGTAAATATACACACATTAACAACACACGTGCACACCGTGCTTCTGTAGTAAAAAGGTGCCTGGGGTAAATTAGGAGAATAACACAAAGACAGAATTCACGAGAGATTTAAAGAATACAGAAGCCCTAACACCCCTTTTCCACCAACGCGAACCTGGTTCTAATTCAGGGCCGGTGCTCGTGCTGGTTCGGAGCTAGTTCAACTTGCCAACCAGCTTGGAACCAGTTTGTTTTTCCACCCGCTGGAGCCCGTGGAAGAGCCACGTCATGACGTATCTCTATACGTGACCGCTTTTCCCAGCAGCAACTTTATCTCACAATAACAATGACGGACTACATGGTATGTTTGCGGTTGTTGCTCCTCTTTCCGAAATCACATTAGATCCCAAAGACAACCTCTCTGCTAGCTCGATTTAGCTTGTTATTTAGCATCGATTAAACTGGTGTCTATTAAACAAATCATCTTTTTACTACGTTTTCCAGGGAGTGTACACGACGCCAGAGTTCTTAAACACTCTTCTGCATTCCCTCAGTGACGGGGAGTTGCTTGGGCAAAACAAAGTGACCATCTCCGGCTGTGAAGTTGGACATTACCTGATCGGTGGTCCACCGGCGTACCCAGTGCAATATCGGCTCATGAAACCTTTCTCAGATACTGGCAGACTGAAACCTGCTGTGTACTTCTACATGTGTGGCGAACATGGCGGTAACTTCACATAAGAAGGGACGAGCGACATTTTTCTTACTCAAAACTACACAGTTTAACAAATCAAAAAACAAAGAGGGCATGCTTCCATACATTTTATTTACTCCCCTTTCCTGTGATAACTAAATAAGTTGAGATCTTGAGAAAACAACCGGAAATTACTCGTTATCGTGGGAAAAAGGAGTAAATAAAATGTATAGAAGCATGTCCGCTTCGGGCTTCCGTAGAAAAAACTCATTTGTGCTACAGAAATGTCCAATACCCTCTGTGTTGTGATGCTTATTATGTATCCCCATATAACAACATCATATGGGGATAATTTATGTTATTATAAAGTGAAACTCATATTTGAACCAGGAAAACAGTGTGCAGAGAACAGATTAATAGTACCTGTATCCAATGACCAGTGTAATTAATCCTCCATTAATGCCGTTATTTATATATAACGTCACTTTGCTTTACAGTGCAGGTCCAGTGTTTAACAGAGCACAAGGTAAAAGTTATATTTCAGATGAAAAAAAATATGATTTGACGGACGGGGCCCAAACAACGAGGAAGTAACCCGCATCAGTCCGACTTTTATTGTGAAATCCATCAGATTAAAGTTTTCACGTTTGACCACTAGGTGGCGACAAATATCTATGAATGATAAACAAGCTTCGACCTGACCGTTCAGTCTGATTTAGATGTAGTTAATGCACTCTAGATTAAAGCGCTGTGACTCTGACGGCCCTCTGTGACTGATGTATCATTAAATATAAATCACAACATTGTGAACACACATTTAATACAGTTACAGCAGCACTTTACTGTTGGAGCTCAATATCTACAGTTATACTCAACAGGACAATGTTTTCTGTGTTTTGTAAAAGTGTTTCATTTTGGTCCACAATCATTTATATTTACTGAAATTGTTCGATTCTGTTCAGACTTTGGTAAAACACAAATAATACTGATTTCTTTTGGCTGAGAGCGGGAATTATTAGGCTTTTCTGACCTCTGGATAGACTCAGGCTAGCTGTTTCCCCCTGTTTCCAGTCTTTATGCTAAGCTAAGCTAACCAACAGCAGGCTGCAGCAGCTTCATACATGACGTACACACAGAATAGTTCTTTAAAGCTGCTGCTGTGTTGATGTTGGCGCCCCCTGTGGACAAAGCCGTACCTCTTATCTCTTGGCTGATTTTGTCCCGTTCATGCTGAAGTGGTGGTTTTTAACAAACAGCCTCATCCTGCTTTCTTATGAGGCACACTCACTTTAAATTTCTGCCCTGGAAAATGTAAACAAAGGCAACGTGCAGTTAATCGCTTCACCTGACTGTTTTTGATCAACAGGTGACATTATTTTAATCTGACTGTTCCAGGGGGTTAGCGCTGTCAGCCCACAGATGAAAGGTTCCTGGTTTGAATCCCTGTTCAGACGTGGTGGGCCTTTCTGTGTGGAGTCTGCATGTTCTCCCCGTGCATGCGCGGGTTCCCTCCGGTTGCTCCGGCTTCCTCCCACAGTCCAAAGACATGCTCGTTAGGTTCATTGGTGACTCGTAGGTGTGAATGTGAGCGTGAAAGGTTGTCTGTTTCTGTGTCAGCCCTGTGATTGACAGGCGATTGACCTGTGATTGGGTCACCTCTCACCCAATGACAGCTGGGATAGGCTGCATGCTCCAGGTTGGTTATGATCGCTCTCATGATGAAGGTCTCTGTACAGATTATTGATTCCCAGAAGACAGTGTGTCGATGTTCCTTTTCCCCTGATATGAAGCACAGGTGAGCAAAAGTTTGACCTTTTTGATGAACTAGCTGCTGATAAACGGTCAAAGTGTATAACTCAAACGTATATCCACTTTAATATCTTTAATAGTTTGTAAGCCTGAAGAACGTCCACTTTTAAATCAGTTAAAATGAACTCATAAAGATGACACGTGATCCATGTTTTTTATTAGGTTGTAACATACAATCTTCCTCCTCATCGCTTCATTGACACGATCTCTCTCCTTCTTACATTCATTAACTTCCAGATCTCTCCTGTGACTCACTGGTCACCTCAGCTGTCAATCACGTCTCTAATCCCGCCTCCAGCGCGGACACACCCATTTCCTCACCGGCATTTCATTTACCCTTATTGATATTACCCTCACGCGCGCAGGCTGGTGGTCCATCTCTGTGTCTGCGTGTGTGAGTTTGTATGGCGCGAGCACGTGCGTGTGTTTGGCTGGATGTGTGAAAGGTTACTGCGGGGTGAAGATAACATCAAACACCGCGTCTCAGCGTGGTGTGTGTGTGTGCGTGTGTGTGTGTCTCTGCATGTGTGTGTGGTCCAGTGCATTTCTACCTTGTGGGCGTGTGACCGCTCCTCCCTCCCTCCCCTCCCTGCAGACCGGTGCATGTGCGTGCATGCGCGCGTGCTGTAATTGCATGTTTGCACGAGCCTTACCTGAGGAGAACAGAAGCTAATTCTGCAGCTTTTTCTGTGTCTCTCTGATTTTTTTAACCACTGGATGCAGTTTGAGGGTCCTCGCGGCGGTCACGAGTGTGTAATTTCTCTCTGAGTGTTCACGCGCGTGCCTCCCCTCCCCTCCTCTTCCTCCTCCTCCTCCTCCTCCTCCTGCTGCTCCTGCTCCTCAGCGTGGAGGTGCAGGGCCACTACTGGCTGTGTTGTTGCGGCACTGGATGGATCTAACGAGCATGTTTGCGGGTGAAGCCTCGGGCGGAGGGAAATAAAACCGGATTTTTTTTCTTCTTCTGCATCTTTTTCTTCTTCTTCACCTGCCGATCAGTCACCTCCTCTGTGACGACATGTCAAACTCAAACAAAAGCAAGAAGGACAAAGAAATCCTCGCAGAGTACGAGAGCCAGGTGAAAGGTAAGGTTTTTATCATCTTTAATTTTCACACCTCTCCCTGCTCGTGCATCCTTCTCTTGCTGTCACACCCACATTTTTCACACCTTTGCACGTTCACACACATCATCCATAAACAGACACACACACACCTGTCTGCCAGCACCCCTCGTGCCCATGCAGCCCCGTGCAGGGTGTGTTTGAGCGCTGACACCTCACCGTGAGACGTCAGGATTTCTGGGTTCATCCTGAGTGCTGCATGGCGCCTGAGGGGGGAGGAGGAGGAGGAGGAAGGGTTTTGTGTGTGTGTGTAGAGGAGGAAGAGGAGGGGAGAGAGGTGTATCTATGTAATCTGCAGGTGCCTCTTCATCCCTCTTGTGCCCATGCAGTGGATGCTTTTTACTCTCAAACCTTTGGGCGATTGTGCCCTCATCCTCGCCTGGCAGTCGTTCTATTGGTATTCCTCTGAGGCTGTGACTGCAGCAGTGTGTGTGTGTGTGTGTGTGTGTGTGTGTGTGTGTAGAGAGTGTGTGTGTGTGTCATAGATTACCTGATGGGGGACATGTTTTAGGTGATGCTGATGATGACTCTTCTAAAATAGTGGCTGCCATGATCGCGGGACGACCCCATCCTTTCCTCCTCCATCTCTGCTACGTCGGGGCGGCGACGACAAGTCAAATGACCTTTTTGCTGAAACTACAACACGCTGCCTCATTTCCCCTCCCTGGATGATGCCAGAGGATTCTCATGCACCTTTTTACCTGCTGTAGAGGCTCAAGTTCAAAATGTCCGACCTTTACCGGTGCGACACCTCATGCAGACACCTGAAAATACTACAACCAGGGCACAAAAACCCTTCCCCTGTTCAACATGTACTCCTCTCTTCCCTCTCTCCACATGGCTCCTCACACTTCCACATTCACATGTCACCTCCGCCCACATAGCCACCATCACTACAGCGTCTACAATGCACCGCTCTCCATCAGGAAATGTGCGTTTTACTCCACGACAGATCGATTATCTGCCTTAAAATCTGAGCTGCTTCATTCAGAAATCTTTCCTCTCCATCCTTCCTCCTCTCTGTCCTCCTTGTGATCTTTCAGTCACACTCTCGCAGAGTTTGAGGGATTACATTTCAACATTTTGTCGCAAAATCCAGTCTGCTTCATTCACAAATCTCTCCTCTCCTTCCTTCCTTCTGTCCTTCCTTGTTTCCTCCCTTCCTTTCTTGCTCACAATGAATCGACACAAGAGTTGGAGTGATTAAATTTAATGGAGAGCATTACAGCCCCCATGTGAGGTGTTTGTGTGTGTCTTGTTTATACACACTCATCCCTGTTTATGTGTGTGTGTGTGGCCTCGCTCTGGCGTCCTGCCAAACCACACTCGGGGATGCCCTGCATTGAAATGACCGCTCTGCTCAGATAAAGCCCCCCCCCCGCCACCGTCCGGCCCTCTCTGCACCTCCTGCCAAGCTCCCGGCGTATAGATCCGCGTTGTAACTATGTGCCTTCCAATTCTGCCTCCCTGCTCTGGCTCCTGATTGGCCGGCGCCGGAGGTGGTGTGTAATGTATACACACTCTCACGAGGGGGTGGGGTCTTCTTGCTGAGGTGAGGTGAGCAGGAAAAAGGTAGCAGGGAGAGTGAGCACAGTGCTGACGATACATATTTTAGTGCTCCTGATGTTTGGAGCGTCACCTTCCCAAAACATGTGACTCCTCCTCCGTCTGAAGGAGGCGCGGAGGGTCGTCCAAATGAGAAAAGAGAGGAGAGAAAGGAGCTCTGCAGGGGGGAGAGAGGAGGCAGAGATGAAGTGTTTCCTGCTGCACGCTGCGGCTGGTTGGCTGCAGCTCTTGTTTTTTTGCCTGCGTGTGCATGCAGGTGATTAGTGACCTCACATCTGCATACCTGCCAGACAAACAGAAGGGCAGCGATGGATGAATGAATGAATGAATGAATGAATGGATGGAGGAGAGAGGAGGAAGATGAAGGAGCGAGTTAATGATGTGACTCTTCACTTTGTGAAAATTTTCTGGAGGGCCAAAATCAAAGGCCCTCACTGCTCCTGATTATCCCGCGCTCCTTTGCCCCTGTGTCCTTGGACCTGGTCGTCGTGGTAACGGCAACCTTAGGAAGACGGCGTGAGCTTCCTGTTCCTGTGAGATTACTTGCATTTATATGCAGACAGATAAAAACTACTCTACAGCTGCAGTTGAGTCCTGAATGGTATGAGAAGTTTTGGAATCGCTCCAGTAGATTCATTGAGCCTGCAGCAGTGAAACGGGCTGTAACGGCTGCAACGTGATCCCAACGTGATTCTTTTTTCCACTGACATTACAGAAAGGATCCCTACAGAGATAGACCTTTCTGTTACAGAGGAAGATGATTTATATTAATCAGAAACAGACGTTACATCGCTCTCTGCAAACACACCAGACTCCATTCACAAAAACAGTGATTTTACCTCACAGAACATGGTGGTTGTTACTGGTCTACTGCTGCCTTGATTAGTTATTTCTTGTGTTATTGTGTTAGTTCCAAGCTCAGCCTGTAAGCCTTTAAGTCATGAAACAAAAGACACAATACAGATCAAGCAGCAGTAGATCAACAGCTCCTGAGTTCTGCAAGGTAGAATCGCTCCTTTTGTCAATGGAGTCTGGTGTCTTCAAAGAGAGCGATGTAATGTTTGTTTCTGGCTTTACAAAAGCATCTTCCTCTTTAACAGAAAGGTCTATCTCTGTAGGGATCCTTTCTGTAATGTTGTCAGACACTTAATAACAATCTGAGCCTGTCAGTGGGAAAACAAGAACTTTAAGGGAACTAATTGTTCTGGTGCAGTTGCCCCAAAGGATTGCATTACAGCCATTACAGCCTGTTTCACGGCTGCAGGCTGAAGGAATATCCTGAAGCTGAATATTTTAAAATTAATTTAACCATTTTAGTTATTTTTGAAATATAAATGTCAATAAAAAAGCTTGTTCCAGCTTCTTATATCAAAGGATTTACTAGTTTTCTTAAGAGTTTCTGGGTTTTGGACTGTTGGTTGGACAAAAGAAGCATTTTGAAGACGTCACTTTGGACTCTTCACAATTTTATTGACTAACGGATTCCTGTGAAAATAATCGTGAGATTAAACGATAATCAAAATAAGCTTTAGTCGCAGCCTTTCACTTCCTCTTATTATAAAAGTGCTCATAGACGTGGTTTGAATGGATGGTATCGGCTTAATGACTCGTTCTGGAGGATAATTAATCAGTTAGTCACATACTGGAAGTGAAGAGTCGACCAGTTTGAGAGGACGGATGGAGGGAAGTCATCAGAGAGCATATGATGCAGCTAACGACTACTTTCATTATCAGTTAATTTAACCATTAATTTCTGGACTTAATTGATGAATCGTCTGTAAAATAATGAGAAGTGTCCGTTACAAGATCCAGGAATCAGGAAGTGACATCATCAAATCGCTTTCCGCTCTCCGACCAGCAGCCCAAAACACTGTCTGTCTGTTACTGACATCTTTGTCATGTCCTTCCCGTACTTGCTTTTTGGTCTTGTATTTCGTTAAATTGGCGACATTTGCTTCAGATTTCTCGTTGTGTCTCTTCATGCTGAGGCGCTCGATTCCTAATCAGTGAGGTCTTCTAACTCTGAGACGTCTTTCTGCATCTCCACCTGTGATTACCATTGACAGCATGCACAACAACACGGAGATAACACACAAACAAATGTGAAACCTTATCCCAGACTCGAAGCACCCCCATAATGTTCCTGTTACCTGTAACATAACATCAAACATCATGCATCAGTGCCTACAAGGTCAGACAGATCAGTTCTGCAAACCGCTCCTTGGTCTTTGAGGAGCAATTTCAGGCATCTGTGGTTCCAGAAGTCCCGCTCATTTTTCTTTGGATTGACAAGAAACGTTCCTGCATGAATCATCGGTGCAGAAAGAAACGAACAGTTGTGCTAAAAGAATCAGGTTTTTGACAACCACACCTCCCAAGGTGCAATTTAGCAGAAAACATCCAATCAATTATGTTAAAATCTCGTTTGGAATCGGAGTTAATTTGGGGTGAATTCAGCGTTTGATATTGAAACTAGACGTCTGGTTTCTACTTATTTCAATCATCTGGTTCTGACAGTCCCAGTGAAGGTTTGGAATCAAGAACGAGCTCCAAAGTGTCAGATCCATCTGAATATCGTGGGTCCGAGTTTATCAGTTCCTCCTATGAATGGCAGGATATTTTTCTGACAGTTGGACGTGAAACTCGTGTCTGGAAACATGCAAGAAGAAGAAGTCATGGAAGGGAGACACAAACAGTCCAGAGGACGGCTTCATTTAAAGAGGAACGATGCCCGAAGAGCTCCAACACTTCCAAACCGAGCTAGCAAGCAAGAAATACGACCTTTATGAAGACAAATGCTGCACAAGTATCCTCTCGATTCATCCACTAATCAATAAAACAGCTGCATTGATGCTGGAAACGTGTACGCTTTTCCACACGGAGAATTGATCCTGAATCAATATAGGCAGTAGCATGAATACATTTTAACCATTTCCCACATCTATAGCTGCATATGATAACCTTATGAGGGGAATATGCTCCACAATGACAGCCTTGCAGGTACTGCAGGTTTTCTCTTATGTACAACGTCCTGAAAATATGAAGGCCTGTTATTTTATTCATGCATTTTGCAGGTAAAGCAGAGTAAAATCGTGAATCAGCCACAAGAGATGTTCAAGAAGAGGGAGTTTGGGTTTAATCTGTTTGGAGATACATGGATTATCTGACGATTTCAGCCAGACAAGTACTGAAAGATATATGAAATGCAGTCAGAATAACTTCACTGCCGGAGCGCCGACTCGTCGTCTCAAGGTGCCGTTCCCATTCAGGTTTCTGGCATCGTATTCGTGCACGAGCTGTTTTCTTCTTCTCTTGTTTTATCTCAACACATTACAGGCTCTTTGGGATGTGTTCCAGCTCTTATAAGCAGCCTCAGACCAGAGCTGTGTGCACTTAATCTCACTAATGTAGAGCAACAGCGGTGATTGAAATTAATCTTGTTCAACTTTGTCCAGTAGTGACGAAACAGCTGATCCAAAATAAAGGCGACGTAAAGGTGTAAAGAGCCTCAAAGTGTGGCTTTAAACAAAGAACATTTGAGCTTGAGATGTATGACTGTGCACGAGCCTCTTCCTCTCCTCAGACTCCATCCTCTCTGACCTTTGATGATGCTCAGCCATCCCAGCAGCTAAACGGTGTCTGCAGAGCTTTCAGCTTGAATCAGTCCAGACAGACTCTCTAAGCTTATTGTCTGCATGTGTTTCCACATTGTTCCGAGCCGACGGTAGCTCCTCTGATCAAAGAGTCTGAGTCTCGACGTCGGGGGGGTGTTGCGAGGACACGCGAGGAGGTTTCTTGGAAGAAGCATCTCAGACTTCAAAAGGCAAAAGTGCGGCGGATGTCCTCCTTTCACGTTCAATCGGCTGTGATCCAAGCCGAGGAGTTTCACTGATACAATCTCGCCTCCTCGGCGGATCTGCCTGAATCATCATCCTCTTTCTTCTCCTGTCACACTCTCTGCTGCTGGAGCTCCAGATTATTTTCATTATCAGCTGATCAAGAGATGGTTAATCTTGTTGTTTGGTTGATTAATTGATCTGCTCGGCTTATAAATTGGCAGAAAAATAGAGCAGTCTTAATACCCCAGGATTTACAGGCCAAAACCCGGATACAAAGACACAAAGTAAAGCAGCAGATCATCACAGAAAAGATAAGATGCAACTAGCTCATTTCTGTAAGGCTTAGCAACATGCTAACTGCAACGTGCTAACATCTCACCCACAAAGAATGCTTATAAGAAGCAACCATGACGCCACCCATTGGATGGTTGAGTAACATTTCCAAGCGTGAAGTTTGGTCTTTTAGCCGTCGCTAGCTTGTTTTTTTTGGACGAGAGGGTGAAGCTGGAAAAGAGTGAGGGGTTAGCGAGTGAGCTAAGTTAGCAAACTGAAGGGCTAGCTTGGTTAGCAAGGCAGTAAACAGCTTCATACTGAATATACTGACTGTAGAAATGAACAGGCGACTCCTCAGAGTGTCTTTTAGTACAATTGAACGCTGGACAAAACGCTATTCAGGTTGCTATGGTAGCAACTTGTCAATCACAGGTAGCCCCGCCCTAAATCCTCCCCTGCTTTAAATGGCAGCATCATTGACTAAATGATCATCATGCTGTGTTGAAGAAGACTTAAAACTAGAGATTGAAACCATAAACTCGATCGGACAACGTTACTGAGGTGGTAAATCAAGAGAGAAGTAGGCTGGTTTTCTCATAGACTTCTGTGAAGCCGCCACCTGCTGGACATTAGGAGGAATGCAGGTTTAAGGCCTTTCTGTGTTAGCCTTACCCTTTTGAGACCCCTGTATGCTCACTCATGATGATGCTTACATGCTAATGATGAGCAGGTGTAGTGTTTATCATGTTCAACATTTAGTTTGCATCTTAGCATGCTAACGTTTGCTGAGGTTTTACAGGTAAAGTGCTGCTGGTGGCACGTCAGAGGATATACGAAGTGATTACACCTCATCAGGAGGATGACATGCGTGTTCGTACAGAATTAGATAGTTGTTAACATATTCTCCTCTTCTGCAGCAGCTCTGTCTCTGACGGACGTTTATGTAAAGAGGCGAAGTCTCACATCATTTAGTCTGCGTTTAGTCTCTTTGATGTGGTGTCAGAGCTCCCTGCGGAAAGTATGAGGGGGATTTGCAAGAAAGCAAAAAGGGAATCTGCTGCTGCGAGCATCACTGGCATGTTTGATTTATTCCTCACTTTAAGGATGTTTATTTTAGATCTGTAAATTCCATGTGTAAGTGAAATGCACAGCTGTTTGGGACGTAAGCAGCCCAAACTTTTCATAGACCAGATGTTACGTTGAAAAATGTGTACAAGAAATGAAAAGCACAGACATTCATGTTTCCCAGAGGATGAATCCAGCTGCCTTTGGTGAACCACTAAGTTGCCATGCAGCGCCACCATGAGCCTAATGTTGGTGGTTCTGACTGACATATCTCATCAACTTTTCCATAGATTGTTCAGACAGCAACCCTCTGATTTGGCCTGTTTGTTTTTCATCATGCGCTGATACAGAACTTATCAATGCTTGGTGTGATTTCGAAATGGGCTGCACGGTGCTGCAGTGGTTAGCGCTGTCGCCTCACAGCTAGAAGGAGGCCTTTACATGTTCTCCCCGTGCATGCGTGGGTTCCCTCCAGGTACTCCGGCTTCCTCCCACAGTCCAAAGACATGCTCGGTAGCTTCATTGGTGACTCTAAACTGCCCGTAGGTGTGAGCGTGAGCGTGAAAGGTTGTCTGTCTCTGTTTGTCAGCCCTGTGATTGACAGGTGATGCCCAATGACAGCTGGGATAGGCTCCAGCCCCTCCGCGACCCTGAACAGGACAAGCGGTAAAGATGATGGATGGAGGGCTGGATTTCGAAATGTTGTCTTTAATCAGTTTGTCCAGCAGAGGGCGCTCTGTCTACATAGTTTGCAGTAGTCTCAGCACTGTCTGCAGCACATGTAGCAGAGCAGATCACAGCTAAGCAGACAGTACTTGTGGTACAGTCCTTACTAGTGTATAATAATGTTAGATATTATTTAAGCCTTTTGAGCATCTTTGCATTGTGTTGTTGCTAAATTGAAGGTAAATTGGTGCAGAAACGACATAGAAGATCTTTTTCTCATCTCTAGTCAAAAATTCTGTCGTTGGCCGCCACATTGGAAACCGTTGAATTTGATCTGTGTAAAAATCAAATCGGTTTCAGTCTCAAAAATCTTTTATTTATCAATCAGGCTCAACTTCAGACTGCCATGTTCTCCTGTGAATAAATCTAAATCAATGTAGTTCTTGTCTTTTTTTATCTGGCTTCGTTTTATTGAACGTCTTTATGCTAGCTCTTTATGCTAATCCAGGCTAACTGGCTGCTTAGCTTAAGCAGCGGACGCGAGAGTTATATCAGTCCTCTTATCTAAGTCTCATCCATTACAGCACATAAAGTATCAGCTGTGTTGCTATGACAACGTGCATCCCAACAGAGGCTCAACACCAATTTACAGAAGTGATTAAACCTCCGACCATCGGGGGACGACTAAACCATATTTGGGATTTCCCGTTTGGCCCAACATCCAATCAGAAACACGCATTTTCCTCCACCTGTGGTTCAATGTGTTGCAGCAAAGCAGACATTCATTTATATGAAAGTGTTGCGGCTTCACACACACACACACACACACACACACACACACATAATCACACGAGTGTATGAGCAACATGAAACGGCAGCCATTTTAATTTAGTTAGCAGCAACGCCACAATCGATACACACACACAAACAGTAATAGAGAGAGAGACTTCATAGACTTGTGGGGACCAAAGGCCACAGCAGCTTTTCTATGGAGATCTATGAAGCGTGTACTCGTGTGTGTGTGTGTGTGTGTGTGTGTGTTTGTGTGTGTCGATGCGGCAGATTCGAGCTCTTGTCTTCACCTTCCTCATCACATGGTTCACACACTGTGTGGTTGCCAAGACAACAGGTAGTGGAGTGGATAGAGTCCCCCCAGGGATTCGTGTGTGTCTCTGTCTGGCTGTGTGTGTGTGTGTGTGTGTGATAGAGAGAGGTGGGGTGATCATTGTGTATTCTGTACCCTCTCTCTCTCTCTCTCTCTCCTTCCTGCTGCAGATAGATCGAGCTCTGAAACAGCACGACCAGTGAAGCGAGCAGCCCGGCATTACCATGCTGACTGATAGCGTGTGTGTGTGTGTGTGTGTGTGTGTGTGTGTGCAGGTTCCAGGTGTTTGTGTGTGTGGGGTTCTAATGCGGTCAGAGGATGTGGTCCAAGGTGACTCCTCTGAGAAAAATGGAGAGTCTTCATCAGTAATTAAACGGATTAAAGGGCGAGAGAGAGAGAGGGGGAGGAAGTAGCTGATTTAATTGATAAGTCGATTGATGGAAAATTAAACAATTTAAATAAAGCAATTTGTTAATTTATTATCGTTTCATAAGCAAACCCACCTATCAGATAGGAGATCTTTATGTTTAAAGTCTCTGTTAGCTAAATGTATTTGGGATTTAATCTTTAAGTGGAATAAAACAAACAATTTGTTATAAATCTGAAACACTTTTTAGCCCTCTTCGAGGCGTGGTGCCACGAGGTGACGCAAACAGAGATGTCTTAACAACTGTTGGATGGTTGACATTTGGCACAGCCCCTTCATGTTTCCTTCGATGAATCTTAATCACCTCACTTACAAGCTTTTTCTCTGCCGTCGTCATCAGGCCAAACGTGTCAAATTATAATACCTTTGTTGCTGCTTTAATATCAGCAAAACTAACAACATTTCCGTCAGTCTCAGCTGAACTTTGTGTATTTGTGATTTGGTTTACTGAAAAGATGCAGCTTTTAATAATTGAGACTATTGTTGTCAGGTTTTTGTGCATGAAAGCTGTAGTAGGTAACATTATTAAAACTAACTTTATGTCATATTTGCTCAAACTGTCACTTTAAACATGCAGCAGTACATGAGAGAGATATTCTGTTCCTCTGGCTCCTCCTACTGCTCCTAATAGCATTTGTAAGAATCCAACGGCTCCCGAAACACAACAACCAATCAGAGCCGAGCAGGCTCTCAGGCTGCTGTCAATCACACGCTGCGCAGCACCACTCCTCCGCGCGGCGCGCATGCTCACACGGTCAAGCTCAATTTCTTCAGTGTGCGCAACGTCAACCGGTTTGTATCCACAAAGGCTTAAAAACAACCGCCAGGAATTAACTAACTGCCCATCCCTCCATTGCCAACTAGGCTTACACTACAAAGACCGTTAAACCAATAGAAATGAGGAGAAGAAGCTAAAAAGAAAGCGTTGGACCGAGACAGAAATGAAACTGAGTAAACGTTGGAGCGGCATTTCCGAGGTGGAGAGAGCTACGGGACCTGAAATGATTAAAAAGCCATGTGAGTTAGACAGTTCTGCTCGACAGGTAATTACCCCAGCTTCATTTCTGCTGTATTTGTTTCACATTGCTAAGATGTCTGCGGTTACTGTGACGTTGTGTTACAGTGGTGTAGCAGTATGGCTAACGTTAGCTTGTTCTCAATTTGGCTGCTGTTCAGCTTGTTTCATGGCGGTGTGGCTGAAAAAATCTTTGTCCAGTGTCCAGGCAGTGTAACCGTTACGGACTTTCTCCTGATAGTTCTGTGTGCCTGTGCTCTCACGGCTAAATGTTAACGACATCAGTGTGTTACTGCTTGGTTGGCGCTGGTTTTGCCGCTGGTTTGATGTGTATCTGCTTCGATTGTGTTGGTGGTGTAATACAACGGCTGCGGTTGTTTCATTTCACGTTTTTTACACTGTATATATCTGGCTCCTTCAGTTGCTGTGGTTACTAGCCTGCGCGCGCATGATAGCCTTTCTTTCTCTCCGCCATGAATCCCTCATGTTGAAAATTTTGAGCACCATAGACACAACTTTGATACTACTGTTATTGTTTTGCAATGTGCAACTGCTACAAAAAAAGGACGGCTATAATTGGAATTTGAGTGGTACGATTGAGATGATTCAGACGGTATAGAGCTCAGACTCGGTCATGCTGTCTGCAGCAGTGTCTCAAACGGTAGATCCTATTTTGGTTCATGTTTGTGCTGCAACAAAAGTGCAAAAAGGATGAAAAATGTGATATAAACGCATATTCTCTCTGCAGAGCGTTAGTTAAATTGTTTATTTACATTTCAAGCATAGCTGCACCTTTTGCTTTGATTTTTAAGTTCATTTTTCTTGAGAAAATCACAGTTGCAGGAGATTGAAACTGCAACAGAAACAGATGTGGTTCTGAGACGTCTTATCGCAGCACAAAGACATAATTACCTCCAAAATGCAACTACATTTTCCAGCCTAATTTAAATGAACCTCCCACCTGTTTGTTCCTCCCCTCCCACCTGTGCAAAATTTACTTCAAGGTCAGGAAAATACCAACCGCCCGAGGGCTTCTTGCGCTGGCTGCTGTATCACAAATACAAAACTTTATTTACATTTCTGTGTGTGTGTTTCTGTGCGTGTGTGTGTGTAGATGTGCGGGCCCAGTTGGTGGAGCAGCAGCGGTGTCTGGAGCAGCAGACGGAGATGCGGGTGCAGCTGCTTCAGGACCTGCAGGACTTCTTCAGGAAGAAGGCAGAGATTGAGACGGAGTATTCCAGAAACCTGGAGAAGCTCGCCGAGAGGTTCATGGCCAAAACACGCAGCACGAAAGACCATCAGCAATACAAGTAGGACGGAGTGTGTGTGTGTGTGTTCGTGTGTGCATGTGTGTGTTTCTAAGTAATCCTCTGGTGTGGTTGGCAGAGTTCCCTTCATCTTAAGACTCTCTCTCTTCTCTCTCCTCCAGGAAAGATCAGAACCTGCTCTCTCCAGTCAACTGCTGGTACCTGCTGCTAAACCAGGTCAGTTCATTGTGTTTGTGAGTTTGTCTCAGACCACTCTCTAAAGCAGGAAACATCCTCACTTCTCTCGCTCTAACATCTCCAGGTGAGGAGGGAGAGTAAGGACCACGCCACCCTCAGCGACCTCTACCTGAACAACGTCATCACCCGCCTCACGCACATCAGCGAGGACTCCGCCCGCCTGCTCAAGAGGGTGAGCCGAAACTCAAACTATTAAAACATATTCATGAGCACGTATGCATCTAAATGTGGATTCATCCACCACCGAAAGTAGTCCCCAACCAATGCACTCTCAAAGGACAACAGTAAGCAGCTGTTTAAGGAGCCTTTAGAAATAAAACTTTATATCTGTGAGCAGCATCTTCAGCAGGAACAAAAGGGCTTGGAGATGAGCAAGTACAGAGAGATGGACGAACACGTTGCTGGTTTTCTTTTCATGGGAAATGTAGTCCTGTTTAAGCCCCCAAATGTATATAAAAAAATCGACCTTTACAGTTGAATTTTTATTAAAATTGATGTAGCAGGATGAGCTTCTCAGTCATTTTTCTTCCATGTCAAAAGTGCTGCCTACCTTACCCACAATGCAACTCAACTGCTGCAACTTGACTGCAGACAGTTCAGTTGGGGATCAGGTGTGTTATGCTAGTAGCGGCTAATGTAGCCCGGAGCCTGGCCTGCAGTGGAGATGAGAAGCAGGCTGGTGAGCTAACTTCTCTCTAACGCTACCTTAAGACACGAAGGCGTTACACTTCTCGTTTCAAATATGAAGTTAAACTCCCTGAAACCCAGACGGACATCACTTTTAATACAGGTGGATCCGTGCTAATCTTGGCTACCCCTGCTTTCATCCTAACTTTTGTAACCAAGAATATACTGTTCTTTCGGTCAATAACTTGGGATTATATTTTAGTATCACTTCTCTGGTAATTATTTCATTAAGATAAGATAAAATAATCCTTTATTTGTCCCACAACGGGGACATTTACAGAGTTACAGCAGCAAAGTGGATCGTGCAACATTACAATAAAGGGCATATAAAAATCTAAAATAAAAGTAAGTAAACAAGAGTATCCTAAAAAATATGTACAGAGCTAATGAGATAGAAGAGAAGATAAAAGAATGAATGGTTTGTTCTTTAAAATGTTTATTAAAATCTTTCAGATCAAAAAGTATTTGTCCTTCCAGCTTTTTGAACTCCATATATATTCACTTTATGACCTCATAAGATTAAAAAAAGCATCAAATCTTCACATTTCAGAGGCAGGAACCAAAACATTTACGTACATACATTAACTTTCCTTTATTATCTAAAACATATGTTTGTATGTATGTTAGGTTAAAGTAATTTTGTGGAAGTTAAAATGTTCACGTTGTTATTTACCATTTTTCATTAATGAAAAGTTTTGGATTAAAGTCTCTAATCCAGTAAATCAAGCCCGTCTCTCTGAGCTACGTTGGCTGGAATAAGTGAAACCCAAAGGCGATGGATAGATAATTCTTCTTGATTAATGATTAATTAATTTTTTCTGCCACTTTAATGAGCGTTTGGCAGGATCTACTTTTTGTCCATTCTGGCTACACAGCACTTATTCTCAGGATAAAAAGCCTCTGACACATCACATCATGTGACCTCTGTCATAAACTGTATTTAAGGTGATATTTTATCGCCCATATAAACCAAACTTTTACTGTAAATCTATAAAAACGTCCCCTGGACGTCCCCACATCCCCTCAGTGTCTGACTCTAAATCTGCTGCAGTCGCCAGTAATGGATTGTGAAGTGAAGCATGGACACTGGCTGCACAGAAAGGCAGCAGGGGGAAGGATAATCTAATAAATCCTGCAGGTTTCTTTACATGTTTAATCTGTGCATATAAAAATGAGTCATCATTCATCAATATGTAATTACATTAGTCAGCATGTGACAGGGATTCATCACAGATCAGAGGAGGAAATTATGTTTTCAGGACGGAAGTGACAGGGGAGGTCTGCGAGGTTAAATGACTGTTTTTGAAAATGGTTTCTGATTTAAAAAAAATCATCTTCCTCTGAAACAAAAAGGTCCCTCTCTGTAGGGAATCTTTCTGTAATGCTGTCACACACTTAGAATAACAATCTGAGCCTGGAGAACTTTTAGTGGATGTACTTAATCGGGCTGCGAGCTCGTTTCATGTCCGCAGGCTGAAGCAATTTACTGGTAAACCAGTGACAGACAAATTCAACACCAAAGTCACAAAATATTGCAAACAAAATAACAGATAACAGCTGCAGCAAACCAGCAGCTCGCATGTTCTGGGAGGTCCAAGAGTCCAAGAACCTCAGTAATGCACTAAGGTATATTCTTCAGTAAATGTACAGTGCATACGGAAAGTATTCACAGCGCTTCACTTTTTCCACATTTTTTTATGTTACAGCCTTATTCCAAAATGGATTAAATTAATTTTTTTCCTCAAATTTCTACACATAAAACCCCATAATGACAACTTAAAAAAAGTTTGTTTGAAATTTTTGCAAATTTATTAAAAATAAAAAATGAAGAAATCACTTGTACATAAGTATTCACAGCCTTTGCGATCAAGCTCAAAATTGAGCTCAGGTGCATTCTGTTTCCACTGATTGTCCTTGAGATGTTTCTACAGCTTAACTGGAGTCCACCTGTGGTAAATTCAGTTGATTGGACATGATTAGGAAAGGCACACACCTGTCTCTATAAGGTCCCACAGTTAACAGTGCGTGTCAGACCACAAAACAAGCATGAAGTCAAAGGAATTGTCTGTAGACCTCTGAGACAGGATTGTCTTGAGGCATAGATCTGGGGAAGGGTACAGAAAAATGTCTGCTGCTTTAAAGGTCCCTATGAGCACAGTGGCCTCCATCATCCGAAAATGGAAGAAGTTTGGAACCACCAGAACTCTTCCTAGAGCTGGCCGTCCCTCAAAACTGAGTGATCGGGGGAGAAGGGCTTTAGTTAGGGAGGTGACCAATAACCCGATGGTCACTCTGACAGAGCTCCAGCGTTCCTCTGTGGAGAGAGGAGAACCTTCCAGAAGGACGACCATCGCTGCAGCACTCCACCAATCAGGCCTGTATGGTAGAGTGGCCAGACGGAAGCCACTCCTTAGTAAAAGGCACATGGCAGCCCGCCTGGAGTTTGCCAAAAGGCACCTGAAAGACTCTCAGACCATGAGAAACAAAATTCTCTGGTCTGATGAGACAAAGATCGAACTCTTTGGCGTGAATGCCAAGCGTTATGTTTGGAGGAAACCAGGCACCGCTCATCACCTGGCCAATACCATCCCTACAGTGAAACATGGTGGTGGCAGCATCATGCTGTGGGGATGTTTTTCAGCGGCAGGAACTGGAAGACTAGTCAGGATTGAGGGAAAGATGAATGCAGCAATGTACAGAGACATCCTGGAGGAAAACCTGTTCCAGAGCGCTCTTGACCTCAGACTGGGGCGACGGTTCATCTTTCAACAGGACAACGACCCTAAGCACACAGCCAAGATATCGAAGAAGTGGCTTCAGGACAACTCTGTGAATGTCCTGGAGTGGCCCAGCCAGAGCCCAGACTTGAATCCAATTGAACATCTCTGGAGGGATCTGAAAATGGCTGTGCACCGACGCTCCCCATCCAACCTGATGGAGCTTGAGAGGTTTTGTAAAGAGGAATGGGCGAAACTGGCCAAAGATAGGTGTGCAAAGCTTGTGGCTTCATATTCCAAAAGACTTGAGGCTGTAATTGCTGCCAAAGGTGCATCAACCAAGAATTGAGCAAAGGCTGTGAATACTTATGTACAAGTGATTTCTTTGTTTTTTATTTTTAATAAATTAACAAAAATTTCAAACAAACTTTTTTTAAGTTGTCATTATGGGGTTTTATGTGTAGAATTTTGAGGAAAGAAATTAATTTAATTCATTTTGGAATAAGGCTGAAACATAACAAAATGTGGAAAAAGTAAAGCGCTGTGAATACTTTCTGTATGCACTGTACTTTCCACCGCTGTGAGTTTTCCTCGTGTGCAGGCCGCTCGTCTCGTTCATTCTTCATGCAGCTTCTTTAGGAGTTGATTCTAATGAAAAGTAAAGTCAGAGTTCCCCTGAGGAACGCTGGGCTGCCTCCAGTTTGGCAAATTAAACACACACACACACACATGTACGCTCCAAACCGCCTCTAACTTTAGCTCGCGTGTTCATTATTAATCCGTCCTCCGGCTCGTCTTTTATTCATGCTAACTAAAGTGCAGCGGCTGCCGGCAGCTATAAACAGCCAGACCTCCATCCAGCCTCACAAACTCTGAAGGAGGAAGGACGCCAGGAAGAGGCAGACGGCTCAGTGGCCATGACAACGCTGACATCCCCGTGGTCATGGCGACAGGCTCAGCTGATCTTTTCTCGGCGGGCGCCATGGGAACAGGATCCATCCATCCTGGGAATCCACTGTCATTTGGCATAATGTAATATTAATGCTGCGCCGCGCGGCCACAAACTGGGGGGGGCTGTTTAATGCATGAGAGCTCGCCGTGTTTCTTTTATGATTTCATTTGTTTGTGTGGTTCAGTCCATTTATTTATGTGCTGTTGTTTGAGGGATCACCAGGAAGTGCTCAGATGCTTTACTTAAAGAACTTTAATCTATGTTTTTGGAATAATATCTATGTTTGTGTAAAAACAAAGTGATAAGTGTCTCAGGCAGTGATAAATCTATGGGAACATCTATAGAAAATCCAGCTAAATCTGCGGTACGGAGCTTTATAGTAGGTTTAAGCAAATTTTTTAACTATCCGGCCCACACAAAACCATTTTGGTTCACTCTCAACAATCTTAGTTATGGTTTTCAGAGAAAAAACTCACAAAAAACTCACAAAAAAGTAACTGAAGACCAGATATTTTCCTCAGGAGGAGGTGGAGACCAAAAACAGCGCTAAAAGAGAGCGGACATTTGGATTATGTTCATAAGATGAACACAAAGACAACTCCAAATGAATTTTCATGTTGATCTGTAACGGTTCGATGCGTTAAGTTGTACATATCGATGTAACAGGTGATCATATGTCAATGTTGTGTTCTCAATTTGTTGCTGTTGCCACCAAGCTCCCAAAAAAATCATGTTTTGGGCTTTAAGAAAAATAACTTCTGATGAACAGATATGATACGTTTGTTGAAGTTAAGTGTGGGAATTTCTTTAGGTAGAAAAGCTAACTGCTAGCTCCTTTTTGAGAGGTCACAAACCAAAGATTTTTTGTGTATTTTTTTGTGAGTCTCAGGTTTCATCCCAGGTAACCTCACACACTCAGCGAGGCAAAAATACAGTTTGAGAAGAATTTGCGCCGAAAATTGCGCTCCTTCTCTGAGTCATAACGCCGTCATAGATTAACTCAAAGACATGAAACTTATATTCTAAGTTTCAGTGGGACTTATACTTCCTGTAAATATCATTATTGCTTATGTGCATCGAGATAAGCATCCAAAAATTGCTCATAGAAATCCTATCTTAGGGATCTATAAAAGAACTTCTGATAAACCAATGTAGATCTGTTTTTTTGTCGTATGTTGTAAAATGGAACTTCTTTGAGCCTCAGAAAATGATTCAATTTAAATCAGAAGTTTAGTGGGGACATTTCTTCTTGGTAGAGCAGGTAACTGCTAGCTTTGTTTAAGAGGTCACAAACCAAAGGTGTTGAAAAATACTCAGACTGAAATGTAGCTAAAGTTGTCTGAAATTCTGTCCTTTCCCCTCTGCTGACAAACTGTGTGAATGTTTGTATGTATTTACCTCACGCTGATGATATTTGACTCTTTTTCTGCTCTTCTTTCAGAGTAAGGAAATCATCTTTCAGCTTCAAGAAGACCTCATGAAGCTTCTCAATGAGCTTTACACCGTAAGTGGAACTCAGACTCTCACAAACTCTATTCATTGACTTAAACAGTTTGAGATTTTGTGAAGCTAAAAGCAGGATGTCAGCAGCTCCTTGACGAGTCCTTAAAGAGGGGATATTATGATGTTATACATATTAAGACGTATATATATAATGTTACAAAGTTGGATGTCCAGACTAAACGTGGGTGAGGCTATGTTGGAGTAATCACCAGGCTTCTCAGCTCAGTCTGCAGGCTGCTATGAACGCCAGGTTCCACAACGTTTTTTTCTGCATGCCTCAGCAGGCTTCGGAAAGCTGGCCAATCAGAAGAAAGCTGCCTTGTAGGGGCGGGGTTTCTTAAAGGGACAGAGCTGATTGAGTCTGCACAGAGCACCAGTATGAGAGGTTTTTTTTTTACTGTAAATTATGCTAAGCTACTCCACAGGTATCACAGAGTTGAATATGAAGCTTGAAATTAGCATAATACCCCCCTTAAAAAGAAAACTACAATTAAGTTCAACTTAGGTTTTACTTCCAACCCCCATTTGGCATCAGATCTATAATTTGGTGGGTCCAAAGCAGCAAACAAAGGCTTCCTGCTACACTAACCAGGATATACTTATACCTCTGAAATTCCCCACTGCACCGACAGAACTGTTTGCAATAAACCTTACTTCCTTTTTGACTTTTATACACTCTTATACTGACCTGCAGGAAGAAATCAGCATAATTTTTACTGCATGATTCGTTAAAAAACGACTCATTTCTGGCTTCTTTATATCTGTGTCTTAAGTTGTGAAGCTATTAAACACTGTGATATCTGCAGACTCTGTTAAAGAAGGCAGACAGAGCATTAATGTACTTTTTCCTTGCACAGAAGGAATTAGAAACTGGGGCCAAAGAGAAGTCAACGAGGCAAATTTTAAAAGCTTAAACTGCGTCTGTGTTAAATGCAAAATTGGCTGCCAGACGGCGCTACAGTCAGAGACGTTCCTGAACTTCTGCTGTTTGTCTGACATTATTTTTCAGCTCTGCAAAAAGCCTTGAAAGAGAAAACGTCCTGTTTTTTATCTGTCAAATGTCGCGGCGTGTTTGAAGCCTTAAAAGCTTCTTGTTATCAGATTAGAGTGGACCCGATAACCTTGAGGAATAAAAACAGTCGGTCCGAGCTGCAGCGCGATGTTGTCTTCCAGTTCTTGTCCTCTGAGGCTGTGTTATTATGGGCTGCTGTTGCCTAGGTGATGAAGACATATCACATGTACCACGTGGAGACGATCAGTGCCGAAACAAAGCTGCGGGAGGCGGAGCGTCAGGAGGGGCGGGTGAAGGGCGTGTCGGGGACAGGCGGAGGGGTGGAGCCTGTGTTCGGCCTGCGGATAGAAGAACGCCACCAGAGACGCAACGCCGCACGCAAGATGGAGAAGATGAGAGAGAAGGTAACTGACCCTAAGCTCCCCTCACAGATCTGTACTTCCTTTTGATACCCTCGAGTCCAATCTGACTTTTATGTACTTTCACATTCTTTAGAAAAAGTGGAAACTATGTAAATCTATCAAATACTTTTTAACCACAGGCGATCTAACCAACGTTTCCTCTCTTCATGTGTGTTTCTGTCTTCATTAGAGGAAGGCAAAGTACTCTGAGAACAAGCTGAAGACTCTTAAAGCCAGGAATGAGTATCTGTTGACTCTGGAGGCCACCAACGCCTCCGTGTTCAAATACTACATCCACGACCTGCCTGACATCATAGACGTGAGTACACATTTCTATTCATCCTGCCTGCTGTTTCAAACACTGTATGAACATGTGTCCTCCACCTCTGCCTCAGTGCTGTGACCTAGGGTACCACTCCAGTCTGAGCCGGGCTCTGAGGACCTACCTATCAGCCGAACTGAGCCTTGAAGCCTCCAGGCGGGCGGGTCTGGAGGTGCTGGAGGGGGCCGTGGAGGGCCTGGACCCCGCCCGCGACAGGCAGCGTCTGCTGGGCCTCTACCCCACCGCCTTCTGCCCCCCACAACGCTTCGGCTTCCAGGCCCACATGGGAGACGCAGTCAGTATATCACATATCGAGAGCTTAGGTTTAAGATAAGATCAACCTTTATTGATCCTACAATGGAGAAATTTCCAAAATGTTTGCGTTGGCCGGGAATCGAACCCGAGTCAACTGCTTGGAAGGCAGTTATGTTAAACACTATACCACCAATGCGGAGATGGATTTAAGATAGGAAATGTGAAAGATTGGATGGATGATTTCCTGATAGCCTTGTTCTTGTTCCACTTCTTGTCAGGTGACCCAGATCGCCTCCCAGCCGCAGCTCCAGGCCGAGCTCACCCTCCGCCTGACGCAGCTCCAGACTCGCCTGGCGTCTCTGAAGATTGAGAACGAGGAGGTCAGGAACAAAAAGCAGCCACACAAACTCAATGCTCAAAAAATAAAGAAGTAAAGAGTTTTAACGAGTAATAAATAAATTAATCATGCTTACAAATATGTTCTTTCAAGAAATTCAAACCCAAAAAACGTGTAAATGTTGGATCAAAACTGTGAGCTTGTCTACTCTAATGTAAACTGTAGCATGTAGCAGCTAGTTTGTGAAGTTCATAAACTTATCCAGCGTTACTTCCTTGCAAGTAACAATTCATACATTACTTTGTGGTAGCGGCAATTACAGATATTCATATCATTATTTTTGCATGTTTACATGTTACAATAAGATGGTGAACATTGTAACCATTTGACTTGCAAACATCAGCATGCTAGTGTTGTCATTGTAAGCATGTTAGCATGTAAACTCTAGCACTTAGCTCAATGCACTTTTGTGCCATAGTGCAAGCCCCCAGATGCTAGCATGGCTGCTGAATGTTTTAAAAATGGAACAGTATATTATTTTAAATATATATTTGACACTTTCGGAGAATATTTTGGTGCTTTATTAGCTCATATATCAACCTGACTAAGTCCGACATTGTATTTGTGTTAGCTTAAAGGTTTTTGTTTTGTCCAAACCAACCAGCATCAAGAGACGTATCTGTCCTGCTTTTGTCCATTTCAGTCCACTCAGAAGTTATTTTCAAAGTTATCATCTTTGTCCACTTCATCTAATCTTGTCATCATTTGTTCGGCCATTATATAATTTAGCTCTGTTGTTTTTTCCAACGAGGCAAACAGACCTATTTGAATCACTTTAAATATTGGAGGTTGGAGCAGCATTTCAGAGGTCTGGAAGCAGGCCTGCAGTACAGAATGTATCACCTTTAGTTATTAATGTCCGCACCAACTCTCCTGGCAGTTTGTCCGATAGTTGATGAGATATTTTACTCTGAAACCCAAACACATGGACTCTGCCTTTTGCCAAAAACCTCCCTGATTACAGATTACACTGTTTTCCTGACAGTCAAACTTTGCACAAAGTTATGGTAATTTATACTGTTCTAATGGGATGATAATGTAGCAGATGTACCCTCTAAAAATAAACATCCTGCAGCGCCTCGGTGCTGCAGTCTGAGGCGTCCTCGCTGTTGTTGTGGGGCAGACTGGAGTGTTGTGTGCACAGAGGGCAGCTGTTGACTCACCCTGAAGGGCATAAAAATGCTGAACGAGTCTGGATTAATGAGCTGCATCTGCATGTCTCAGCATCCCGCAAACACACACACGTAGACACAAACACACACACGTAGACACTAACACGCCCTGATTATCATGTACAAATAAAAACACTTCACACCTATTATCCTCGCTGTAAATACAAACACACTTTGCATATGAAGCATACAGAAACAGAGCAGCTGTGCTCGAACCGGCCTCATCAGACACTACGCAGAATGAAACTGTACTGAAAACAATTTAAATTCATAATTCATAACCAGTGATCCCTGAAGCCGTGTGCAGTCATGAAATATATGGAGGTGTTTGGTCTGGTGCTCGTACGTATGGAGGACGAAAGCTGCCAAAATCAAAAGTGATGAATCAATGAATAAATTATTATCCCATTAAATGAACCCTAAAATAAATTATTAAAATTAATATCATTAACGTGATAAAAATGTTCTTTATTTATTAACCTTTGTATTAATTCCTTTTTATTTACTTTCTTATTCAATTTTCCATTGCAGTTATTTTTTTCATTATTTTTCAATTTCAATCTATTTATTTATTTTGGAATGTTTATTTAATTTATAAATATTTAAATTAAAATATGTTTGTTTATTTCTGTTTATTTTACCTTTGTTTGTATTCCCTGCCTTTCTTAACCTTAAATTTGTATTTTTCTTTAATTTACTTTATTTTTCTTTATATTTTTCTTTATGCATTTCTAATTAATGCAATTAAAGAATAATAAGGCAGTAAAAAGCAATTTATACCTCAATTTGTGTTTTTTTTTTTTTTTTTATACATTAAATGGCATATTAATTTTCTTGTAATTTATTTTTTTGGCAGATTTGATCGTCCATAGATATGTAAAAAATCTTACAGAGGTTTATCATGGGTTTATTTATTTATCATTAATACAATCATTACAATCATTAATTTACCTGCCACATCGATTTATTTTAAATGATCAAAAAGCAGTAAAGAGAAGATGTAGTATGTGCTCCATGCAACCTCTCTCCAATCTCACTCTCTGTCCCCCCTGCAGGTGAAGAAGACCTGGGGCGCCACTCTCACCACCCTGCAGGACATGACGGTGCTGGACGACTACGACGTCTCCCAGAGCTTCACCCACAGCCCGTCGTCCGAGTCGGTCAAGTCCAGCGTGTCCGACGGCTACTTGAACAAACCGAGTCTGGCCAAGAGGCGGGCCAACCAGCAGGAGACAGAGCTCTTCTACTTCACTGTGAGAGAACGGCTGCTATTTTTCTTTAATCGCTCTAAGAGTGGATGCTAAAAAAATGCTTTTGTGAGGGTTACAACGATACCACCGTGCAAATAAAAACAGTGGCAGCAGCCTTTAGCTACTTGCTACCTAGCTAATATTGTGCTAATCTATAACTTTGTCCTTTCGGGCCACCATTTATGGCTAAAACAGCTGTTAAAAGCGTCGTATAAAGCAGCTACAAGTCTCTGCTTCTCAAACAAGATAAACATATTGATTATAAATACGAGCAGTAACAGCCTCCCTTGTGTAACGTCGTGATTGATTCCTGGAACCCAGATTTTTATCGGTTCTTTCACACTTATTGACTTTTATTACAACGGGAAGAAGCCAGTATTTAATTAGTTTTGCATGGTGGCAATAAGAAAAGAAAACAGTAAAAAGACATTTTAAGTCATAATTAAATGCTAAAATATGTTTTTAAAAATTATTTATTGACTTGACTTTGTATTTAGTTTTAAGTGGCAGACATTGGTTGGATGTTACAAACACTTAACCGAACTTCCATATTTGTTTTCTATATGCATCAGAAATTCCGCGAGTATCTGGAGGGAAGTAATCTCATCTCCAAGCTACAGGCCAAACACGACATACTGAAGAAAGCCTTAGCAGAGGGTGAGATCTTCTTAAACTCACTCGTCTTCTGTCGTATATTATAGCATTTCTTACCTTTAAATCTCTCCCTGTCTTTGTGTTTCTTCTTACAGGATATAAAGCTGATCTGCTGACTACCAGGTATTATTACTTCATGTCTCGGTGCATATTTTCTCTCCACTTTAATAATAAGTGTTACTTCACTTTGAGCTGTGTGGAACTGAGACACTCCTCTTTCTCTCTCTGCTCATTACAGTCGTGGGCGGAAGAACTCCCACAGCAAGCACCAGGTAGAGTTTCACTTCCATCAGGCTTCAGGTGGTTTCTCTGTGTGCAGTCAAAGGATATAATTTCCTCTTTTCTTTAATTCTTTTATTCTCTTAAATCTCTGGAAGCAGAATCTTTTAACTGACTAGCTGCTGAAATTCTGATAAGAGAAAACTGGAGTTGATAAATTTGACCTTTCCCACAGAGAAATTAGCCTGATGAGCAATGAGATAGTTGCTGACATATTTTTTGCCCTGTAAGGCTACAAATAGGCTACTGGTAGTTTAAAAATGTACTAATGACTATATAAAGATGTTCTACACGTCTCCACCTCCTCACATTGTACAAAAGTGAAGCCAAAATCTCCCCTGAGCGGGCGCTGCCATCTTTTGTATCCAGAGTGTGTATAGTAGAGATCGACTGGTGGAGCCACAGTACTGACGTCCCGCCCCTTCCTCTGCCCAAAACACACCTTTACCTTGTGTCCTTGCCGTGTTGGAGCCCTCAGGTGGGCTCAGTCTGCAGCAGAACAGCTTCTCGTGTCGGTCTGAAGCAAATATTCACACTTATGGAAAGTTCTATGACTATAGTGTTAGTGTTAGTGACGTCTCCTCTCGCTGTTCCTCCTCTACTCTGCTGCTCGAGAACAGAACGCTGCAGGAGCCCCATTTGTCCACAGAGCTGTCAATCATGAGGTCACACCCTCTTTTTACAGCATCAAATAACTAATTAAAAGTAAACTTGTCAGAAAAATGAACACTTGGACATAAATCAGCATGATAAGAACTAACTATAATGACAGAAACCATGTTTGAGAAAAATGTCTTTGATGTGTGTTTTGATTTTATAGTTTGACTCATGTCCCATCTGTTAACATGGAGGAGGTGGGCTTTATGACCTATACTGCAGCCAGTCAGCAGGGGGCGATAGAGAGGGTTTGTGCTTAGGGTAACCGTGGTTGTTGTTTTACACATTGCATGTGTCTATGAAGCCAGTATGCTAACAGATAAACAGATTAACACTGATAAAGGCACATTTCAACAGTTTGTATGCTCTTTAAGACAAGAACACAAACTGTGTGCCAACAACTGTTTAACATATAAAAAACAGACCTTTGGTAGTGAAACCCAAAAATAATTGAAAGATTATTAAATTTTTTGATTATCAGCTAATTTTAACACAAACAACCTGAAAATACTTAGTAAAAAATCATTTTCACACATGTATTGTTTTTTTAAAATTCAAGTAACTTAATTTCAATCTCGTTACCTTATAAAGTCTGTGTTATTATTAATATAATATATCATTTTTCACAATAAAATACTCTAACCTTGAACAACAGTATAAGAATACTTGACAATGCTCTACAGAAAAAATGTATATTTGAAGAATTTATTAAAGTTTGTCTAAAGTTTTTATTTAAGTTTTCAACTTTTATTTTGAATCCAATTTTTTTTATTATATCTGTGGGAGGAAACCGGAGCATCCCGGGGAAAACCCACGCAGACGCAGTGTTTCAGTGTTTAATGACAGAAACCAGCTGGCTTCTGTCTGTAAACACTGAAACACTGCGCTGCCCGTGGCCTGTTACAGCCGTTGTGTGTGTGTATGTGCGTGTGTGCGTGCGTGTGTGTGTGTGTGTGCGTGCGTGCGTGTGTGTTGTGTGGGGACAGGTTTGGTTGGGGGTTGGGGGAGGGGGGTGGGGCGTGGGGCATTGAGAGTCTGTTCACTCCTGGATCTGCCCCCTCTTCTGCTGCTTGTATTGGCGGCGGCTTTTTGGGGTGACAAACTTCTTGAACCTCCTCCAAAGAGAGATCTCCTCCATGTCAGGTGAATCCTGCACTGCCTCTGGAGGGTTCTCTACAATCTCCGGAGTGTCCTCTGAGATCTCTGGAGTGTGCTCTGCGATCTCGGGAGTGTTGGCGACTGTTTCTGGAGTGTCGTCAGCCGTCTCTGGAGTGTCCTCTGTGATCTTAGGAGTGTCCTCGACTGTTTCTGGAGTGTCCTCGGCTGTCTCTGGAGTGTTGTCTGTGATCTCAGGAGTGTTGGCGACTGTTTCTGGAGTGTCTTCAGCCGTCTCTGGAGTGTCCTCTGTGATCTTAGGAGTGTCCTCGACTGTTACTGGAGTGTCCTCGGCCGTATCTGGGGTGTCGTCTGTGATCTCGGGAGTGTCCTCGACTGTTTCTGGAGTATCCACGGACATCTCCGGAGTGTCCTGCACCGTTTCTGGATTGTCCTTGACTATCTCAGGAGTGTCCTCTGAGATCTCTGGAGTGTGCTCTGCGATCTCGGGAGTGATCTCTACCATTTGGGGAGTGTTCTCAACCGTCTCAGGTGATTCCTGCACCACCCGTGGTGTGTCGTCGACCATCTTTGGAGTGTCCTCGACTGTTACTGTAGTGTCCTTGGCCGTCTCTGGAGTGTTCTGCACCGTCTCTGGAGTGTCCTCGACTGTTACTGGTGTGTCCTTGGCCGTCTCTGGAGTGTCGTCTGTGATCTCAGGAGTGTTCGTGACTGTTTCTGGAGTGTCGTCAGCCGTCTCTGGAGTCTCCTGCACAGTCTCTGGAGTGTCCTCGACTGTTACTGGAGTGTCCTCGGCCGTATCTGGGGTGTCGTCTGTGATCTCGGGAGTGTTCGCGACTGTTTCTGGAGTATCCACGGACACCCCCGGAGTGTCCTGCACAGTCACTGGAGTGTCCTCGACTGTTTCTGGAGTATCCTCGGACATCTCCGTAGTCTCCTGCACCGTTTCTGGAGTGTCCTTGACTATCTCAGGAGTGTCCTCTGAGATCTCTGAAGTGTGCTCTGCGATCTCGGGAGTGATCTCTACCATTGCTGAAGTGTTCTCAACAATCTTGGGTGTGTCCTCTACCATTTGGGGAGTGTTCTCAACCGTCTCAGGTGATTCCTGCACCACCCGTGGTGTGTCGTCAACCATCTTTGGAGTGTCCTCGACTGTTACTGGAGTGTCCTCGGCCGTCTCTGAGGTGTTCTCAACCATCTCGGGTGTGTCCTCTACCATTTCGGGAGTGTTCTCAACCGTCTCAGGTGATTTCTGCACCACCTGTGGTGTGTCGTCAACCATCTTTGTAGTGCCCCTCTTCTGCTGTTTGTATTTGCGGGGACTTTTTAGGGTGACAGTTTTCTTGAACCTCCTCAACAGAGAGATCTCCTCCATGTCAGGTGAATCCTGCAATGCCTCTGGAGTGTCCTCGACTGTTACTGGAGTGTCCTCGGCCGTATCTGGGGTGTCGTCTGTGATCTCGGGAGTGTTCGCGACTGTTTCTGGAGTATCCACGGACACCCCCGGAGTGTCCTGCACAGTCACTGGAGTGTCCTCGACTGTTTCTGGAGTGTTCTGCACCGTCTCTGGAGTGTCCTCGACTGTTACTGGTGTGTCCTTGGCCGTCTCTGGAGTGTCGTCTGTGATCTCAGGAGTGTTCGCAACTGTTTCTGGAGTGTCGTCAGCCGTCTCTGGAGTCTCCTGCACAGTCTCTGGAGTGTCCTCGACTGTTACTGGAGTGTCCTCTGCCGTCTCTGGAGTGTCATCTGTGATCTCGGGAGTGATTGCGACTGTTTCTGGAGTATCCTCGGACATCTCCGGAGTGTCCTGCACCGTTTCTGGAGTGTCCTTGACTATCTCAGGAGTGTCCTCTACCATTGCTGTAGTGTTGGTTTCACCTGTGACGTAGATGTTCTCCTGTGGGAGGGAGGGCTCTGCAATTGGTTCCGATATATGAGGCTCAATTTGCTTTCTAAGCGCCTCAACCTCCTTCTGCATCACCTGTCTGGCCTCTTCCTGAGCTTTCAGTTGGGGTGCCAGCTCCACGTTCACTATATCTCTGTTGCAAGTTTCTTTCAGCAGGACTGTTAGCTTATGCTCAAGGGCCTCTTTTCTATTTTCAAGCCTCTCAATTAGCTTCAGATCCCTGCTGACTGTCTCAACGAGCTGATGCCTGGCTTCCTCCAGTTCTTTCCTCAGGACACCAGCCAACAACTTTTGGAGCTCCTCCACCTGTGTCTGCAGCGCCTGTTTGGCCTTCTCCTGAGTTTCTAGTTTGAAGGCCTGCTCGAGGCACCTGCTTTCCATTTCCCTCAGCTCTGTATGTAATTCCTGCAGCTGCTCTGCAGGCGCCATGTGTAGGGCCTTTTTCTGCAGGTCCTTCACCTCCTGTTCAAGGGCCTTTTTCTCAGCTGTAAGTATCCTAATCATCTGCTTGTCCTTGGTGTCTTGCTCCTGTAAGTCACCCTGGACCCTTTCCAGGTATTTCCTCCGGACAGCAGCACTAGACTTTTGGAGCTCCTTCACCTGTGTCTGCAGCGCCTGGTTGTCCTTCTTCTGAGATCTTATTCTGTAGGCCTGCTCCATGCACTTGTCGTTCACTTCCCTCAGCTCTGTATGTAATTCCCGCAGCTGCCCTGCGGTCGCCATATGTAGGGCCTGTTCTTGCAGGTCCTTCACCTCCTTTTCAAGGGCCTTTTTTTCAGCTCTTAGTGTCCTAATCAGCTTCTTGCCCTTGGTGTCTGTCTGGATCGGAAACTCCTCGAGCGAGTTAAGCTCAGTGTAGCCTTGGCCTTCTGATGTTGTCGCGTAACTTTCCATTGCAGTTCTTAATAGAATAGGTTTGAAATATGTTTATCTGGCTATGTGTTTGGAATGCTTGTTAAATTATCTCACTAACAGTGTTGTCTCTCAGAATTGATCTGTGAACTGTGTTGTATGATCGAGGCTTGTCAGCTATTTGAAGTCTTTTTATACTCAGATCCTGCTCTTTGATGTCTTTGATCTGTGTCCAGAGTTCCTTTCTAAATGACATCATTGATGACATCATTGTTGACATCATAGGACATTCATAGAATCAGTCCCTACCTGTTATTCAAATGTAAACAAAATGGCCACCACACATTCCACACCACACAACCTGCAAACAACCCAACAGTTAGGCATGGAATAACACATTTATTATATACTTAAAGTCGATTATGTTTTCTTTAGTGCTATTTCAGAAGTGCAGCCCACTTCACAACAATTTTGAGGTACAAACCTAATTATTTGTTTTCTGCGAATTCTTCTTCTGCTTCTCAAACTAAAAGCGTAAAAAAAAAGAGTAACATTACTCCCCTTCTTTTCACCCTATTATTGGAGAGGTTGATCAATACAGCATAGCATCTTCATATTTTGTTTGGCAGCATTATACTTTTAGGGAGCTGTGATGTCCATGATTTTTCCCAGTCTTTGAGTTGTACCTGTGGCATGATAGGCCTGCAGACACAACTCAGGGACTTAAGAATACTTCAGACTTTCTCAGCTAGTTTTCAGATAAAAAAAAATGTTAATCTTGAATTTCTCTATAAATCGTGTTGTAATGGAGGCTGAAAATAATAAATTGTGACCCATTTACCATACAACAGCACAGGACAGGGACGTTTTGAGATACGATGCACACACAAAATGTTGCAGAAACAGTTCTAACTTTGTACTTGTTGACTGTATTTACAGGATTCAACCAAAGCCATACCTTTGTAGCCCTGTAAGGCCACAAATAGGCTACTGATAGTTTAAAAATGTACCAATGACTCTATATAAAGATGTTCTACGCGTCTCCACCTCCTCCCATTGTACAAAAGTGAAGCCAAAATCTCCCCTGAGCAGGCGCTGCCATCTTTTGTATCCAGAGTGTTTGCAGTAGAGATTGGCTGGTGGAGCCACAGTATTGACGTCCCGCCCCTTCCTCTGCCCAAAACACACCTTTACCTTGTGTCTGAAGTAAATATTCACACTTATGGAAAGTTCTATGACTGTAGTGTTAGTGTTAGTGACGTCTCCTCTCGCTGTTCCTCCTCTACTCTGCTGCTCGAGAACAGAACGCTGCAGGAGCCCCATTTGTCCACAGAGCTGTCAATCATGAGGTCACACCCTCTTTTTACAGCATCAAATAACTAATTAAAAGTAAACTTGTCAGAAAAATGAACACTTGGACATAAATCAGCATGATAAGAACTAACTATAATGACAGAAACCATGTTTGAGAAAAATGTCTTTGATGTGTGTTTTGATTTTATAGTTTGACTCATGTCCCATCTGTTAACATGGAGGAGGTGGGCTTTATGACCTATACTGCAGCCAGTCAGCAGGGGGCGATAGAGAGGGTTTGTGCTTAGGGTAACTGTGGTTGTTGTTTTACACATTGCATGTGTCTATGAAGCCAGTATGCTAACAGATAAACAGATTAAAACTGATAAAGGCACATTTCAACAGTTTGTATGCTCTTTAAGACAAGAACACAAACTGTGTGCCAACAACTGTTTAACATATAAAAAACAGACCTTTGGTAGTGAAACCCAAAAATAATTGAAAGATTATTAAATTTTTTGATTATCAGCTAATTTTAACACAAACAACCTGAAAATAATTAGTAAAAAATCATTTTCACACATGTATTGTTTTTTTAAAATTCAAGTAACTTCATTTCAATCTCGTTACCTTATAAAGTCTGTGTTATTATTAATATAATATATCATTTTTCACAATAAAATACTCTAACCTTGAACAACAGTATAAGAATACTTGACAATGCTCTACAGAAAAAATGTATATTTGAAGAATTTATTAAAGTTCGTCTAAAGTTTTTATTTAAGTTTTCAACTTTTATTTTGAATCCAATTTTTTTTATTATATCTGTGGGAGGAAACCGGAGCATCCCGGGGAAAACCCACGCAGACGCAGTGTTTCAGTGTTTAATGACAGAAACCAGCTGGCTTCTGTCTGTAAACACTGAAACACTGCGCTGCCCGTGGCCTGTTACAGCCGTTGTGTGTGTGTGTGTGCGTGTGTGCGTGCGTGTGTGTGCGTGCGTGCGTGTGTTGTGTGGGGACAGGTTTGGTTGGGGGTTGGGGGAGGGGGGTGGGGCGTGGGGCATTGAGAGGCTGTTCACTCCTGGATCTGCCACCTCTTCTGCTGCTTGTATTGGCGGCGGCTTTTTGGGGTGACAAACTTCTTGAACCTCCTCCAAAGAGAGATCTCCTCCATGTCAGGTGAATCCTGCACTGCCTCTGGAGGGTTCTCTACAATCTCCGGAGTGTCCTCTGTGATCTCGGGAGTGATTGCGACTGTTTCTGTAGTGTCCTCGGACATCTCCGGAGTGTCCTGCACCGTTTCTGGAGTGTCCATGACTATCTCAGGAGTGTCCTCTACCATTGCTGTAGTGTTTGTTTCACCTGTGACGTAGATGTTCTCCTGTGGGAGGGAGGGCTCAGCAATTGGTTCAGATATATGAAGCTCAATTTGCTTTCTAAGCTCCTCAACCTCCTTCTGCATCACCTGTCTGGTCTCTTCCTGAGCTTTTAGTTGGGATGCCAGCTCCATGTTTACTATGTCTCTGTTGCAAGTTTCTTTCAGCAGGACTGTTAGCTTATGCTCAAGGGCCTCTTTTTTATTTTCAAGCCTCTCAATTAGCTTCAGGTTCCTGTTGACTGTCTCAACGAGCTGATGCCTGACTTCCTCCAGTTCTTTCCTCAGGACATCAGCCACCGACTTTTGGAGCTCCTCCACCTGTGTCTGCAGCGCCTGTTTGGCCTTCTCCTGAGTTTCCAGTTTGATGGCCTGCTCGAGGCACCTGCTTTCCATTTCCCTCAGCTCTGTATGTAATTCCTGCAGCTGCTCTGCAGGCGCCATGTATAGGGCCTTTTTCTGCAGGTTCTTCACCTCCTGTTCAAGGGCCTTTTTCTCAGCTCTAAGTATCCTAATCTTCTGCTTGTCCCTGGTGTCTGGCACCTGTAAGTGATCCTGGGCCATTTCCAGGTCTTTCCTCCAGACAGCAGCACTAAACTTGTGGAACTCCTTCACCTGTGTCTGCAGCGCCTGGTTGTCCTTCTCCTGAGATCTTATTTTGTAGGCCTGCTCGAGGCACTTGCTGTTCTCTTCCCTCAGCTCCTGTTCAAGGGCCTTTTTTTCAGCTCTTAGTGTCCTAATCAGCTTCTTGCCCTTGGTGTCTGTCTGGATCGGAAACTCCTCGAGCGGGTTAAGCTCAGTGGAGCTTTGGCCTTCTGATGTTGTCGCGTTACTTTCCATTGCAGTTCTTAATAGAATAGGTTTGAAATATGTTTATCTGGCTATGTGTTTGGAATGCTTGTTAAATTATCTCACTAACAGTGTTGTCTCTCAGAATTGATCTGTAAACTGTGTTATGCGAGTATCTTGCTAACAGTGCGGTATCTCAGAATGGATCTGTGAACTGTGTTATATGATCGTGGCTTGTCAGCTATTTGAAGTCTTTTTATACTCAGATCCTGCTCTTTGATGTCTTTGATCTGTGTCCAGAGTTCCTTTCTAAATGACATCATTGATGACATCATTGTTGACATCATAGGACATTCATAGAATCAGTCCCTACCTGTTATTCAAATGTAAACAAAATGGCCACCACACATTCCACACCACACAACCTGCAAACAACCCAACAGTTAGGCATGGAATAACACATTTATTATAAACTTAAAGTCGATTATGTTTTCTTTAGTGCTATTTCAGAAGTGCAGCCCACTTCACAACAATTTTGAGGTACAAACCTAATTATTTATGTTTTCTGCGACTTTTTCTTCTTCTGCTTCTCAAACTAAAAGCGTAAAAAAAAAGAGTAACATTACTCCCCTTCTTTTCACCCTATTATTGGAGAGGTTGATCAATACAGCATAGCATCTTCATATTTTGTTTGGTAGCATTATACTTTTAGGGAGCTGTGATGTCCATGATTTTTCCCAGTCTTTGAGTTGTACCTGTGGCATGATAGGCCTGCAGACACAACTCAGGGACTTAAGAATACTTCAGACTTTCTCAGCTAGTTTTCAGATAAAAAAAAATGTTAATCTTGAATTTCTCTATAAATCGTGTTGTAATGGAGGCTGAAAATAATAAATTGTGACCCATTTACCATACAACAGCACAGGACAGGGACGTTTTGAGATACGATGCACACACAAAATGTTGCAGAAACAGTTCTAACTTTGTACTTGTTGACTGTATTTACAGGATTCAACCAAAGCCATACCTTTGCTTGTGGAGAGCTGCATCCGCTACATCAACTTACATGGTGAGTGTACAGAAAAAAAAATACTCCATTGTGGAGGTATTAAATAGCTTTTATTTAGTATTGAAAAAATCCTAAATGTAACTTTGCTGATCTCTAAAGAAACCTTTAAACTATTTTGTCTCGTACACGCGTACTCGTAGATGTTAATCAAAACTGTCTGATCATGCTAATGCTAAAGGGTGACACCCCGCTGTTCCCATCAGGTCTTCAGCATCAGGGAATATTCCGGGTGTCGGGATCCCAGGTGGAGGTCAATGACATTAAGAACTCCTTCGAGAGAGGTGAGAAGGTCAACTGAAGGTCACATGATCGACAGGTAGGTAAGAACATGTGGTTAAACTGGTTCTGTTTGTGGTCCAGGTAACGACCCACTGATCGACGAGGAGAGTAACCACGATATCAACTCTGTGGCCGGAGTGTTGAAGCTTTACTTCAGAGGTTTGGAGAACCCGCTGTTTCCCAAGGACCGCTTCAATGACCTCCTCTCCTGCGTCCGTGAGTATCTGCACGTTTTAAGCAAGATAATATCCACAAATAAACACTACTTTTGTGATTTTTGTTCGTTAATGCAATCAAGAGAAGTAAAAAAGTACAGTTGGCTATAAATGAACAATCCCAGTGAGCACCAACCGGGATTTCAACGTTGAAATTTGGTTGAAAACAGGCTGAAATCAGGTCTGAACGTTTAAGACCAAATTTTGCCCTGTTTTCAACCTGCTGAAATACAGTTACAATCGTGTCATGAGCATGTGTAGGAACTTCGGCTGTGCAGCTCTGACTACGAAGGCTGAACGACCCCTGGATGCTGACGTAGGTGATTAATACTTGACGGGAAGATTAATTTTAAGAGGCTGCGTCGGCCGACGAGTGCTGAACATGAATGCAGCTCTTGTGTGATCCAACTCCATCCATGTATGCAACAGTTTTTTTGTTGTTGACTGTGATGCATTGCTTACTTATACAATCATTTTAGCCGCTAAATATAGAGCTCCCGGAAAAAATTAAAAGACCACCGCAAAAAAAAAGTTCAGGTTCTACTATTTATAGGTTTGTTTTTATGAAATATTAACTTTTGTTTTCTACAAACTTCCAAATCAAATATTCTCCTTTAGGTCTTTTATTTGCAGAAAATAACGACGAGTTCAGAAAACCAAAAGATGCAAAGCAGAACAAGAAAACAAGTTCATGTTAAAACAACAGAATACAAATGTTTTAATATCTGGTGGAATAACCTGTGTTTTAATCACAGCTTTCATGCATCTCTGCACGCTCTCCACCAGCCGTCACACGACATTAGGCCGCTCTTTGTTTGATGGCTTGTGACCATGCATCTTCCTCTTGATCACATTCAGGAGGTTTTCAATGGTTCACATCTGGATAGGGCTGGCCATGACATGTAGAGAGAGATGTTGATTTAAGGAACATTTGGAGTGGTAATTAATTCATCTTTTCTGGAGCTGTAGATGAGATGCGACTTGAAAATCGGCGTTAATATGTGTGTGAATGTGTGACAGAAAAAACAGTTTTGAGCATCTTAAATGGAAAAATGCTCTCTGGGATAGCACTTGGAATGACTTTGATGTCACCACCAATAAGCTTTCAACTTGTCCATATTAGGAGCCTCTGAAGTCTCATTTAGCCACTTGTTAATTACCACCTTTTAAAAACACTTAAAAGCTTCAACATCCAGAAAAAGGGGTATTTACTGCTGTATTTAATGACGTAGAAGAGAAAGTAAAAATCACTGAAGCTTGTGGAAATCAGAGACAGTATTTCAGGCCTCTAATAAAAAAATCCTTCAATACAAAAGTTGAAAAATGAACACTCAATTCCAGGCTTCTTCCTTTGTAATCCATCTCAAATAAATATCCATGAAGCCCCTTAAAAAGCATTGTAAAAACACACTTCAGCACTTGCAAACACGAGCCCCAATAGCTAATTTGGCATTAGCTATGAGCACAGGTTGTCTGACTGTCTGGGATACTTCCTGCTGTCAGTTTTAACAGCACAGAAACATAGAAAAGTCGCTTTAACCTCCTCACATGCAAAAACACTTGACATGGAACATTTGTGCTGCTTCCATCTGCACACAAGCTGCTGCCAAGAAGCTCATAAATGAAGTGAAGTAGTAAAGACTGGAGATCCGTCTGTCTGCAGCCCACACACTCGATTTCAAGCTCAATTTCTTTGTCTTTGTTTCTCTTAAGTGTCTCTTTGTCCTCCTTTAAATCATCCCCTCCACAGCCGAGACACAGAGTCGGCTAATTCTCCTTTTGTGGCACTGCTTCTCCTATTCTTCATGTCGTGTTAAAGACCTCGCTGTATTTCAGGGACTTTGTGATGTGTATTTTGTTGCTGCAGGAATCGAGAACATGTACGAGCGAGCGCAGTGCATCCGTAAGATCCTGCTGGGTGTCCCAAGGGCGACGCTGGTGGTGATGCGTTACCTGTTCGCCTTCCTCAACCAGTGAGTATCCACTTTAACAAACCCAGGCTCTTACTGTTGATGATAATCAATCATTTGTTTCCATTTTCCCTGAGCTGTTCCCCTCATCACACATGGTGTTAAAGCTCTCATGTACAGAAGGGGTTGAAAGTGTGCACTTAGAGCATGTGGAGATAAAACAGAGCTCATTTTGACTCTGCAGCCTCTCAAATAAATATAGAATGAGAGCAGCGAGCGATGAGAGGAGGGGAGCCGGGTGTGATGTGCAGGTGTGATGTATCCGTGCTTTTATTAGCAGGCTCTTGCATTCAGCTTCAGTGTTATTAAACCACAAGCTTCGCTGTCGAGGAGAGTAATATTATTTCTATTTCCATCATTTTCTAACCTCCGGGTCCTGTGAAAGCTGGTGGCAGCATCCCAAGAAGCATTTTAACATCAGTGATTTATTAAGACACACATTTCTAAGCAATGATTTGATTGCCAAATACAATTAGAGCATTACATAATGAGCGATGTGGTTGTAACTGGCAGGAATTCAAATTGTTTTTGAGAGAGAGAGAGACACAGAGAGAGAGTTGTTCCTACAGAGCAGGAGAATTAAAAGTGCAGATGTCGTTCAGAGGTTTTTCTTTTATTGATCTTTCTGTTTCTGCTGTTTCCTGTCAATATTATAAATATAATATACATTCAGAAACGAGGAGAAACAAGGACTTTCTGTTTGCATTTATACGTGTCTATACAGGGAGGGAAAGTAATGTATTGACTGGGTTCAGACCATAGAAAGGATAAAAAATATCTTTCTTTAATGAAGGTGCAAAGACATTGTGGATATTTGGGTCCAAATCAATGACTGTATATATAGATGGACAACGCATCTCCATCTGCTCCCATTGCACGTAATTGATGCCAAAATTGCCGAATTTGTCAACAGAGCTGTCAATCATCATTTTGACAGCATCAAATAACTAATTAAAAATAAACTTGTCAGAAAAATGAACACTTGGACGTAAATCACCACGATAATAACTAGCTATAATGACAGAAACCATGTTTGAGAAAAATGTATCTGGCGTGTAGTTTGATTTTATAGTTTGACTCATGTCCCATCTGTTAACATGGAGGAGGTGGGCTTTATGAGCTATACTGCAGCCAGTCAGCAGGGGGCGCCCGAAATGTTTTGGTGTCATGTCGTCCATCTTTTTATACAGTCTATGGTCCAAAGAGAACAACAATTTATGAGGGAAAAAAACCTTTGACATTTGAAAGACAAAAACTGAAGAATATAATTTCGCGGAAATTTAGATTTTTTTTCAGAATATTACCAGTACTAAGAAGGTCATTTGTTTCCCCTATTTTTTTTACCTAAAATGACCAAAATATTTTCTGAACTCATCCAAACTTGAAAACACTGAACAAGCACAGGATCTGCTCTTCTAATTGTAAAAAGAATAACGGCTATTATTTGGACAAATATATTCATCTCAAAAAATCCAACACACCAACTCATTCATTACACGTTTGTGCGTGAATATTATGCCATACAGAAGTTTCAAAATAAAGCTCACGGACAGTCCAAACTGAGTGTGATCAGGATATTACAGATACATGCTTTCATGTTTTCTGCGGATGCACTTCGGTACCGAACCTTTGGACTAAGGTGACCAGGCTTCTAGAAAATATCCTGAAACTTCCTAAAAAAAAACATTCCTTATTTTTATTCAACGATGACTCTGCACTCAGGGACAAAACCAGATTGTCTTTGAGGAAAATCATATTTGCAAGTTCAGCTGCCACCAAGAGGACTGTACTACACTCTTGGTTAAAAGACTGTGCTCTCATAGAAAGATCTTTAGCTGTAATTTATAAAGCGCGGGCGTCCACTGCAGAGGCTTGGGATTTCCTGACTGCTTCTCTCTCAGACCCACTTTTCCTTGTACAGTTATAACCAGTCATTCTGCAAATCTAAACCGAATCTAAACACATAACATTTGTTTAAATGTGATATTATTATAGTTGTTTTTATTTTATGTAACTATTTTTTTAACGAGGCAATGGTGATGTGTAAATAGTTTGTGTTGTGCAGGAATTTGTCTCTATGGCTCCTTATGTATAAGCATCTTATTGTGAAAAATTCAATCAAAAGTTATTCTCAAAAAAACAGAAACAACATGTTTAAAAATAAAAGGTGAGATTGTTTTTTTTTCATTTGAACCAAAAATGTGACATAAAAAAACTCCCTCCTCCACAGCCTCTCCCAGTACAGCGATGAGAACATGATGGATGCCGGGAACCTGGCCATCGTCTTCGGCCCCACCCTCCTGCCCACACCTGAGACACTGGACCAGGTGGCCTGCCAGGCGCACGTGAACGAGGTCGTCAAAACGGTCATCCTGAACCACGACAACATCTTCCCCGACACCAAGGAGCTGCCGGGGCCGGTGTACGAGAAGTGTATGACCGGAGACCAGTACTGGTGAGCACGTTAACCCTTTATAATCAGTCATTAATCATATAATTACAATATTCTAATGTTTTACTCTGGTAGCTTTAAAGCAGGATTACACGAGGAGCTGAGGATTAAAATATTCTCCTTGCTGCTCTGTAATTCAACTTTTCGTTCCGGGTGGCATTTCAGGAAATTACAGATCTGATCTGTAATAGATACGGACGTTAAGCAGGACAAAGACACGTTGGCTGGAGGATTGAGGGGGAGGCAAAGAGGCTGCGTGAGATGAATTAGAGTCTAAAATCGCTCTTCTTCTCAAAGTAATAACTCACTGAGATGGTACAGCACAGACATGAAACACACTGATATCACTCAGTGTCACCTAAACCTCCAGAGGATGTTATGATCTCTGATTGTAGCGTAACATGCTACATGGCTGAAGCTGCAGTAACTGTAAGACACAGCTCTTTAAGGCACTGACGATACCACTACTCAGTCCAGTCTTAACAAACTTATATGTTTCATGTATTCTTATAATTAATATCACTTATATTTTTCAATATTAACCTCTTTGGCGTCTTTAAAAAAAAAGCCCATTAAGCCACTTAAACAAGCAATTTGCGCCTAAACTCGCACTCCTTTTATGAGTCATCAATCTTAACAAACAGATACAGTAAACATATTTTTAGATTCAGGGTACGGCTGCGCAGTAAAAGACAATTTCATCGTTATCCCAATATAAACATTTGCAATAAACACATGGCAAAAGTCTGATTTAATCGCAATGAATGAACTGATTGTATGTAAACAAGCCGTGCTGTCTCACTAAGCATGCAATAATGTAACTCGTGGATGCAGCCCTGGGTATGTGGTCTTTGCTTTCACATCATTTTGATGTAATCAGATGAAGCCCAAGCTAGCTTTCAGCTAACCTCATTAACTGGTGTTAAATTAGTGTTGTCCTAAAGACTCCTATAGAGGTGTATGTTGAGATTTGTTTATGATGCTTAGGAAACCTGGAAACCATCAGAAACCAGTTGTTCCTGTTTAATGGCACTAAAGCTTCCTGTGTGGAGAACCTGCCCCCTTCAGTCTGACTCTGTGTACGTTCAGTCTTGTCTTCCTCTCTTCGATCACATTCCAAACTCTTGACATCCTGCTGGAGCTGCATTGTTGCATAAACGTCCTCAGCCTCTGAATAGCAGCCTCGTCTCCATCTGTGTGTGCGTCCTCCTCCCTTTGTTCGCGTGTTGAATGGACAGTGTGTGTGCGTGTGTGTGTTTGAGCTTCAGCGCCTCACACCTCTCCTCTTCTTCCTCCCCCCTGCAGCGAGAGTCCGTTCAGCGAGCCAGGGGCGCTGGAGGAGGCCGAGCCCGACGGCGGCACCGAGACCCAGACCAGCGACGAGGGTACGCGTGACCCCTGACCTTCACACAATCGCCCCCACAATCCCATCCCTCTGTCTCCTGGTGGAGAGAGGTTGCTACGGCAACAGCAGCCATGGAGACATCTCACATCCCTCCCTCCCTTCTCCACACCCCTTCCTCTTTGCTTCTCTTTATATTTGAATTAATAGGAAAGCGTTTTTCTAATGCCGTCTTCTGATTGGTCGAGCTGTGAGAAGGAACAAATCCACAGAGACGTTTGATTGACAGGTTCATGTTCACCTCTATTTCCTTGTCTGGCTCTTATCTTCATCTCCGATCTCCCCCTCCTCCTCCTCCCCCTCTCTTCTCTCTCTGGCAGAGGGTGAGGCTGTGGAGGCGGTGGCGAGGTTCGACTACGTGGGCCGGTCGGGCCGCGAGCTCTCCTTCAAGAAGGGAGCGTCCCTGCAGCTCTACCAGCGGGCGTCACATGACTGGTGGGAGGGGCGGCTCAACGGCAACCACGGCCTGGTGCCTCATCAGTACATCGTGGTGAAGGACAGGCGAGTGCACGAAATATTTCTTCCTGTCTGAACCTTTCATTTGGGCTGATTTCACTCTGGGGTTTGGTACAAAAAATATCTTAGTTCCTACCGTCAATGAAAAAACCACCAATCAACTACAGTTTCTTTGATCTGATCTGCAGCAGGGATGACACTGAACCAGAGACTGAAACAGTTTGAGAGCAACGCAGTAAAGTGCATCGTGAAGATAAAGAAAGTGCTGTGCAGTGGTGATAGGTCAAATAAATAATTAAAATAATCAAGGTATACAATCTAATGAACTATCTAATCCAGGTGCACATAGAAGACAGCAAGTAGGGCTCGCAAATTAAGCTTGTCAGTGGTCACAGGGATAAAAGAAACGAGGCGTGCCTGAGGCAAGTAAGAGGTCAGGACAGTTAAAGCCCCCCTCCAGTGAGAATCCAACCTTGTGAACATCTCCATGTGGTGTTCTTCATGTGCTACGAGACATATCAGGGACGACATTAGCATCACCTCCATGGCTGGGCCTGTCTGCTGTTAAACTGCAGTGTACCAAGGACAGGCTGAACAACACGTTCTTAGATTGGCAGGTTTGAGGCGTCACAACCCTAAGGAGCCAATCCCGTTAAAGGACGGGGTGACGCTTTGCGTATCATGATGTGTAACCTATGGCAACCACTGCAAGCTAGCTAAGTTTCAATAAGTTGCCACTTTTTTTTTTTTTAATTTGCATAGTGGGCGGGGCCTATGCAGATTCAGGAAGTTTTAATGAGGGAGACGGAGGAGATGCCTGGGGAATTTTTACTAACTTATAAACATATTTGACACAACTGGAGACTGACAGGCTGGAGCTGGTCTTTAAGGATTTGTTGAGCCGTACTGATGAGTGTCCAAAATACACTTTACTTTATTAAACATGTTTGCAGCAGGTTTCATCCAAAGTATTTTATTTACTTTTACTTCCATTCCAACATCTTGAAATGAATGTTAATTTGCCTTCCCTCTCCCCTTTTATTAATCGTAACTGTAAAGACATGCAGAATCTGTAATCCTTTAGAATCCCAAACTTGAGTCTGGAATAATTACCGTATTTAGATAACAAGGTGTTAATAAATGGAGAGATAGTTACAGTATATTGTACATCATGAATAAAACATTGTTTAGTTTTAAAGAGAATACGAACACATTTATATTTAAAGCTTTCAGGTGCTCTACTTTAGTCCTCATTAACATAAGTGGCCACTTTGAGTCATCGACAGGCTGCAGTGATGGATCTGAGCGGCTTCGTGGCTCACTGGACTGAACACCTGCTTGATTAACGGACTTATTGGACAGACGGAGTCACTAACCACATGCTATTGATCCGTTAATTGATGATTGGTGTGTTGTGATGGTTCAGCTCTCCTGTTTCCACACTGATTTGTCCTGATTGAGCGCGTGTGCTGTCCGTCTTCAGGGCCGACGCCATGTCAGACACGCTCAGCCAGAAGGCGGACAGCGACGGAGGAAGCAGCAGTACCGACGACAAGCGGTCCAGGAGCGAGCTGAGCTCCCCGACCGACATCAGACCTCCAGAGACCTACAACAGGTCCGTCATGTAAGACGGCATCCATTATCACAGGAGGAGGGAGGGTGTGATTCAGCTGCTGTGAATGTTAAACCCATTTCCTGCCTGTTCTCTCACCTCTAAAAATACCTGAGAATGTCATCGTGCTGTCATCACAGTGTCTCTCATGTGACTCGTTTCCCCGTCTGATATATGGTCAGACAGCGACTGTGGATTCTGCAGAGGGAAACCCAAGTTTAGAGACACAAGTCATGAACGGGTGACATGCATGTAACGCACTTAATTACAAGTAAAACTGCTCTAAACCTTCTTTATCAAATTTAAAGTATTATTAAAAAGTGTTACCAGCAAAATATAACTAAAGTCTTGAACCTCAAAGTTCCTGTTCAGCAGGAAAAATACTTTATTATTATCTTAAATCAGCATTTATTTCATCTGTTATAACAGCTCGAGGTCGAGCTACTTTTAAACTACTTTTATATTCAGATAGCCAGTTTAGTCCGGTGGTTCCCAAACTATGGGTCAGGCCCCTCCAAAGGGTCTCCAGATATATCTGAAGGGTCATGAGACGATTAGCAGGAGGAGAAAATAATTTTTGATGCACAAATTAATAGTTTTTGTCTGACTTTTCTGACTCTTTCAGTTTTGTGGAATATTAGAAAGTTTGAAAATATAATTTTTCTTTAATTTTTATATCTGAGAAGTACGGTGGCCAACAAGGGCAATCGCGCTGCAGCGGCCAAAATGATTTACATTCGAAGAAACAGGCTACAAATTCAGAAACAATGTAAATTCAAAAACACCTGCAAAAACAAATTCAACGATGAAAACGAGCTGCAAAAGGCCAAAACAAATGCATTAACATCAAACACGCTGCAAATACAGAAACGATGCAAACGCAGAAAACATGCAAAAGACAAACGCTGCAAATTGACGTCTCCGGGCCTGTAGGGGGCGCTCTGTGTCACAGGGTTATTTTGTTGCTTTCTAAAGAAGGAACTGCTTTTCCATCTCTAGTTTATCTGTAAAAATGTGTCATTTTACCATCAAGTGTTTAATGGATATAATCTTATTCTAAAAAGTACAGTTACAATATTTACTTCTGAAGCGGACGGGAGGAGACGTATGAAGTAAAGTAAGAATATTCTAAAATTGTACTTTATGAGTTATCTGGTGTCTAACATGTCTTTTGTGACTCAAACATATCACAATATATTTGTAAGTCTATTTAACATCTGAACATTGTGATACATATCAGGCCTCAGCGTTCTTTAAACAAACTGCTCTCTACTGAAAAAGCACGAGCGATCTAAAAACCGATACTCATCCGTCCTCTCTGCTCACGTTGCGTGCTGGTGCAGATCTTTGTGCTCTAACAAGCAGCCACAAACCTCCCCAGCTGACTGCAGCTTTTCGTGCATCATTAAACAGAACTGAGCGCGCACGATTTCATGTATGTAGAGCTCTGCTGCATATTTAAGACCCTCTGAAGGTTTCCTAATTTGATACGAGTTGACTGGAGACATCTAAAGTAGCATGAGACTAAAAATAAACCTCTCTCGTTTGAGGGCTGTATCCGCTTCTCAGCCGACTTAAGAATGCCATTGTTTCAGATGAGATACATTCATCTTCTCATCTGCTTATGTTATAGCAAAATGTTTACTACATTATGAACATGTAGACTCATCTTGTATTGGTGACCTTTGGCCTGAGCTAACGGTGCTTTTACTTCCTGTTGACAGTCACAGGAGGAAGAGAACCGACGGTTTATTCCGCCGCCCCCTCGGCCGCTCTAACGACAGCCACTGCCACGGGAACGGGGGGGTTATGGAGCGGAGTTCCCCGCCAGTTACCGGTCACTTCAGTCCCAGGGAGCTGCTGCTGGGACGGGGGCAGGGCATGACTCCGCCCCTCGACAGCCCCGAGCGCCGCCGCCGCTCTGCAGCGGCCGTGACCATGACGGTGAGCCGACATGATTCGCTGAGGAGGCCGGAGGACACGCCCATCCGGCGCTCGAGCAGCGGGCAGCACGGCTTCAGTGACTCCCATCGCTCCAGAGGCATGGACCCCGACACACTGGCACAGGTACACAAACAGGCTGCAGTGTAATCAGTGTAAAATCTGCTGTCGTAAATAAGTGCCTGACAACATTTCAGAAAGGATCCCGACAAAGACATTTTTTTAAGATAAAATCCCACTTTTGATAACCAGAAACAGACGTTATCATGGTTCTTTTCAAGGCCACCAGACTCCATTGACAAAAACAGTCATTTTACCACGCAGAACACAGCATACCGCTGCCTCACTTGGTCAGTTTGTTTGTGTTATTGTGTAAGTTTGGTGTGTTAAATGGTTATTTACGATCCAACACAATATTTGTGTAACACACAGGAAGGAACTTATGGAGGCCGCAGTCGACCTGCAACTCGTGTGTTCTATGAGGTAAAATTACTGTTTTTGTCAATGGAGTCTGGTGGCTTTGAAACAGTTGTTTCTTGCAAGCTTCTTCTTTAACAGAGCGATCTGTCTCTGTAGGGATCCTGTAATGTTGGTTTAAAGTTAAGTCTTCATGGCGTTCCCTTTTCACTGGTCCTGCAGGACATCGAGGAGACGGTGACGGTGGCTCTGGGCGAGCTGAGGCAGCTGGAGCGGCAGGGCTGCCGGCCGGCTCCGGACGTGGTGCTGGACACTCTGGAGCAGGTGAAGAACGGCCCCATCACCACCTGCTCCTCCGAGTCTCCCTCCCCTCACAGCACCCCCAGCACCCCGGGAACCCCCGGGACCCCCGGTACACCTGGCACCCCCGGTACACCTGGCACCCCGAGCCCGCTCAGTCCTCTGAGCCCCATCAGCCCGCTCCCTGGACCTCCACCTGGACCTCCGAGGCCGAGCAACCCCTCCCCTGATGCGCTGGGTTCCTTCAAGCCTGTCGCAGCCGCCCGCATCGGGGCTCCCTTGCGGCCCCCCGCACTGCGTCCCAAACCTGTGGTCCCGCCTAAGAGCAGCACCCCGCCTCTTCCCCCGCCGCTGGACAAATCCTGCACCATGTGAGCCAAACCAGGCCGATTCTAAAAGGCCAAATCAGGCCGACCCGGGCCAAAAATGGGCCAGAAGAGGAGATCAGGGTACTGCTAAGTGTTTATAATCAACATATGAGGGTAGAAAGGGTAGGAAAGACGAGAAGGGTTTTAATGTAGTAATAACTATAATATATGACATGACCTATGATATGATATGCCATGATATTTATGTGTCGTCAGGTTGGTGTGTACTCTCTTGGTGTGTAGGAGTTTACTTTCTCCATGTATCGAAGCATTTATCAAAAGGATAGCTAAAAGAACTGCTGATAAAGAGACACAGGAGCGAGCGTGGGCGGAGCTTCCTGTCCTGTATATGACGAGGGAAACGTGGGGAGTGTAGTTCAGCTCCAGTAAAAATGTAGTTTTAAGTGACGTGAATGTTGGCTGTACTGTCATGACGGTAGAAGAAGAAGAAGAAGAAGAAGAAGAGCCTGTCGAGCTGTTTTCTTAGAGACTATCACGATCGGCTGCTGTATCTGTAACCAGAGACTCGATGAGGAGGAGAGGACACGGGGAACAACGTCTCAACTATATCTGTGTGACTGACTTATAATTTATTTTTTTATTATGTTCAGCTGCTAAGCTCACTTGTACACCTCAAACCACGAAACGCCTCCTGAGGTCGTCAGTGACACCAAACTCACATTATTTACAACCTGAATGTTTCCAGTATTTAAACGACTGTTCAGCCATCTTATTGAATGTTCAGCGAGCTGCTGATTCAGCGGCTCGCTAAACTTTTTTAACAGCCTTTCCTTGTGTTTTATTGGAGAAAAACCTGCGCCCAGATGGAGCTTCAAACAGGGTGAGTTAGGAGGTGGAGAGGGGGCTTGGACAGAACTTTTTCTGGGATGGTAGGTGTATGATTTTGTTCCTGTGTGTGTGTGCGCAAGGAGAGTGTGTGTGTCCTGCTTGCCTGCCCTTGTTCTGCTCTCTTGTAAGTGCAGAAGTACTAGAATAGTGATAGATGATAGATTATTCATGCCTGCCTTGAGTGCCAGAACACGCGAGCGCAAGTTTTGAGGGGACAAACAAGTGCAAAAAGCATGCCACTTTCTATGTGTGTGTGTGTGCGTGTGTTGGAATAATAGTTTACCTGCTTGTGAAGTCACTGAAGTCACTAGTTAACCTTAAATTCACAATAAGCTAACAGGGTGGGGCTTTGTGTGTAAACGCCCAAAAAAAATAGTAAAACACTTGAACAGCACACTGAATGTGGCCTCCAAACGGCTGGTAACTGATGCGAGTGTGGTGATTCAAATGAGACATGACGTGCGGAGATGGGTGCACATCCGTGTGCGTGCGCGCGTGTGTGTGTGTGTGTGTATGTGAAAGTGCCTTTTTTTTAATCCTTGTCTTTTTGGGGGGAAGTTGTGAATCCACTCACGCATGTCCTGAAACGAAGAGCAGCAGCACTCTGAATGAAATAATCATAAAGTGTTTAGTAGATTAACTGAATTATGAATTCTAGCATTAACCCATTGTGACATTGCACTTTGATGTATAGGATCGTGTACTTGGCATGTAGCATCATAACATGTTGGTGCATTTTAACTCAAAAAGGGAGGTTTCTTTGAATGTGTTTCATAATAAAGGAAATGGTTTTTGTCCGTTAGTGTTGCCGTATTTGAAACCTGAGCTTCCTAAAGACGAGCTCATATAGCCAAATGGATTGTATCAATGTGTTGTATTTATATTATAAATAAATCGGATTAAAATTAGAATCAAGTCATTAACTGATGGAACCTTTCTCTAAATGAAATGTCGCTAAATGTTTGGTTTGAACACTCAATAAACCTCCAGGTGTGTTCTGTAAAAAATGGCTGCTCAAAGTTTTTTCTGTCGTTTGAAAGCTGATTTAAATTCATGCCGAGACGCATCACTGTCAGACACACTCGGGTACATATTATGTGACAGTAAGTGAACGCATCACCTTTAAATGCCATCTGCTTTATAACTACAGAGAGCATCGACTTTCAAATGCAATTTACAGACGTGAATCTGTTCGTTCACACAGAGACGAGGCCACGTGCAGTTATCTCAAAGCTTTATTTAAATTGTATGACAGTTATTCTCAGCTACAATTAAAAATAAAAAAGAAACGTTAAAACATTAATTGATTCAAAATAATTAAAATCCTTTATAAATTTTAAATAATCAAAGGCTTCAAGCTCGAGCAGCGTACAGTTTTTCTGTCATGGCCTCAGAATCAGAAAGTGAAACAGAGTGATGAACTTGTGCGTCTCTTTGGTCGGGAACGTTTTGGCAAAATAAGATTTAAAGCAACACAAAGAGCTGCTTTTTGGACCACAGAGAAGAGGTGCAAAATAATGAAACGTTGATTCCATCTGCTCGAGTCATCACCAGTTCTGTCTTCTCGTTGGATCTCAGCCCTTTGACCCGGGTTTGAGGGTGCTGAAGGGTTTGGAGTTCCGCAGTGAGCTGGAGATCTCCTGCAGGAAGGCGGCGATGTGCAGATCCTTCTCCGACTTCCTGCCGTCAAAGATCACCACCAGAGTGAAGTGCGGCTCGGGCCTCGTCAGGTAGTACGTGCTCTGGACTTTGTCGTCGTAGAAGTGCACCACCTTGTCCAGAGTGTTGAGCTCAGAGGCTCGGTCCCCCATCATCATGATGACGTTTGGCCAGTGTGTGAGCGGCCGCTCTCCTGACGGCAGCGACACCACGGCGGGGAACTGCTCCACGCCCTTCGGTGCTTCTCTGTATGAGTGCGGGTGGTGGTAGCCGTGGCCCTGGAAGCTCTCAGAGCCGCGGTTGTCGAACACCAGAGACACGTTGCTGGCGTCGTGTTTGCGGATGAAGGAGGAGATCTTACCGTGGTAGTCGGGCGTGGTGCGGGCGGTCAGGGCTCTCATGTCGGCCGGCGCCGTCTGCCGGCTCAGAGCTTCGTGGGAGTAGAAGCTGAACTTGGCGAGGAGCGCCGCCTGGAAGCGCTGCAGCCACATGTAGAGGTGCGGAGGCTGCACAGCCTTCTGGGACTGACCTCCAAACAGATGCTTGCGGGTCTCTTTCTGCCGCTGGAACAGCTGACCCCAGGCGGTGAGCTTGGAGTTGGCGCCGTGCAGGCTGAGCAAAGCGGGCAGGAAATACCACTCTGAGATCTGAGCCTGGCAGCGCAGCAGCTGGGTCACTACGTCTACCTCCGTCTGGAAGCCCTCCTCCACACGGCCCAGGATCGGGTGGTGAAACCTGGTGGAGCGAATTAGAAGTTAGTAAGCAAACAAATGCAACGACAGTAGCTGGCCTGATTAGAGTTGACCTAAAAGCAGCAACACGTTGCTGTGCTCAGAATATGTTTGCAGTTAAATAGGAGTTTTGTTTTGGAGTGTAAATAATTATAGCTTCAAACTGTTTTGTAATTGCTCCAGTAGATTGCTTCAACCAACAGCCACAACACAGGCTGTAATGGCAGCAATGTTATCCTTTGAGACAAATGGGCCTGATCAAGGTACCGTCACTTTAAGTTATTGTGTGACTTCTGTCTTTTAAAAGGTAAGTTCAGATCCAACACAAAAACATGAACAGATCGAGGCAGCAGTCGACCAGCACCTCTTGTGTTTTGCCATGTAAGATACTATTGTCAGTGGAGTCTGGTTTCGTTGCGATGGAACGGCTGTTTCGGGCGTCTTTCTTTAGGCCTGCTGATGAGAGCGTCACCTTCACCCTTCAGTGCATGGTTGAATCAGTGATGTGTGGTGTGTCAAACTGTGACCTGCTGCAGCTCAGTCAACAGCTCAGCCGTGCAGTTTGTGTTCCTGCTACAGCTGCAGGACACATTTTTGCTGACGTGTCCCTCGGGAAAAGGTGGAATCTGGCATTTGCGGGATGAAGCAGAAAGTGTTTCTCCTCCAACCCCAATACGTCATTGTCTACTTAACATGTTTCAAGCTTTTATCTCACTAATTGCTTTGTGTTTTTAAAAAACCAGGCCAAAGCAGGTAGAAGTTGTAGAAGGAAAGTTTGGGGTTCTGTGTGACAACCGATAATATAAAGTGTTAAATTAATGTAGTTAATGTAAAAGTAGAATATAAACCTTTAAAATGTAGTGACGTAGAGTGGCGGAAAAAGTAGCTCCTTATTTCACAATACTTGAGTAAATGCATTTTGTGACCATCCCCCACTGGCAGGATTAGCATGAGGAAAACAGACACATACTTGGAGCTGTATTTGTGCAGGACGGCCTCCAGCGTGGTGACCAGCTCCTCCGAGTTGATGCTCTTCTGGCTGCCCAGCGAGTGCATCTTCTCGTACAGGTCGGCCATCTCCATGCGGGCCTGCGTGAAGTGGCAGAGCTGCTCCGACAGGTGAGACAGCAGGTCCTCAAGGTAGGAGGCGGAGCCCGGCTGGCTGTGGCGTCCCGTCGACACCACTTTCCTGAGCTCGTTGTACAGGGAGGTGTAGATGGTGCGGATGGAGTCTTTGCGGCTGAAGAAAGACTGACCGCCTGCAGAGGGAGGAAGAGGAAAAAATCCAATGGAATGTGTTGAATGGTTGACTTTATTTAGCAATCATGTGCTACAGCGCCATCTGGTGTTGGAAATATGTAGCTGTCCATATGCCTTCATCCCATGAATGTTGGGAATGTTCAGGTGAAGATAATAAGCATGTCCAGTTTGTCTACTTTTTTATCAGTATTATCTTAAGATCTTACTCCATATTTTGGGTCTTATTTATAATTTATTTTTGTCTGAATGTCTCTTGTGTTTTATTTTATGTAAAAGCTTCTCCAAACCAATTTCCCCTAATTGGATTAATAAAGTTATTTGATTGGTTTCCCAGGGTTTAACGGGGTAGTTTTTAATACACAATGAGACAAAGGTTTCCTGTTAAGCATTGGACCATAAAATAGTGTTTTATTAGAATTTAAGGAAAACATTTTGAGTGTCACTTCTTGAAAGTAGCCTATGTAGTTTGGTTTTTGGCCAAAGAGAAATAAACATTGTAAACAATTGTAATTTTTTGTATTAATAGTATTTGAAAAAATATTTTAGGGTAGTATTAAACTATTAATAAGCCATTAGTCTCATTTAATAGAGCCTCCACAAAGGGTGTCTTATTTTAAAGTACAATAAGCTTTTTTGTGATGAAAAAAATAAATATTTTTGCGTTTCTGTCACATTTTCTCAGAGTTGGGTTAAAACATAAAACATCTTTAATAAAATAAAAACATAAACAAGATTAAAATACAAATTGGATTCTGGCTTGTTTCAGGAGCCCTAAACTGTTTCCGTTTAATAAATTTTACCCATTTTCTGCCCAAGGAATGTCATGTTATGGTACGCCTTCTCCGCGGCAGCCAGGTGAGCCAGAGCGGCCAGCAGCGCGGCCCAGATCGCCCCGGCGCTCTTGCTGTTGTCCTTCTCCTTCTCCACATAGTCCTTAGCCCGGTCGAAAGAAAACATGCCGAGCTGCGTGAAGAAGCTCTCCAGGATGGCCCGCTCCCGGGGAACGGGTCGCAGCTCCTCCACCTCCATCATGGGGTCAGAGAAACTACCGCAGACTGACCGGCTGCCTAGCTAACGGTTAGCTGACCGTGTTAGCAAAGTGACAGTATAACGTCTAGGTGAGAAAAGATCATTCTTCCAACCAACATACACTGCTCACTGACTATAAAATACTATGACATAATTTTCTTACATAACCGTTAATTAAAAATGCCAGTAAATGCCTTAAATATATATCGAAAACGAAAATAATTTAAAAAACCTGCCTGTATACAGCTAACAAGCTAACCCCCCGTCGCCATATTGGATTTCTGTGGATGTAAATACTACGGAAAGTCAAGAGGACCAAAATTAATACGTTTGGCAGATTTTGTATAAGTGGTATTAATTGTCGAAAAATCGTAATATTTAGATATTAGTGAGGACTAGACTTCCTCTTAATGCAAAATAACATTAGATAACTTTTGTTATGATTTAGCTATATATACATGTATACATGTATTGATGGATTGAAATGTAGATATATAGTACACATTACCAGATTCATGTAAACATTTAAAAATGTCAGCACCTATTTTCACTTTTGTGTACACATTCATCAATGCAAAAAAGAGGCTGCACACACATTAATGTAAATCCTATGATCACAGCTCCATCTCTCTGACATTTGTGGTTTTCTGGCCTAATCCGATGAGGTTTAATGCTGTAATTGGGATTATTTATGCTTAAGTAAGACTTCCTTTGATTTATAAAATTCCAAATAAAGATAAAAGATAAATATTCAGAGAAACCAGACTGGTTGTGGTGGGAATGTACACTTGAGGCGTCTGTCAATATAATAGATAAGAAGCTGGCATTTAGGATGTCGCTGTCATTCTGTCAATCTGTCTTTGTACAGAGACACTGTTTGTTAAGATCTAGATTTTCTTAGAAATACATTTAACAGGAAATTACTGGTTTAAACTGATTTTAAGGGTATTTTTATGTCAATGTAGCAACATTTGTTTTGTTTCATGCTCCAGAAAATCAGCCAAAATAAGACAACTAACATTTAATGCGGCAATCTTCCGAAGGGCACTTGAATCATTAACATAGGCTGTATACAAGAAATGGAGGAAGCCATCCAGCCTGTTCTGAGGTTCAAGTCCCGTGTCTCTTTATGGTTCGTACCCTACCCTGTTCCCTTTTTTCTAACCTAAATCATGTAGTTTTTTGTGCCCAAACTTTCAAACCAAAAAACAGACGGCTGAGGCTAACTGCATGTTAATAATAACTATAGTTACTTTATTCATATAAACCTTTAAAACAAAAGTTTACAAAGTGCTTTGACAACCAAGCAAAACAAGCAAATCATAAAACCAGCAGATCACAAACAATCAAAGCAAAAGACCAAGGGGACAAAGCAGGAAGAAGTAGAGACAGTAAATAGAAGTAAAATAACGAAGAGAGATAGAGGAGGACATAAAGAAATAAAAGCTGTAAAAGTGATAAGAGATAAAAACTAGTGAAGGCAAAACAAACAGTAAAACAGCTAAAAGCAATAGAAGGAAGTAAAGGCACTAAAGCAGAGATTAAATGATATAAAGGAATTAAAAGCAATAAAAGGTAGAAAAGTAAGAATAAAGTGGAATTAAATGTTTTTTTAGAAAGACGATTAATAGCCAATAAGAAGAAACCAGTAACAAGCCGAGCTGCTGCATTCTGGACGAGTTGGAGGCATAGGGGGATTTAGTGTTAGAGATGGAGAAAACTGAAGCTGCCACGAGCGTCTGTATGACACACAAAAGCAGTGTTTTAAAAGCTTTATTTAAGTTGCATCCAATAACTACATGTCCCATGAGTCTCATATGGATGCCATCTCTCTCTCTCTCTCTCTCTCTGTCTCTCTCTCTCCCCAGGGGTGGATCTCTGCTGTCCTTGAAAAGTTTCATCTTCAGTAAAAGAATCACACATCTCATCCTCCTCTTCTCCTCTTCTCCTCCCTGCCCGGTAGGTGACATCGTCTCTCAGCATCATCACAGTGTGTGTGTGTGTTCATAGATAGCACAAGTTTCAGTAAGTGTCTCTGATTTTTTGGGGGTTTCCAGAACAGGCCTTATGTTCCTTTGAGCAAGGCGTGGGTCACACGCTCTCGTTTAGGCCGGGAGTAAATTACAGCTTAATGCCAAGAGTGTCATTTTGTAATGTGTCTTCTTTCAGTGTGTGAAGTGATGGAGGAAAAAGTCATGTTCGCAGGCTGATGTCTTAAAGCTCTTTTATTAAGTGTTGGAGAGAACGTCTTTAAATGCCAGAATTAAGAAGTGAAATACATTTTCATTAGGAAAAGCCTTTTTGTCGATGCAAATAAATGTATAAAGTGTGCAAACTAATAGGTGGAAAGCATGTAATTATGTTAAAGTGTACTCTAAAGTATGAAAGTTGGATCTCTGTGGTTCAGTTTAACGAGGTAAACTGCTAGAAAATAAGACTCTGAGTAACTCACTCACAAGTCCTTTTTTAAGATTTAAATCAAAGCACTTAAATGTTTTCACTTCATGCGTAAAATCTCCAATTCGATTGGTGTTTTTTAAAATTATTTAGCAACAGGAAACACTTGTGATTTAGATTTCGCTGCTGTCAACTTACTTTATTCCAAAAGCATCAAATCGACCCGAGACAAAGACGTGATTCAGTTTGGGAGTGATAGTTGAGTGGGATGAGTGGCTTGGATCAAACATTTAAAAAGCATCAACAGACCAAAAACCCTTTTTATCTTTATCTATTCTACCCTTCACAAAAGGTCAGTACATGTTATCTCCATGCTCTAGACGTTATAGAGCAGCAGTGACGTTCATGTTGCTTCATTCATTGGTTTAATGAATAGTTTCCCTGAAACTCAGCCTGAAATATGTCAAGCTCGCTAAAACAAATCAACTGTGGTTCAGGGCCGTCTTGCCTCATGAATCAAAACAAATGTGCGTGAATGACCGTAAAAAATGTGCATGAAAAAATCCTTTTTCCAGGAAAGACGAGACAAACAGCCTACAGCTGTGAGGATGTTCTATATCAAGACCCAGTGACGCATGTTCAGTGACAGCATCAGCATGCCTAAATAGTGACAGTGCTAATATGTGTGTCAGGTATAATGTTGACTAGATTCAGAACCTTAGCTAAGAGTGTTGCTAACTTTAGCTAACAGCCGAGGTTGATGGATAGAATAGATTTGCAACATGAAGTGTTTGACTATAAAAGTTTGTCCCGATGATATCGCTGAAATAAATTTATGCGATCATGAGATCATGAACGATTGAGGAAATAAAGAACAAACGTCGGCCTCAGGGTGGTGACAGAGGAGACGTCAGGGGGCTCGTTCTCTAAACATCGTGAATATCTTTAGAAATCTGTCCACTTACAAAATAAACCACAAATGCAGCTGGTTTCGCTCGATGACCAATCTGATAATGGTTAAAACTCCCCTCGTTCATCATGATCATGGTCGATTAGTCTCAGATATACTTGATTAGAAATTCGTTATCCCACATGATAGTTTCATTTTAATAGACTTTCATACTTCAGAACAACCTTTGTGTTTGAAGACTTGGAAATGTGTAAATATAACACTCTATGATGACATGAACAGTCATTCTCTGAAAGGTTTTACGATGAGATTCCCCATTAAAAGAGGTTTTGTCTTCCTTTATTATTTATTTTTTTCTACAATTCAAACAACTTTTATTAATCCCTCCTGGAGCGATTGGTTTGAAGCAGCTTGTACATAAACGATTATAAATTATAATAACACTGATTTTTAGTGGACTGATAAACAAACATGATAAAAGGATAAGTCTTGGAAAGAAATATAAAACCTAAGGAGCATTTTGTAATCTAATTTCAGAAGTTATTGTGATATTTATTCAGTTTCCTCCGTTATCCAAGGCATTTATATACCAGGGAAAGAATCTTAATGATGCTGATGATAAATAGTTTAAAATACCTTCGTATTAAATGTTTTTCCGAGGTTGAAAGCTGTACAAAAATGATTTAACCTGTTTAATGCAAGCAGAAGGTGTATAAAGGCTTTTCTTGTCGTGCGTTTCTTTGTACACTTTATAAGAAGCGATAAAGTAATTTGCCTCCATAATATGAAACTAGAAGAATTTAACCTCCACAAATTAAAATGAATCAGGTACTGGCATTATGTCAAAGGGCGTCTAAGAAACATGGAACCCAGAACGGTCATTGTGGCTTCGTTCCTTTGATTCGTGTTTCACTCCAATTGTTGACTGAAAGCACCACAGCTTAAAAACAAGGTTAGTGCTGCTTTTAAGCATTGAATGGTGAATCGTTAACCTGCCCGCAGGCTCCTCAGTGGAAAAACTGCAGCTATATGAAACAGGGCAAAACAAATCAGGCAACTCGGTGGAGTTTTGTCCGAGATCTGGCACCAGAGGATAAGCGCCGACTTTCACCTACTGGTGGCGCTAGAGGGAAAGTCCAGAGATCTCCAAAGTCAGTGGACTTCATCTTCTGGGTATAATGAAAGTCTGCAGAAAAATTCACAACAGTCCATAAGGTAGACGTTCTGATAATTCATTCTGGATCAGCTATAAACCAGCTGCTATTTACCTTATGACTCCTAATTCACCATGCCATTTTCTTCCTAACAGAGCTACAGCATTCATCGTCATGATTTCATGTCTGTTAAAATGGACAAAGTTTCGTGAGCGTAATGAATCAATAACATGTTAAATATCTTCTTCCCGTTTTATCAGCCTTTCCCTAAAAGCGCTGCGATGCAGGGGCCATTTTTTAGATATTATCATGAATGGTCCCACGGATGGATTATTGACAGTGGAAGAACAGAGCTTGTGTTCATGTGCAGGGTTCAGCTGTATCGATAGATTGAGAAAGAGCTCTGTTTGAGCTTTTTGCTCTTTCCATGTGATCAGAGTTTACAGAAGCGTCTTGGTCACAGATTTAAACGACATAACGGCAGTAAAAGTACAGTAACTGATGAGGGTGATGAAGCGTATATTTCCCAGAATCCTGAAAGAGCGATTCTTCCCTTTCCCTGTATTCACCGGGTCATTTAGCACAGGATAACAATTAATCTTTAAGTATTTTAACACGGATGGTTATATTTGTGCATTTCTTGTATAAATCTGTCCTTATCTTCTTGTTTAGGCCAAGCAATACAAACATTATGACATTTTCAAACCTCTTCTTCTTAAATTTGCAGTTACTTTTGCATGTATTAAGATGTCAGTTTCAGGATTGGGGATATAAAGAAAGTTTAAACAGAACTGAAAACTCAATAATTCTTTTTTCAACTGTAACGGAATGCAATTTGATTTTGCTACCCCTCTGATTTGTGCCTTTGACTTGTCTTCTCAATAACAATTATTTTTAATTCATATATTTACAATATAAGACAGCAAAATATACGTTCCAATGCTTAAGAAGAAAAAGAGAGGATTTGTAGTATTTAGTACGGTGGCTCTACGGTGGTTTTTCTATTTGCTGCATTTTTCTATTTGCTGCGTTTTTCTATTTGCTGCGGGGGGTTTTTTGCCGCATTTTTCTATTTGCTGCTCGTTTTCTAAATGCTGCGCATGTGTTGTCAAATTGATGAAGATGTTTTCTTAATTTGCTTGTGTTTTGTGTATTTGCTTGTGTTTTCTTAAGTTGCTGTGCGTTGAGCTCTCAGGGCCACCGTAATTTAGACTGTCTTGTACTAAAATATGTGCAGATCGAAAGCCGTTATTTCCAACATGATTTTAATGTGGTTACTGTCCCTTTAAGAACTGTCAACGGTTTGTTTGCGGAAGTGGTCCGTTAATTAAATGTCTCGGTCCTACCCACTTTCCCCTCCGGTGTTTTATCATGTGTTTAACACAGAGCCTCGGCTAAGTATTCTTTTTGTTTTCTAAGCTTGCTACTTACAAAATATTATTTAAGTTTACGTAATTTGCGGAGAAAACTTTTTGACTTTCTGGCCAACCTTTATAAGAGATATAGATATATCATTCTGAACTGGAAATATAGTGTTAGCGTTGCTAGCTAGCTGTCGAAGTAGGCTAAAAGGAGTTATTACTCACGATGGCTCCCTACAAAACTGGTGAGTTCACGTAGATTTCATCCAGAAATGTCTATTAAACTGTTAAACGGATATAAATGTGTTATTTTTAAGCTCTAATTAAAACATTTTAGCTAAAATGCTAGCAACGGCTATGGCTAGTACGTGCAGGAATGAAGATCTTGTTCATTGACTTGTTATCTCATGATCGTCTACTGATGCAGTTTTTTCTTTTGAGTGTAATTGGCTTGTCAGCCCCTTTAAGGGGAGCCCATGCGCCTTATCTCGCCCTCCTGTATGAATTAATACAATATACGGTGGTTTAGTTGTGTATTGATGCTAATATAGCATACAGCTATAACGTTATTCCCCTTATGCTTGTACATTATGATAACTAATAATCTGTTGTTTTAAAAAGCTGGGGGCAAGTCTCAGTTGCCCCTCGTGATCATTGAAACACGCTTTGCTTGCTGTAATCACTCCTTGTTTTCCAATTCAAAGATCTTCTAATGATTAACTTTCCATATAGGATAAAGGCTATGAAATACACAGTGCTTGTTTTGTGTTTAAATGTTAGCATTAGCAGCCTGAGTTGGGTCTTGTTAGTATAAATTACTTCTTTGTGTTTGCCCAGACAGTGTTTCCTCTGTTTAGCTGCAGCTGAAGGATAGTAGCAAGATTTGGAAATTCGTACCAAAAAGATTGAACCTAAGGGAGATATCCTCTTTAACTTTTGCTGAAGCCTCAAAGTAGCTTGTGATTCATCTTTAAATATCTTTTTTTACATGGAACAAGGATGCATGGATTTTGTCACCCGTCATTTAAAATCACATATGGAAGGGATCTTTGATGATCTTTGTTTAACCAGAACTAACCAGAACCTCGGGCATTAGGTCAACTAATCATCAGGACTGTGTTAATTGATTGATCAGATTAGATTGACAGTTTGAATGACAAGCCCCCTAAACGATTAGACTCAGATGTTGCAAAGTCTGATTTCCCCACAGTATGGCTGCATGATATGACACACATCTTTTTGTTCATAACAATTCTGTTTGTCATTTTTACCAGCTGCTTCCGTCAGCAATGCAACTGCACATAAATCTGTTTTCAAACTGCATGAAAAGCAAGTTCCAAACCACCAGTGTAACCACCAGACCAGAAGAACCAAATTGCTCATAGCAAGACGCTGCTGAAAATGTTTTAAGGTCATATGACTTATTAATCGCTTCTTCTCCTTTGATTATTTTGCTCTGTCCTTTGGTACAAATCAAAATAAGAGCCAGATTGCTCTTATTTTTACTTTGCTTTCACACTCTAATGTGACTTTAGTGTCGAGGTGAAGCTACTTGAAGTTAAGTGCAGGTCTTGTTTAAATGTGATGTTTCAGTATATTTTAATGATAAATAAAAACTATGGCGACAAAGTTGCTTTACTAGGTGAGAAAAGTCGCGTCAGTTGTTCGGTAACAGACATAAACGTTAGTATTTTTGACCTGACATAAGATTTCTAAAGTTGAAAAAAAATCTGTTAGACTTCTTGTCTTGACTTTGAACTTTGTTACTGTTGGAAGTTTATGTAATACAGCGTCCCATGAAACTAGTCGTGAAGAAATCATCTTAGCCCAATCATGAGGTTACACTGAAAGCTGAGTAGTTTAACTTCCTGGTTGACTTGCAGGCTGAACATTCACACAAGAGCAGCAGCGGTTAATTGATGAGCTAATTCACCTTCTCAGTTGTGGAAATTGTGCAGTTTCTTTCCACCTTTCTAACATCACCAAAAACCGTAATAATAATAATAATAACCTTTTTTATAAAGCTTCTTTCATACAAGAAATGCTGCTCAAAAAGTGCTTAACGATATGAAATTAAAGACTGAGCGAAGGGAAATTAAAAGAAGGATAGACTGCCATAAAAATAATAAGATGGAAAGTAAAACCTGACTAACAGCTGACTCTCCCATCCTGCAGCTCCGTCTGTCAGCCAGCATGGACTCTGAGAACGACGTGCTGATGAAGGAATACGTCAAGATGATGACTGACATGATCGTGCTGTGTGCCACTCTGGCACTCTCCCTCTTCTTCTGGATCCTCTCCCTCACCATCAGCTCTTACTACGGTGAGCTTCCTGTCAAAACTCTGAAACCAAAGGAACCTTTTATTTGTTTCAGTGTGATTTGTCTTGTTGGGGTTAATATCCGGTTACATAAAATGTGTTTAAGTTTATTCAAAAAGAGTGAAATCATGTGCTGCTCCTGAACGCTGCCCGGCTTTCTCCAAACTCTGTTTTCAGTTGGAAGTTGCTCAACATTACACTTTCTCGTGGCTGCTGTTACATCATGAGTGTTCATTAGTACTTTTCTTTCACGTGACATCACATTGGCCCTCATTTATCAATCTTGCGTGAAAACGGGTGCAGATCTGAGCGCAGAATTGGTCTTACGACAGGACACACGTGTGATTTATGAAACGTTCGTATCTGACCAATCCCAGCGTACGATTGATCCGGTCTTGATAAATGCGGCGGCTGAATTCGACCGTCATTAACATGTTACGCCCTAAAATATTCCTGGTTCGGAGGCCTCGCCCACTGAGGTCAAACATGGAGAGAAGAAACACTGGCAAGAAAAGAAACTTTTCCGAGATGGAAATCGGCATCCTCACATCTGAGGTGGAGCAAAACAAAGATGTGCTTTTTGTCAGTCTGAAAACTGGAGTTAAAGGAGCTCATAAAACGCTGTGTGGAAGAGGATAACGGAGGAACACAGGAATCACAGGAACGGACTCCGGCTGAGGTTTGATTAAAATTCTCAATAACTTACAAATTTCTTACAAATAGTTAGGCTTACACATGTTACATGCGTATACATTTCTATTGTATGTTTAAATGTTTCAGAGCCAGGCACCAGCAGTATGTCGGCCAGCTCTCCTCCCCAGAGCGGTCCCACTGAGCCAGACCCCGGAGTCAGGCTGCCGAGAGCGAGCGCGTGCCCTCTGCCCCCCGTGCTGCGCTGCCTCAGTTGTCGGCACACTTGATGCAATAAATAACACATTAAAAGAAATTAACGAAAGCCTTAATAAAATGTTTAAATGACTAAATGTCTGTGTTTAGTATGCCTTTAGCCAATTTCACCTAGGATACTTCATCACATTACTGATTAAATACTGCAGCACGTTTGCAGAAGTTTAAGGTAAACTTTACATTTTAAAAGCGATGGATGAGGTCCTGTCTCCTCCGTATAGCCCCCAGTGGAGGCTGTGCTGGCCACGGTTCCCTGGGCATTGGCTCCTCTGGCTGCGCCGGCACATCAAAAGGCACTTCATTTACCAATGCAATGTTGTGCAAACCTGAACAGGCCAAAATAATGTCGCACTCTTTCTCTGGGGTATACAGCAGCGTTCCCCCCGCTGGTCCAAGACGGAGCCCCCTGCCCTTGAGCAACCTGAAGCAGCGCTCCACTGTGACCCGTGTGCGTGTGTGCGCACTGTTGAACCTGCGCTCAAATACAATTGCACAATTTTACCATAGGCTATTTTGAGTTCATTTGCAAAAACATATTTCTGCTTGTATTTATTATTTCAAATTTTAATGTGCAATAATTAGTTTTAAGAATCCGTTTTGATCTGTTCTGGAAATGTGGCTGCTGATGCTTAGATGACAGCTGAGGTTTGTTTAATAATTACTTTCAGACTCAGACAGATTTTGCTGTGCTGCACCGCAAATCCACAGACTCAGATTTGCGTACACGAGCTCAGACCTGACGTGAGATCTGATCCTAGCTTCCGCTCACGTCCAAATTGATAAATGCAGAAGCTTGCGTTGAAATGGTCGTACGCACGGTTTTCTGCCGTACGTTCGTTTGATAAATGGCTTTATTTCTGGCTGAATTTAAACCATGGTCTAATCAGTGTAGTTAGTAAATTCTCCATCTGAACAGTTGGTTTCCTGTATTTGTTTGTGTAACGTAGAGATTTGCATCTCTGTCACTATAAAACGGTTTGAGAAGCTTACTTCTAATTTGTTAATGCGTCATCCTCCTCGCGAGTCTTTTCGGAGGCCAGACCTCGTCGATTTCTGAACAAAACAACACTTTGTAACTTTATTAGGTGCTCGTGTTGAAACTGTATCATATTTTATTGATCTATCTGATGTCCTCTGGCTGCTCTGTCTGAACTCTTGGTGAGTTTCCCGATTGGAAATATAGTTGTTACCTGTTGCAGTTGCTGTTGGCTCAGGAAGCAGCTGACTGGAGGATCAGAGCAGACATCGTATGAATTTATGTTACAGCTTCCTTTTGCTACAACATCAACCTGGTAACCTCAGAAGAGGTGAAAACATGCTGCACGGCGGGACTTTAAAGTTCAAATATTTCGTGGTTTTGTGCCACTGTCACACAAAATGTTAATTTTTATAAAACATCCAGCCTACTCAGAGATTTTTAATGGTGGTTTGACTGGTCGCTTATCTTTGTTCCCTGGGGCCAGTTTCACGCCTGGTTTTAGGTTAAGTCAGTCATAACTTGGCGTTCTAAATCCGACCTAAAAGTTAAGCCGGTTGCACCATCTAGGTGTCTTAAAGTAAGACGCTGCTCTCTACCCCGACCAAACCGGTGAAGGCGGGGGAATCCTCTCCAACAATGTCCATGATGACGTCACTGTACACAGGTGTTTTCAGAGGGGGACCCCCGCCAGTTGGTGATTTTTTTTTGTTGAAGATGCGTCCTTTTTTTTTGCCTTGCTGAGCAGGTGTTTCGTCCTCAGAACGGAGGCTGCCCGAGTCTGAAAAGGCGTTTATAGCATCCGTTATCTCCTCCCATGTTGATTGTTTCTTATTGTTTGTCACTATATTTCACTGCTTCAATACATTTTTGTGGCGGCTCTATTAATTTTCAAATTTCAATGTCAATAAAAATGTCCTTTTCTTTTTCTCTGATCGATGAACGATTACCAACAAATTAGCATAAAAGCAGACAGAGTTAACAGAGTATCCTAGCAACGGACGCTGGGCATTCACATGAACGTGCATCGCTAAGACCGGGCGTAGTTTAGGCCAGGCTTAAGTGTGATTGGTGCATTCTAAAGACTGGTCTTAACAAAGACCGACTTAGCAGTTAGGACCAGGCTTAGTAAAGACCAGTTGGTGAAATCGCTCCAGCAGACTAGCTCAATATCCTCACTATCTTTTCAAATGGTTTTATGTTCCCAGCAATGTTTTTTCCCTTCGTTAAAATGTTGAAATATCCACTGTAATGTTTCCGATTTATACCCCTGAAATCACGCCCCGAGGACAGAGTTCAAATCAATCAAGCTGCATTTGAAACGTCCGTCTCCATTTGTTTATTTGCAATATGAACTGCACAGACAGCCCCGTACCAAACTCTTATATCTTTAGAGAGCATTGCAATAAGCCTGATTAATGTCTTACAGGTACTCTGCAGCCTGTGTCACCATGGCGGTGGCTGTTCTCCATCTTGGTTCCTCTTGTGCTGACGCTCAGAGCGCTGAAGCGTCACAGTCTGGACAAATCAGGAGCCCTGGGAGGTGAGTGCACGTCCACCAATCCAGCGTTTTTATTCAAAGCAGCACTGATGTGACATTTTGTGTAACAATGGCTGACTGTTTGACATGAAAGGAGCCTCTTGTTGTGACCCACCATTTAAAAAAAAAAAAAAAAAAAAAAGCGGTTCCCCTCGGCTTTTTGGAAGCTTTCTGCCTCATCATTACCTCGCACTCTTGGTTGTTTGGCCTGCAAATTTACTGTTTTAGTTCCATCTCACGGCTTAAATGGTGTGAGAAAAGGTAGGAGAGTTTAATGTCAAAGAATTAATTTTTATGCAGTGTCTTGATCCAAATAAGGTTTAAGTTATTATTATCCATGAACAAAAGTTTAACTGCGAAAAATTAACTGCAGAAATTAGCGTGTTGACACAGGTTTCTCAGACCCAGGAAGACCCGCTAATAGATGCCGATTGTCTCTTTTCCCATTGCCAGTGAAGTATCCTCCTGTCGGTCTCTTTTCTGCTGCGTCACCCTCTGACATCACAAATGTGCCAGAGACAGGGTTAGTAAACGAGATGTTACGGTGGTTAGCTCTTTATTGCATCTATTACTTGTCACAGCTCGGCTCTTAGACTGCAACAAAAACGGGAGACACGCGGGTATACTAATCAAAAAAAGTAATTTGTTTACAACGTAAATAGTCAAAACCAACAAAAACATGTAGATCTGAATAATCTGTAAAGTCAGTCGTGTGGGGTGTGGATGGCTGTAAATGTGTTGCATGGATGTTGTGGTGCAAAAACAACGAAAAACAAACAAAAGAGCACCCGGACCCAGGTGTGTCCCATTCTCCTGATTAGCCTGCCACCAGGTCTGCAGTCCTGGAGACTGAGAGCAAAACAACAGTAGAGTGTACCAAGTAGAGAGCAGTGACATTCAGTCTGTTTATCAAACTCGACGCCGACAAATTTGGAACGATGTTTGAGCGCTGCTCGTACGGAGACGGGCGCAATTTGTAGCTGAGATGAGGAGGAGTTGCAGAAGTTACCGATGGAGTGGTAAGTGGTAAAGGGGCAGTAGAGACAGCTGACGTGATCTGCTGCCATCTTTTAAGACACAAATGTCTACAAATGAGAGGCTGTTACCTGAATGTTCTTTGACAGAGAGAGAAAACAGATTCAGCAACTGTTTTATCACTGCTTCATGGATTTTGTCGATCTGGATGTCAAAACTTAAAGTCACAGTTGAGTTGCACGAAACTTTTCCACACTTTAATTTCACTTGTATGTGCGAAACATGCCTGTAGAGCCCGGCTGTTATAAAAGCAAGCAGCAAAGCAAAATGATCATGCTAAGGAGGACAGTAATCTCTGAGGCAGGAGGCTGATTACACCAACATATCGAATCTCAAAGATCTCCGTTTCGGTCTCTTTGGCGGCACCTGTGGCGATGAACGGTAATTGCGGGAGAGGGACTCTTTAGACCTTTTTAAATAAATTGATTTAAATGTACCATGTACAGTCTGCCTTATTCACAAGATAAAGTTTACTGGTTTAAGTTGCGTGAAGTTTACGTGATCCTGTGATGAAAGACCCCTTGTCAGCAGCCGGACATCAGGCCACAGTGAGGACGTCACTTGTCATCACTAAAGACACTTTCTCGGAACATCCACAGCAAAGCCCCAAACAGTCGCACACTACTGCCCTATGAGATCATCCACTCTGTGGTTTCACTGGCTGAGGCGAGACGAGCCTTCAAATGTTACTTCAGTCTCGGGCCGACTTCAAAGCTTTCATGACATTTTCTGTGTCTGTTATCGTCCTGATCAGAATCTGTTCCAGGCCGAGGGACGCTCAGTCTCAGCCGGTGGAACCCACGTGCTCCTCTGTCATCACGCTCGCTGTGTTTAAACACAAACACTCGATGCATCTGTTACAACACAGCAGTGATTCTCTCCTGCAACTCTCAGAGCTTAAACGTCAAGATTACTGTAATCAATGACTTATAATCGGAAGGTTGGAGGTTCAATCTACACGTCGAAGTGTCCTTGGGCAAGACACTGAACCCCAAATTAGCCATCGGGTATGACTGTGATAACTGATTGACAGTTGGGCACTTTACGCCTCTGCCATCAGTGCGAGTCTTTAACAGATGTAATGAGGAACGAGCCTGTTATATAGTTTACTGTCCCAAAGTCACAGGCTACATTTGACATTTAGTTTGTTATTGTGACATTTGAGGTTTATTTTTATTCACATTCACGACGATGAAATGTGCTGCTTCGGGGTTTCATAAATATATCTTTGTTGCCGAAGTCGTCTCAATAAATCAATTTGATATCCTCAAAATGAAACTTTAAAAAGGAACACGACGTTACATGGACAGTCGCGTAAAGAGGCGTAGGCCCAAAAAATAAATGTATTGAAGAGGACGATATGGATGAATAGTTTCACTTAAATGTTTATCATTGACTGGATGCTGCATATTAATCCTCATGGATGTATTGATGCACTGATCTCCTGCTAGTTTCTGTTTGAGGTAATTGATTATGCACACAAGGTTTTATAAGGTTGCATTTCAGCCTGGAAACAAGGTCCTGCTTTGAATCACCAATTAGAATTAGTTATAAAAACTAATGGAAGTTATGTTCGCTTTCAAAGGGACACACCACAGACTCGTGATGAAACAGCCCTCTGTTCCTCTGAACATCAGCAGGACCACACACACTGTAGTTTAACCTGACACACACACACACACACCGTCCTGCACTCACCACAGCACCACGTGTGGACGAACATGTCGCAGGATTCAGACAGTGTGACATTTCTCCTCTCAGCTCTCCTGGTGGGATTCGTGTTGACGATGGCGAACTTCAGCTTCTTCTCCTCCCTGATGGCCTTCTTCATCACCTCCTCCAGACTCACCCGCTGGGGAGGAGCGCAGAAGAAGAAGATCGACGTCGACTACAAAGAAGGTGAGAGGCTGTGAAGGTGTGCGTTGAATCTACGTTTAACTTAAATGTACTAAAGTTTGTGTTTGTGTGAAGGCGGCCAGAGGAACTGGGTCCAGGTGTTCTGTAACGGAGGAGTTCCCACAGAGCTGGCGCTGCTTTATATGATCGAGGTGAACACACACGCAGGTCGATAGAGATCAGTTATTTATGTATGTAAAGAATTTGTGTTAAATGGCGTCTGTGTTCACAGGTGGGCCCAGGTGAGATGCCCATAGACTTCAGTAAACAGTACTCAGCCTCCTGGATGTGTCTGTCTCTGCTGGGCGCGCTCGCATGCAGCACAGGGGACACCTGGGCGTCGGAGGTGGGGCCCGTCCTCAGCCAAACACAACCAAGACTCATCACCACCTGGCAGGAAGTGCCAGCAGGTGAGAAGCCAAAGCTTTTATGTCGACCTCAAGCTCTTAGCCGAGTTCAAAGTCTGTGACGATGAGGCACAGGTGTGTCCGGGCATTAACCCTCATTTTACCTTCCTCTATAATCATCTTGGGTTGTTTGGTTCACCTGTACGTTTCTTCCTCAAAAGATGTTAGGGCCGTTTGCTTTGTAAGAATTATGGGCACCAGGGTTTGAGGAAGAAACATGCCTGGAAGAAAATAACAGCATCTCTGGTCCAGTCGCACTGATTTTTTTCTTTACCCATTTTTTATTAGTTAAAGCAGCGGTCCCCAAACGGCCGTCGTCTCCAGACCCGGACCTATTTACAGTTTTGACAAGCATCTATTTCAACCTGCGCAGCTATTTGTCTTCGCAGTAGTGATTTGGGGGTCCAAGAAACTCGCAGACCAATGCATTTGTTGTAAATCTAAAATGAGAGCAGTAGAGAAAACCGAGCTTCTAAGACTGGACAGACTCGTACATGCTCCGTGACTGTGGCAATTATTAAACGCGGACATTGTCTGACACTGTCACTCCGTCTGTCTCTGTTAACAGACTCCAGGCTGCAGTTTAGTTCAAACACTTCATTGATTAACCTGAGAGTTACACAGAGCTACAGGCTTCATCATCTTGACTAGTTTTCCTCTTATTTCCACAGTTCTGCTCTTACATGTACCGGTATGTGCCCTCTCTCTCTCCCTCGCTCTCGCTCTCTCCAGCAGTCTGTCAGTGTACAGGGTTAGGGTTAGTTTAGTGCGTTTAAATGTTATTTATTTCATAGTCATTGCCTGTTTTCAAACTCACCATGAGAAAAAGTCTAATGCAACTGCATTTCGGCAAAACATATAATAAAATATAAAGTGAATCCTCCTGTTATGGTCAAATCTTTGATAATTCTGTCCGGAGGCAGAGAGACAGCTGCTTAAGTGAAGAGGTAAAGCTGTCTCTCTCTTTCATTGGATTTCTGCATGGACAACATTTTACTACCAGTAGTACCAGACAGATATTATTTGTTTTCATTCACAAATAAAGACACTTCCATCACAAACCAGGGCATAAAATAAACCAAAAAAACAGGAAATAAAGGTTTTGACACTCAAAGACCCCCCAGACCCCCCAACATACAAACACACACTATATTTCCTTACCAACATTGAAGTATTCATTATTATTACTGTTAAATTATGAGAGCTCTGTGTAAAAGTTAGTAGCATTGTTGTAAAAATTATTTAGCCTAATCGTATTTTCTTTATTTGACGTTCAAACTGTATAAATGTCTGTTACTGAATCATAACGCAGGTCAGACATTATGATGTTCCGGACCTTTCTCTAACTGGACCTCTTTCAAGTTTTATTGAAATGTAGAAATGAGAAGTTTAACACCTGATTTCTGTCGGTCCAGAGCTCATTTAAAGATAAACAGCAGCATCAGGCCACATCTGAAAGTAGCAAATGTAGTTATTTCCAGTGTAACTCATGTGAAACGTTTCATGAGCATGAACAGAAGCTGTCATTCAGGCTGCGATCTCTGTGTGAAGAGCTGTTTGTATAAAAGCATCAAATCATTATTCCCTCAGATGAAGAGGCAGAAGACGCAGGAGTCACGTTCCTGTCTGTTAAAGGTCACTCTTAAAGGAAACTGTATATTTAGGAACTTCTACCCTTAAATCTGATTCGTTACACGACGCACTGAAAACATGCTCCTCTTGTTCTTTCATGTAAAGATGCAAAAAAGAAGTTTCTGCTCTTCCAGGAACGAACGGAGGAGTTACTCCCGTCGGATTGGCCGCCAGCTTCCTGGGTGGTCTTGCGGTGGGCGGGGCTTACTTTGTAACTCAGCTTTTGTTCATCAGCGACCTGCACCTGGCCGACCCGCAGTGGCCGATCGTCGTGTACGGAGGCATTGCAGGTCTGCTGGGATCCATGCTGGACTCGTTCCTGGGAGCTCACATGCAGTACTCAGGTAGGAACGATCGGACATGAAACATTTGCATCTTTATTTCTAAAATTAATTTAGTTTTATTTGAGTTTTTTGTCCAACAATTAGTCCAAAGAAATTACCTTTTATACAAAACCAGTAAATACTATTTTATAATTTTATATTGGCATATCATTCATACGTAGAAAATGCAAACTGAACCACTGTCATCATCCTAAACATCCTCTTCATTCTTGAAACTTAATGTCCATCAGAAGTGCAACACTGCCCTCTACTGGCCGTTACAGAATGTGCAGCATATTAGTCACAAGTGATTCCTGTCTGTCTGCAGGCTTTGATGCGAGCATCGGGAAGGTGGTGGGTTACCAGTCCGCCACCACCCAGCGCATCTGTGGGAAGCCCATCTTGGACAACAACGCCGTCAACCTGTTCTCCTCCGTCCTCGTCGCGCTCATCCTGCCCGGGCTGGCGTGGGGGATGTGGCCACGATAGACTCATGAACGGCGGCGCACAGCGGAGGAATGATCTGACAAAAATGTGAGGCTGATTTCTGAGACACTCGAGCCAGCAGTTATTTGTCACAGAAGCTCAGCAGTAAATATGAAACACAAACAGCTCAGATCATGAAAAGAAGAGAGAAATAAATACTTTATAATACATACCTGTGAAAGTCATCCAGGTCATGGTCATTCTAAGCTTAATCCAAAAAGGCAACTGGACTTGGTTGAAGTTCTTGAAGACGTACAGAGGCTTATATTTCTAGCTCCGTCCACCCGTCAGTTTACAACTGAAGAAGCTTTTCGGACGAGAGGTGAAACGTCTTCAAGAGCTTCAGCCAGGTCCAGCTGCCTTTTGGATTACGCTTAGAATGTTTCAAACATGATTTCCACCTTTTCTTTAAATTCACTGCACACACATTTATTACAAATACTTTCCCAAGTCGAACAGAAAGTAGCTGAGGGATAGGCAATGAAAGGTGAAGATAGGTGAACAACAAAACCCCCACATGTGTACTCAACTGAAGGCGTTAAAGTTTGTGCAACAACTGAAATGTTTTAAATAATCAAACAACAATCTTAAAGGCAGCAATGAAAGTGTACACAGAGCGATAATGATGCATAGAAAAGTCTGAATTGGAGAGAGAGAGTTCACAGGCCTGTGCTACGAAGCAGGATTTGGAGGTAACTTTGCAAATGCTGCACACTAAACCTGTTACAGAGCCGCTTATGTTCAAGACAACAAATCAACACGTCTAAAATTACTTTGCCAATGCAACACGTCAGAGGCGTGCGCTTACAGTCCTGCAGACTGTATGCATTGCCTTGCGTTATTTTGCTCATTTCATTCTACTTTTTTAAACCAATATCATCAAACGGCAAAGATTGATTTAAGCACAAAAGTCTTATTTTACTTCTAAAATATGAAAATAATCTTACTTAAGGGCTCCTCGCATGAAAAGAAGATAATTTAAAAAGATCAAATAACAATGCCTTAATTTTATATCAAAGTATTAAAAACAACCGACTGAAGTCGACGAGCATTGATGTGTTGGTTGCTAAACGTCGGCTGCTTTAAGTGTTCCACACTTTATTCACACATATTCACGTGTATGATTTCTTTGCCAGCTGTTCATTGTTTTTGCTTTAAGCCTGCAAAAACAACTGCAGGCGTGAAACTTCACAGACTGACATGACGTCTTTGTCTATTATTATTATAGTTTCGCTTCTGATGTTGCTCTGTCGACAGTAGGCTTTTCTGTGTAGGTAATTGATCATATGCTGCGAACACTCTTCATACATGTTCAGTGGAAATCAAACGTCTTGTTCAGCAGGATATTCTGCACAAATGAACACCATGTTTGATATTCTTGAAAGATAAATGGGATCAGTAGAAGTTAAAATCAAACAGTAGGAAATGTACAGACTACATTTGCCTCGAAGTACAGGCCTCAGGAAGGTTTAAACTGCACTGGAACTCTAACTGGATCAATGTAAACCAGGTGATGTGGTTTATTTCATAAGAACACTCGTGGCTGTGAGGATCAAACTACATACTGAAGAAAAACATTTATAACTTTTCTGTGTATTTAATTTAAAGGTAATTTGTGCTGGTTTAATGTGATGTTTCAGTGTTAATGTTGATTGTACTGAAGGCAGTCTCGTGTCTTCACGAGTCTGCTTCAGGTCCTCAGTATGAACTGTATTCATTTACAGCTGTTATACTTCAAAGCATTAAAAACATTCAAATATCATTTTCTGCCACGAATGTGTCAATAAACTGGTCAAATATTTACATTTATGAGTGATTTGTTTGTCCAAGTGTGTGAATCAATCAGGAATATTTTTCAGCTTCTGACGACTGTACGTATATTTCATCATGGGTTTCTATGTTTGATCATAGGTATGAATGTTTGATCATATGTTTGTATGTATGTATGAATGTTTGATCATATGTATGTATGTTTAATCATAGGTTTGTATGTATGTTTGATCATAGGTATGTACGTTTGATCATAGGTATACATGTATGTTTGATCATAGGTATGTATGTATGTATGTTTGATCATATGTTTGTATGTATGAATGTTTGATCATATGTTTGTATGTTTGATCATTGGTTTGTATGTATGTTTACTCATAGGTTTGTATGTTTGATAATAGGTTTGTATGTATGTTTGATAATAGGTTTGTCTGTATGTTTGATCATAGGTATACATGTATGTTTGATCATATGTTTGTATGTATGTATGAATGTTTGATCGTATGTTTGATCATAGCTTTATGTTTGATCATAAGTTTGTATGTTTGATCATAGGTTGGTATGTATCTATGAATGTTTGATCATAGGTATGTATGTTTGATCATAGGTTGGTATGTATGTATGAATGTTTGATCATATGTTTGTATGTTTGATCATATGTTTGTATGTATGTATGAATGTTTGATCATATGTTTGTATGTTTGATCATATGTTTGTATGTATGTATGAATGTTTGATCATGTTTATGTTTGATCATATGTTTGTATGTATGTTTGATCATAGGTTTGTATGTATGTTTGATGATATGTTTGTATGTTTGATGATATGTTTGTATGTTTGATATGTTTGTATGTATGTATGTATGAATGTTTGATCATATGTTTGTATGTATGTATGAATGTTTGATCATATGTTTGATCATATGTTTGATCATATGTTTGTATTTATTTATGCATGTTTGATCATTGGTTGCTTTGTATGTTTGATCATACGTTTGTATGATTGATCATAGGTATGTATGTTTGGTCATTGGTTTGTATGTGTGTTTAATCATAGGTTTGTATGTATGTTTAATCATAGGTAGGTATGTATGTTTGATCATAGGTTTGTATGTATGTTTAATCATAGGTAGGTATGTATGTTTGATCATAGGTTTGTATGTATGTTTGATCATAGGTATGTATGTATGTTTGATCATAGGTAGGTATGTATGTTTGATCATAGGTTTGTATGTATGTTTGATCATAGGTTTGTATGTATGTTTGATCATAGGTATGTATGTTTGATCATAGGTTTGTATGTATGTTTGATCATAGGTATGTATGTTCGATCATAGGTTTGCATGTTTGATCATATGTTTGTATGTATGTATGAATGTTTGATCGTATGTTTGATCATAGGTATACATGTATGTTCGATCATAGGTATGTATGTTTGATCATATGTTTGTATGTATGTATGAATGTTTGATCGTATGTTTGATCATAGGTATACATATATGTTTGATCATAGGTATGTATGTATGTTTGATCATATGTTTGTATGTATTTATGTATGTTTGATCATATGTTTGTATGTCTGATCTTATGTCTGTATGTTTGATCATAGGTATACATGCATGTTTGATCATATGTTTGTATGTTTGATCATAGGTATATTTGTATGTTTGATCATAGGTTTGTATGTATGTTTGATCATAGGAATGTATGTATGTTTGATCATAGGAATGTATGTATGTTTGATCATATGTTTGTATGTATGTTTGATCATAGGAATGTATGTATGTTTGATCATAGGTTTGTATGTTTGATCATAGGTATGTATGTATGTTTGATCATAGGAATGTATGTATGTTTGATCATAGGTTTGTATGTTTGATCATAGGTATGTATGTATGTTTGATCATAGGAATGTATGTATGTTTGATCATAGGAATGTATGTATGTTTGATCATATGTTTGTATGTATGTTTGATCATAGGTATACATGCATGTTTGATCATAGGTTTGTATGTTTGATCATAGGTTTGTATGTTTGATCATATGTTTGTATGTATGTTTGATCATAGGAATGTATGTATGTTTGATCATAGGAATGTATGTTTGATCATAGGTTTATGTTTGATCATATGTTTGTATGTATGTATGAATGTTTGATCGTATGTTTGATCATAGGTATACATGCATGTTTGATCATATGTTTGTATGTCTGATCTTATGTCTGTATGTTTGATCATAGGTATACATGCATGTTTGATCATGTTTGTATGTTTGATCATAGGTTTGTATGTTTGATCATATGTTTGTATGTATGTTTGATCATATGTTTGATCATAGGTATGTATGTATGTATGTATGTTTGAATGTTTGATCATAGGTATATTTGTATGTTTGATCATAGGTTTGTATGACTGATCTTATGTCTGTATGTTTGATCATAGGTATACATGCATGTTTGATCATATGTTTGTATGTTTGATCATAGGTTTGTATGCATGTTTGATCATATATTTGTATGTTTGATCATAGGTATACATGCATGTTTGATCATATGTTTGATCATAGGTTTGTATGTTTGATCATATGTTTGTATGTATGTTTGATCATATGTTTGATCATAGGTATGTATGTATGTATGTTTGAATGTTTGATCATAGGTATACATGCATGTTTGATCATATGTTTGTATGTCTGATCTTATGTCTGTATGTTTGATCATAGGTATACATGCATGTTTGATCATATGTTTGTATATTTGATCATAGGTTTGTATGTTTGATCATAGGTTTGTATGTTTGATCATAGGTTTGTATGACTGATCATAGGTATGTATGTATGTTTGATCATAGGAATGTATGTATGTTTGATCATAGGAATGTATGCAATTTGATCATAGGTATGTATGTTTGATCATATGTTTGTATGTATGTATGAATGTTTGATCGTATGTTTGATCATAGGTATACATGCATGTTTAATCATATGTTTGTATGTTTGATCATAGGTTTGTATGTTTGATCATATGTTTGTATGTATGTTTGATCATATGTTTGATCATAGGTATGTATGTATGTATGTTTGAATGTTTGATCATAGGTTTGTATGACTGATCTTATGTCTGTATGTTTGATCATAGGTATACATGCATGTTTGATCATATGTTTGATCATAGGTATGTATGTATGTATGTTTGAATGTTTGATCATAGGTATACATGCATGTTTGATCATATGTTTGTATGTTTGATCATGGGTTTGTTTGTATGTTTGATCATAGGTTTGTATGTATGTTTTATCATACGTTTGTATGATTGATCATAGGTATGTATGTTTGATCATATGTTTGTATGTATGTTTGATCATAGGTTTGCATGTTTGATCATATGTTTGTATGTATGTATGAATGTTTTATCGTATGTTTGATCATAGGTATGTATGTTTGATCATAGGTTTGCATGTTTGATCATATGTTTGTATGTATGTATGAATGTTTGATCATATGTTGTATGTTTGATCATAGGTTTATGTTTGATCATAGGTATACATGCATGTTTGATCATATGTTTGTATGTCTGATCTTATGTCTGTATGTTTGATCATAGGTATACATGCATGTTTGATCATATGTTTGTATGTTTGATCTTATGGTGTATGTTTGATCATAGGTTTAAGTTCGATCATAGGTATGTTAGTATGTTCGGTCAAAGGTTAGTATGTATGAACATACGTATGCATGTATCTGATCGGAGAGATTTCTTGACAGAGAGATGAGATGCAGGACACACAGACGGACCACAAGTCGAGCTTCAATTAGACTGGTTTATACAGCTGACGGAAACAAAGTGTACAGAAATCTGCTCATTGGACCCTGCACCAACAGGGTTTAAATAGTCTGTTGACCAATAACTGGATCCTTTTATCCTTTCTTCTTTTGGAGCACGTTCTTACCAAAGAGATTCCATTGTTTCTCATAAATTTCTTGACCCTCTAAAGTCCGACAACTAGGTGTGGTTGGTCTCCAGAAGATAGGTGAAGTTCGGTCTCCAGAAGATAGGTGAAGTTCAACATAGATTTACTTGCGTAAAAAACATGCAAAAGTTACTTGGATTGACAGACCAAAATTTCTTAACCTTACAGTTTGATCATAGGTATGTATGTATGTATGTATGTATGTTTGAATGTTTGATCATAGGTATATTTGTATGTTTGATTATAGGTTTGTATGTTTGATCATATGTTCATACATACATACCTATGATCAAACATACAAACCTATAATCAAACATACAAACCTATGATCAAACATACAAACCTATAATCAAACATACAAACCTATGATCAAACATACAAACATACATACATACATACATACATACCTATGATCAAACATATGATCAAACATACATACAAACATATGATCAAACATATATACGTACCTATGATCAGTCATACAAACATATGATCAAATTGCATACATAACTATGATCAAACATACAAACCTATGATCAAACATACATTCCTATGATCACACATACATTCCTATGATCACACATACATACCTATGATCACACATACATACCTATGATCAAACATACAAACATATGATCAAACATAAACCTATGATCAAACATACATACCTATGATCAAACATACATTCCTATGATCACACATACATACCTATGATCACACATACATACCTATGATCAAACATACATACCTATGATCAAACATACATTCCTATGATCAAACATACATACCTATGATCAAACATACATTCCTATGATCACACATACATACCTATGATCACACATACATACCTATGATCAAACATACATACCTATGATCAAACATACATACCTATGATCAAACATACATTCCTATGATCACACATACATACCTATGATCACACATACATACCTATGATCACACATACATTCCTATGATCACACATACATACCTATGATCAAACATACAAACCTATGATCAAACATACAAACCTATAATCAAACATACAAACCTATGATCAAACATACAAACATACATACATACATACCTATGATCAAACATATGATCAAACATACATACAAACATATGATCAAACATATATACGTACCTATGATCAGTCATACAAACATATGATCAAATTGCATACATAACTATGATCAAACATACAAACCTATGATCAAACATACATTCCTATGATCACACATACATTCCTATGATCACACATACATACCTATGATCACACATACATACCTATGATCACACATACATACCTATGATCAAACATACATTCCTATGATCAAACATACATTCCTATGATCACACATACATACCTATGATCAAACATACATTCCTATGATCACACATACATTCCTATGATCACACATACATACCTATGATCACACATACATACCTATGATCAAACATACATACCTATGATCACACATACATTCCTATGATCAAACATACATACCTATGATCACACATACATTCCTATGATCACACATACATACCTATGATCACACATACATACCTATGATCAAACATACAAACATATGATCAAACATAAACCTATGATCAAACATACATACCTATGATCAAACATACATTCCTATGATCACACATACATACCTATGATCACACATACATACCTATGATCAAACATACATACCTATGATCAAACATACATTCCTATGATCAAACATACATACCTATGATCAAACATACATTCCTATGATCACACATACATACCTATGATCACACATACATACCTATGATCAAACATACAAACATATGATCAAACATAAACCTATGATCAAACATACATACCTATGATCAAACATACATTCCTATGATCACACATACATACCTATGATCACACATACATACCTATGATCAAACATACATACCTATGATCAAACATACATTCCTATGATCACACATACATACCTATGATCAAACATACATACCTATGATCAAACAAACCTATGATCAAACATACATACCTATGATCAAATTGCATACATACCTATGATCAAACATACATACCTATGATCAAATTGCATACATACCTATGATCAAACATACAAATATATGATCAAATTGCATACATACCTATGATCAAACAAACAAACCTATGATCAAACATACATACAAACCTATGATCAAACATACATACATACATACCTATGATCAAACATACAAACCTATGTTCACACATACATACCTATGATCAGTCATACAAACATATAATCAAATATACATACATACCTATTATCAAACATACATACCTATGTTCACACATACATAAAGTTACTTGGATTGACAGACCAAAATTTCTTAACCTTACAGTTTGATCATAGGTTTGTATGTATAAATGATCATGAGTTTGTCTATAAACATAGGTATGTATGTATGTATGTTTGATCATAGGTTCGTATGTTCGATCAAAGGTTAGTATGTATGAACAAACCTTCATACATACCTATGTTTATGATCATAGGTTTGCATGTTTGATCATAGGTATGTATGTTTGAACATATGTATGTTTGATCATAGGTATGTAATTGTGAACATAGGTATGCATGTATGAATGTTTGATCATATGTTCATACATACATACCTATGATCAAACATACAAACCTATGATCAAACATACATACATACCTATGATCAAACATATGATCAAACCTACATACAAACCTATAATCAAACATACAAACATATGATCAAACCTACATACAAACCTATAATCAAACATACAAACATATAATCAAGCATACAAACCTATGATCAAACATACAAACATATGATCAAACATACATACATACATACCTATGATCAAACATACATACATACCTATGATCAAACATACAAACCTATGATCAAACATACAAACCTATAATCAAGCATACAAACCTATGATCAAACATACAAACATATGATCAAATATACATACATTCCTATGATCAAACATACATACATACCTATGATCAAACATACAAACCTATGATCAAACATACAAACCTATGATCAGTCATACAAACATATGATCAAACATGCATGTATACCTATGATCAAACATACAGACATAAGATCAGACATACAAACATATGATCAAACATGCATGTATACCTATGATCAAACATAAACCTATGTTCACACATACATTCCTATGATCAAACATACATACATACCTATGATCAGTCATACAAACATATGATCAAACATACATACATACCTATGATCAGTCATACAAACATATGATCAAATATACATACATACCTATGATCAAACATACACACCTATGTTTACACATACAAACATATGATCAAATATACATACATACCTATGATCAAACATACACACCTATGTTTACACATACAAACCTGTGATCAAACATACATACATACCTATGTTCACACATACATACCTATGATCAAACATACATACATACGATCAGTCATACAAACATACAATCAAACATACATTCCTATGATCACACATGCATACCTATGTTCACACATACATAAAGTTACTTGGATTGACAGACCAAAATTTCTTAACCTTACAGTTTGATCATAGGTTTGTATGTTTGTATGTTTGATCACAGTTTAGTATGTTTGATCATAGGTTAGTATGTATGAACAAAGGTATGTTGGTATGTTCGATCATAGAGTGTACGTTTGATCATGGGTTTGAATGTTTGATCATATGTTTGTATGTTTGATCACAGGTTTGTATGTGTGTTTGATCATAGGTTTGTATGTTTGATCATATGTTTGTATGTTTGATCATATGTTTGTATGTTTGATCACAGGTTTGTATGTATGTTTGATCACAGGTTTGTATGTGTGTTTGATCATAGGTTTGTATGTTTGATCATATGTTTGTATGTTTGATCATATGTTTGTATGTTTGATCACAGGTTTGTATGTTTGATCATGGGTTTGTTCATACATACAAACCTATGATCAAACATACATACCTATGTTTACACATACAAACCTGTGATCAAACATACATACATACCTATGATCAAACATACTCACCTATGTTTACACATACAAACCTGTGATCAAACATACATACATACCTATAATCAAACATACAAACGTGATCAAACACATAGGTTTGTATGTCTGATCACAGGTTTGTATGTATGGACTATCATAGATACCTTCATAGAAATCTATAATCATCCATACATACAAACCTATGATCAAACATACATACCTATGATTAAAAACATGTTTGTATGTATGTTCAATCAAAGGTTAATATGTATGAACATAGGTATGTATGTATGTTTGATCATACCCATGATCAAACATACAAACCGGTGATCAAACATACATACATACATACCTATGTTCATACATATTAACCTTTGATTGAACATACTTACAAACATATGATAAAACATACATACATTCCTATGATCAAACAAACATACAAATCTATTATCAAACATACATACATACCTATGTTCATACAGCTTACATGCATACATGACCTTGTTTTGGTTGAACGTGTGAGGTGAGAAACAGACTCCACGAGGACTGGCAGGTCTTCAGAGGTATTACTGTTTTTATTTCAGAGTGTCTGAGAGAAAAGGCACTAAACCAAACCGGGAGAGTGACACTGACTTTGAATGAGGGAGAGATGCAGAGGAGTGGAGTCAGGTTTAAATTAACATATATAACGTTTCCACAACACCAGGCGAACACAGGCACTCAACATTCTCACACACACATTCTCTCACACACACACACACACAAACAAAGCTTACTATCTACACATGTCCTGATGATTAAATACAGCAGGAGCTGTTAAAGGACAATTCCCCAAAAATGTGTTTTTCAAAATATCTAAACATGCCAGAACATCATGTAGTGTTTAACAGCAAAAATGTAAATGTAGTGTTTAATTGTTCCTTTAACCCTCCTGAAGCTTCACCGATATCTGAAAACCACCCTGACAACAAAATAACCATCATAAAGTCTTAAAGAAATTATAAATAAAATGTTCCCGCATACATAAATAAGCTTTATAACATTGAGAAGACATTTTTAAGCCCCATTCAGAGTTGATTCGTGTCAGACTTTTTGATTTAACTAAACTATGTGTCTGCTTAGAAATCATGGAAAAACATCATTCAGAAGTTGCTTTAGAATTAGCATGTTTTTAAGTTTTTTCAGTTTCAAAGTAATACAGTGATAGTTGTGTCTGCATCCAGAGGTAATATGCAAACAGGAAGTTCTAATAGACAATTCGGCACACTTAGAGAGAAATAAATCCTCTGAATGGGGCTTTAGAGCAGAATGTGTTCTCATGATCTACTGATTATCTTTGCATCGTTAAATCGTGGAAATAAACTCCCAGACTGACATAACTATTTGCTACCAACTAAAATTAAATACAAGCTTATTAACAGATTAATCAAGTAAACGATAATTGATTGTTTGGTCGTGGTCTTACTTTTACTGAAGAGTTGTAGCAGCAGCGTTACAGGTTTTAGTTACTTGGGTTTATGACAGAGAAATAGGGCCACTGTAAGGAAAGAAATCTGAGCCTTCTAGGGTTGGTACAATTACATAAGAGGAAAAATCAATCAATGTTATCAAAGTACAATTAAGAGAAACTTTTTTACTCCTCAAAATGTCTTTTTTTTTTTTGAGTAACTTGTATTAGAAGTTATATTTTAAACAATCAGGCTGATTTTTTAGAGGAAAAGAAGAATTTTGAGGTTAGGTCTGGTTTTTGTAAAAAGAAAAAAAAATTAAAAATTAAAAACCAACTTTGAGAAGTTCTAAATGTATAATGAATCTAATTTCACAAGAATAAAGATGCTATTCTAAGCAATATTTTGAGCATTAAGTTATAAAGTTTGGGAAAGAAATGCCAAATATTTCTGCTTGTTATAAAGAGTTAGTTCAGAAATGTTTAACTAAGATTTAATTTGACAAGAAAACAAAAAGTTTCTTTGCATTTTTCAGTTTTATTTTCAAAATACTTTTTTGTTGGTTTCTTTCTGTTTTAAATTACAAATATATTCTTAAAGTTTTCTCTCTCAAAAAAAGCCAACTTGTAATATATGTTTTTTTTGTGTAAATTTTCCTCCTGCTTAATCTTTACTCTAAAATCACTTTTGAGATTTTATTGAAATATTTCACTTTGTTTCTCTTATTCTCAGATTGTTCCCTTCCTCACAGCGGCTCTAATTATCCATCATTTGTTTTTAAGCATTTTTGAATTATTGGACTTTACAGGTAGAAAAACAGCAAAGGTCAAAGCTCCTCAGATAACTTTATATGCAAACTAATTTAAATTTTCAAGCCAGTTTTCTTCATATATCGGAGTGTTCATGTTTCAGTAAAGTAAATATCATATTTTGAACCTTCAGATCTGTAACGACAAAAGACGTCACAATCCTTTAATCTTTTTGTGATGATTGAAAACAACCACAGTTATTCTCTCGCACACAAGAACACACTCACGCAGAGGGAAGAGAAGGGAGAGAGGGTGGGGAGGACCAGAACGGATGAGAGGAGGGGATCAAGAACCAGAGGGAGAGGGGGGCGGGGCTTCAGGGCAGAGTCTGCTGTGATTGGAGGGCGGAGCTGTCCGTCAGTCACAGCTGGTCTTTGTAGTAGCCGAGCTTGGCGACGGACATTTCTCTGCGGAGCTGCATCACCTCCCAGAACATCTGCTCTGCTGGAAACAGAGACACAACACGAGGTCACATGATGGTCGATAAATGTGATTAAAGTCATGTCAAGCTAATTAAATTTTAGAGGTAAATATTACACTTCTTACTCAACTAAACACATCAAACTCTATTTATCTGACAGCTTTGCAGAGGAATGAGTCTCTCATGGACATTTCTATGTGCTTGTTATTCTGCAGGAGATAGTTTGCTCTAACTGGAGGCCTGACAGTGTTATGGTCTGCGAGGCAGCAGACAGTTTATTTTATAGAAGTAACGGTGCCCTGGGAGGAGGAAGCGTGTGAAAGGAAAAAGCTTAGATATGCAGATTTGGCAGCAGAAGCTGAACAGCGAGGATGTCCGGTAGAAGTGGGATGTAGAGGGTTCATAGCGAGATCAACTATCTCATTACTGGGTGAACTGGGAGTGCGTGGACAGAGTGGGCGAAGGAGATGTCCGACGAGGCAGCTAGAACAAGTCGGTGCATTTGGAGGAGGAGAAATAATGCCAGCTGGGGGCAAAAAAAAAAAGGTATTAATCTCTAGACTCTTTTCTGCTGCGTCACCGTCTGACACAAACAGGCCAGAGATGGGGTTAGTAACCAGTGAGGATGTTACGGTGGTTAGGTCTTTATTGTATCTGTTACTCATTCAGTCTGTTTATCAAACTCTGCACCGACAAATTCAGAACGATGTTCGGACGGAGGCGGGCAGAATTTGTAGCTGAGATGACGAGGTGTCGCAGAAGTTACAGACGGAGCGTAGCATCGCACCGGAAAGGGGGCGGAGATTAGCGCGTCGACACAGGTTTTGTGTTCCCATGTATGCCGATCGGTGACAATTACGCCGGTCTACTGCAGAGTCATTTGACCCGGGTCTGAATGCAGACTGTAGCCTTTCCCACTAAGCAAGAAAGCCGGGTGTTAGAGGATTTTTTGACCAGTGGGAGAGCGGCCTAAGGGTCATGTGGTAGGTTAAGTATAAGTATTGGGATGAGGGCACAAGGGGAGGGGTCTCTTCACTTATCATAAGGGCACAAGTAGTTTAATTCAATGCAATTAAGCTCCTGAACTTTCTACACTTGGGTCATTGTTAATAGCAAATAAGGACACACGGTGTGTAAAGTCATGTGTGTGTGTGAGTGTGTCTCACCATCCTGTTGTTTGACCAGCCCTTGGTGGATGTAGCGAATGTAGGTGAAGAAATTACACACTGCTGTGATCTGAGAGAAAGACAGAGACAAACACAAACAGTTTGAGTTCCGAGCTCCAGTGAACACGGAGCTCATGATCGACACCTGCAGGTGTAAACATGTAAATAAAAGTCCTCATAATAAAACTGTTTCACTACATTGTTTAAGTGACATCAATCAACAGAAATGCATGCTTTATTATAAGTTTTAATGACTATTGTGTTCAAGTAAATTTAAATGGTTTCTATCGAAAGTTTATTGTTGATTTTCAGGCATTTGTTTGTGTTCTTGTTGCAATTTAACCTTAAAAAACTGAAATGTGACATTAATGAAATCTTTAACATGACTGTGGTGTGTGTGTGAGGATGTTAGTGATCGTTTTGTGTGTTTGTGTGTGTGTGTGTGCTGGTACTCACTCTATATCTACAGTACGGAGACACGTAGTAATAGTTGGACGAATCTCCAAACTTGATTCTGTGCTTACAGGTTTTGGTCTGACCACTCAGGGCACATTTTCTATCACAGAGACAAAGAAAGAGAGAGAGAGAGAGAGAGAGAGAGAGAGAGAGAGAGAGAGAGAGAGAGAGAGAGAGAGAGAGAGAGAGAGAGATTTATATGCTTATCGTTTGGTTTCAATACGAGGAAAACTAAAAAACAAAACAAACTAAACAGGACTTGTTTTAGGGCTCAAGGACGCAGGGAAGGAGTAAAAGGAGGTAGGGAGACAGGGATGACTGTTAGGATTTATCAAGTTCATCTCATCAGGATTGCTTTGATAAACCTGCAGAGAAGGACGGATTAATGGAGGGAATGTTACGAGTTAAGCAGGGGAGGTTTAGGAGAGCCAGGCAGGGAGGGGGGACTGAGGAGAGATCAAAAGATGCTGATGGAAGAGAGAGACAGACGGAGAGAGAGAGAGAGAGAGAGAGTCAGACTTACGTGACGAGCTCGGCCCTTCGCCCACTAGAGCAGGAAATTAAGGAGAAGATGGAGAAGATGATGATGAAAGAGTGAAAGCTTGATGAAGAGGAGAAAGAGTGTGTGAGAGTGTGTGTGTGTGTGTGTGGGGTCTCACTTTGGTCCTCCACACTCCACCGCCGAGGCTTTGACCACAGGCAGCGGCTGGAAACCGACCGGCTCCACACTGAGCGTGTTCTGCTCCACGGCTTCCAAGATGGCCGACCCCAACTGAGGGGCAGAAGAGGACAGAAGGTTTAAAGACAGAAAAGCACAGAGGACAGTGAAGGGTTGGTTTTCAAAGTGTGTTGAGAGTCTCTGTGTACCTCGCTCTTGCTGAAGGTGAGGCAGGGGTAGATGTCCTCACGGTAAACTCTCTCCAGGAAGCAGCAGCCTCTGTCCAGCGTCGGCTCCTCCTTCCACGCCTTGAACTCACCGAACAGCTGACCGTCCACCTTCACGTCCAACAACACGGATCAGCATCAAACAGGAAGTCTGCGTCTATACAAGTGTTACTGTTAAATAAAGCTCTGCAGGCGTCTACCTCTCTGCACTCCCGTACGATGGGCTGCGTGGCTGACGGGTCGGGCTGCGTCCCCAGGATGGCCGAGGAGGTGCTCTTGTTTCTGCTGTGACCCTTCCTGAAGGGAGTCTTCACTCCTCCTCCCGCTCCCACAGAGGGGAGCTCGCCCAGGGGGGAGGTGGGGGAGGAGAGGACGAGCGTCTTCAGGGCTTGAACTTCTGCCTGGAGGACGTCAATCTGCAGAAGAGGAAGAGGATGTTTCTGCTCATCTGATGGATGGAAAACATGCGAGAACCAGGATGTAGGACAGTTTGGGAACCAATGTGGAAACAGGAAAGTCTTTTTAGGCTTTATTTGTTTACATTATCACTATTATAAGTCAGCCAAATTAGCCAGTAGCTGTTCCTGATTGCAGTGTTAACATGTATGAACGGACAGCTGTCACTGGATTATTTTGTTTAAGAGGAAACTTTAAAACGTGATAATTCTCAAGCAGGTTCTGAAGGATCTTGTTTTTTCTGCAACTTCTGAGCAGATTTATTGTTGTTAATTCTGAATGGACAATCAATATAATGATGTTTTGAGGAAGTGGAGGTCAAACTAAATCCAAAAACATGTGCTTCATGTCTGAGTGTTCAGATTTGGCTGAGTTATGAGTCAGGAAACAATTTCTTACACAAATCCGTTTTCAACTCTCTGTCGCCCCCCGGTGGAGGCTTCGTCTCTTTTTTTAAACAGACAATATCCTGTAATTTCTCTGTTATGTGTCTCCTTCTCAAATAAAGCCGAGTGCTTAAGAACACTAATTGTCTGAGCTGCAAGGTGGAAATTATTACAACTTAAAGTATTTTTCTGAGCTGTCGTCCGTCCTCCTTAGAGTCTTCAACACGTCCTGCTCTGAGTGTTTTCAGCTCTGTGAGTGACGGTGTGTTTGCAGTGCGTCAGTGATGACAGTCGTCACCTTGCCCAGGGCTTCTTTCAGCTGCTTCTCAGCATTCGCCTGTTTGACGTTCGCTTCTCTGACCATCTTGTGGGCTTCCTGGAAAACACACACACACACACACACACTGTGACATTTCTGGAAATGTCCTTCCCTGATCGTATCCGTGTTTGGATTTGTTTTTGTGCAAGCAGTTACTACACAAGCCAAATTACAGGAAGAGTGAGCTATAAAATCAACTGTAAGAACATGATAGGAACATAAAGTAAATAGTTTTTAATGCAGAAAACACACAAAGATTAGAAACCCAGCGTCTTCTAAGAGAGAGGAGGACCAGGACTGAAACGAGGAGGAGGAACACGGAGAGGAAAGGCCAGCTGGACAGATTCAGTCTACTTCCTGAACTTTCACTTCAAACAGCACAGAGAGAAACTAGAGGAAGCGCCTCACGGTTGAACGCCACCGCCAACCAGTCAATTCATTTACAGTAGGGACATAGTACATCTCTCTGTGTGTTTCTCTGCAGTGCATGTGACTGTCAGTCAACCCTTCTCATCCCAGCAGAGCAAAGTGGTGTGTGAGCAGGAGAGCGAGGGGAGATTGTTCTCTGTTCTGAGTTTATAAAGAATAAAGAGAAAGAAAGAAGCGAGTAATCACGAATCCTGTCGATCATTTGCATTTTGTCTGCTGTCTGTCTGGCCGCTGCCTCAGCAGGAAGAGAAACAGGAAACAGGAAGCAGAGGAGACGGACAGAGACACGGAGGGGAGAGCGGACCGACCTGGAAGAGACTGGCGGTGAGCTCCTCCAGCTCCTGGCCGAGCTGATCTCTGACTTTAGATAACCTTTCACACTCCTCATCCTTCAACAGCAGATCCTTACACACACGCACGCACGCACACACACGAAAACAGAAAACATAACAGAAAAAAACAACGGCCAAATGAACACATGAAGGTCAAATTATAGCATGGCAACAAAAAAAACAGATAATAATGAGAGAGAATAATGTTTAAGGAGTAAACAATCATTTCAAATGAGCAGAAAATAAATAAATAAACTGAAATAACGAATATTTATTGATGTGATGAGCAGTGTGGAGGGATGTAGTGAACTCTGACACACGTCAAACACTCACATTCAACTTCAACAGAGACCGTGTGTGTGTGTTTGTGTGTCCCTCCTACCCTCTGGGCCTTGGCGAGCTCCTCCTTCAGCCTCTCGTATCCTTTCTCTCGGACCTCCATCACCGACGGGCTGCGCAGCCGCGACAGGCTGTCGCTCAGAGCGCTGCACTCCTCCCCGTCCTCCCCGGACAGGAAGTGGCCGTCGGCTGACTCCGCCTCCTGGCCTGGCACACTGGGCAGCGTAACCATGGAAACAACAATGGTCAATTATGGATTACAGCTGACTCTGTATTTATTTATGAGCATTCATCTTCTCGTCTGTAAAATGTTAGAAAATGTGAGTGTTCCTGTCCGAATCTGAAGGATAAAAAAGTCTCAAAAACTCAATTATATTCACTAAAAACAATATAAACAGAAAGAACAGCATTTAAGAGGCTGTAACCAGAGAATATTTGACATTTCTGTTGAAAAATAATTCACAGATCGTCAAAATAGTTGCCAATTAATTACGATTAATCATCTTAATTGATAAAACTGCTACCAAAGCTGACATTTCTTTACCTTCCATTGTGGCTGTGCCTCGGCGTGGAGTAAACCGGCTGCGTGGGGAGCTGGTCGGCTCGCAGGCCAGTAGGGGGCGCTCCCAGAGAGTGTGTGCGGTACAGAGAAGTGGGCGGGGTGCTGTGACGGACCGGGGGACGCTGCTCCGCTTGGTTCTGCAGAAGAACAAATGCAGAGAATTAGACACCAAACTGATCTTCTTAGGAGAACATTTCGTTAATCCAGATTTAAACTTATTTTAAAGCTTATCTAGAACTATTTTCTTGCCATTCCATTTGCACAGAGATTGTTGCAGAAATAACAGACTCACATAAGAGAAGCTTATTGCTCTCTTTTTAGAACATACACAGCTGTTAACTTGTTTAACAGAGTGTGCGTTTACCTGAAGGTCAGGCGTGGTGGGCGAGGCCAAGTTCACCTCATGGAACCCCTCCAGAGTCTCTGCATTGTTCTGACCGCTGCTGCAGGCCATAGCAGCTGCTCTCAGACATCATACACTCTGCAGAGAACACACACACACACACACACACACACACACACACACACACACACACACACACACACACACACACACACACACACACACACACACACACACACACACACACACACACACACACACACACACACACACACACACACACACACACACAGCTGTTGTTTATGTTCACAACAAGGTGGAAAGCTTCTTGCAGTTCGGTTGCATTGGATTTAGACTTTGTTAATGCAGGTGAGTCTAATCTATCAACACAAATATTACAAGTTCACACACGCGTCACTTTTCATTACACCAGCAGTCAGTGAAAGCTCAGCGTTTCTTCTGAAGGTGTGTGTGTTCGTCGTACCATGGTGCAGTGGTTGATGGAGAGGCTAGCAGGGTCGATGGAGGCTCAGTCAGTCAGACTTTTAGACAGTCATAAAACCGGGATGGTCCACAGGTCACACAGGGACTCAAACACAGGGACAGGTAACGACTGTCCTCAAACCTAAACAAAGACAGACAGAGGAGGGAAGTTATTAATGACTGTTAATTACCATAACTAAGTTTTAAAAACGGATACTTAAAGTCTCTTTTATGTTACTTTATTTATCGTTATGTGAGGGAAATGTTGGCGTCAACACAAAGAGTCAAAAGCGAGAACTTAAAAGGAACTTCCCGGCTCTTTTTCCCACACCTGGTTTATTATCTACCATAACCTGTATCACTGTAACATGCTGGACTTTACTCTCTGGGTCAAACGGTGACACACAGAAACAGGAAGTTCACGGGAGCGTCAGACTTGTTTTGTTCGAGACAAAGACAAAACATCGAGTCCGTCTTCATACCTGAGGTTGTATTTTCTTTCTTATCATTGTGTTCTGTGTTTGTTACTTTTCCACCTGTGTGTTAACCCACCCTTTGTCTCGCCTCATCAGCTCAGCACTGTGTTTTAACAGCACACCGGTCCCACCTGCTCGGCCTGGTGTGTTCCTGCGTGTGTGTTAAGTGGGTGTGTTCCTCGTATATACAAAAGCTGGATTCAGCAACTCGCTCATGAAGACAAATAAAGGTGGTGTGACTCAGTAAAACTTCACGTCACTACTTCAGGTTATTTAAAGACGTAGGTAAAGAACAAGTCTGTGTTTTTAAATCAGTATCATTATGTCAGAGTAAAACATGTCTGCAGACACGTTTCAATAAAAGAGTTTCCGACGATTAAGAGCGATTATAGATTTTGTCCCTCCTCAATAAAGTGTCAACACACTCTGACAACAAACAGGAGACATTACTCTTGCTGATGATTAATCCGTCACAAGTTGTGTGATTGTTTTGGTCAAAGTTTCATTGTTGTTGTGTGGAAATGCAGCGTACAGCAGGGTGGACTGTTGGTGCATTCAAGGACAATCGGCTCAGATTTGTGACTCAGTTTGCACATTTTCTGAAAGGTGTTACGTGGTTAAGCAGCCTGTGAATTTAAAATACAGAAATTAAAAATATATAGGCGTAGTGTGCAACAGTAGCTCAGTATCGCTGATGTTTTTAATACTTATTTTATACCTTATTTGTTTGCATTTAAATTATGGATCATTTACTGATTTTTTATTATTTTTATGTTTGGAATAGCACTAAAAAAACACTGAAAGTATCCACTGACTAGTATTATACATAGTTTATTTTTCTCAATGACACACGGTGCAGTTGTTGTGCAACAAAATACAATATCATAATAAAAAATATATATATAAAAACATATCGATAAGCCATCGAGAGAAGGTCAGACAGTCTTGAAGGATGCACGAAACACCTTGTTGATTTTGGTCTTTGTACATTTGTCAACAATGAAAACAACATATTTAATGTTTCCCGCATAACACACCTTTTAAAATAACTTTGTATGAATATTAAAGTCTAAAACTGCAAACATACTGAAACAAGCTCAGAAGCATCGATGGCAGCAGCGTGCGGACACATGTCAAGGTTCAACGTCCGTCCGGCTTTGCAGAAGTCAAAATAATAAATAAACAAGTTCTAAAATTAAACTTTGACTAGAACTCTTTTTAAAACAAGACTTTTGTATAATATTATACATGCTGACAAATTAAAATAGATTCATATTTCATCTGTTTATAAGGAAAAAGCATCAAACAAACACAACTGAGATGGATGAGTGTGTTGTTTAAAGCAGCACCAAAACACACACACGTATAGAAACACATCCATGTTGTATTACACTAGATGATGCACAGAGAGGATAAACATCCACACAGGTGACAGCATCGCACCTGTCACTCAAACGCAGGTGAAACCCCACCCGCCTGCAATCATTCAGCCAATCCCTCCCCATCTCCCCTGTCTCCAATGAGACGAGTTCCGGAGGTCCCATGGTAACCTGACACGCTGAGGGATGCTGGGTAATGGATCCAGTTACTCCAGCCGCACATTAACGGCTCGTTCTGTCTGTTTAACTCATGTGATCAAAAACACAGAAAGCTTGACTGAAACACTTTAACAGTCACCAGCAGGCATTCAAGAAATAATTCATAACCTAATTAATAGAGATTTTACATACACAGGGATGCAGGCCACATGAATGATCAGTTGCTTCCTCTTATCTGATCTCCACTTCATGTGATGATCATGTATGGGGTTTATCTAAATGAATAACATTTATAAGACACGCTGCTTCCTGACTCATAAAACTTCAGAGTTTAACAAGCGTTTGGGGGTTTCCTTAAGGGTTAAGATGCCCCAGTGTGACTCCGTTCCTCATCTCTCTCTCTCCCCTTATTTCCTGTAATCATCAGTGATAAGATATAGCTAAGAACATGTACTCAAGTACTGTACTGAAGTACACGTTTGAGGTACTAAGTCGTTTTTTTCATGCAATTTTTACCTGCACAACATGTCGCAAGAAAATAAAACTAACAAACATTCATCTCATTTACCAACAGGTTGATTTATTGTATTTTTGCACTGATCATATCACAATATTAGAATGTACCTGTATGCATATCGTGATGATCATTTCTAAGCATCACTCTGCCCTTTCTGTAAGAGTATTAAAATGTTTATTAAAGTGAAACCTGACGCTCAGCATTGCACCAAATCTGCAGCGTGAGCAACAAATACTAACTCAGTATGCACTGACAACAGCCTCTCTGTTCATTCACATGATTTCCAGCTGCCTTGTGAAGCTGGTTATGATGCTAACTGCATGCTAACAAGCTAAAGTCAACCCGGAGTAGAATTATTTTCTCATACGACTGAAATGTTGCAGACAGGCTGCGTTTTTAAGGGAAAAACCCACCTGTTTCAGGGCGCAGTGAAAGCTAGCTAGAGGTTGGTTAGCCGCGGCTAGCATGTGTCAAATGTTATCACAGAGGCTAACATGCTAAGTGGTACTTAACAGAGGAGGCAGGCGGCTAATGTAAAAAAAAAAGGCTAACGGGTGTTATTTGACACGGCACGCATGAAAGATGCATGAAAGCACCGTCTTCTGTGTCAGCTTAGGTTTCGTTGCTATATTGAGCTCACGTTAATGATGCATTTACGTTAGATTAGCTACTACCATCATGTTCATTCAGAGGTAACATTGAATTAGCAACTGATTAAACCGAGGCAGGTCTGTCAGAAATAAAGACTTATGAGGATTTCAAAATAATTGAACAATATATTTTACCGAAAATCTGAATATATGTCCGTTATTTGCGTGCTAGAGGATTACTGATGAAGGGGGAAACCCTGCTTCCATTATCGGCCACCACACATAGATGGGCCATGACTACCTAATTTCCCCATTAATAATACATCTGATGGGATGTATCGTCAATAAATGTGACTTCTGTAACACAAGGTATGTTTTAAAACTGGCACTTAGAGTGTGTGAAAGCTCAGTTAAGAGGAAAGGGAGAAATAGTGCGGCAGACGGTTCAGTGTCCGATAATGGGCGCATTTAGCGTAATGCTGCGTTTGCATGTAGCAAGCTAAGCTAGCTAGAAAGCAGGATTAGCAAGTTCCTATAAGCAAGCTAATATTAACAAGAACAAAAACATTAACGTTAGTGAATCGTTAGCCGTGCACTCACCAGACCTCTATGTGGATAGTAACCGGGCCAGTCGGTCGTCCTCCCGGTAACGTGCCGAGCCAAGCCGTCAAACAAACAAGCGGACACACCGGAGCGGTTGTTGACGCAGACCGGAGCAGGTTACTCCAACTGACGCTAGGTGCGTTCGGGGACCACTGGGAAAGTAGAAAGACACCATCACCTTGTTTTAATGTTTTGCAGATTAACGTTGTATGTGTTACAGCAATTATTGAGGAGGACTTTATAATTTAAAATGACTAATACTACATTGTCCAAATAAAAGAGTTGACCATTACAAAAGTAAAAGAAGATTCAAGACGTTTTTCATCACTCCAGTTATCTGTGTGAAATTCTTATGCTGGGACTGGGAGGCTCCGATTACAGGGTTAATATTAGACATAAAATAAAATATACAAACAAAAAAGGATGCAGAAGGAAGACAAAACATATAACATAACATAACATAGGCAAAATATACACATTTAAAAATATACACATTCACTGGTAGATATTGCACATTCATATATTTATAATCCCTCATGCATTAATGATTGTTTCGTTTATATTCACAATTATGTAATGAATCAATGAATGTAAATATATCAGACATGTAGATATGTACAGAGATGTAAAAAGGGGTATGAGGTATTATGGTATTTGAGAAATGATCACCAAGATATATCCATCCTAAAAATAGCCTACACAGAACTAGAAATTGTATTTGAAAATATAAGAATAAGAATTTTATTTCAGATAAATATTTATAAAGCCGTAGATGTTAAGACTCTTCTTGTGCAGATGATGATGCAATTCTAGATTATTTGTACTTTGTGCCAGTGCTGCTGAGCTACCTTATCTCAAAATAAAAGATTACATATCACTTGTTACTTATTGACAAAGTGTAATTTCACTTATTCGTTAATAAATAATATCATATATATATGAACATCTACTAAATGGACCTCAGACTGTTTGTCACCTCCTGTTACCAAGGTCAAAAACGACAGTTCAGTCTAATTTGCATCCACTTTCAGTCTGTAGCAACATATAACAGTATTTCATAAGTTTAAAGTATTGAGCTACCCGGCCGCAGCCAGCAGGAGGCGACCACAACAAACAAATCACGAGTGTAAAATCATCCCGATGTTTTTAACCTACTGTAAAGTATTTAAGTACATTCTCTGATGTTTTATTGTTTCCTAACATTATCTAGTTTAAAGTAACTTAATGTATATAAACAGAAATTACACACATTAGAGTGATCAGATTGACAGGTTAAAATACAGCTAAATGGCAAATTAGGGTAAAGTTCAAATCTCCCATTGTTCCTGAACTCATCTCAGTGAAACCCTTCGGTGGTTGTGAGTGGGATAACTTTCCTCTGTGTCACTACACTCATATCTCTACACACCTTGAATAACACAAACACACCCGCCACTCAGAGGGATGTGGGCGGAGCTTCTCCGTGGCTTTAAGTTGTGCGTAACGCGCCGCCGTGGAGTCATTACGCACACGGAGCTGTCCAGGAGCGCACGAGGAGCAGAAGTTTTAAGATTTAACTACCCATAAATTCAGAGATCACTTTTTTGCTACCACCGGCATGTTGATTTTACCCTGACTGATGTGTGGAGCTGATGGGTAAGAAACATTTTGCACATTTACATTTTTCTCTCGCACGTTTTTTTCAGGTGTCAAGTTGTTTAAGGGTCTCGTGAAGAGTAGGCATCACTATAGTTATCTTAAACCGAATATACAACAACTTTTATAGGCTCACAGCATATTGTAAAATAGATAATTACAGCGGACTATATGGATGTGCTGATATGATGACCTTGCATCTTAATATTAGAATATGTTTGACAGTACATGAAACTAGAAAAGTTATTTAATATTACATTTTTCAATTTAATTGAACACAACTTAAAGTTTTTCTGTAGCAAGTTACCTGTCTTTTATTTTCTATAAAATACATGTTTCTATGATCACTTTTTACCTTCTGAGTTTAGGGGCTAAATACGTGAAAAAAAAGGTATTTGACAAAGAGTTATAATAATGATTAATGTCCTCAAACACATCATATTATGTCACTACAAAAATAAGAGTGTCTCAGTAGATTACAAGGTGATATGCAAATCCTTCTGTACACCTTAAAATGTATTTGTAAGAGTTTTAGGGTCAGACTGCTGCTTTAATAACCAACAGATACATCGAGATGATTTATTTATTAGATCAAAATTACCACATATTATTTTAATTGACTATTAAAACAAAAATTAAAAATAGCACTAAACCAGGGTCACAGTTACCCAGTACTGTCCTGGTGCTATTAAAGCCAAGCTATTAAATCAAAAGTAAAAGTGCAACATTTTGGGTTAAATTTATGAATCAAAGTTTTTATCCCTCTTCAACCTTTTTTCTTGCCGGCTCAGTTTTTACTTTTGGCTTCAAACCTCAGTCAGGATTCCTTTCCTCTCCTGTGAACAGCGTCACAGAGGAATGTGTGAGTGCTAAAGATGGTTTCGGCTGCAGGAGCCTGTTCTGCAGCTTCATGTTCCAGGTTAACTGGTCCATCTGGTGTTTCTCTCTGCAGGGATGCAGAGTGGTAGACTTCTATATAGCTAACTGTATATAAGAAGTCTAAACTGGCTCCAGTTCAAGCAGCTTCAACAGGAAAATGCTGTTTGATACAGTGAATGCATCACTTTGAACATGTTGTATTGGTCCTTTAGTAAAGTACTGCTTTAAAGGAACTGGATTCACCTCTTCCTGCAGGCTCTTGACTCCAGCAGTATCATGTTGTAAGACATCATTTTTCCTCTTTGTCTCCAGACTCTTGCTGAAAAGAAGATTAGACTGTGACTGGTCCAGATGTGATTCTTCTTTAGTCCAAGTACCGTCCAGGAACAACACAGCTTCCACGAGATGTCTGAATGACCTCTGACCCTCGCATCATGGACCTTCGTCTGCAGGCCAACCCTCAGCTCCACTACAGTGTCAACGGGGGCGCAGGCCGAAACTCCAGACCAGGAGTAAGTATTTAAAAACAGTCAAAGTTAAAAAAAAATTCTTAATTTAGGATTAAAAACTAAACTTAAAAAAATCAGTCACTTTAAGGGATTCGAAAAATATAGGAACAAAATTTGTCCAAAGAGTAGCTCACAAAGATTTTTACCCAGCTCATGAGTTGAGCTTTAAAAAAAGGTGCTGGTAGGTTGAGGGGTATTTTAAGGGTGGGGGAGTTAAAAACCAATGCAGTCGCCTTCCTAATATATTGGAAATATGCAGTAACACCAAAGATTGTCTCTATAAGAATCTGCTAACTTACTAACAGTAAAACTTATTCCAGTCACCGTTATTCACTAATGTTTAAGGTAAAGGCGTAGTGACGTTTTTACTGTACATCATTTCTAAATTCATTTATCTGTTCGCTAGATTTATTCAGATTAAAAACAATCACTGCAACTTCCCAGTCTGCTGAATATGAGACCAGTTAGCGTAGCTTAGCATAAAGACTGGGAACGCATCTATTACTCATCTTGTTGGCACCATGAGGTTGCCAAGCATGCATATTATTTCTACACTTTTTTGTTTACGTGTGCGTTAAATAATCAACGTGTTCATGAGTGAGTTTAAGAAGTGCTGGTTGGCAGACTTTGCAAGCTTTGGACAGAGCAAGGCTAGCTGTTACCCTCTGTTTCCAGTCTTTATGCTAAGCTAAGCTAACCAGGCTTCAAGTTTGTCAGACAGTTATGAGTGAGGTATCAATCTTTTATCTTATATCCCTTAATATAAACTAGGTTTCTTTTAGATTATTTCCAACTTGAATAATAAAACGATTTAATGGCCATCTTCAGGCCACTCTTGGTAAAAGACAGAGGCTGGAATAACTACACCGTCATAAGATAAAGATCTGTTCAGTCACACAGAGTCTATAGCAGTCTTGTTCTATTGTCTCCCTAAACACAGTAAACACTCAGGGTATCAGATGACCAGCTGATTATTTAAACTGTACAGTACTTCACCCTGTCTGAGGCTCTGTGCTGTGTTTACACAATGCACCCAGTCATCACAGACGCTGAGAAATTACACCTGCTTACAAACTTAATCCCTCCGCCTGCCTTGGGGATGACATTCATTATCAACTCACAACACAACCAAACCGGTTAAGCTGCAGTTTTCTAGGTCCTGAGCTGCTTCTTGACAATAGATGTAATTCACTGCAGCATGAACCAGCACATCAGTGTTTATCTCTGATTGGTTTCAGTTGGGTGTTGCTGCTGCAGGTGTCTTTGTGTGTCTGTCTGTGTGTGTTAAGCAAAACAAGGCTGTGAACAACCTTGTTGTGGCACTTTTCGTAGCACTGATGTCAGCAACAAATTCTGTTTGCCTTGTCAACCGCGAGCTGAAGGTCATCACCTTGAAATGGCTCAAATAAGCAGCTTCCTCCGTTCTGGTGGGTCTGTAATTATATTTAAACACAGCTTGTGATCAAAACACAACATATCAAACACATCAAACGCTCTATTGTCCGTTTGTTTGGGAAATATAACACAAGCAAAAGAAATCGAGTTATTTTACCTTAAAATTGCTGCAGATTTTTATCTCTGAATTCTTTAAAAAAGATTGATACCACTCTTATGTCTGTACACACGAGTATGAAGCTCTTGCCAGCAGCTAGCTTACTTAGCTAGCGTCATAGCTAAGTTAGCTATTGTGGTTTTTAACATTTATGTTTGCATACAGATAGAACAAATGAGATCTAACTTGTACGTGAGCTTAAGAGGTGCCTGCTGTTTCCAATCTTTATGCTAAGTTAAGTTAGCCAGATGCTAACTGAAGCTTTTACCTAATTACCAAAGAAACACTATAGTGGAACTGATCTTCTAATATAAGACAGTGAATGAGTATATTTCCAACTGGTGTAAGGATGTGGTTAGTTTAGCTTAGCATAAAGACTTGTAGCAGGGGTAATCAGTTAGCCATATTTGTATATTTCCAACTGGTGTAAGGATGTGGTTAGCCTAGCTTAGCATAAAGACTTGTAGCAGGGGTAATCAGTTAGCCATATTTGTATATTTCCAACTGGTGTAAGGATGTGGTTAGCCTAGTTTAGCTTAACAACTTGAAGCAGGGGTAATCAGCTAGCCTTGCTCTGTCCAAAGTAGAAAAATATACCTACCAGCAGATCTTTAGCTCACTCAATAATATTTCACATCTTGTTGTTTCACTCGTACACAAACAGAAACACACGTATGCTTTACATGCTATACTATTACTTGTAGAGTACAAGTTGTTTTTGTGACTCTACAACTTAAACAACTTATTCCCCTGCCACCACCACCATTATTTTAAAATCAATTACACATTGTTAAAGGGGATTACCGGTCCCCTAAAGCTATTTGGTGTGGCTTAAAGGTGGACTTGATCATTATCAGGACTGTGAAAGACCTCAAAGTCAAGCGCCTCAATCAATAGTCAACGAGAGCTGATACTGGATCACCCATTGTGTCGTTTTTCAGTGGCAGCACTGTTTGAAGCAGGACAGGTAGCCAGGGAGGTGAGGCACAGATGGGGAGAGGCGAGGAGGGAGGGGTAATTTTCCATCAGAAGAAAGGGGCATTTCAGCTGAGCTTAGGGTGGGAAAGAAGTTTGGAGGGCTGGGACGCAGGAACAAACAGGCCTGTGTTCAGTCTGTACACATGACTACTGTATGAGGAAGTCAGAGCTGAAAATATGGGGGTCAATGATGAAGAGAACTTAAGGGAAATCTGGTGCTTCTAAAATATACATCTAACTTCTGTCTTGCTAAGTATGTAAGCTAAGCATCTAAACTCAGTAGAAAGAACTAGCTCTACACTATTACATGAGTAATGATCATCAGCTGAGGTTGATGACTTTCTGCTTGGGACCTGTTAGCTTAAGCCTCAGACCGAAAGCATACTATAATGGTGACACTAAGTGCATGTTTATGACCCTTTTACAGTCAGCGTTTTTTTGGCCAACTCATGGAGCTAACGTTAGCGTACACAGCTACCTAGCTAAAGCGAATCAAATCTGCTTGCAATAGTTGTTCAGCTGACAAAATCAACAGGTACTTGCCTTGCCTTTGGTTATCCAACCTTGACATATCTGACCTTACCTTCTTTTAACTTTTAACTAATTTCCTACTTTCTTGACAGGAGGATAATACGCTGCAGTTTCTGAGCCAGGAGGAGCAGGAGTGCATCCAGTTCTTTGAGAAGACCATTGACTCCTTAGAGGAGGGTCTGGAGGAAAACGACAGGAGAACCGGGCAGGTGAAGCCCCCAACAAGCACCAGTGGTCACCTCTCACAGGTCGATGGACCCCCGACCTTGAGTCCCATGGTTTCCTCTATCCAGGCCCGTCCTCCCAGTCCCAAAGACCAGGATATTATAGACCTAGTTCGTCCAGAACCAGACTTGGTGCTGAGAGAGCCAATCTTCAATCCCACCAATCCAGGTACTTTATATATGTATATACTATGGTTTATAAATTAGAGATCTCCCAACAACTTCCATTCAGAGAAAATGTTAGTAACTGTACTCCAGGGAGGAACTGATTCCTGTAGTCTTTCCCAGATTTTCATTTTGCAATTTCTCCCTCACAGATTTTCAAAGTATGGTATTGACCCCTGACAGCCACTTTGAGATGAAGCCAAGGCATCCCACGGACAGCTTGCCTTCAGAGTACAATCCTCCCCTACCCAGTGGCAGCTATGGGCCAACAGACAGCCACTCCTCCTACCACCCTCCAGGCTGTATCCCCACCCCTGTTCTGATAGCCCAGAAGATAGCAGAGAACCAGGCAGGTGGTACCACCATATCTCCCTCTGCCCTCCTCCGACGTTGCAGTTTAGAGTCTGACAAACCAGCGAGCTACAGCGTAGATCCTACTGTCAGACAGGGTCCTCCTACCTCTGCTAAGCCTACTCGCTATCCTGCTAACATCAACCTGATCCTCGGTGGCAAGGATCACCAGAGCCAGTCTCTACCTAATGTGAACATCAATGAGAGACGGGCGCAGATGTTAGCAAACCTAACAGGAACCTCACACCCTCTGCTGCTGGAAGATCCCCAGCATACTTTGGAGCCAAAGGCTCGAAATACTCCCACTCGCAGCATTTCCTTCAAGGACCCCTCACCAAACAAATCCAGGATGGAGGCCCTGTCTAAGCTGGGCCTGAACAGGAGCAGAGCCATGTCTGGGGGCACGACGCACCTTGACATTCCTGACAGCACCTCTATAGATCCTCTCAAACATGCAGATACAAGTGCTAAACCTCTGGAGGCCAGTGTTCCCCCAACAACAGAAACCAGCAACAAATTGCCAGAAGCCAAAGTGACACCATCACATCACAGTCAGATTCTTGTTGACAGAAAAGCAGAAATTTTGCGGACAGATTCCGTAGGGAGCAATGAAGATAGAAACCTACAACGGTTCCCCTCACCTCCACCAGCCATACAAAGCAGCCACTATCCACCTCCTTTGGACATCCAGGAACCCCTTCCCCCACCACCTGAGGTAACCCTGGCAGAATTTAACAGCTATGGAGGGAAATCTATCATGATCAACCCGTCTGGGTCCTCCAGGAGTGAACCTGCGATCTCTTCAACTAGCCCTGAACCAAAAATCCTCCCGCCTGCGCTAGCTAACCCCACCGAGTTCAACAACTATGGAGGAAAGACCAAAGTTATGAACATTGCTCCTGCAGCTGGGACAAGGAGCGACCTTCCTGACATTCTCAGCTCCCACATCGACAAGAGTCAAAGCCTGCCGGCCAAATCAGAGCCTCCACCTACTGAGCTTAACAGTTACGGAGGAAAGAGCCGAATCATCAACCCATCCACGGGAATACATCGCCATTCAGACAGCCCAGCAAGGAGTTTCAAAGCTCCTGCCCCAACCCCAGCCCCCAAACCTCCTCGGCACTCCTACCACGGTGCCGTTACTCCCCAGAAAGCAGCGCAGAGAGCCTTGTCGCCTAGCGGGGAACACAAGCGGAGGCCCAGCTCCATGTTTCGTCCCCAAAGCATCACCGTGCAGTTTTCTGGAAAGGGGGCAATGAATGAATCGCGCAGGGACGCGTTGAGAAAACTGGGGCTGCTGAAAGACTCTTGATAAACTCTGGAAATGTATTTGTCAGTGTCCACCTGTGGAGCCTGAATCTTTGGTATGGACCTGCTGGTGGAGGTGGTATACCATAGACGCTTACCCATTTGTACAGAAGTGTGAGGAGTGGTTGGAGAGAGACCTACTTTTACAGAGGTATGGAGTCATGATAGACCTGCACAGCCAGTTCTCACTTCCTGGCCATAAAAAACTGAACACCAGGCAGTTTCGACATTGTTTCAAACGTCTTGACAGATGAACTGCGCTATGTTACCTCTGATACAAGACACTATACCTGTTGGGGACTATTCTCAGAAGTGGATTAACACCTTTGATACCCGTGGGAGTGTTTCGAGCTGCAGGACTGACTAACCTTAAATGGAACTAAGATCATCTTTGCCTTAGGATGCCATTGGGAAAGGGGGCCCACATGAAAGATTAAATACATTTTTATTGGGATTTTATATTTTGTTTATATGTCAAAATCTAGATTGACATAGCAACTGTGCAGACAGGCAACTGTACTTGCACCGCCAGGGCCCAAAAGCCCCAGGCACATTGTTTAGTGTAAGGCATCGTCTTGTTGCGAGACCCTCTGTCAAAATCTAGTTTTAATATCATTTTAATTATTTAAGTTTTGAAACAAAATTGTGCCTAACATTGCCACAAACTTGTAGTGCAGAATAGGATTGTTTCAGAGGCTTTGGGAAATTCATGGCAATATATGGCCAAGTGTAGGTGGACGGTTCAACACCGGGGGGGGTCAGTGGGTGCCCAGAGCTCTGTTGTGCCCCCGGGCCCCCTAACAGGTTGATCTGGCCCTGGTGTAAATGTATGTAGTCGGATGTATAAGATACTTATATCCACAGATAGCTCAGATTGCAGTTATAGAAACTGTGGAGACAAAATGCTAAATTAAGGTACCAAACAAGCAAAATTGTATTTTAACTCTTAATATTTTGTTTCTTTATTTAGTTTAAGTTATAATATTTGTTTTTACGGTGTCACTTTCATTCTAGCAGCTGTCCGAAAGTGAATTTAAACAGGCTGTGAAGTCTTTGTCACCCCTGCTACATGGGAATCTTTTTATGTATTTACAGGTTTGTTTACCGACTTTGGGCATTCGTCAGTGGTGATTGTGTGTTTTTCTGTGAGCACTTTCAGAACAAGTACTTTTCTCTCGAGCAGTTTTATCACTTCTGAAGCTACCAAAGCTTTACTTTGAAGAGCAAATGTTTTTAAGGAGGTGCGTGAACAAAAGTCACCCTCTTTTAATTGTTCTGTGATTTCCATTTAATCTGCTGTCCTGGAATAACACTGCTGCAGGAGTTACAGTGAAAAGAGCCTGGAGTTTCTAGAAAGACGTACATCTGTGCTGAGCTGGAGGATATTTTTACTCCACGGACAAACCTCCCACACCAAACCACAGACTGTGGAATGGCTTTGTGGGCAGGACTTTGACTTTTTTACAAGGCAGAGGGAATACTTTAAAAGTGCTTGTTAGGGATGGGCGAGCACATGGCATTGTAGAAAACACAAGCACTAAAACCACAGAGTCTAGAAATACATCCTGGGTTACTTATGTGTTTTCATTCCTGTAAAGCTGTTTGTTATGTGACTGTTGTATGTATGCGTGATGTGTGTGATATGTGCATGTGCGTGTGTGTGTGTGTGTGTGTGTTTACCGTGCTTAAACCAGACTCCGGCCTCTGTAGTTCACCTACAGTAACTTTTGAAGTATATCTCGTCTCATGCAGGAAGAGGTCCTTCTCCTGTGTGAGCACTTTTGTTTACAGACTCCGGTTCTCTGTAGTTCAGCTACAGTCCTTTTTGAAGTATCTAATGGTGCAGACAGACAGTTTGTAATGCAGCCTTCTTGATGAGGAAACGTTTGTGCAGACCTGCACAGAACAGGGATTAAAAGTGCATCATGTGTGGGTAATGGGAATGAAAAGTGCTGCTACGGTTCAGCAGCCTGATCGACTTTGTGTCTCTTTAATATTATAAACTGTATATACTCCACTTAATGTATCTACTGTTGAATGTTTGTCAATCAATAAAGAGAATAATATAAAAGCTGTTCTAATTGTTTTTCTTTAATTAAGTCTGGAATGTAAAGAATGAGCACGTGCAGATCAATGATCGACCACATCTGTGCCAATACTTCACCTGAGTGGAAACTTACAGGTGATGAGGGGACTTAAAGGAGCACTCCACTGTTTCTACACATGAAAACTAGTTCATTTTTCACCAGTAAAACTGACCTTTCTTTTTTGGATGACACGCGGCAAAGGGTCGAGGGCAGGAGCTGAACCCGAGGACTGTAGCCTCTGTACACGGGACACGCGATTTAACACCTGAGCTAAACCGGTGCACCGTGACAACAGTTTTTAAATGCTTTAAGATTTATCTGGCTTGAAAGTTAGTTAAACAGATACAGGTACTACCCATCCTGGTTCATTACACATTTCTGTTATACAAAAATAGGAAGGATTCAGCAAGCCATATACAGGGATTGAGTCCTGTATCTCCCCAGCAGACGCCATCCGAACCAAGAAGAGATTCAGTAGAACAACAAGAATTTGTGACCAAACGTGGAAAGCTGGGACTGCTAGCTTCTCCTAGCAATTCATGATTAGCTTTGGCTCCTCCTAAAGGTCACAAAATCCGCCTAAACAGCAGCTATGAAGCACAGTACCCATTTGCAGTTCACAGGTGTTTATGTCTCTCGGTGTGTTCATGAGATAACAGGGACGCTACAACGAAGTCGGTTGTATTTCATTACTCAGAGCTCGAAACAACACGTTTAGATTTCGTCCCAGACTTCCTGCAACATATTTACCCGACTTGTTTTTACTGTTAAGGCTAATCTTTTATTTTTATAACTTATATTTTGGCTTCTGTTTTAGCGGCTTGTCATGCTGCTTTGTTGTCCTGTGTAAAGCCCTTTTGAATTGTCTCGTTGCTGAAATGTGCTATATGAATAAACTTGCCGTTCCTTGCCTAACTGATCTAAATGGACCTAAATTAAACTGTTACAATAGAACATCTTTGTTCACATTAAATAGACGACATATTCTGAGTGCGTCACAGCAGGTTAAATATTTCTGCTGCTTTAAGTTTTGTTTTCCTGACCTTCACCATATTTCACATCAGACTTCTTGTGTTGAACGGCAGCGACACAGAAGCAAACTGTGTGGACTGCAGACGCTTACATAACACTTCAACACAGAGGCTTTCTTTCCTGAACGATGCTGACGGACGACTGCGACGCTGACAGAGAGCGTGTGAGTGTTAGAGGTCATCTTGGTAGGCGCCAAATGATTATTCCTTTACATTGTATGTTTGGCCATGTCAAACTCTGAAGTGTGAAGGTTTGAGGGTCCATACCTGTGCAGAAGCTGGTGGGTTTGTGGTCAGGTTCGCCCCCCTAACAGGTAAACTCTGCCTCAGTTCACAGTGTTGAACACATTCAGTGTTAGAGGAGCGACCGGGCAGGAAATGAGGACATACTTCTGCTCGCTGCCTTGTAATTACACCGTGACAGACAGACGCACCCTCTCAAAACACGCAAACACACCACGACCTCATTCACAGCGATAAATTTCATACTTTTATTGTGATCAGTTCCGCCTGTCATGAGCCGAGACACAAAGCCGTGAGCTGCAGGAAAAGAACGACAGTTTTGAATGCACACACAGACGAACTTCAGAGCCACGACTGGACGTTTAACTACAACACAGAGCGGTGCAGAGAAAGGCCCATGCAACAGAACACATACATAGAGTATATTAATCCATCTAACAGGCTCAACAGATAAAATTCATCTAAATTAATATATTTACTGCATCATAAAGACTCTCAGGCACACGGTTATTCATCTGTCTGAAGCTCTTACCACGTTACACCTCAGAAATCCAAATCAAAGCAAGCTGATTATTGTCCAAACTAACTCTTCGACTCTCCTGATTCTGGAAACAAAAAACATCTAGCAGGAAAGAAGTCGCAAAACGTTGATATATGTACACTCAGGTGTCCGTCAGTGACCGGGCTGCTCGATGCCGTCTTGATTAGAAGTTATCTGATGGTATGAGACTCGTCTTATTGGTACATGTTGATTCAGAGTGATGTGTGTCACAGTGTGTTAACCATGTTTCACTGCTTGCTTTTTGGCTCGGGGCCATTTTACGAGATGGTTTTAACCACTCTGAAGTCTGTGCTGTAAATCTGAAGCTACAGCCAGAAGTGGGGTTAGCTTAGCTTAGCATAAAGACTGGAAACAAGGGGGAAAAGCTAGCCTGGCTCTACCCAGAGTTCTCACTCTTTTGAAGCATGTTGTATTTTGCTTTTCTAAGTGACAACGTTTTGTTTATGGGCGGCTCACGTGTCAGACGACTTCTCTGCAGGAAGCAGCGACTTCCTTTCCTGGTAGGGACCGACGATATTATCGGCCCGTTATCAGTATCTGCAGATTATGGCTTGAAAATGATATCTTTCACCGATGAAACAGCGCTTTAATTCGGCCTGAATGCTCGATGATTCCCTTAAAAAGCTTGACGTAATGCTACGACAATAACTCGAGTGTGCGTGCGCACTGCATGCACCACGCCTCTTCTGTCAAGCGTAAAGAAGGGTGCAGGATGTGTGCCGTACGGCAGTTTTTGGCCACAGCAATAAGAGAAGGCATGATATCAATTCCACTTCAAGGGAGACTTAATGTTCTCTGCAATTAGGTGAAAAAAAACATGCCTAACATATCTGTATCGAAATCCCTACTTCCTGGAGTCGTCAGTGCTTCCTGGTACCTGTTAAACCTGTTAGAAAATACAACAACCATCTCCCGGTCCAGGGGCTGCAGCTCTCGGAAGCCGTATTTGAAGGCTGATTGCGTCACAGCGGCGCGTCGGAGGCTGTCTCATTACGAAGGCTCCTTCAGATGCAGCCAAAAAAGAATGCGTCCTCCTTTACCTGGGCCGAGAAGGATCCATCGGGTGCATCCTTCGCAGTCCTACGTATTCCGACATACATCACGCGCCGATTGAAATGAGATGCCGGACTCTCGAGCGGCTGAAGAAAACACTTTAAATGTAAAAGTTTTGGGTTTTAACTTAAAAAAACAAGAGGGGCCTTGATGTGACCTTAGTTATGCTAGCTACCTGTTGCTAAGCGACAGGAGCGGCGTTTGGTGACGCAAGGTTGAAGGCGGGAACAGCAGGTAACCGTCTCATTTCAGTTCGCCTTCTGCACAGGCAACGAATGACTCATCCTCGGCAGACCGCCTCCTTCGACGGCTGCAGCCCGTGGATTGCCTGGATTAGGACGCAGCTAAACGTGTTGTTTGTCTGTTACATATTAAACAACATAAAACATCTTACTGAACTTTAAAGGCGCCACCGCAGGTTTGTTTAACTTAACGGACATGACCAGGCTAGCCGTTTCCCCGTTTCCTGTTATTGTGCTAAGCTAAGCTAACTGGCTGCTATAGCTGATATTCATTTATTCAGTGACACACCACTTTGAGTAAACACACGCCTCTAAAACATGTCTGGCATCCCATCAGACTCCGTTTGATCTTTTCAAACACATAATCTGTGTACAGTAACACCTCCTCTGTCCCTGCATCACCGGGAGAACAGCTACAAGTGTCGGCTTCTTCACAGTCTCAGATTCAGCGCCGCCTTCTCCGTTCCAGGTTTTATTTCAAGAGTCCAAAAACAGAAAGAATCCCGTGCTAGTCTCGTGTAAATGTCCACTCGCAGGTTTGTATCTCCTAAAAGTGAGTCAGTGTTTCGCTCAGCGGGACGCGATCCCTTCATCCCGCTGCCCGTCTCGCCATCAGGAGTTCAGTCGTCTTTGTTTGTAGTTCGTTCTCTGCTCCAGACGGTTGTTATTTTTGTCTCAGACAACAGACAAAAACAGAAAGAGAGCCATCTAATCTGACTCCTGACCTCTGACCTCCAGCTCCTGATTCTGCCTCTCCTTCCTCCTCCTCCTCCTCCTCAGGCTTCCTGGCCTCTTCAGCAGTGTAAGAGTGTGTGTTCAGGTCAGCGGGTTTTGGTCTGTGCCGGCGTCAGCGGGCGTCTGGAGGACTCGTTCCCTGTTTCGACCGGTTTCCCCTCCGATCTTGTCTTCCTTTCTCTCTCTCTCTCTCTCGTGCTCGATCATTCGCTCTCTTGCTCGTTCGCTCGCTCGTTCAGCCTGGGCCCAGACTCCAATCAGCGTCTCCTGGAGGACAGAGCAGACATTTACTGCAGACGTGCTGAGCAACTTCTGTGTCCTGAAACCTGCCTGTGACTTTATTAAAGTTTGTAAGATTTTAAATCATTTAAATCATGTTTTTGATGCCGTTTGTTGTCCTGAAGTTATGGAAGTGTATAAGTGCCGAGCATTGAGAAAAAATCAATCAGAGGAGGAATTTTTTTTTCAGCATAATGTTGAAATTTTGATTCTAAAAAAAACATTTAGATTTTGTCTTTTTTCGAGCCTTTATAGAAAGTTTTTTCGACTTTATTCTCTCTCTTTAGTAGAAAAATGAAGAAAGACCGTTTGTCATATCGCTTAACTGCAAGAATGTGTTTGATATGGATTTATTTTGTGGAAAAGTTCATTTCCACTGAGAAAAAGAGATTGTTTTGGTACAGATACCAGAACTTTTTAGTTAAACTGATTAAAAAATGCATCCAATGTGTCAATATTTGTCTTAAAGAGACGCACAAACACGACAATCTTTTCTGACTTCCTGTCTGCGGCTCGCAGCTCAAAGCTAACCGCTTTAAAGGATTTTAGTAGGAACCAAACAGGAGGAAATAGTGCATTTGCTGGGGACTATTTCCCGAGGCGGATGAATGCACATTTGCTGCTGTGGTACGTCTTTGGGGCAGCAGGACGGTGTGTTTGTAGTAATGAAGGAACATGTCAGTGCAACAGAGGAGCTCATGGTGTGTTTGAATAGTTTATTGAGGAAGAAGAAACAGAAATCAGGCACATTGGGGTTTTTAATGGGGTCTATTTAGCATCATTAAAATATATAAGATGTGACAGTCGTAGGGAAGGTATCTATTCCTCCTTAACTTTTGTTGTCCCCCTGTATTTCCATTAAGACCAATATAACAAAACGTGCATCAGGATGAAGACAACTCCAAAGCTTTCTCTGCATCTGACCACTGCAGAGATTAAACACTCCCACCATGTGCGTTTGTGCTTTAGGCCGGAGATATTCTCGCTTCTAACTACGCTTTCGCATGCGCATGATGGCTGCCACGTGCTCCCTGCGTCTGTTTGGAGCGTCGGCTGTGCACGTCCTCAAACTTTAAGTCGAGGTGAAATTAAAAATGTCATTTTAATCCTTTCAGATCACATCCTCGGTAATATTGTGCATCTATTTGACAATATAGGCCAAAAAAAATACAGAAAATCCATTTCCTCGTATTCTTATATCAAAATCAGATAATTTTTTCTTCATAAAACTAAATTTCACACGTGCTTACGTAAGTTAGCACCAAACAATTTCAACCAATCAATCTGCAACATTTAGCCGCAGAGCACCAAGAACGCTCGGTCAGTTAGCTAGCTACTGCGCTGTGGAGAACGTCTGTCTACGCCCACTTCTCAACGATCAAATCAAATCCCTCTAATGATATGTCCCGCCTGCACGTCCTGTTTCACTCGGAAATACGTCACGATACGGAAGCTAGGTACTCTCGAAATGCTGTTTCATCTCGACTTTAATGCTACGCGTACGCGAGATGCAGTCTGCATGAGCAGTAGGGGCAGTGTAGAGGCAGAGGGGAAGTGACAGGGTCGACACAGCAGCAGGGACAACAACGGCAGAAAGTTCTGAAGACAAGCTGATAGACCCAGTCCCCAATTATCCACATCTGTACGATGTGTCGTTGCCGCTGCACAGAGACAAACATGCCTGTCAAACAGCTGCAGACAGATTTTAGAAGTCGGCGTGGAAACGTGTGAAACTAAACGGAAACAAGTCAGGGAGCGTTACGTCCGAGACGGAGCGGGGGCGGTTATCGTGATGTCAGAATGAACGTCACAGTAACCTCCTCGAGTGTCTGATGTTTACATCCCGCACATACGGGAGTTGCATACGGCCTGAGCTCTCTGGTGTGCCCTCTAGAGGTATCCTCCAGTAACACGCATAGTGCAGAGACAAGTATGTGAATGATTCAGTTCATGACGCGGGCGGTTGTGTACGCGAACGCAAGGTTAAAAACAAGAATATCTCCGGCGTTAGGTTCAATACATGCAGAGCCGGCTGTAAGAGAAGTTTATATTCCACATGTGTAAATTAATAAGAAGCAAGAAAGACACACAAGGTGCTGTTGATGTAAATAAAGTATAAACTTTAAATAATCTTTATTTCCAAATGTTTCTTGTACAGAAAATAAACTATGTAAAATAAAGTCTGAGCACCTGCAAACCAGAAAGTACAAAAATAAACAGAAACTCCTCGGCTAACTTCGTCCCTGTGATAAAGATTTATCTACTCGGTGACATGTGTGCTGCCTCTCTCCTGCTTGTCTTTCCTGTCTTGCCTCTCCTGCCTGTCTCGCCTCTCATGCCTTTCATTTCTGGCCCTTTTCACGCTGTTTAAAGAGACAGCGACGAGGTGGAGTCAGTACACACAGACAATGAAACAAAGAGCCCTGATCCAACACATTCTGCTGTGTGTGTTTGTTTGAGTGTCGCTGCAGTGATCACGGCTCTCGTCTCACCTTCCTCCAGTCTTGAAGATGAGGTCGGCGTTGGGAGCGCCTTTCGGGTGCTGGTAGCGAGGGCGGCGCTCCCGGTTTGTGTTGGCCGGAGCCGGACGCTGTGCGAGGGACTGCATCATCTCTGTGTCACACGAACACAAGGGAAAGAAGTCGTTTAATCACAACTGTTATTTTATCGACAAAACCTAAGTGTAAAATAAACTTAATTCTAAGCTTTGATGTGTCCGTACCCTGGTAGTCCTCCTGCTCCTGCCTCTCGTTGATGTCCAGTGTGAGCTTCTTCATCCTCATGCGCTCCTCCTGCTCGGCCTGCTGCTGGTTGAAGTGGTTCGCCGCCAGGTGGGAGGACAGCGGCACGTTCAGGATCTTATACTGTCGACCACAAACACACACATATAAGCACGACATGCACATCACGGACAAATTGCCTGACATGAGGTTCTGCTAGTTGTATGTCTGTTAGCTTTGGATAGAGACAGGTTAGCCGTCTCTCCCGTCCCCCGTCTTCATGCTACGCCAAAGTAAACAGCAGCCGCGTCATGCTTTGTGCACAGACACGAGATCAACCCTTAGAAAAAAGACATGCTTTCAAACTCGTTGAACTTTTCCTTTAAAGACAAAATAAACTAAAACTAACCTTGTCTCACATCAAAGCAAACTGTTTAAATATTGCTTTGGACCTTTAGTCTAACAAATGCTAATGCTAGTTAGCATTTAGCCACACTAAGCGAGTGCACACAGGTAGTAAGGACGGCCTTTAAGCACACAGGATGCTTTTATTCACCCGGTGAGGCGGCGTGTGTTTACAGAGGGAGAAAAGTCATTTCCTGTACACGCGCCGCACCAACACACCTACACAGATATCCTGTGTTCTCTCCAACCTTCTTTTGAATCAGTGATTTTTTCATTTGTATTTATTTTGTTGCCCGTGTGTGTTTGGCAGCTGTCCTTTAAACACAGCGAAGCCGCGTGGACTCGACGCTCCATTAAACCTCCGAGAACCTGGCAGAGAAGCCGGACACACCCAACGCTGCGAGAACCAGCCTCTACCCTCAAAACCCTCAAACCACACATTCCACCGCTGCAGCTCGCCCAAGCACACACACACACACACACACACACACACACACACACACACACACACACACACACACACACACACACACACACACACACACAAGTCCAGAGTCAATATTATTCCTGGGCTCAGTCAGACTGAAGAGAGTCTGTGACAGAGTTTCTGTACGAGACAGAAAGTGTAAAATCACTCGTCTGTTTGCTCTCAGATCTTTTTAAAGCAGCTCTCTTTCTTGTAACACTTTAGAAATTCTTCTTTCACTCAAGGAAAATATAGATGTGTCCATCACAAACTATTTCACACTAAAAATGATGCATGTACTGTACGACTTACATCCTCTGTGCACGTTACCTGCTGCTTGTTGCCCTTGCGCGTCAGCATGACGAACTGCATGGTGTCGGAGATGTCCGACTCTCCCTCCGCGATGCACGGCTGTCCGGAGCTCCCCTTCTTCAGCTGACTCTTCAGCTGCAGCGGGATCGCCACGTCCAGCTGGTGCACCTTCACCGTCTCGCCGCTGCGCTGCTGCAGAGACAAAACAAGAAGAGTCAACAGGGGATGTCGGGGTTAAAGATTAATGTGGTAAAACAAGCTCAAACTAATGTCGTCTAATATACACACAGAAAAAAAGGGGTTTTGTTTGGAAAAGACTTTTTAATGTATGTTTTCATAGATGAAGGTCTCAGGATTTTTCCACCTTCACTTAGATTGGAAGCAGATACACTTTAGGTGAGTCTCAAGACTTCTTACCTGCAGGTTCTCCAGCATCATCTTATCCAGAGCCTGAATGAAGTCCTCGTCCTCCGCGCAGGCCACGTGCTTCAGCCCTCCGCCTCGGAGGGTGACCTCCTGCACACCAATCAACACAAATCTTTCTATTAGCGTCGTGACGTTCATGAACGATTCGGTTCTTTTGAACGGCTCTTTCGTGCGAACGTCGGGAACCGAGTCGTAGGTGAGAGACGGTCTTTTTATAGTTGCCCCTAAGATTTCACGGCCCGCCCTCGATCCACTCTCCTTTATGACCTTCTGCACCTTCACCATACGAGGTCACGTGCAGCGGAATCATCAACATTATAACCCTCTGCCAAGTTTGTTGTTTTTTTGTTGACATCAATTATTTCCAAATCAATGACATTGATTAATTGTTTTTCAGTATTCTGCTGTTTCCTTTTAAATATTAAATGCACAGAATTTTAAATACCTGTGTGTTGACACGGGAGAAGAGAGTGTGGGCATGATTGTGAGTCTGACCGCTCTCTCACCTCGGATCTTTCCGAGAAGAGGAACGAGAAAGATCCGGCTCCCTTCAAAGAGCCGGACTTCCCAACACGACTTTCCATCAACACTTTTCATGAAATGTACTTTCATCTCTGCGAGTATCATGGACGTGTTCTTACATTGTTCTCCTCATCGGTCTCGTTCTCTTTGTTGGAGTCGGTCAGGTAGTCGGTGTTCTCTTCCTCCTCTTCCTCCCTCTCCTCCTCCTCATTCTCGGACCCTTCCTGTGGACACAAAGCAGCTTAAACTCAGCAAAAAGGATTCAGGATTATACATTACGAGTTGTGATAGAAACAAACATTTTAAATCGAACAAAGTCCTTTCATTATATTATATTGAATTTGGGGTTTAAAGTTCCCTTAAGCTTGAAGATGAGCTAAACCTGCAGAGCGTGGACCAATCACACGTTAAGATTGCTTATACCAAGTTTAAAAAACTGCTGAAGACTTTGAGCATCAGGAAGGAGCATCAAACGTAACGAGTTTGTTGAGGCGTGAGGACTGTTAGGTAGAGCTGCACAGATCGATTGATTAGAGGATCAAAAGACAATTTACTGCCAACGACTTTAATGTCTTTTTTTTTGCTGCTTCTTGAATGTGAAGATTTGCTGTGTTATCTGTTACTTATGAAGCTGACTGAAGAGAGTTTGGGGTTTTGGACAGAAGGAGTAACATGAAGCATTTTTCCAGCTTGCTCCGTTCGGTCATCAAATCATGATCCGCACAAGAGTAACAAGTCTCCACCCTGCACAGAACATCAGGGGTGGACACAATCACGTAGGTAAACTATCCGTTGTGAGGGGCAGCAATCATGTCTGTGACGAGTGGAGAGCTAGGACGACTCACATCCTCTTCTTGTTCGTTCATCTCGCTCTCGTTGCCCGACTGCTCCTCGGTCTCCGCCCCGCCCTCCTCGTCGTCGTCGCCGTCGTCGTCTTCCTCGTCGAGACCCTCGCCCTCGCTCATGGCACTGGAGCGGCCGTCCTTCCCCATCGCCAGGCCTTTAGGAAACACACACAGGAACAGGAATTTAAGGAATGAAAAGACTAACCACAGATGGTTATGAGAAATTATACAAATATCTTGGAGCCGAACCCAAACTAGAAATAGCACAAATATTCAGGAGGGAATAGTTGTCTCATTAGTGTGCTCTCCTGAATTACCAGCCAACCTGGCTGCTAATAATGCGACTAATTACGGAACCTAAATGTTTAAGTGTTATGTTATGAAGTCGAGCAGGTGTCCTGAAGCTGAAGATCCAGTCTCTGCTCTTTGTGTGACTCGAGCACTGAGGAATGCTGATCCTGGTATGAAAGGTGCAACAAAGGCAGCTCTGTTTGGCTTATGGGGGCCTCCATCAGCCTCATCAATCACTTTCTCTCTCTCATACACAGACACATAAGAAAGTCAGACAAACACTAGCTGTTCAAAGTAACTTATATGGACTTAGACGGAGCTTTGAGGGCCCTTATACTCCCCACTGTACTGCAGACTTCTACATAAAAGCGCTCTCTGTTTGTCTCTGTCAGTTAAATATGATCTGTATTTATGCATTTACTGCTTTGTCTCTTGTTTCTAAACATAACACTGGACATCCAGGACCTTTCTGTTCTCCTCCAGGGATGAATTATCCGTATATAAACAAAACTGTGGCTCGTAAATGCAGCTTGTTGTGAGGAGGGGTGATTGAGACTTTGCTCCGTAAACTTGTCGTATCTTTTATGCACTTTTAAGAGAGTTTGCAATTTAAAAAATTTGGCTAAACATCAAGCAAGTGGATCTCGATGCATTTGGCTTGTAAAGCAGGAAGAAGTTTTTAAAAAGGGAAAAGAAGAAGAGAGAAATAATTTATTAATCCCTGAGGGGAAATCCAATTTTCACTCTGTTTGTACAAACATGCCTCACACACACGCACAAACAGGAACCAGTGGACATGCATTAATGGAGAGACGTCAGAGTGCACCTCGACGGGGCCCAGGCACCTCTCCAGCTACCAGCCCCAATTCCACGCTTGGTCCGTAGCAGGACTTGAACCGGCCACCCTCCGGTTCCCAAGCCAAGTCCCCACAGACTGAGCTGCTGTCTACCCAACTCCCCCGAACAACTCCCCCTACTTTAGCAGCATAATAAATTCTGCTTTAGAAACCTGCGTCGAGAACGTCATCCATCCCTGACGAACACTCTCAGTCACACACTCGGTGTCTCTCTTTTCGAGGGCGGAGCTGCTGTTTACATTCCAAGTCAACACCTTGAAACTGCAAAACAAAGCCGATGTTCCTGATGATTCACCTGCTGCAACACGGACTCGTTTCCTTCTTCCTCCTCTCTCCCTCTTTGCACGTTCATTTCCTCCTGTCCTGACAACTAATAGTTCACTCTGTAGGAGAGCTCATCGCTGGGTGTTTATTACAGGTTGTATTGCAGCAAAGCAAAGCAGCTAGACACCCTATTAAATCACCTTACGTGCTTACATGTGCACTGACAGAGGTAAAAGAAAGGAAGTAAAATCCACTCTATGCTTTCACTGAGTCTGAATGTATTTCTCTCTGGGAGGTGGAGCTTAATCATGACCAGCTCTGGATTTGAATCCAGTACCATCCCAGTCAATCCCAGTAATAAAAACAGCTTCTACTATATTTGTGCAAAGTTGCTAGTTCTTCTGTAATTTTGATGCCATACAGACGCGTTCTTGCTCTCTTTAATGCAGGAGCTGTTTGCCTGCAGTGACATTAAACACACGTCACATTTCAGAAGCTGCAACCTGAGAATGTTTGTCGTGCTTATACGATTAAATGATTATTAATAAGTTAAAGAAAACAGTCAGATGCATGTTTAACTTTTGAAAGTAAAAGAGCAGAACAACAAAACAAGCCGAGACTGTGACCCCTCCTCTACTCTCTCTACACACACGGCTGTGTCCCTGCATTCACTTACAACACCACAGATGACATCTCTAGTGATTATGAGACTAAAGAGAGGAAGAGCGATACCTGGTGAGCTGGTGCTCAGACAATAACCTGCATCTCAGCACCACAAAGGCCAAGACGCTGATCATTGATTTCAGAGCGACATCCCAAAATCCTGATTATGCTCAGATGTCAATCAACGGTGACACGGTGGAGACAGTGCATCACGCAGGACCTCACATGGGCCACCAACACCACCGCTCTCATAAAGAAAGACTGCTCTTCCTGAGGACGCTGAAAAGGCTGGCGTGCCCCGACAACTGCAGGTGAACCTTCCACGGACGCACTGCAGAGAGCATCTCAAACTCCAGCCGGTCCTGTCCAGCGCAGAGAAGCTCGTTGAGGTTCTAGATGCCCCCCTAAATGCCCCTTATAACTGCCTCTGACCTTTGTTATTGCACATATGCACATGTTGAACCCCACTCCCACTGCCTCGTTATTCCTTTGTTTTAATGGCCGCTTATAACTTTATTTTACTGTTGAATTGATGGCAAGTTGCACGATCAATCTCTCAGTTTAATTCACAATTATCACTCCTAAAAACTCTGCACTGACTGGGCCCCTGAGTGACTGTGTGTGTCAGGTATGTGCGTGTTTCAATGAACACAATCGTCCTCCTACACAGCGGGGAATGCTGCTCAGCCGGGACGACAGAGAGCAGATCGACCTGCGGGACCGGATGCGGCGCTAACTCTCACATCCTTCACACAGACAGTAAATGACAGACGTTCATTTTTAGACGAGCTCCTACCTAGTTTGACGAGCACCTCCCTCTCCAGCTCGGTGACCTGCTTGGTGGCCTCCTCCAGGGAGCAGCTGAGCCTCATCTTGGGCCGGAGGAGCTCCAGGGTGTCTGTGATCATGTAGTCGATGTCGATGGGGAACGGGTGGTCCTTGGTCCAGACGTCGATGCTCTTTTTCCACCAGATGTAGCGCTGCAGACACGAACATAAAATCATTTGTTTCATGTAGGATTTAACTGGACTGGAGAGTCTCTTTGGTGAGAGATAGGGTTGATTACACATTACATTTAACAAAGTCAATAGATATGAATACAAAGATAAGACCTGAGGAGCAAAAGGAGAGTAAACCGACAGTTTAATTGCCTTGGATGGATTCAAGTCCAGAACAGACTGTCGAACACACCTGGAAGTAGATGAGGAAACAGTCGAGCTTCCTCTTGCTGGAGCCGCGGTCGAAGTACTGGCCGCAGGTGTCGAGCAGGGTGCAGACCAGGCGGATGCGGAACAGGTGCTCCGGAGGGTCCAGGGCGCTCGGGCTGCCGTCCTGATTGATCCCGAAGGAGATGAAGGAGAAGAGCGTGCGGAAGATGACGGCTGACTCCACCATGCGGTAGTTGTAGAGCTCGCCGAGGAACTTGGCGCTGCTGATGCGCCGCTGGTTGAACTTAGGCTGGTTGACCTGCGGATGGAGAGAAGGGGAAGACACGTTCAGATCCTATAGAGTAAAAAATAATGTTCAAATCCTCCAGTTAAACTTTGGTTAGTTGGACTGTTTTGAGATTATTTCCTGGTTAGATTTGAGGTAAACAGTAATTATGGTTTGTCAACACTGCTGTCGAAGTCGGAGCTGCAGATTGAACCACGTGGAAGCGTTTGAAGTGTTGTGTAAAAACACATGACTGCAGCTCAGGATGGAGCCAGGCGACATTCTCACGTGTTCTGCAACATGCAACAGTGTTCTTCACAACAACGACAGTAACCACGTCTGTCAGTCGACTGTCAAGCATGTCAGTAAAGATTTACAGCTCGTCTTCCTGTCCTCTCTCTAACCTCAGATTCAGTCATTTTGTCTCCTGGAAGAGGATGTTACACAAGTGTCATTATTACATCACCCCTCTCCTCTTACCTCCATGCCCAGTCTGATGTCCTCCAGCACCCCGTCCACCACGTGGATGCCCACGTCCTCCTGGTAGGCCACCAGGCCGGCCAGCAGGTTGGCCACGCAGTGGATGCTGTTGTACTTGACGTTCCAGATGTTGACCATGCAGCAGATCAGGTAGCTCTTCACCTCGGGGTCCTGCCAGGGCAGCTTTCTCATCTGCCTGAGCACCTTCTCAGTGGTGACCTTGGACAGGTCCTTGTACAGCAGCTTGCGGATGTACTCCTGCAGCGGCGGCCTCTTCTTCTTCACCGTCTTCTCCACGGGTGGAGGGTTGCAGTAGTAGTAGGCGTTCTCCACCATTGTAACGTAGCGGGCGTCCAGATGCTGAGCCTGCTTTTTACGCATCATTTGCTCCTGGAAAGAAGAAGAGGAGACAAAATATCAGCTGCATGTATTAAGACTACAACTATACATACAAGACTACATTTCCCATAACTTCTTGATTTCCCTTTTTTATAGGCTGATATGAACTCTAATAACGATATATCTGCAATTACATGTTATCAGCCTGTTGGCCTTTCTAATTTATTCCATTGTTGATGCAAAAAGGGAAACGACTGAGAAGATTTGGGGAACGAATGCTTCCTCCCATCAGCTTTATTTTCCGGTTTGACCAAAGTATTATGACGATGATGTTTACTGACCAGTAAGACGCTGGTACGCAGGTGAGAATCCGGGGATCTGAAGAGGAAGCGGCCGCAGGTCTCCAGCAGCGTGCAGGCCATCTCGATGTGGTGATGGGTGAAATCAGACAGAAGCATCTGTTGGGACACAAACACGAGTAACAGTCTTAATTCTCTATTTATACAAAATTATCAAGAAAGAAATCACACAGCTCTGAGATAAAAAACAATCAGATCTCAGATTTCTGCCCCACCTTGAGACAATGAAGCGTGTCCGTCTTTGTGAACATCTTGAACTTGGCGAGCTCCCCGATGAATCTGACCGTTTTGTTTTTCGTCTCGATGTTGATCTGGTCCTTCTTCCGAATCTACAACACAAACATTAGTGCAAGAAGATTATTGAGAAGAATTCAACTTAAAAGTTTGCTTCTGCAGAATTTTAAAACATAAGGTAGGCTATAATGAGTAAATAAGTGTGTTATTCCACAGATGCAACACTGGAGGACGTACATGAAACCTGAAGTCTCCCTTCAGCATGGAGCACAGGTCCTCGGCCACGTCGGACATGCATGGGTGAAGAGTCGCCACCAGGCGAGAGTAGAAGGGCAGAAGATCCAACCTGCAGGAAAAAGAGTCAGTAATAAGATATGATGAGGGCGCCCCCTGGTGGTGCGTGAAGGCACAACTTTATTCACCAGTTATTCTCTATGTGTGTCTTATTGATGAGCAGGTGTGTTGCTTACAGTGAGTTTATAAAGGCTAGAGCAGTTATATGTTACATGAAATCAGATGTTTAGCAGGTTGATATTATTTGTGCAGCTTTACCTCTGCCTGGGGACGGTGAAGAGAGCCCGGACGAGCTTCCTCCTGTTGGACTTGGTGTTCATGTTCATGCAGAAGTCCATGGCAGCCTGCAGGAGTCAACACAGGACTCATAACTGTATAATACTGTATGTAATATCTCATCATTAAGAAATAATCCTTCCACAATCAGGTCATGTCAATACAAAGAATTAAAGAGTCAGCATGGACGCAGTAGTTTCTGGTTACCTTGTCGATGAGGTCTCTGTTCACACAGTTGGGGAGCTGCTGGATGAACGCGTCCACAATGAGCTTCAGGTGGGACCCCGTGTTGGCCTCTTCGTCCTCTTGTTCTACACATATACAATTAAAAGATTTAGAAATAAAATACAAACATAAAAAAGCAGCTTCTTTTAGACATGAGACAGACATAACATTAAAACTCTGCAGGTGTTTTTGTGCACCTTGCTCATCCAGCAGTTTTTTAGCCAGTTCCTCATTTTCTGCCTCGTCGGGTCCCTCCAGCTCCAGAGGTTCGTCTGTGATGTCGAGAGCCTCCAACTCCAGCTCCAGCTCCTCTGTGGTGGTGGCCGAGTCCTTCCCCTCTCTGCCATCTGAAGCAGACAGCAACAACAAAAACACAGTCAGAATAAAAGTCTGTGTGAGTCTCTTTCCTCACCTCTCTGTGGATACATTCAAATATACCTTTAGCCTCGTCCTTGTCTTTGCCCTGGCTGCTCTTCTCGTTGTCTTTGAAGAGGATGGCGGGGACAAAGGCCTTCAGGTCCACCAGGTTCTCGTAGAAGTTACGAGCGTCCTCGTCCTCCCAGATCCCTCCCTCCAGGTCGTACTCTCCAGGCTTACCGGGGGTGAAAATGTCAATGCCAGGACCGTGCTCTGAGAAAGAACGAATGCAAACAATAAAAAAACAACTTAACAAAAACAACAAAACACTTCTATTAAACTACAACTCTAGGAAAGCGAGTTAACACACCCTCCTGCACAGTCTTGTCCTGAGGCAGCTCCGGCATGTTTTCATCCAGCAGATCAGCGAGGGACTGAGTGTTGGCCAGCAGCTTCTGGTAGGAGGTGGCAAACTCTTCATACTGCTTGTGTCTGTCCTCACTCAGCTCCCCTTTGGAATGAAGGATACGCCTGAAGAGGAGGAAATATTAACACATATTTTATTGGTGAATAACAGAAAGTGACCACGGAGCAATGAAAACATTTCCCCTTTACCTGTGGTCTGTTCTCACCTGTTCTGCCTCTCTGTGTTCTGCAGCTCCCGGTGGTCCTTCTTCAGGTGTTTGGTGAGAGACGTGAAGTACTCCCGCAGAAGGTTCTGGAAGGGCTGCTGTTTCTCCGTGCTGATGATCTCGCTCGGAGGGAAGGTCAGGCCGAACTTCTCAGCAGCCAGTTTCACCTTGCGAGGCATCAGACCGGCGATGTCGTCCCCGCAGTGCTTACAGAAGCTGATCACCACAGACACGTGTGTGTGCGTCTCACGGTCGGTCCCGATGATGTTCTTCAGCTGCTCATAAATCAGTGACAGACCCTCTTTGTCTGTGAAGAGGCCGACGATGGTGAGTTCGGCGATAAAACGCAGGTCAGTGCGCAGCTTGCTCACGTTGGGCGCCTTGTCCTCCTTCCTGGCCTCAAAGTGCTTCTTCCAGGCCTGCAACAGTAACGGAGCGAACTCAGTGTAGCGTTGGTGGAAGAGGGAGCAGAGATGAACAGCGCAGCCGACGTCAGAGATCTTCAGCTTGGCCTCCACGACAGAGCTCACAGCCTCACCAATGTACTTGCTGAGGTTCAGCGAGTTAAAGTCGTTGGAGAGCGAGTCTCGCTGCTGTTCGGTGAGAGTACGCAGCTTCTTGACAAACGCGGTGTTCTTTTTGAGGCTGGAGTCCAGGCGGCTGAAGAAAGCCTCTTCAGGTCGACCCTCTTGGGCATTCTGGTTCTTGCTGCGGAGCTCCTTCCTGCAATGATGACGCTCCCAGGCCTCCTGGTGCAGCTGGTGCCCCTCCTCCTTCTCTCTGCAGAGGGGAGGTAAAAGAAAGAAAGATACATGATGAAAGCAAGAAAGCAGACAAGACACGGTACCTGCACTGAGTTTTACTTTGCTGTCATGTTGTAAAGGTATCACTTGTGTATCAGCCTTTTCTAACAAGTCATACATCCTGATATCAACATCCTGATCAAACATTAAACAGTAATTTTGCTTTACACAAAACAAACAGTACTTTTACTTTTGGACTCTACAGATTTTTTTTCTTGGTTCATAGTCATAACACAGGTCTGGGATTTCTAAGCTGATTTACGAAGTTCACCATCACTTACTTCAGGAGAGCTGCCTCCTCCTCACGCTGTCTTTTGGCCTCCTCCTCTTGAAGCTTCTTCTCCTCCTCCTCCTGCTGTTTCTTCTCCTCCTCCTCTTTCTTCTTCTGTTCTTCCTCCGCCTTCAGCTTTTCCTCCTCCTTCTTTCTGCGATCCTTTTCGTCTTTCTTTTTCTTTTCCTCCTCGATACGCTTCCTCTTCTCCTCCTTTCCACTGTCTTTCTTACCGCTCATTTTAGCTTCGTCTTTTGGTTTGTCCCGAGCAGATCCCGGTCTTCTGTCACCGTCTCGGTCCTTCTCTTTGTCCTTGTTAGTAAAGGAGCAAACGTCTTTCTCGTCCATGTTTACTGAGCGCTTGCGTTCAGCAGGCATACTGAGGACGGACAACAAGAGATGGTTAACCCTAACCCGAAAGACCCCTCTAACTATCTGTATGAATAAATATCCCAACTGATGTACATAGAAAACATTTAAACCCACTTTCTTCCCAATGTTCACCTCATCTCTTTAAATTTATGTTAAAGCTTTATAACCAAAATTAATATTCTTATTATCAGTTTATTATCCGTTGTATACTGATGCTTCTTACCAATACTTTACACTATTCAAAATAATTTACCAATGTTATATATTTTCATTAGAATTCAAATACATGTTTTAGAGCATTAAGATGATTGGCAGTTATAAACCTTTCACAAAACTGTCAACATACTTTGACAAATTTTAAATTCATAATCGACATTAAAAAAAGCAAACGACTGGTTAAACAACGTTAGACCTACATGCATGAATGCATTGGAAAAATTAAATCAAATTAAGCTGGAAGTTAATCCTCTAACCAAACATTCCCCCGTTAGGTCTCGTTTGACAACACACCCACGCAGCAGCTTCCGTTAGCCCTTTAAGCTACATTACCTTGGTTAGCATGGTAACGTTAGTATCCTACAATGTTAAAGACAAGGGTGGCTTTATATTAGCATTATCTTAGCATCGAAGAATAAGGAGTCCGTCATTTGTTATTATAACGGCCGTAACGTCTCAAATGTGTATACGTATTTATTACAAAAAAACAGAGGTAGGATTCGCATAGCTAACGCCTTTAGCTAGGCCACTTAAATGCACGCATTGACACCAACATGTATAAATGTTTGAGAAGCGTTAGGTTGTCTTAAGTAGTCGTAGTGTAAGTTAAAACTAATATACACTTCAAATCCTTGCCTAAAAGTTCTCATTTTTGAGTGAATGTAGTTGTAAAATGAAATGTTTTACCTGCTACTTGTAGCAAAACAAACATCGGTCATTAGCACTGGTTTCCGTGTAAACCACGGAAGGACCCTCTCATAATGGTTCCGCAAAATATGCCTGAAACAAAATATAATTATTTGATAAATTTAAGTTATATTTTTTAAATAACTTCACGTAATTTAAAAACTGTATTGATATTCGTAGTTCGATGATATCGTAATATTATTTCACGCGTAAATTATTTTGAATTTTGATACACGACAACAGTTTTACATCAACAGGCAATGCCTACGGCAGCTATTCATAAAACAGATGTTCTTTTTTATTTTTACTCTCTAAATTGTCCCCTTTTTAATACTGTGATGAATAAACAAGTACATTACATGGAAAAACTGGACATAATAATAAAGAAGATATTAATTCATATCCAAACAGTACAGGCAAAAAGTACATGATACTAAACACTAGGGGCGCTGAAGATCCATATAAAATGGTAAACAGCACAAATTATTATAGTTCTATTTCAGGGGTACTCAATTAAACTTGAAAGAGGTCCAGTTAGAGATTTTTTTTTCTCAGGCAAAAGTCCGGAACATCATAATGTCTGACCTGCGTTATGATTCAGTACCATACATTTATACATTTTGAACGTTTGTCAAATCATATAAAGAAAATACAATTCGGCTAAATAGTTTTTACAACAATGCTAATAACTTTTACACAGAGCTCTCATAATTTAACAATAATAATAATGAATACTTCAATATTAGTAAGGAAATATAGTGATTTGATTGGCTGAATAGCGTCACGTATGATGATTTACAACGAATTCATTGGTCTGCGAGTTTCTTGGACCCCCAAATCACTACCGCAAAAACAAAAAAGCTGCGCAGGTTAAAATAGATGCGCTTGTCAAAACTTTAAATAGGTCCGGGTCCGGAGACGACGGCAGCTTGGTCCGGATCCGGACCGCGGTCCGCCGTTTGGGGAACGCTGTTCTATTTGCTTATTTTTGAGACTGAACAAATGTATTGTTTGAACTGTTTGATTTAACAAAGATGATGAAGCATGGTTTCTCACCTGTACATTCTTTCTTATTTTTATAATGTATTCTTTCTTTGTAATATTTGTGATTCCAATATGAAACCACATATCGTAATGTAGTATCTTTTTATCTATCATTTTTAGCCTATATAACTGGAAAAATACATTTTGCATTACATTTATGTTGAAGATAACGGGGGCATTTGTCGAACATTAATCCCAGTTACAGTAGTTGTCAGTTGTGTCTAGATGGTAATTTGCTTAACCTTTCTAAGTAGCCTAACATTTACCAAACTTCGGTGGTTCCACAACAGGTTGAGGCTTAATTACAAGTGGAAACATAAATGTACAGGGTTGTTTCATTATCCCTGAGGATAGCAATATTAAAGTGTTTTTTCTATATAACTGTGAGCAGACATTTAATAAGAATACACAAAAAGTAATAAAGCAGAAACACACAAGTGAGTAAGGAAACAAATAACAGGCTCATGTTAACCCAAGTTAAATTTTATTCAGTTCACAGAAAACTCTCAACAGAAAACATTAGAAATTAGAGGTCTCATATATTCATCTTATTTAAAGAGCTCATAAAAAAGTTTCTGTTAAATAAACAGGAGCGTCTTAAATAAACGTATAATAAATATTTCAGTACAGAAACCAGGTAACACTTCAGTTTATAGGCCGTCATTTCCTATTTCGTTTCCCTGGAAAGAACAAGGTTATCTGTTACGATTTAAACATCCATGTGTGTCAAATAAAGTTTCCAATAATAAATTAAACAATTAAATTGTGACTTCAAAGATAATTCCTTTCTTTACAATAATTACAATGAAATTGCACATTTCTTTCCAGGACAGTATAAGAAATAACAGACCTATAAAATAAATACAGAGTAAAGCTTTATTTAATGGGTCCATACTTTAAATAATCTCTGTAATATTATTTACAAAACGTCTCCAGGAAAGAAGTTTGTCATGTGTTACTCATTATATGCAAAACAGACCGCGTTCGATTAGTATGCTTATAAATTATTCATTTAAATTAATTGTTAGTTTAAACGAGACATTTAGTCAGATACATCTCTATTTGGAAAACACAATCCAAAGTATTAACCAAATAACAAAGTCTGTTTTTCTATCATAAGCTTCAAATAACAAACATCCTTCCAGGACACGTAATAAATGTTAGACCCATAAATAAAACCTCACCAAAAACAGCGTTACAGAATGATATGACAACACTTAAAGGAACAATCCGACTTTTTGTCGTTAACTTAAATTAAGAGGAGAGGGTGGTGTACATACGTCACCCTGCTTACCATCTCATTGTACTGAACAATGTCTGATCATCGCATGTAACACATGAAGGTTTCTCAGATTGTTCCTTTAAATTTGAGTAAGCTTAGCTGTGGAAGATGAGAACAAGAGTTCAAAGTATGAACAGATTAGGAGACTGAAAAATAATTTGATCAAACTGAGGTTAACGTGTCATTTAAAGGAGAAGTGGTGATGTGCTACGTTTTTGTTATCGTCAAAAAATCTCATGAAAAGACCCAAACATGTGTTTTCTCATGAAACTTTGCTTTTTACCGTCTTCCTCTGTGCAATAGATTTCCCATTTGGACCAGAACGATTACTCCGCTACTAAAAATAGTCCCGACTAAAGCACTTTACAGGCTAAAATGGTGAACATGTAGCAGCTGCAGCTTCTCAAAGAGGAAGTTTTGCGAGAAAACAGCTAGACTAGTAACATATATCGAAGTACAGCCGCCAGCTGTTTAAGCAAATCACCCAGCTTGTGAATCAGAAAGTGTCGCAGGATGGACTAAAATATCCTTGTTTCTGGCCTTTTCATGAGGTTTTCTAACAATAAGAAACAATTAATAATTCTAGCTTTTCCAGCTTCCCAAAAAAGAGGCAAATATTAAGAAAAATATTAAGTGTTGACATGTGCCTAAAGACCAAAGCAGAGAAGTGAAACTAAAACTTTACTTTTATTTGGTATTGTGTCATAAATCTGCATTTAATGCATTTGGAACTAAACTGTGAACTGGGGTCTGATCAGAGATAAACCTGTGACAGCTGTGTGATTCAGAAGACCTTCGTCATATGTGTATCTGCTGTGGGGAAGTGATGGGAAGGTGTGGGCAGACGGGGCGTCTCAGCTGAGGTAGGTGATGACTGATGGAGGACAGACGAAGCGATCAGCTGATGTAGGTGAGGATGACAGACTGGATGGGCAGCCTGCAGACGGGACACAGCTTGTTCCTCTTCTTCAGCTTCCTCGCGCAGACGTAGCAGGACATGAGGTGTCCGGTCCGTCCGTGCACGATGCAGCCGTTCTTCGGCCGAGACTGACAGATGAGACACGGGTCCAGGCACGAGTCTGGCAGCCGCCACTCTGCCGAAACGCTGCGGTCCAGTTCGGGGACATCAGTTGATGGAAGAGGAGGTGGCGGTTGAGGAGGAGGAGGAGCGGTGGGGGAAGATGGAAGAAGCTCCTGGGAGTCGATGGAGGAGGAGGGCTGGGAGTCGGAAGTCCAGACCTTCTGCTGGGAGGAGGAGGAGGAAGGCTGGGAGGAGGAGAGGAGATCCTGGGAGTTTGGCGCGGAGGAGGCGGAGTCAGACAGACTCTGCGACAGGATAGAGGGGGTCTTTGCTCTTTTTCCATCGGGGACATCGACTCCTTCATTGTCTTCAGCATCAGAACCTAAAGGAGACACGATGACGGTTAGACCCAGTGAAAGTTAAGTAGGGCGCCTGCTAGCTCACAATGCTAACCCAGCTAACATTACTTCCTAACAAACTGCAGATACCACAAACCACAGCACACGCAAGGGAAGCTGTGGCCAAAAGCTGCTCCTGTTTTTGCTCTATTGTTGTTTTGGTTCTTGTAAATTTCCACCAGGAGCATGATGGGAAATAATCTCAACAGAATCTAGTTGCACTCTAAATACTGACCCTGCAACACATTTAAACATTCAGGATGAGGAAATCACAATCTTGTAACCCCCTAGAAAAAAGAACTATTTCACCCCTCTGCCAGTCAACTCCGGCTCACACACAAGACCAAGGACTAAAACGCACCTGGTGCTTCTTTGGCTGCTGATTGGTCGGTTGGCTTTGAGGGGAGGGCTTTGGGACTGGAGCAGGCAGACTTTGATATTTCCTCAGGCAGCCAATCCTGACGCAGCTTCCAACAGCGGAGGCAGTGTCTGGGAAGAGGGGGGTTCATCTCCTCACACTCCTCACACCGCCAGTAGTCCTGAGAACGAGCACACGCACACACACACGGTTAGACCACCATAACAGAAGTGTGTTTTTTCATGTGTGTATTTGTCAGCGCACTTACAGCTTCAGTGATCTCTGTGTCTTCATCAAAGGAGTCGTCTTCCTCTTCCTCAAAGATGGTGACCTCATAAACCTGCACACACACAGGTAAGAAAAGGGGAATTAACACGGTCCACGTTGCCTTGGAGACGTATTGATCAGGGATGGATTTAAGTGCACACCTGGTCGTCCGCAGACATGGACGCATCGTCTTCATTGTAGTCGTCGGAGTCGACAGATTCCACCTCAAATTCCACACTGAAGTTGTCGCTATCTGAGTCCGAGGCTGCAACAGTGACCTCTGACCTCGCAGACTAAGAGCAAACACATGGACACACATTACAAACTAATACAACAATTCAAGCCCCGTGTGTGTCTGTGTGTGGGTATTGCACTCACCGTGCTGTGCGAGTCCGATGACTGACTGCTGGGTCTGTCCCGCCCACTTCCCAGTCCACCAATCACACACCAGGACAGGCTGTCATCAAAGGTCAGGGAGTAGCTGTCAGACCGCCGCCTCTTCCTGTCGCCTTCTTCCTCTTCCTCCTCCGACTCGTCCTCGGCTTCATCGTCCTCTACGCTGTGGGAGGGGCCTGAGGAGAGCGGGGTGGGCGGAGTTTAGGTCACAGGTATTACACTGTTTTAAGGAAATAAAAATGAAATAAAATGAGGAGAAACTCACCTGGTTCACTGCTCCTGCAGCTCCTTCTCGCTTTCCTCCGCCTTCTCCTCCTGTCCGGCGATGACGAGCGGCTTTCTGAGTCGGCCTCCTGAAAGCACAAACACAAATTCAGCCTCCTGGAAATATTGTTTACAACTCAAGAGACATTCAAATTCTTGATGAGCAGTCATCTTGATATATCAGGCACCAAACTCCCTTTAGAAATCTGCAGGTTTGGTTCTGTTCGTTGTGCTACATGCTCGTACATATTCTTGTCTTGTACATAAACTCAGCTTAAAATGTGATGAATTAAGCTTTAGTTATTTTAAAACACATAATCTTTGCACTATTATTAGGCCCCCTGTTTGTGTAATGTTAAAATGCTCCTTTAAGTTCTGCTTCGCTTTGCTTTGCTGCAGTCCTGAACAAGCCCTGTAGGATACTTTGTGCTACATGATCTTTCATGTTATTGTCTTTCACTAAACTCAGCTTTCAAAGTAATCAAAACAGATACTACATGCGTCTTACCTCTGCCCCTCTGTCTGTCTGACTATTACTTTGTGATTCACTCGAGCGTTGTGGTGACTCTGGGAGAAAAAAGACAGAGAAATAGCGTTAACTAAATCTGAGCAGCAGGGGAGAGAAGAAGAGGGGAGCCAAGAACACAGCAAAGAAACATGTGAGGAGGAGGAAGAGGGGGGAACCATAACGAGATCAGACAAAGAAGGAGGCGAAACATGCAAGGAGACACAGAACAAGAAGCTACAAAGAAGTCAGAAAGTGCCGTGAAGTCTGGACATTTTTATTCAGGGAAAGGGAAAGAGGAGTCGTCTTACCTTGGCTTTTGACGGCCACCAGGTTCTTGGTGATCATCGCAAACAGAACACTGAAACATAGAAACCAAATAGATATAATATTAATTACATTTTCATACTATTTCTATATTAATACAGACAAAAAAACTGTATAGAAATAATAATCAATTCTGGTGTTTGCTGTTAAAGCAGATGGTGTCATGTTACTCTTATGCACTTTGCTTTGCAGCCACTCCCTCTCTACGAAACAATACATGATTATATGAGCTTATCTAATAAGATGTTTTGGTTTATTTTTAATGTTTAAAAGTTACTAATTCCTATGTTACTCAGATACTTCCCAGGGTATGTATACAATCATCTGAAACTCACCGTGGCTCTTTTACAGAGAAGCTGTCGACCCCCAGCACGCGCCCCAGTGCATCCTGGGAGCAGTGGACGATGTGCTGCTGCTTCTGGTCGTACAGCTGCTTCTGGATGATGTACTGACCCAGGTAGAACATCACCTGCAGGAATCATGGGAGAAAAGTAAACACCAGACTAAACTCCTGAGACGCTGTAGAGCTCTTTTTGTTATAGAGGATGATTTCACTCATTTCTTTAAATCTTTAAAGACTTATTTTTTGCGGTGTTTGTTCCTCTTTTTTTTTTCTCTTACTATTCTTATAAGCCAACAGCAATACAGCTGATTCTGATCATGCTAAACGAGTTGAAAAGAAGCATTAAAATGTACCAGAAACTTGGTTACAGTAGAAACAGAAAACCAAATAAGTAAAGATATCCAGTCCCCTGAAGGACATGCCGTCATGTTGTACCTCCTTCATGGTGAACACATCTTTCGTGGCTCCTGCATGTTGCAGCAAAGTTTGGAACTCTACCTTTGGTCTGACCTGAACACAGACAGGAAAACAGTCAGTCAAACAGTCACTCAGTCAGTGTTGATTACTGAGTGTTAAACAGCCGTAAAGAAGTCAGTCGAGAAGCTGCTCTCACCAGTTTGTTGTCGTCGTCAGCGGCGTCCGTCTGCAGCTCCCTGGCGGCTGACATGGTGAAGCTGATGGTTCCTGGAAACACACAAACAGGTTAGATTAGTGATGAGATGTAGTTCATACCGGTTAATCAAGTAGCAGCTGTGAACGTGTCCAACTGTGGGAAGTCAGGGAAACTTCTCAGGAGGAATAAGCAAACCTTAACCTTTGCATACATTTACATACATATATGTTAAACGTAGTGTTGACCATTCTGTCTAACATCTCACGAGCATAAGAAAAGCCATTGCTTCAGCTTGACTTATTAATTAAACTGAGCATGTAGAATCACATGAAGAACAACTGCACACTTCACCCTTCCATCTGTTCCTATGTCTGTTGCTTCAGGCTGGGTAACTGATTAGCTGAAGCTCCAGCAGCATGATGACATTAAGAGATGCAAAACAGTCTGACTGTGAGCTACAAGACTGAGAGAGAACATACAGGCACATTTTGTGCATCTATAAATGTACACGCCACCAAATACAAAGCAACATTGAAGTCATACTTCAGGCAATATAAAGAATGCAAATCAAGTATTAACCCTCTTTTAGCTAACAAACATATCTGTCTCTTCAGCTGCTTAATGCTCCACTTTGTTCACAGCTAGCTACTGCCTGTTCTTTGTGCTGGACAGGACGCTGAAAGGCTGTTTGTGGGAGTTTTATGGCTGGAAACAGCTGCTAGAAACAACACTGAAAGTTGTGAGACCAAAAGTGAGTGAGCAGAACAATGAGCTGAAAGACATTAAAACACTCCCAGAGCGCTGTCAGTTGGTGAGTTCACCACTTCATGCATTACCTTTTACATTCAGGTCATTTATTTACTTTCTTAGTATGCAAATTGATGGTTTGAGGAAATGTACACAATCTGACTGCAGACATTCTGGGGAAATTCAACTCGTCATCATACTGTAATTTCCTCTTGTGGCTGCTGCTCAGAAACAGCACACAGTGTTCCTTCAAAGTGTGAGAAAGTGCACCCTCACCGTGTCTGACCACTGCTTTCTACATCCGTCAGCCAAGCCTTAAAGAATCTCAATAAACATACCAGAAGGTTTTCTCCTCTTTCAGAGTGTTTCTGGACAAAATGTTCAGTGGGCTGGATTAAGCCCTCCCTACAACTCCTTTATCGAATCGTATAAGGTTAACTGTTAGATAACTACAGGCCAAAATAACTACAATCTGAGGACGTCTCAATCACATTTAGTTTTCAGGTGCCCAGTGAATGTGTAGTTATTCTTACTTTAATATTTATTAAATGTACATGACACAATGAAATAACAGCTGCATCAGTAGCCAGAAAAACAACAGTTATGTCCAACTGAAACCAGTAAAAACACCTCTAATAAAACTCTATAACACCCCAAAGTACAGCCTCCAAAATGTAGATGTAACCCTTATTCCTTTACTGTCCTTGGGATATATGAAATCTAAGTCATAATTTATATTACAAATATGTTAAATGTAGTACACACTGCAGGGATTTTGTGCTAGAATGCATCAATTTTACCTACATTAAATGAACCTTTTTAGCTAATAATATCTGATTAGTTGCAGCCCCCAAAACAATCTGCAGAGAAAATTACTTATAAGTCTAACTTCAACAAAGATATCAAAAATATAACCTCACAAAATGTAAAACAAGACAAAAATCAAATGTAAAGTATAAAACAGTAAATTAAATTAATTGTGGCCTGGAAACGTGTAAAACTGCAACTTTAACCACTTATTTTGTCAACTTTTTGTGAAACAACTCTTTGCCAATGAAATTATGTAAAACAATAACACAATATATCATAATAAGATCAACACAGTTAAAGCAGTGACTTGACAGTAATTAAAGTTATTCCTCATGTAAACAGTGTTTTTGGAAACCATTCAGATTTAAATAAATGTTTGTCTTACCTTTAAATTCAATGTAAACTGTCTCAGCAGTCCATCCTGTGCAAGGAAAGCAGATAAAGTGCAGTCAGAGTGGAGCAGAAAAAAAAAGCTGCAGCCTCTTATAGACCTGCTCAGACATGTCAGGACTAGACCAGCCTAAATGGCCTGGGTTAGCCTGGCTGGGGCCTATCAGGGCCTAACAGGGCCACTACAGGCTGAGTCAGCAGCAGAGTGTTTGTATGTTTATGTTAGAAGTGACTGTAACAGCTGATTGAATCACACAGCTCTGTGTAGACATGCCGAGACTAGTCCAGGATGACTAGTGCTGGTCAGAATTACTAACCAAGCTAAGGATAACCACAGTGACTGACAGACTAACCAGGGCTGAGTCACTGAGAGACTGAGCACAGAACGTCTCCAAAGCAGGAATGTCCTCAGCGTTTCAGGGAAATTGAGAAGTGGGGGCTCCCCTCCCTTTTTAATCAACTCTTACACTTTCTTTCTCTAGAAAGTCTGCTAGAAAATGAATTTCAGATTGCCTGTAGTGTGTTAAAATAAGTTTGGAAAGATGTTTTAACGAATAATATCGCAGAGTACAAATTTGTAACTTTTACTACATGCATCTGCATGTAAGTCTCATATATATATGGTATGTAAAGATGGCAGAACAATGACATATTTAGGGGGGGGAAAAGCAAACAAGGGGTTCGATTTGATCCTAATCAACGATTAATCAGATTGACAGAAAATGACATTTGTATTGGATCAGGTTTCCACATTATTGTTGTACTCCTGTCAATACACGGCAGCTTTCAGAGTGGAGGATTTTAACCCCAAATGACAACTTGATTAAATAATATGAGAAAATAATCATAATAAATTATAAAAATCTATATAAAAAGGGACTTTGTTGTCATAAAACATTTATAAATCACAAATAAATAAAAGAGATTAAAATAGATTTATTTGTTGATCAACATTGATTCTTATCCAGATTTCGTTAAATCTCCAACAAATAGGCCCATCTCTCACGAGGCTAAAAGTCATCTAAATTCAGGAGTTTTCCTCCGCACTAGACTGGAGTGGATTTAAAACATCTTCAAGCTGTAGTAAAACTGACGTGAATCTTCTCAGTGGTGCAGAAAAAGCCACGTGTACCGAAATGTCAAAACATTGTAATCAGGCACAACCTGCCCAGACTTAACCCTTGCTGGTCTGCCTGCTTTGGTGCTGCGTTGCCCCTTCAGAGTGAATATGTCTGGGCACATGTCCGAGTGACTGTACAGAAAACATGAGTTGTAGACACATACAGCTGACACACAGTGAGTCAGCTGTTGCTGCTGCTGTGCAGTTACCATTACAACACATGCAGTGAAAATATGCCCGGACTTGTCCCGCTGTACTCGCCCTCTCCCCCTCCCTCCCTGTCTCTGTCTGGGTTTCAGTTTCAATAACACATCTGATTAAAAGCGAACTGCAGCCTCTTATCATCTAAGGACACATTTATTACACGTTATCATAGATTAATGGTGGTAAAGAGCGGAAACTCCAGTTCAAACAGTTCAAATTAAAAAGGTTAAGCATTTCCTAACAGTCTGTGGATAATGCTAATGCTAACGTTCAACTATGTCTATTGCTTTATTGTGGCAGCTATCCAACTCTTTAAGGCAAAGTTCATTAAAAGACAGTGTTACAGCATATATTTAACACATATTAAACTGGTTAGCATGTAAAATAGGACCTTTATATCTCACAGCCAACATAAAATCTCCTTTCCGGCGTATACCTGTGTTAAATTGCAGGGTTTAAACACAACTTGTCGTTAACTTTAATTATAACTTTCACAACAATTTATAATTTCAGAATCACCCACAATAAACCTTTAATGTGCAAAGGCATCAAAGGTCGCAACAGCTTACCATAAGTTACTGCTAAGTTATACCTTTGTGTCTTAACGTCGCAAGCAGGTGAACAGCAGCAGCGTAACCGCTCCTCGGTCCCATCCTATTTACTAAGTAAACACGAGGCTCTGCGGCCTGCTAGCATGATGCTAAACCACCTGCCAACGTGTGCTTCAGCTGTTGTTAGAGCACTAAACCCTGGCGTGATAAAGTAAAATCATCATTCACCTACCTGGTCTGTGTCTTGATTAAATAATATCCCACGATAACGGTCAATCTGCCAGTTTGCCGGATAGTTGAACTACTAACGTTGAGTTAGCTAACAGACGTTGCGATCTGTTTACGGTTGCTCTTTCAGGCGCTTGTTTGTGTAGCGCTCCTGCTGGCCAAACACTGACAATGCATCCCGCGCTCTCCCTCTATCTATCCCTAAAATATGACAAGTGAAAATCGTATTTTTCAGTGTATAACATATAACTAACAAAAAAAAATGCTTAATGATATTTGGCACTTAGTACCACAATCTATTTATTGTATATAGATCTTTTAACGTCATTTCTCTTATTAAACATGTTTTTATCATTTAGATTAGTTTATACAACAAAACAATACACCTATAGATTTTTAAAAAATATGTTTTGGGTTGTAAAAATTAGGAGAATTTGGACTTGGGCCGAATGCAATGATGTCAGAATTTTGCAGGGATAATGCTATTTTCTGGTAAATTGAATAGGTGGTCACAATTCTCTGCTTTTTGTTTTCTTTAAATATTGCAAGCTTTTTCCCCTTGCAAATACAAGTATTATTTTATTACCTTTAAGTATTTACTTAATTCTCAAAATCTAAAGTGGCCCTTAATATTTTAATTTTCACTGGTGGCTTTTACTTTGCTCTTGTAGTTTATTTCATAGTATATGATATCCAAAATAAAATCATGCCACTGGGATCGTCATGCAGCTGATTTGCAGAAGTGAAAGCTTTTCAGTGTCAGTATTATTAGGACCAGTTAAAAATAACTTCACACCAAACCAGTACAGGAAACAGGCGTTTATTTTGCAAAAAAGACACAATAACAAACCAAAAAAGACAACAGTGATTCAAACACTGCTCTGTGTGTGTGTGAGTGTATGCTTATGTATTTTCTTTGTGTGTTCATGGCTGTAGCTCATAGCCCAGTGGGTCGAGTCCTCGGTCCAACAAAGCAAGTGACGACTCCCTTAACTTCTGCAGGAACCTCCTGAGCTCCTCTTTGGAGAAAACCTGAATTTGGGGAGAAAAGAAGGCAAAGGGTTAATCATAATATGACACAGGGAAAAGCAACAAATGATTTAATCTGAGAGTCCAGAAAGAGAAGGAAGTGCAAATTCAAACTCAATGTATATTATCAATTAAATCACACAGCTTGTCGGGTCAGCCCAAGTTACCTGGTAGAGGCGATGCTGGTCTGACGAGATGATGTCAGCGAGTCGCAGCGCCTCCTGGTGTCTGGAGGAGTTCTGCAGCACGCTAAGGAGCAAGAAGCTGAGGCGAGGCAGACACAGAGAGCGCAACGCCGCCATCTGGTGGCTGCGTTCTGAATCCTGCTCCGAATCCTGAAAACACATCCAACAATCTATTAACCAATCTAACACAGAAAAAAACTATTCGACAAAATTCCCCAACATTCAGATTTTTTGGAATCACTGGTCTGACGGAAACCACAAAGATTTTATTTGCTTGTAAAGCCAAACATTTTAGTGTTTTTTGTGGAAGAACTGGGGCAGCTACAAAATCACAAATAGTGGAACTGCTTTCTTTGCGTTCCTCAATTTATCAAAAGGTTCTTTGTTCCCTAGAAAAGTTCCTGCAGCAGAAACACCCTAAACTATAGAGTTCACTTGTCCTGTCATAAAAAGATACCTGTCTGTTGTCGATCATCCATCCTCCGTCTACGAACAGCAGCACGTTGTAGATTCTCTCCTTCACATCTTCAGTCAGAACGTCCAGACGGCACGACCAGGCAGACAGGGAGGCCTGACACACACACGTTTACATACATGAGGATTTGTACTTTGTTGTGTGGGTACTGTTACTTGTGTAGATTAAGTACCACCATTGCACACTTACCTGGTACTCCTTCTCTCTCATCTCATTGGCCACCCTCTCAGTGAATTTTGCCTCAGGGGCGGGTGCTGGCTTCTGTGGTGCAGAGCTGCTGTGGCTGAACCAGTCAGTGAACGCCTCATGGGCTTCCTGCAAGACCATTAAAAGACACATTAAATCAATACCACTTTTTTTTTACAATGCATCAGATGGTAACACACTTAGATAATCTCTGCATTGGAAAACAAACGCATTAATAGAGAGAGAGGTCACAGACCAGGTAGGCTCTGATACACAGGTGCTCTCTGATGGCATTCTCGTCTTCAGCAGGAGGGGGCGTGGCCTGACCGACACCCGACCACTGGCAGTAAATCTCCTTCATTGAATCCTCAGGAACTTTGGAGAACACCGCCTTGGCTGCGTCATGTTTCTGCAGAGCTGAGAGACAGACAGGAGGTCAGACGGAAGTGATGCATTATGGTCGTAACTGTCAGTGAAGGGAGACTCAGTCAGTCTGGTAAGCATAAGAGTTTGGACAGCAAGGAGTCGTCAGCTGGCAGTGAACATGCTGGCAGATTAGCTTGCTAGCGTAACTAGTCCCCTGACTTGGTCTTAGCCGTCTGCAGTCTTGACTGAGAGGCAGACAAGACGTGATAATAAATACACAAGACAAACAAACAGATAAACAAAATTAAAAAAGTACCCAGAAACTTCCTCATGATGCCGTTGGACTGTTTCAGGGCCTCAGCTCGATGGGCGGGGTCAAAGAGCAGCCAATCAATAACATCGATCTTCCTTAGGTCCTCCTATCAGAGCACAGAATCACAGTAACTCCACACAGTTCTACCAGCTAATACAACAAGTAAAAAAAGAAAACTGCTCATCTCAGGATTGCCTTTTGGTTTTCATGCAGTACCTTTGTAGTTGCCGTCTCCAGCGTCTGGTTGTGGTGTGTAAACTCGGTTTCATCTCTCTCCCTCACCGTCTCCACCACCAGCTTGGTTACTGCAGCAACGTCCAGACCTACAAAAACAAAAACAAAGACTCTGTATCCCCACATTTTTGTTGTCCTACTTGCCTCAGTGTGAATGTTTCAGTGTTTTCCATCTTACCAGCCTCAGTGGCGAGCTGCAAGCAGCGGGGGCGGAGATCCGGCTGGTTGACAGTCTCCAGGAAGACAGCGTACTGAGAGGTGGCGAGCTCAGCTGGCAGCTGGCTAACATAGCTCGCTACGAGGTCGGTCTGCTGATCCCGAATCAGAAGTGAGACGTACGCCTTCAGTACGTCCACACACACCTCCTCCTGAGAGAGAAAAAGAGGTCAGTAGGTAACTGTTTCTGATTCTCAAGCTCAAAACTGTGTCTAAATTTTGCTCCTCAAAAAAACTGTCTAGCATTTAGGAGTGGCATCTTAATTGTTATTGGTAGCTGCCTGTGGGTTCAGAATTTTCTCGGATAGGTGTGTGTCAAGATAAGCGACATTCAGTCCTTTTTTCCACGTTAAAAAGGGAGTTCCCCAGGGCTCTGTCCTCGGACCACTCTTATTCCATATTCACATTAATTATAAATCAAATTTCTTTTCTACCTTACCTTCAGTGCCAAACCCAGAGAGCGGAAAAACAGCACCAGGTGAGTCATGAAGCGCAGTAGGTGGGAAGGGAGGGGCTTAGAGGCTGTCAGCCAATCAGAAAACTCCTCCAGCAGACCTGAGAATCACAGAGAGAGTGGGGTTAAGGGTTTAGGGATACAATCTTTTGGGGGCTGAAAAGTTTAGCTTGGAGCAGGAACAAACAAATGTGGTTCGTCTTCAGAGGTCAAAGTTGAGGCGGGGGGGTCTTACCGTCTAGGTCTCCCAGGATGACAAACTTCTGTATGACGTGGTAATGCTCTTTTGTCTCTTCCAACACCCTCTGCACACAAACACACACAGAAACAGAAGCTTGTTTTTATGACTGGTTCAGTCAGGTGACTTAAAAACTCACCAGTCAAACTCAAGAGTGTTAGTTTCACCTTCAACTCTGAGGCTTGAAGTTCCTCAAACACCTTTTCCATGGTCCAGCTGAGGAGAGGGAGACAACAACGCTCATTATTTGTTTACATTAATCTATAAAACCGTTCAGGAGAAATTTTCTGGCTTAAATAATAATAAAATTGTTATATATCTGATGGGTCGTACTTTGCCTCCAGGTATTCTCTTGGCAGCGTCTCCACCTCCTGGTGGGCCATACCCGATGACATCAGATCCTTTTCAACTAGAGAGTCAACCATCACTCTGAAGTGTGCCCATACACAGTCCTCCCACGACTCACACACTGCCAGGAGCTGACACACACACATTCACCAACATACAGTTAGTGTATATCACCTGCTGTCATCAGGTGGTTTAGCTGAAGACACAGAAATACAAACTCTTTATATTACCGGTTTGAGGTTTCCACTGAGACTGGCGTAGATCGCTCTCTCGTATCTGTTCAACTGCTCCTAAAAACAAACCCACGAACAGCAGGTCATTATTGTCCTACACTTAAATTTGAAGTTTTTTTAATAAACACTAGGACTTATTTGTGGAGGCGTATTTGAAAGCTTTTCATAAACAGTGGTTTACCTCCTCAGCCATCCTCCAGCAGCAGGCCTTCCAGATTCCTCTTTGAGGGTTTCCTTCGACAGCCTGCAGCTCTAAGCTGCCTGCAGGGAGAAGAGACAGAGACGGTGATGTAGGGAGAACAGCTGGAACTAGAAAGACTTGAGACTGTTATGTTTGTTAAAAATGTAAAACTCCGGTCACATTGAGGTCACCTGAGTTCATGTTGGGATCGTGGTAGAGCTTCCAGCCTTCCAGAGTTGCTGCTCTCCAGGCCTGACCACAGCGCTTGCACAGCCTCTGAGCCTAGACACACACACACTTTAGTTAAAGGAGAAAGTCGCCCCTGGAAAAAGCTGGTGCTCTCTGTAATCAATAGAAGCAATAATTTTGGCGCCATAGCTGTGGAGAAAGTTGTACACACAGCAAACTCGACTTTTAAAAGGAAATTAGAAGAAACAACGGCAGCAATCCTTAAAGTACATTTCTTTTCCTTGGTAGCTCCTTAAGCAACTTCAACTAATCTACACTTGCTGTCCTAACAGTATTCAAGTTTTGTACTGGCCCTTTAAATACGGATAAAATCTGTCCGTCTTTGTTTGTCTCATTGTCTCTCTACCTCCTCGGTCATCCCCGCTCTGATCAGTGTGAACAGATTCTTCAGCAGTCGGGCGTCGTCCTCTCTGTCCAGGTCAGCCAGGGGGCGCTGCTGCCGGAGAGGAGCATCTGGGTCCTGAACACACACGCACACACACACACACATACAATTTAGGTTTTCAGAAACACTACAAACAAGGATGTGTCTGTTGCTGTGGTAACAGGCCTCACCAGCTCAGTGACCAGAGGGACAGTGAAGGCAGCGCCGCTCTTCCTCCTCAGCTTCAGTGCATGGAGGGTGTTCTCCCTGTAACACACAGACACACACGAATATAAACTTCAAGACTTTGATGTTATTCTATTGTATAGTTGATTTTCAAATACAGACAAATGATCTGAACTCACCAGCAGACGTTTTTAGCGTAGTATTCTATATTATCTGAAAAATCTCCAATCTGATCCTTGGCGATGCTCTCCAACCAATCAACGACCAGCTGCATAAGAGTGACCAGGAAGTGAACGAAGAGGAATGAAATGATCAAAATCAATTATTTATGAAACACTAGTGTTTGTATTTATAATATTCCCTTTTATTTATAGACAAAAAAAGTATCCAACTATGACCCCTACTAGTATATAGGCCAGTACTGCATGTTACCTGACTCTGTCTTATGACTGCATCCCGCTGAAAAAGTTGCTCCACCACAACCTTCTCACTCTCGCTGGGCACCTGCACACAGAGACGGAAACACAACTTACACACGTGGAGACTAGCTGGTGAACAAAGTGAAGCATTTTGCAGATAAAGAGCCAGATATATCCACTGCACATTAAAATAAATCCACCAGATGGATGCAAACAAGACTCCAAACGAAGTGTCTGTGTGAATGTAAACTGTCAGCATAAACTTCCACTTACAATCATGTCTGCCATCATGTCATCCTCCATCGCCAACTGGACACGATCCCTGCAAAAGCACAACAGGTTATCATTAATAGAAAAGTAAACAAAGAGAGAGTCAGACAGACAGGTGGTGTCTCAGTCAGACAGCTACCTGTACAGGGAGGTGATGAGTCTCCAGGAGCAGTTCTCCTGCTGCAGCAGCCAGCGGACTCCTGCAGTCTTACTGTTCTGACCAGCTCTGAGGACCACAGACTGCAGCACATCCACCTTAAACACGAGATGGAAAGAAGCTGAGTAATAAATCTGAGCACTTAGTCAGCTTGGCTAGCTGTTTCCCCCTGCTTACAGTATTTGTGCTAAGCTAAGTTAGCTGCATCCTAACTCCAGATACTCAGTCATAGTTTTGGGCTTTCTCGCAGACAGTTAGATGAAAAGATTGTATTCGCTCTCCTGTCTGTGGGCGAAATATGAAAGTACAGCTAACAGCCAGATGCCTCGGCTGAGCTTGACTGGCTCTGTTCTAACGAAGGTAACAAAATCCACCTACAAACAAACCTTGAAGCTCACTTATTGTGTGCAGTAAGTGAGCTTTAGAGATGTTGGTAGCAGACTACGCCTACCTTGTCCTGGCAGAGATCCTGGTAATCCTCAAGCAGGTCAAACACAGCAGAGGACGAGTGTTTCAGAAAGGAGCCGAGGAACTCTGGGAAAAGACTGGCAGCGGCTGAAAAGATAAAAAACATAACAGCATTAACAAGTGTAATGTAAAGAAAATATGCAGAGAAACAGAGTGGGCTGGGATGTGTTTGCTTCACTCACCGGCCTCGCCTGGGTCGTCCTCCTTTAGCAGGGCAGAGCTCAGGTTGGCGATGTCATCTGTGAAGAAGCTGGTGTTCTCCATTCCCGAAACTGGGGAGGTGTACATGCTGTTGGTCCAATCACTGTCATCCAAGTTCTAGACACAAAGACAAATAAAATCATTAATATTTACTATAAATTAAGTAAATATTTTCTCATTCTTTAGGTCCTCAAACACTGCTGCTAAATTTGTTATGTTCTCGCAGACAAAAGTAAGACAGTTTAGGATAGGTAAACAGACATGATCTGTCAGATAAGAGTTTGTGTCTCACCATGCTGCTACGTGCTGTTCTGGGTGTGTGAGTGTATCGAGGCGTCCGACCTCCTGGAGCCAAAATGGCGGAAACATCTGGAACTCGAGGAGTTACTGAGAATGAAAGACAGACATTAAATGAGAGCACGGATTCAGTCACATATAGAACTCTTTGATATAAAAGTATGATCAATAACCAGCTTGAAATCAGGCTTAATATCAGTTGATGTGATCTGTGTGTGTGTGTGTGTGTGTGTCCTACCAGCCTGTCTGTACAGTGAAGCCGGAGTGTTCCTCAGCAGGGAGCGGGCTGGTGTTACAGTGGACATTACAGGGCTGCCGCTGCCAGGGGACGGGACTGAGACCAACAGTCAGGAAAACAACAACACTGACAGTTTTGACATAATCATTAAATTCTGGTGAGAAAGCATACAAACCCACAAATACGTTGCCAGCACCCAAAGATACTTTTTTGTATTTGTACATTCATTATTTAATCAAAGGATAAAACTAATGATAAGTATTCTTTGTCAATATTGGATAAAATGTAAAATATATGTGCAAAATGTTACCCACAACAAAATGTCTTCATAATATGTTAAACCTATAAATAGACCAAATCCAATTCAAGATGTTAAACACACACACACACACTCTCTCTCTCTCTCTCTCAGCTCGAGGATACAGGCCACCTTCTTTCTCCTCCTGCGGGCAGCGATGGTGACCTCATCATCTCGGACCACAGGAGACGGCAGCTCACTATGACCCCTGAGGGAAGAGATGAATACGTATGTATTTCTGAATAGATACATAATAAAGTGATAATTGCAAAAGCACACCTCCTTTGCTTTTTTTATACTATTAACTTAGATCTATTTTTTTTCTCTGCTTACTTATTTGATTACTATTAAGGTATGTTATATCTTTACTTTGTCTGTATTGTTGCCTATAATATTTGTCTATTTTTTAACTATACATGATTCAGAATAGAGTGTTTGTAAGTGTTGTTTTGGTAGGTGGATGTATTGTGGGATGGTCGAATAGTTGACAAACTCTTCATAAATATATAAAGTGCTCACTTATATTGGCAGTAAAAAATAAAAAGTTAAAATAAACACATAGTTTGGTTAGCATGTTTTTTTAGTCTAACTTGGCTGGCTAACAACAATAAACAGTTAGTGTTAGTAGTTTGTTCAAGTTCCATAGCATTTAATTTCACATTTGGATTAACATTAACTAGCACCTGCTGTAGTTAGCTCCAATTACTGTCTGTGGGCGGATATATTAGCAGCCCTGGTTAAACAAAATCTCACGTTAAACAGTTCACAAACCAGTATTTAAGCTAGCCGATTAGCATCAGCACTTATAAACAGAGTTAGCATTTAGCATGGTTGGCCCCAGCTAGCATAGTGAAGTAGCCTGATGCAGACAAGCTGCTGGAATCACAAGCTCACTGCTCAGATATAACGCGTTTAAAAATTATGAAATGTGTTTTTACCAATCCATGTTGGTGAGCTGTCAATTCCCGCTTCACGAGGCTTAACTGATTTCTTCTTCGTGTGTCCACTTATTCTTCTTCTTCTGTTAATATCCGGCAGAATGGAAGGCTGACGGCACAGTGCTGCTTCCAACAGTTGAGGTTTCTTCTGGAGGATATCTTTTTGTTTTTCATGTTTGTTTGTCTTTTATTTACTACTGCAAGAAAGGCATTTTATTCAACGCAATTATAATTAGAAAAGTAACGGAAGGTTTTATTTTTTATGACAAAAACAACAACATTGTATTCACTTTTTAATACAGCACTGCCCCTTACTGCCTTATGTTTTATTGATTGCTGGAAAAATGTTAATGATAATTTTGACTTGAAATATAAATTACATGTTTTTAATAAGTCATAACTTTGAAATGCTTACTTTATGGAGCGTGAAGGATCTTTCATCACCACGTGCAACTATAATACAACTAATATCATGTGCTATAATAACACTTCTTAAATATCAGGTTATATTATGTTCATGTAGTAAAATATCTTCCTTAATAGCAAAGGCTTTATTTACATTTATAGAGTGCTATATTATGTGCAATACCGCCACTTATTTATTACTATGTGCAAATGACTAATCTTTCACTATCCTGTGCAATATAACTTTTTTTAAATTACCACTGACAATTACACATTTATCTAATATAAGGTTTTAATTACTTCTTATTTTCACTGCAAATACAACTGTCATTGTAACTGGCACCATTACTTTTTACTAAGCTTTATTTTGTAAATATCTTAATGTACTATAGTTATTTTATGAGGCACTGTCTCTCGGCATTTAACTTCTATACACTTTATGTTGTATATTTCACTTATATTTGAGTTCTTTTGTATTTCTCGTTTTTGTACTGCAACTTTGGAGCAACCTGGCACAAGAATTTCCTTCGGGATTAATAAAGTTCTATTCTATTCTATTCTTTATCATATACCTTTTTTCCAATTCATCCAGTCCACTAGCAGGCGCTGTTACCCATTACATGCATGTTAACCGGTGTTAAACATAAAGGAAACAGGAACATACAGGGCGGCTTTTAAGCACAAATCACGACTGCTGTGTCCAGCAGGAGACCAGGAAAGAAAGTCCCCCAGAACGGCAGCGGGGATTCGTTGCTGCATAGGCCGAGACTGGAGTTCAGACTGCCGCGGAGAGACGCACACACGGTCCGGTAGCTCACCGTGGTGTTTGTTTGGCCGGAGCGAGACGGGCAGAGAGTAACGGAGGGGGAGACAGGTGGGAAGATGGAGACCCCAGGTAAAGTTTTCTTATTGCGTGGCAGAATGACAGACAGACAGGCACAGAGAGAGAGAGAGACAGACAGGCAGTCAGACATGTTGTAGTCATGTCCAGAGTATCACGCCAAACTCCATTTAAAAAAATACGCTATTTTACCATTAACCGTTACACACCTAAAAATCGTCTTATAGATGCGTTATTAGTTAGTTGCCTGTGACAGAAAGTAGTTAAGTACATTAACTCAAGGACTGCATGTAAGTATACATTTGAGGTATTTATATACTACTTAAATATTACGATTTAATGCTAGTTTAGTATATTCTTAGCTAACCGTCGTCAGTACTTTACGTCACTAACAGTAGATTTATGTGACAGCTAACGGTGTCATGGTTACCGTTACAACTAACTTTGTGCAAGTTTTACAGCGTAAACTTTCAAAAGTAAAACCCAGCAAAATGCCAATATCAGTGTTAGATTGTTATTAATTTGTTTTTGACAGTGACCTCTCACCAGGAAGTTTAATTTGTATTTCAAACATCACCCTTACAGTTTATCTAATTAAAGCCCTAACATGAACATTGTCTCTGTTTTTCAGAGTGAACAGCAAACTGGACTAAGACTAAGATTAAGAAAGTTGAATTGGGCTAAGCTGAGCTAGGAAACTTCCAGAACCATGGCGGAGTCGCTGTTTAATTTTTCAGCCAACAGGCGCATCATCGCCGGCCTGCTGGTCAACCTGCTGTCCTCCATCTGCATCGTCTTTATCAACAAGTGGATTTACGTACACTATGGCTTCCCGAACATGACCCTGACTCTCGTTCACTTTGTGGTCACCTGGCTGGGACTCTACATCTGCCAAAAAATGGACATTTTCTCTCCAAAAAGCCTTCCAATTCGCAGGATTGTGTGGCTGGCTCTGAGCTTCTGTGGTTTCGTGGCCTTCACCAACCTTTCCCTGCAGAACAACTCAATAGGAACGTACCAGCTGGCTAAAGCCATGACCACACCCGTCATCATCCTCATCCAGACCACATATTACAAGAAGACCTTCTCCACCAAGATCAAACTGACACTGGTAAGGAAAGTTTTAGTCATCTCCTTTTTCTGGAAGTAGTAACTATGCAACCCAGGGTGCTTTTTGTCAATATTTTCCATTCATTACTGACCATTAGCTCAAAAATAAGGAGAACGGTACAAAAATATAGCTCCGGGTTGGATCCACGTCTAGGATCAAGAGGTTTCAGGGCTTCTTGTAAAAGTTTTGCAGGTTTATCAACATTTTTAATGAAATAAAAGTGGTTGTTTTGTGTGGTTTGAATGTCTCCTTGGCTTCTCCAGGTGCCCATAACATTAGGGGTGATCTTGAACTCGTACTATGATGTGCGGTTCAACCTGCTGGGGACGGTGTTTGCAACGCTGGGTGTTCTGGTGACATCGCTTTACCAAGTGGTGAGTAGTTGTGAACACTTCACACACTTCACATCTCTGAGACAGGAAGTGGTTTATATCAAATGAATCTCTCTCTAATTCCCCGTCATTTCTCTCTCTCTCTCTCTCTCTCTCTCCAGTGGGTTGGCGCTAAACAACATGAGCTCCAGGTGAACTCCATGCAGCTCCTGTACTATCAGGTATGACTCAGCATTACAGACAGGTAGTAACCATTGGTGCCACTAAAATATTTGATACTGATCTTTGTAAGAGCAACTGATTTTGTGGCTGTAACGGTACAAGGTTCAGCTCAATATAACCTGATATAAAGTCTCTCCTATCAGTTTATTTTCTGATTGGAAACACTGCACAGTCAATACTCCCTAATACACTGATTGTTTGATTGTAACATTTATCATGCTAGCAGCTGCTTTCTGGTGTAACCGCTAAGGAAGGGTCGGGTTTTGTCCCCTTTAATTGGGACATGACTCCTGATGTGTTGTGTCGGCCGGGACTTGGGACTTGAATTGGGGTTTCACTTTCATTACTTGTGACTTGATGGTCTTCACTTGGAACTTGACTTGGAACTTCTTGGCTCTGACTTGGGATTGACCAGGGACTTCTTAGTTTTGACTTGACTTTACTTAGGACTTGTTTGGCTTTGACTTGAAACAGAATTTGGACTTGGCCTTGGGCTTGATCTCGGACTCCAGTTGGGACTTGTAGGCCTCCAAGTATTGGTCATTATTTGGGACTTGATGGTCTTTACTTGAAACTTGAGTCTGGACTTCTTTATTTTTGGCCGGGAGTTGAATTTGGGACAAGTTACCCTTTGTGTCGGACTTCACTTTTGATTTGACAGCCTTGACATGTTGGTGATTACTTGGGCCTGTTGTTGTTAATAATTTGGATCGGATGGTCTTTACTTTGACTGGGATTTCTTGGTTTTAACTTGGAACTTGGAACTTTTTTGGAACTTGATGTGGCACTCGAGTTTGGACTTGTTTGGTCTTAACCAGGGACTTGATTTGGGACTTGTTGGCCTAAATTTTTTTGTTCATTAATCTGGTTTTGGTGGTCTTTATTTGGAGCCTGACTTGGGACATGACTTGGGACTTTTCTGGCCTTGAGTTGGACTTGTAGGACTTAACTATAATGTTACATAATGACAGTAATTAAAATACAGTGACTTTCCCTTCAGGCTCCTCTGTCGTCGGGCTTCCTGCTCTGCGTTGTTCCTGTGTTTGAGCCGCTGACTGGAGACGGAGGAATATTTGGACCCTGGTCCCTGCCGGCTCTGGTCAGACTCAACATGACACACACAACACTATTAAATACACACTTAACACACACACAAACTGGCTAACAATGTCTTCCTCTTCCTCTTTAGCTGACAGTGTTTTTCTCGGGCGTGGTGGCGTTCCTGGTCAACTTATCCATCTACTGGATCATTGGAAACACCTCGGCTGTCACGTATCCTTAAATACGCAGGAGACCAAGAAGACCTCTGGGGGTCTGAAGGGTGTTTCAGAGGTGTTTACTGGGGTTTGGTGGGTTCAAGGAGGGGGTTTAAAGGTCTGGATGTTTCTTTAGGGAAGGTGTGAGGGCTTTTTGATTTTGATATCTTCTTTGGAGGGGGGGAGGAAGTCTGTGTTGTCGTTGTTGTCCTGACTCTAGTTCCCAGCTACAACATGTTTGGTCATTTTAAATTCTGCATCACTCTGGTTGGAGGATACCTGCTCTTCCATGACCCTCTGTCACTCAACCAGGTGAGTCTTACTGTGCTGATACGACGATTCAAACTTCAATCCAACAATTATTTTTCTCCAAACACTTTTTTCTCAACCTGTCTGCCCTCCTGTCTCACACTCAGGCATTGGGTATCCTCTGCACTCTGGCTGGCATCCTGTCTTACACTCACTTCAAGCTGGCCGAGCAGGAGGAGGGGAAGAGCCGCCTGGCTCAAAGACCATAGGCTAGCTTACCTGTCAGTCTGCCGGCCACCTGCTGTGGAGAACTCTTTTATATATACTTTTATATTTTTATGAGTATTTTTGCAGAAGAGAAGATAATTTTATCGCGGTGTCCCTGAAAGGACTTAAAGTGTACGGCCTGTAATCGCATCGTCTCCTTGTCACGCTCTTCCCATGATGCTTTGCTGAACAACGCTGATGTCAAGATCATCACACCTGCAGCCGGACTGTCCGACTTCTTCAGCTGCTTAATTACACAAAAAATCAGACAGTCGTCGTGTGTTTTCATCGACAGGACAACCTTTTTCAAACGGCTTCCACACAGACGCGTTCAGCTTTATGTTCCAGCTTTAACTCCCTGCTGTTTGTGTCGACAGGTTGGATCACCTTTGATAAAGTCTGTGGGTGTGGTTTCCTCCTAATTAATCAAAAGGAGACAAAAGGTTTCTGTCATCATCGGGTGGGCGGAGTTAAAGGACTGATAAAGGTACTAAACCTTCACCTACTACAGGAGGGAGACACTACAATTATAATAATAATAATAATCACAGTATTGAAATGCGTAAAATAATACTTTTTCCTGCTAAGGCAGCTAAAGGCAACCAAAACATTTCAACAGAGTGCATCATCCTTTATGTTTTGGTATAGTGTTTAAAAAAAGACTCAAAGAGATGAGAACAAACGACTTCCTTGATTTGTGTAATAACTGTTCAGTTTGTGGGCTCTGAACAGTCCAGTGTATGCCTTCTGTCAGGTCCTGTCTGTAAAGGATCTGTCATGTTTTTTCTGGGCTGCAGCATTCAGAACGTCCACACATAGAAGATAATGCACTGTCCTGTCCTCTGAGTTTCAGCCACATCTGTGTATGTGTAACGGAGCCTTTAAACAGATCAATCTTTTTTGTCAGTGATTAAGTGTTTTTCTTTGAGTTTAAAGTCTACAACATTTCAGTTTATAGTTTCAGGCTGTTCTTATTTACTTTAATTTATTTTTGGTTTTTTTGTAGCCGTTTTTAATCAAACTTTTTAATATTTTGACGACATGCTCACTGGATTACACAAATTTCTACTTTTTTTTTTTACTTTTGGGAAAATATTTTACCTCCAGGATCCATTGTCCTGCCTTCAGTCTGACTGCACCTGGGCAGAGATTGAGACAGAGCGAGATCAGTCGTTCTGCAGATTCAGAGCAAAGCTTCACCATTTACATTTGACTTAATTGTGTTCAACATTTTCAATCTGCTGAATAAATATTGATTTTATGATCTAAGAGCTGTGTGGATTGTTTGCCTGCTGATTGACAGGTTGTAGAGTGTTTATCTGTGGCTGCAGACATTTAGCATTGGAAGATCTTTTATTTAAGTAAAAATATCATCAATACATTTAGTTTATTACAAGTTAAGAAGCTGCATAACAAAAGTGTTATCAGCAAAATCTATTTGATGTTTCAAAGTGATGAAAACTAACGTAATAGTATCTTTGTTTTTTGGGGTTAAGATTTCTAGTTTATCCTCTTTTGGCCTCAAACGGTTATTAAAATGTGTGACCTTAACCTCATGAGAAGTTAAGAGGGGGAAACGTCTCTAGTGATTAAACTCAAAGACATCTGTAGCATGACAAGGAGTTAACCAGGGGTTCCCAAAAGTGGAAAATATCTTACTTTTTGGAATGTAGTGTTGTAAAAAGTTCAATATTAAAGTACCTAAAAACTATAATCAGGCATAGTACATGAGTATTTATGACAACAAGGTGTGAACAGGCTTAAAACAATGATTTCATAGTTTAATTTATTATAACCACACCTGGTTGTGAACAGCTCCTCTTTGTAGCGTTCCTGTTGCTCTGAGCTGAGGTTAAGTTCTACTGAATGTCTGTGTGTGTGTCATTAACACTGTGTCAGTGAAGGTACAACAGCAACCCTTGTTCTCTCTCTCTCTCTCTCTCTCTCATACACACACACACACGGAGTGACTGTGCTGAGAGCAAATTTCAGATGGATGAATGAGTGTGAAGAGGTTTGTGTGTAGAAATATCTGTACTCCCCTGAGGAGGAAAATCTGAGAGCTGCTGTGAAACAACCTAACAAGGACGTCTTTCTGTTTCAGCTGCAGGACTCATTTAGTTTAACTACTGCTACTACTTTACAGACAGTGATGGAGTTAGAGTTTTTATTACCATTAAAAATGAACCTAAATTACCAAAAGTAAAAGTACTCATAATGCAGGAAAATGTCCCATCAGTGTAATCAAACATTATTGTATTAATATAACTTTTATTTTAGTAGCAAGTCAGTTTATGTGTAAAACCTCTATAGAGTAAGTAAAGTTGTAAGCTAACGCCAGGACATGATTTTTTCCCATATTTTTATCTTCTCTTTGTAACATTTCCTTGAATAAAAGCAAATATTAAGCATACAGAGCAATTTAAAACAGACATAACGGTCACTAACAACGGAAGCGGAAGTGCCGCCAGACAACGTTCGTAACCTAGCAACAGTTAGGGCCGGCGAGAAGCGCTCTGAAGGCCGTGGGCGCTGCCAGCCTGTGCAAAAAACAACGTTAGTGGACACACAGACCCTAAAGAGCACAATCAATACAAAGTACGAGTATATAGTAGAAGAGACGGAAAAATACAACCTGTACCTGACCCTTACCAAATCAATAAGGAGAAAAACATAATTAAATGTATCTCTACTGCCTCCTTTTGGAAAAAAAAATGGCAATACACTGAGTCATTTCACTCAAAAGCCTTTCTCTGTCCAAAGATAAGATCTTAGCTTTGCTGAAGGGTTGTGTTTTTCTAAAAGTAGGAGTGTTTGTGATTCTTCATTTCTGATTAATTCAAATTAATGCGCATTCACAGCAAGAGATATCTCAATGTCAGGGAAGGAGGGAGGCTGAGCGGAACAGTCTGTTGGACCAGCTTTAAAGTGTAGTTCTTCATTAAAACACACAGAGGCAGTGTTGTCACATTAATCTCTAATATAATGTGCTTAAAACTGTTCACCAGTAATAGTGTCATCAGTCAAAACACACATTGATCTATTAAATTGAAGTTCCTACATAGTAAATGGTAAATAATCTAACACTCAGCATACAAAAATAAAATAAATGTAAAAGAAGAGATACTTACCACACTGCAAGAGGGGGTGTTCACAAAATATCTACACACATTTGTAAGTAAATTAGCGTTATTGTTTGTTTTATTCATTTAAATAATTCACATTATTATCATTAATCAAGTGTCTCTTTCAGGAGTTTTTTGGGAGCTGTGTGAGCAGAGACCCTTGCGTTATCAATTTGTATGAATCATAAACGGGAAGCTCCACTCCGAGTTAAACTAGCCTCAGGCTGTCTCAGGCTGAGGTTAATCAAAGTGATTGTCAGTTAAGTATTCCACTGTGAAACATCCAGACACGACTTGTTTTTATGCAGGAATAACAAAATCTGAATACATTCGACTTTTAAATATCATCTAAAGAGTCATATTTCAAGTGAGGAAGTGGAGAGCTCCGTGCTGAAAAGTTTCATACCACCCTTGTAGTTGTTTTTGAGCTAAAGCCAGGAGGCAGTTAGCCTAGCTTAGCAAAAACTACACAAATAAACCACCACAAACATTTAATTTTTTTTAACCTTTGTTTATAGCTATACAATATGTTTTTGAACATTGGACAGAGCAAAGCTGGCTTTTTTTCGCTTCCAGTCTCTGTGCTAAGCTAAGCTTATAGCATCCAGCTTGGGGTAGATGTTTAACGCACAGAAATAAGTCTGGTATCAATCTATTTTTATCTTAGTCACGGCAAGAAAGGGAAAAGCATTCCCCCCAAAGAAAATATATGAAGACACCAAAAAGTAAAACAAGACTTTTCTTTTGTATAAACATCTTTTATTGGATATTTGGATGTCTCAGATCTGGATTTTTTTGCCCACTTCTCCACTTCCTTAGAAGAGTCACCGATTTGGGCTCCAGACCAGTTGGTTCCTGGTTACTGATGATGCTGTTTTTGTCTGTTTCAAAGTCTACTCTTGGTCCAGTCCATCCAAACCATTTGTTTCCTACAATGATGTTACAAGAATAAACAATGGAGGAGTTGTATTTGATGTACAAACTGTTATACAATGGTATAAACACATTAAGCCTTTGTGATGTTGGTAACAACATCAGTACCAGTGGGTTCTTTATAACATTCAAAAACTCTAAACTTGTACCTTGAAAACAATATTTTTTAATACACTTCAGTTTTACATAATTACACACACAGATCCTCAAACAGCGGACAAATAGATCTACTTACAGTGAAGTTCCCTGTGCTGATCCTTTCCTGTACCTCAATGCCTCTGAAAACCACTCAACTAAACATCCCGTAGGCAGGTCCCATCCTATGAATATTTACTAAATTGTGTCAAAGCGAGGGGAATATGCAGATAAGATAGCTGTGTGATAGTCAAACCAACAGTTGAGAGGAGAGGTTGAAAATGTCTTAAAGGGAAAAGCTTCAAACACCCTAAAAAGAAGTCCTTTGTGATCAGGCCCACTGAGATGTTAGCATAAATGACGTTAGCTAGATAAGAGGGCTAGATCCCAGTATTTGATTGCAACTATTCATAAATTCACATGAAGTTTTAACATGAAATCCTTTCAAAATTCTTTACTAATACGTTACTAATTGCTATTTTCAGTCTTAGCCAGTACAGTAACGTGATTTAGCTAGTTTAGTAATGTGTAAACCGGTTGCTTTGATAGCCTACAGCACTATCCAACAAGGCACTGCACCAATACAAGCTAGTGAGCTAACTCTGAGAAAATGGAGTTTAGGATGGAGGGAAAAAAAATAATTTTTTCAATAAAAGGTTGGTCGTTTTTTCTAGTTAGGTCTGCATATGTGGAGAAATATGGGTTTTAGTTGTATTCATACAATTAAGACTGTGAAGGAAATAAACGGTTAAGCTAACCTAACAATGATATCTCATAATTTATTGTTATTTGACTACGTTTAAATGTTATCTTTGTAAAACCTGACAAATTTAGGTTGTTTTTAACAGCACGTATCATGTTTCAGGTCGGATAAGTCGATCATATTACCGTTACCGTTACTTTAGTATTTTTAGCTAACGTAAGCTTGACACTTGATTCAGTTAGCTAGGCTACACAAAAGCTACACCTGTTAGCAACTAGATGTGAATATAATATTTGGTAATTGTGTACTTTTATGCTTTGGAAAAATTAGATAAATTGAATGTTTGATAAGTCATCTGTGTTAAAGAACTAGCTTGTAAGGCACAAACTATTTAATTTCAGTTAAGTGTAAAAACTTTATGAACAGCTGGTGAAACCGGCTCCAGCCCTCTTTTCAGTACAGTTTATTTTATCAGCATTTCATCTGTGTAAGTTTGTTTTGTTTTACATAAATTCAGTGGGTTGAGTGTGTTTCTTCCTATTGTGAGATGTTTGGGAATTGAATGCCTGATACAATTTAAGGTACGCCAGTCTTAGTTTTCATGCAAGCTGTTAAAACGTCTGACAGCAACTTTGCAAAAATACTTTAAAACTTCTTGTTTTCCATTGTGACCTTCCAGTTTAGGAACCACAAACATGCAGTAAACCTTCTACAATATGTTTATTTCTCTTTTTGCTTTTACTTGCAAATCTAATTCCAGTTCTACTCTTTAAGGCACTCCATGGTGGCAAAAAGAAGGCAGAAAGAAGCTAGAGTTGGCGCTGCAATAGAAGTAGAGACATTTTTAGAGATAAATATTGTTCTTCACAGGAATTAAATGTATCATATTGTACAATTTATAAACCAGACTTGTAGAGTAAGCGGAATATGAGCTCTTACATCTGCAAAACAATGAGACACTTTTCTTCCGGCAGACTGAACATCAAAAGCAAGTGTGGCAGTTTGCTCTGAAATGCTGGTGAAATTTAGCAAAGCATCTTCTCATATCTTAGCATCAGAACCTCCCAAAAAGTTTCATATTTCAACAGCATTTTAATAAAAGTACCACCAGATCATTTTATACACAACTGTTTGTTCCTCTTGGTTCTACACACATCAAACATACAACTCAAACGACAGGCAAAGGATAGATTCTCGATGTTATTTGGCACTAAAGTGGCTTTCATAAACACATTTCTGAGACAGAAATGTCCACAAAAAAAGCTTGTAAAAGTAAAAAACAAAAACATTTCAGATGTGTTCATTTCAGTCTTTGTATCTGGAGGTTATGTGGTGCCAAAATCTAGTCAGAACCTTGCAGTGTGTCCATCCAAAGTTTAAGGAGTACAAAGATACAGCACCACCCTTTAAAGTCGTATTGCTTCAGAATTTAAAGATGCAGTTTGTGAGACTTGAAACCTCAGAGGAATCAATAAATCCACCTTAACAGAAAAAACAAAAACAGCAACTTCAGCAGCAGAAATCTTTCTCTCCCAGAAGGCCAGGGGAAGTTCATCCAGCTTACAAACTGCATATTTAATCTTTGATTTTAACTCAAGCTCTACATAAAGCACGTCGTCTGGGCTCAGAAGGCAAAGAATATCTATGGTGATTCAATGGTGACAATGATTAATATGTAGCATAAGAGCAGAAATTACACTTAAGTGGTGTAACGGCACTTAAACCCAAACACTGTTACACAATTACTAATAACTTCAATTCACACAGTTTTCCCTCACTTTCTTTTTTCAACAGGGTTTGTGCAAGTTTCAGCAAAGCCAGAAACAAACCAGCCGAGTTGTGTTTTAACAAACCTCATGAACATTATGAAACATTGAACGGGCAGAATAAGGAGGACAAAATCATGCATATCTATGACGCCATGGCAGGGTACACGGATAAAAGAAAGTCTCTCTAGAATGAAAGACTACCTGGGAATCAGACAGTTGTTTTTGTGTAGGATGATATTGGAGATCAAAAATGCCTGAATAAAAAAAACACACACACAAATAAGTAGATGTAGTAACATGTGTTTCTTTTTCAAGTATGCAATAACTGTGTCATAATTAAATCGAAAAATATGGTAAATGGACAACATTAAGTATTTTTGTCTTGAATAATTTTGTACTGTGATCCGATTTTAATGTGGCGTGAAAAATAAAAATATTTAAAATATTTAAAAAAATAAAATAAAATCTGTTAATTCTTTTATATTTTCGTCCCCAAAAAATGTTCTTTTGTTTTTCTTGCATCTGAACCAGAAGAATCTTGTCTCATGTTTTATTTGCTTTAAAAGATGCTTCTGGTCCTGTTCCCGGTCAGATAGATTTCCAGTTGACCTGATTCAGGTCGGGCCAATCAAAACCGTTTCTCAAATATGGGGCGGGTTTAAGCGCTGTTGCATTTTTTTAACAACCGAGATGATTGCCAATGATGTGGAATCCTCTTAATCTGCCATCCCATTAGTGTTAAACAACATCTTTTCATGCCTGTTCAGGCCTGTGTCCACTAATGTTTTTTGCGCTGGCAGCACCCACAACCTCAATTTAAGAGCACTTCTCACTGGCGTTTACTGTTGCTAGGTTACTAAAGTTGTCTGACGGCACTTCGGCTTCCCTTGGTGACGTTGAGTCCGTTTTAAATTGCTGTGTTTGCTTTTATTCAGGGAGAATTTATAAAGAAAACAATGTAAAGGAATCGTGTCCTGGCGTTAGCAGCAGCTCTACACCTCGAAATTGTACCCTCGAAAAACGAAAGGATTAGCTTCTCCTCCGCTATTGTGGTTGAAAAAGTTGATATTGTAGGTCCCGCCCCTTCTTGAATTTGATTGGTCGGAATTGGCTGACTACTGAAAACGCTGAGCTGCATTGGTTTTGAATAGAAAATTAGTGGACACAGGCCTTTAAACTGTTGAGTGTCTAGATATTTTTGCTGTGTTTAAAAATGTATTTACCTTGGACTCCCTGGAAAGCTGCAGCTAACCTGACTGCATTACCATGGTGAAATCAAGTAAAGTGTTAAACTGTGTCTAGTGGTCAGGTTGTGTTAGATGCTAATTGTTTTCTAATATTACAGCTCAAAGGAGACTGATGGGGGCCGGTTATTACTGGATTCAAAGCAATTTAACACCGTACGAACTTAGACTTATTTGAAGCCTTTCTGAAGGATGGATGGATACGCTGTCTTTAGAAGACACTTTTATGCGTGCACTTAAACAGAAAAACAGAATGCAGCATTAAACATCTGATGATGGGAGTATTGAAAGAGAAGTAAAATCATACAGATTATAAAAACAAAAACACTTTAAGTGTTTGGCTGATTAGACCACATGATTAAAGGCAGTCATGATTTTTCACAGGAAGTAAAAACAAGAGCCGCATTGGTGATAATAACACACACTCGCACGCACTTACACACAGGATATGACATCATAGACCACCCTGATAACACTTTACAGAAATAAAAACTAAGTGGCACTGTATCAGTCCATTAAAAATGATGTATATGTGAATGCAAAGCCTCTGCGTTAAGCCTGCATACAAAGAATAATACTAAACAAAACAAACAGTGTCATCAGCGTAGAAACACACAATCTGATATGAAAAACAACATTTGGCCATGATTTTTGGACTTCACTCATCGTACCCTGAATTCACTCTCATTACTTGTGCCGTCAAGATAAACCAAGAACCCTAATTGGCCAGAGGTGTGTACCGTAGTGGGTTTTCATTGGTTCGTTATTGAGGAAAGTGCATCCAAGCATTTTCACACTTTAGGATGAAAACCGTTCACAATGTGCGATCGAGGGATCGCATTTCCTTGTTCCCATGGACAAAAACTGACCTCAGACCAGGCAAATGGGCCCAACATTAATAGTTCATAAACTATGCTGTGATACAAAAAGGAACAAGTGGTCACAAAGCGTCCTGGAGACGCTATTCTTTCAGAACTTCAAAAAGGGTTGAGTGGCAAAAAGAAAATATTTGGTAATGTCTCATTACTTCACTTATATTCTTCAATTATCCAAAAATCTTCATTCCTTGTGTGGCACTTTCTTCTTCAGTCCTTGGATCTTTAAACTTAAACTTTGTAGTATAGAGAAGCCAAACACAGAAACAGCTAGGTCCGAGGATTACACAAACTGAACGCCCTAGCTGAGATTAAAAAAATAACCCTTTGATTTCACAGTTCTCCAATCTGCAGCCATATCAAGGTCGCCATTCTGCATCCCTCCTTAGTTCTTCTTTCGGGATGCCAAGTGGAAGTAAACCATTCAACTGTAGTAGATATTCCACCACTGGGTATTTTAACACTTATGTCCATACTCAAAGTCCCATAACTCCTTACATGGTCAACAGCTTCCTGTGTCTCTACTAGCCCCTCCTACTTCAATCCTTACATAGTCAAACATACAGTAGAGTCCACGAGCTCGTCCTCCTTTGCGTCCTAAAATGGAAAACAACATCCTGTGTTTTAGTAGCCGAAAGCTTCTCCCCCTTGACCCCTGCATGAGGTCAGAGGTCAAAGGTCAGTGACCTTGTTCTCCAGGGCGGCAGCGATCTGTTGGAGGCGGAGGGTGAGCTGTTTGTTTTGGGCTGCTGGGTCCTCATCCAGCGACTGGATGATCTGAAGAAGAAAATAAAAATTTAAAATTCTCGTGGGAGATTTCTGTTTTTAATGAGTAAAGATCTTTCCGTGAACAGACGCATTATGTTTTATAATAACTAGAAGACCATTTTGACGAGTAATACTCATAAAAACACAAACACCAGCTCAGTGTAACAGCACAAACAAAAGATGCAATTTAAACTTTTGGATCTCAATGATTCATCACTACACACAGAAGTAGAAACTTAACTGCATGAAATTACATTTTCAAACTGAAAGACATTTCTTACCACATCATAGTACTTGCTGGCGTACTGGTACAGCTGATGTAAGGCCACCTGGGTGTTCAGCTTGTCTGTGTGTTGCTGTAATAAGACCAAGGTTTCATATTAAACAGCTGAAAGCCCCTTAAGTACCACAGAAGATGTTTTTCTCCTCAAAGCCTCAGGTAGATATCACAGACATGTAACAACAGTCTATCTACCCTTCTCTCAGTAAGGCATATGTTGAAAAAGATCATACCCTGGACACCTCAGCAAGGTGTGTGTTCATGTCCTGGTCACTGACAGGTACCATCTGTCTGATGCCCTTGTAATAACTGGAAAATACACACACAGTCAACACTTTATATCCTCTCCTTTATCAAGGAAACCAACAGCAAAGACGAGAGTATAAACTTCAAATGTATATTTAGTGCAGCAGACTCACTCGTCCACCATCTTCTTGTACGTTGAAATCTCTTTTGCATAGAGCAGCTTGTTGCTGGGAGACTCCTGCAAACCAGGGAGAGAAGAAAGATAAATGATTAACTTAATTTTCAAAAAGCAACACTTAACTGCTCCTGTACTGTTGTTAATTATCCTCAGTGTGTGAAGTTCAAACTGTCCAGGCGTTATTTTGTGATTAAGGGTTGCAATTAACTCTTCTTCTGCAGCCAGTTTAAACTCAGCCTGCCTCCTCGACCTGCAGTGTCCCAGAAACTCTTCTTTTCTATTTTTTTCGGCTTACTTTTAATGGTCACAATTTGCCGAAAAAGGAAACAAACGCAGGCTCAAATGAGAATAACCAATACTTTCCCAAAGCGGACATTACAACAGAACATTTCACAAGCTTTAAGGGGTCTCCTGATTGCTTAATTTTTTCTGTTGTCATATTGGTTCCCAAACTGGCATGTTTCTATCTGTCAGATTAGCAATCACAAACACAAAAAAATCCAATTTTACACTGAGTTAATAAAAAATATGAAGGACAGGCAGCCTTTCATGCAGAAAAATCCACTTTAAAATACAAGGTTGTGGCTTTGGACCAGATTTAAATTACAGGAGACCAGCAATTCACTGAGAAAACTGTAGCTTATTGTAGCTGTAATTATTAATGTGGCTGGGGATGAAAAAGTGCCTATATACGTGCAATCGCTGTTAAATTCACCCCACCTCCCCTAGAGACATAAATCCAGTTTGAGTTAAACAGCAGACTCATAACACGTCGTGTAATCTGCATTTGTATGAACTGACTCTGCTGAGTTTGTGCTCCGTCTTGGTGCAGGCGTCCATGAAGGTCTGAGAGATGACGTGCAGCGACGCGTCCACCACCTCCGTCACATGGACGTCAAAGATAAAGTGGGGGTTCCTCAGGATGTTCACCCAAAACCGCAGAGGCAAGCTGAGGACACAGGAAAAGACGTGCGTCAGACCATCTGCTTTGAAATCTTGTCATAAAGAATACCTGAAACTGGATGTGACATTATTATAAAAGTTCCAAAAAATTGGCTAAAAAGTTGTCGGACACGATTAACAAACTGACATTGTTTAAATATGACTTATCTTATTAACTACATTTTATTATGAAGTAAGAGATAACTTGCATTTAAAGCCAAAAACCCAAAGTCAAAACATCAAGACGTGGACTCACAGCATGTTCGTATGCGCTAACATAAGCTAACGTTCGCCTGTCGGGCTAACTAGCTTACTATCTTGAGTAGTGACTCAGCGCTATTTTAAAAGTGAAGAACACAACTCAACAAATTATTACTTGTGGAAACACAGGTTACATCAAAACTAGTTATCGATGTTTAAGCTAATGGTAGCATTCAGGACTGCTCTTTATTGGATTTAATTAAGCAGCTATTCAGGGATTGAAAAGAGATGAATCATACTTTTGGACTATCTTTATACTGTTATACAAAAACACACTATATAGAGTGTAAACTAATGCTAGCTTAATTAGCAGCAGGCTACATCTAAAAGGATAAGCTGTTTTCTCTGTTTTTTTATGATTGTAAACTAAATATCTTTGGTTTTTGGACTGTTGTTAACAGAAAATATGTACTTTTAAGACATAATCTGGGACTCTGAGAAACAGAAAGACTGTAAAAATTACACTTAATCTGGAAAATAATCAACAATTAAAAGCTGTTGTTATGCTAATTTAAATCTTTAGCAACAGTCTGTTAGCTAGATGATTTGCTGTTTAAAGCAATACAATGAAACTTACGTTAGCTTTGTGGCTAGGTAGCTAAGCTTATATCTGCTAGCAACAGAAAATATTTCAGACAGGAAAAACTGGCTAAATTTGGGATTTCACACTGGTTAGCCTTTACTGGGTGCTACTATATAGAGTGTAAACTAATATTAGCTTAATTAGCAACCAGGCTACATCTGATCACATCTGCTAGCAACTGTCACTCTTTCATCCAGAAAAAACTGACAATCTGCAGCTAAAAGTTGAGAAGCACAAAGTACAAGAGCCTCCTAATTTGATTGAAGTAGAGTATTATTAAGTTTGTGTATTTAATTACATTCCACCACCGTCAATTTCAGTCTTATCCAGACTTTTTAAGGCTCCCTGACACAAAGTTTCCCCTCCCTTCATCTCTTCCTGCCGTCTCTTCCTCCACAGATCGTAACCCTCCTCAATAATTCACTACATCCGATGAATTTTTCATTTTCCAGCGTATCTGTGTGTGTATTTTCCTGATGATTGACAGGTGAAGCTCAAGGCCAGTTTGAAAGCCGCTAAGGGGAAAAAAAATCAGTCTCTCCTTCTTCTCTTCTTCTCTGTGTTGTCATTTATCCGCCCTGATAACAGATCAGGCTTTTAAGTTGTCTGCTGCCTGGTTTAGCAGTGATGAGGACATAATTACACTTTAGTTTAGCTGATGAGTTTTAACACACACACACACAGCTTGAGAAGCAGCTAAATTATTCCTGTTAGCAGGTTTTCCGCGCAGGTCTCATCTCCAGCTGAGATTCAGAGGAGCTTTGAAGAGAATCGGCTGACTTTGAATCATTTCAAGAATCATATATCAACCAATTTATTGAGCTTATGATCCACGGGAGGCTGTTGGAATGACGTCAAAGGAGAGTTGTCAATGTTTTAGTTTTCTCTTAGTTTACAATATCGAGGATGTAATGTACAAGAACCAAAAGGGCAATTATTACTCAATTTAATATGTAATAAATTATAAATTCAAGGATTTATCAGGAAAATAAACAAATTCACATATTTTCAAGCTTTTAAATGTTTAGAATTGTGTTTAATTTCCACATAACATTTAAAAACTGAGTAAGCGTGTACTTAACGTACCTGTTCGTCTTCCAGATGTGCAGCGTCTCCTCGTCCACGTTGTCGTGCCTCAGCGCCTGCTCGTCCAGGAAGTCAAAGAAGTATTTGACGGCCGGAGGGACGAGGGAGCTCGAACCCAACACGCTGCGGAAGAAGTCATCCACGAACTGCTGCAGAGTGCCCTGAAACACACACACACAAACACAGCATATAAAGCGTTTGAAATTGTTTCCACTTGTTTTCTACACATGATACCTGCACGTCTTTTATCACCTTGGTTCTCCGGTTATGATGAAATTAAGTAATAGTTGGGGTAGAGTGAAAAGATATTGTTGCTGGAGGAGCAGCAATAAATACCCTGTACGTACATTTTTATATCATATCTAGCGAATGACATTATTATGAAATCGTGCGTCTTTCCGACCCCACACACGTGTCGATCATCTGCAGCCGTACCTTCACAGACAGCAGCCTGGTCAGGTAGATCTCCGTGATGGCTTTGGTCATCGCCTTGTCCTTCATGCTGCCCCGCTTCGACTTCACCTCGTCGATTTCATCTGCCGGCCTCACCAGGTGGAAGGTGTTGTCGTCCTCAAGCAGAGCGTTTTCTTTTTATAAGAGAGAAAAAACATGTCTATAAAGATTTCACAGCTTTTCAGGACTTCAGCCCGACATTTACGGAGTAACAACTAACAGAGAGAACACGATAAAGGTAAAATACATAAAATGTCTTCATTAAAATTTCTTAAAACTGAGTTATACATTTCCCAATTATGTTTAAATCCAGATAAATTTGTATTCCCCATGTAACAGGTGTTTGTTTGATCCTCTTGTTTTCAAAATAAAACGTCAAAAAGTGAAGAAAGAAGTCGATAAACTGTTTCGTTAGCTGACGTTACTCGCTGCAACTTTATTGAAATGCCACAATTTTCTGTGAATACTTTTTATTGTATGTTTTGTTTTTAACCTAAACGTCGTTACCTTTATTCTCTGGAGCTGGTGCATGAATACAAACAGAAAAACAGGTTCAGATAACACTGCTCCACATGATTCTTATGTCCTCATATATACCGTGTTGGTCCGAATATAAGAAAGCCCTGATTATAAGATGACCCCTCCTTCGATCTGTTTGTCAGTAACACACTCACACACTCTCCTGTCTCTTGGAAGCGGCCGCTTTGAGGACCACGGTACGATTTTCTCTGTTAGCATCTGTTAGCTAAGACTGTTAGCATTTTTAAGACGTCCTTTTTGGGCTTGTGGCCTTCGGACATTACCCTCTGTGACACGTGTTTCTTGGCTGCTTGACAGTTGTTTAATGACTCTGCTGCATTGATAATTATCTTAAAATCAGCATCATAACTCCGCATCAGTTGTTGTTAACTTGGCCGACTTTGGAGCCTCTTTGTTCCCGACGATCACCGTGTCTCTCCATCTTTTATCCCGCTGGCTCTGTAGCTGCGAGTGACGGCTGGCCTCAGTCATGAGGAGTACACTCACTTTACAGATGAGTAGCGCCGTCTACTGTTCTAAACATAATAAACTAAAATAAGACGACCCCACTTTTTCAGATGTAGGTCTTATATCCGGACCAATACGGTGTTCCTACATATAGTTCGGGAAAAAAAGAAAGTCTAAATCTAGGTTTCTTTGACTTTAAGATGAAACTGAAGATTTTGAACATGAAGTTTTGAACGTAAAAACATTTCTACTGCTACATTTTGTATTTTTCATTTTCATTGTAAAGTCAGAAGCGACTAAATAAGCAGAAAGATTCGCTGACTGTAGGAGAAGCCTGTGTGCCTGTGCGTGTACATACTCTCTTCATAGCTGTCCTGGTGCTGGTGGAAGGACTGTGTGTGCAAAACTCTGGACAGAACCAGCGTGGCGTTGTCCCGAACCTGCGACACACAAATAAAGAGAGAAATTCATCTTGAATCTCTGTAACTGAACTTCACCCACAGTTATCAAAATGCACTTTATCTCACAGCAGCGTTTTCAACAAATGATGTTCTTTAAATGTCAAAGAGGAGGGACCGGAGGAGTGTGAGAGTTTCTATCCAGTCCCACGCTGCTTGACATTTCTCCGAGTCAGTTTTTGGACATTTCATTGCAAAAGAAAAGATCTGAACTCAGCACACAGAAGCAAATTACCCCACCTCCCTTAGAGAAATCCAGTGCACACTTTTATCAGACGAAACTCACGTTGTAATGAGCGAGCGTGTTGAGTCTCTTCCAACGTCCTTCTTTCTGGGACGTCAGGTCGAGGTCGGACAGGATCTGCCCCGTGGAGCCGGGACGCCACTCTGTGGACGGAGAAGACAATCAACTTTAAATGTGTATTTTTCATAACACAAGAGACACAACTGTGATTTTGTCGAGCTTTGTTTTGTGTCTTGTCTGTTGCAAAAGACATCTTGACCTTGATGAGACACCAGATGAAACAGAGGTAATTTATTAAAAACATGGAAAAAAAGTTCAAACAAAAATATAAAATCTTTAAATCTCCCTCTTTGAGTGTTTTTATGTTACTTGTGATTCTATAAAGCATCTATGTATGATTTTTTTCCTCTTAAAAATGCTTAAATATTTTAGTTTTTTGCCACCAAATCTGACTCCGACCCTGCAGTTCAAACACAGACCTCCAGGGGGCGACACGCTCCTGCTTTGTGACCCTAAAAGTTGTTTTGTAGCCTTTCATGACTAACAGCTAAATAAGTATTTTTTACACATTTCAGTATAATAATTGTTTGCGTCTTACCGAGTGCGACACTCTCCACCTTCGGTCTCTGCGAGTACGGCAGATTTCTGTACACCTGATCGATGATCTTCTCCTTCACCTGGAGAAACAGAATGTTCAGATTTTATGAGACAAAGCTGACACGCTAGATTTTATCCGCAATTATTAGCGCAAAATATACCACTGATCACAGAAACACGACAGAGCCATCCTTTCAGGAGGGAGGAGAGCCGACTTCCTGTCTAAAAAATGTTACAGATGGTTTTACGAATAGACGTTTATGGAATTAACTTGGAGCCAAAATTAAAGGTCGGAAACTAAACACACATTACAGAAACATCCGTGTTTTTAAAGGGAATTCAGGATCCTAAAATGTTCAGCATACAGTATAATATATAAAATCAACAGTCTAAAATCTTTGTCTCCTGACGTCAACAACAAACGCACCTGTGAGATGGTGTCACAGTTCAGCACCTTCACTGGAGTCACATCTGGTCCCTCCCCGTGCACCAACACCTGCAGAGTCTGACATCACACACACACACACACACACACTGCCTTTAAGCTCTGGAATGAAAGTAGATGCACTGTGAGCGAAATAAAGAACTAGGATTGCAGCTAACGATTGATTTCATTATTGATTAAGTTGCTGAATTTTTTAGTGTATTTGATGAAATGTCAAAATAAATAGTGAAATACAGCAGATCCCAGTTTCTCAGAGGGAATGATGACGTCCTATTATGTCTGAACATTCGTCCAACACATGAAGATGTTCAGTCTATAAAGAACAGCAGCAAATCCTCACATTAGAAAAGTATGGAGGCCCTGTAGGGTCAAACTGGACATGTTTGAACTTTTAACTGTTTTATTTTTACTGTGATTTGTATTTAATGATCCTCCTGCTTTTAATTTGTTACGGTAGTTTTGGAAGTTGATATATAAATCACTATAAGACTGTATTTTAATGCAGCTCGGCTTTTTTATGGATTCAAAGGAAAACAAAAGAAAAAACAGTTCAGTAAAAACTGTTTTAAAGGTTAAAATTTGCTGTTTTTGCTCAAAAAATGCAGAAACTATTTATCACTAAAATCTACTTTCTTTACATCCATTAAATCATCCATTAATCGTTTTAAATATATTATAATAAAGAAGAATAAGCTGTTTAACATCGAAGCTTTTCTATTCAGCAACATTACAGTCGATGGAAAAACACTGAATATTTAATGACTTTTCTTTCTGCATTAAACTGTTTAAAACATCCACACGTCCTGACTCTGCAGTATTTCATGTGTCCCGTGTGAACTAACCAGTACGGAGTACTCGACGTCGTCTCCCAGCAGCCCCGTGTCGTTCAGCGTGTACTTGGCTTTCTTCATCTTGGCGTCGACCGGACCTTTCTCCACCTGGTGCTTCAGCGCCTTAAACAGTTTGTACAAAGGTTCTCCTGCCGTGTCCTAAAATCAGGACGGAAAACAGAATCATTAACGAGTTTGAATTCATTCTGAAATACACAAACACTGATCGTTAAAGCATTAAGAACGCTCCGTTTGTTTTCACGTTAGAATAAACAAATGTTAAATAGTTTTAAATTTGTGTACAATACTTTTAAAATTGTCTTTGCTGTATTTTACAACTGTTTTTCTGTCTATTTTAAACACTTAAATACATTAAAGTAAGTTTGTTCTGACAGCCGGACATGAAATAATATTAAAAGCTTCCTGGTTTAAATGATAAGGTCGTGTTTTAAAGCCTTCAGACTCCGTCAGGACTCGGTTCAGTTTAAGGCTCAAAATAACAAAATATAAAATGTCCATATCGTGTAAAAACCTGGTCTGCAGCTGAAGCGTGAACACACTTTTCGGTGTGAGAATATTAAATTATAGAAACACTGAACATCAGCACAAAAAAAACCAGCCGCAGCTGTCAGAGCCGACTCTCCTAAAAAGTCCAAATTCGCAGAAATGAAACACAGACGGAGCAGAAAGAAAGAGGAACACGGAGGGAGACGGACAAGAGAAGGTTTCCTGCAGACTATTATAACTGAAGGAGCAAGAGAAGAAGAAAGAGAAGAGGACGAACAGATCGAAGAGAAAGTAGAAAAACACAGAATAATTGAAGCACGAGTGTTACCCTGAGGAACTGATAGAGACAGATGGACATCCAATTACACAGCATCCTCTCCACCACCGTCTCCGACCTACATGCACAACACAGGAGAGGGAAGCATCAGGACGCTGCACAAGATGGTTTTTATAACACTTTAAACTTAAGCTTGTTTGTGATGATGGAACAAAATACACTTTAAATAAATAAATCACATAAATAAACCTTTAAACTTTCTGACACTCAGCTGCATCACGACGTATAAACTGATCTAAACTAAAAACAGCTTCATTCTTTCTGCAGCTTGAAGCTTCTGTGTCAGCATGTGCGAGTGTGGTTGCACCCGTCCCCTCCTCACCTCCTCAGCATGAGTTTGGGGTTCTTGTTCTGCACGTGTTCGTCCATCAGCTCCAGCAGCAGCGTCCTCATGATGTCCGTGTAATACTCCAGCTTTCCGTGCAGCGCCACCGTCAGCAGGGAGGCGAAATAACCCCGAGCCCGGGCGTTAAAGTCCGGACGGCTCTCCAACGTGCGGATGAACTAGAGGCGGGGAAAATGTGGAATTTCAAACTGTCGTGTTAATTGATAGAAGAGTCGTGACAGTTAGGATAAACATTTATAAGAGTGAAGAGACCTCACTCAGGGTGGTGCAGAAGCTTTTTAAATGTTTCTTGTGATCAAGACATTTATGGATATTGTAATACCTTTCTCGACCACTAGAGGCTACCGTGCATCACTACCCCACTCTAGAGAGGACTAAAAACGTTCATGTTTTCTTGCAGATGAGTTTAACTAGGGATGCACGATATTATCGACATGTTATCGGCATCGGCAGGTATTTCATTTCTCTGCTGATATTTTCCACTGATAAATCAACGCTTTCATTCCGCCTAAATGCTCGATGAAAAAGCTCGACGTAATGCCAAGACATTAACTCGGTGCAAGTGTGCCCGCGCACTGGCTGCACCACGCCTCTTCTGTCAAGTACGAAGAAGGGTGCGAGATGTCTGCGGCAGTTTTTTAAAGTTTCCGAAACGGACGGCGAGGTGGATTTTATCTTATGTGTTCTGGGCAACAGGTAAAATTTGCCCTGGTTATAGCTGCTGTCACGACTGTGTCAGGGAGAGAAGCATCCAGTTGTATGAATATTACAGTTTTAATTGAAAGAAAATGTTACAAACAATAAATATGGCATTTTGTACATAACCTAAGTTTAAGTACTTATGTTGCCCAGTGGGTGTGTACATTTTAAAAAACACTGTGTTGTGTTATTTCTGCATCTGCCAGCAGGCCACTACAGTAAGAGTCGGCATGATATCAGCTCCACTACAGGGGAGACTTCATGTTCTCTGCAATCAGGTGGAAAAAAACATAAAATATATCGGTATTGAAATCGGCAATCGGCAGAAAGGGATGGAAAATATCGGAAAAAATCCAGAATCGTGCATCCTTTGTTTTAACTTCTCCATGCATTTTAAACACAACATGAACACTGTATATTGTGAGTCAGCACGTGATGCATCTTTACTGCGATTTCTGTCTTATTCTGCCCAAATGGATCCATAACGAGAAAACACACGAAGAAAGACGGTTTAAAAATATAAAATAACAACTTTTCAATAATTTACAGATCTTTAATTTGTTAGAAAAACACCATCTTATCTTCTAGCTTGAATCTTAATGTAGTGTTGTTGTATCAGGAGGTAAAATCATTAATTTATGTTACTTTAAAGATTATATCTTGCAGCATTTTTCGCCCTGATTATGTAAAACAGCTGATGAGAGACGGGAAATATGTGGAGAACAGAGACGGGGATGACATGCAGCAAAGGGCCGAGGGTGGGGGTCCAGCCCTCTGAGCTGTACCAGCCCGTAACTTATGTTACTTTACATTTATTGTTAGGACATTCTTATAATGCAGCTACAAGCAGCTGCTTCTAATGACAGCGTGTGTGCTCTCCCTCTATAACGGCCTGTTCTGGTTGGCTGCATTCTGGATTCCTTTTCCGTAAGGAATGCTCGAACCTCCGACTGAGACGCAAGGAAAGGAAAAGAGGAAAGACAGAGGAGGGAAGAAGGAACGTAAGGAGACCACGAAGCTTCACACTCACATTGATGAGAAAGGTTTTACTGTTCAACAGGTTGGAGAACTGGTTCAGCGCCTGTGCCACGATGGCCTTGCGGGCTTCTGGGATTTGTAGTTTTCTGGTGATCATGGCGTCATTGGCGCCGTCCTTGGAGGGCAGGAAGAAGTTTCGGTCTGTGTAGTTTTTGTAGTCCAGGAAGGGGATCCGGGCCTCGCTCACGTCGCTGGTGTGGTCCTCCATCTCGATCATCAGATCTGACACACACACACAGAATATTCAGTCATTTATGTCTATTTAAAGGCAAGCGTGTCTTTATATTTATTCTGGAGTATTCTCCATCTTTAATTCTCTTTGATAAAGCCTGATATGTGAAGAGTCTGCTGACCCCCCCCGAGCTCCAAACAGAGCTGTCACATTCAGCCGAAATGATCCACCGAGCTCGCCAACAAGTCCTGAAGGGAAGTTTCTGAAGTGTGAGCCAAAGAGCCGCTTGTGCTGAGTCGTGTTGGCAGGAGCTCAAATAATGGAGATAAAACTGTCAGAAGTAGCGCCGTCATCTAATCTGTGAACGCAACGAGGAACAAGACTCCTCCGACACACTCAGCTGCTCGGCTCGGACTCCGGGAACCTTCATGTGGGTCGAAGCGAGCTCTGAGTTCACCACACGATTCTGATTTAATCGATCAGTCGTGTAACTCTCCACTTCTCAGGTGAGTGTGTACCTGTGAACTCTTTCTTGCAGCGATCTCGGACACTCTCCTCCAGATTCTCCAGCTGGTGTTTCACCTTCTCGTACTCGCGCTCCGCCTGCTGACTCTTCCTCCTGTTAGTGCAGACAGACAGGTACACACATCAGCACACAGGAAAACAAATGTGTCTGCACATATTTCTCGTTGATAATCCAATAAAGTGTTTAAACCTGTAGCAGTAGACGGAGATGGCGATGAAGAGCAGCATCGGTACGATGACGGCCGGGATGATTATCGCCAGAGGAATGTCGTCTTTCCTGGCGTAGTAGACCGAACCCACCATCCACTCGCCGTTACCAAACTTCACCTGGAGAGAGACAGAGTTAAGACGGTGAATTGGAGTCATGTCTAATGTGTCTTCTGCATCATTTTATGCACCTTTGTTTTTATTTCAAGTTGGCATATTTGGTATCTTTGGACACATTTGGATCTGGGGTGAACTTTGGGGATTTAAAAAACACTTTTAAACAAATAACTTGTGTTAAGTTTCTTTCTAAGAAGAAATAAAATTAAATGTAACATCATTAACACGTCTGCTCCGTTATAATATATGGTGATTCATATAGATTAAAGAGGTTAAACTTGTAAGCTAAAAGAATTTCTTGAAGCTAACATCGCTAAATAAGCTTATTTAAGAACTAACTTGGTGAAAGAAAAAACATTAAAACCACAAAGAGCGAGAGATAAGACGAGCTAATGTAACGTAAGCGACAGGGAGGAAGTTTAAACTGAGCCCTGATTATGTCGCTTATATTTATCTACATTTTGGCTCATTTGTGTTATTAAAATGAGCCGAATTAGCTGTTAGCAGTTACTGTTTGCAGTGCACACATTGGTTTACAGATAATTGTCACTGGGTTATTTTGATACTGAAGAAAACTTAAAACGTGCTGATTCTTAAGGGAGTTCTGAATGGGATTTTTTCTTTGATATCCAAGCAGATTTTTAGTCACTTATTTTTGATTGATATGGGAGATAACACCTTAAATTCTAATTCTTGAATGTCTATGTCCATCACAGACCGTATTATGTCGTTTCCTGATGGTTAAAACTCCTGTCTGGAACAATGACTCAAACTACAGCGGAGCAGAGTGAATATAATATTCCTCTCATCGCTGTTCATACTGTCCGAATAGAGCTAATGACTTTGTAACTTTAGCCTCACAGCTGTTTAAACCCCGTCGGTGGACATGTTAGTAACATAAATTGTGTTGTATGTTTACCACGAGCTCCAGCAGGTCGTTGGTCGTGTCTCTGCGCTGGCGTTTGGATCTGGATCTGGGCTGAGACGACGGCGCCTCCAGGATCAACTTATCATCCTGTGAACGTCAACAGGAAGAAGAAGAAGAAGAAGAAGAAGAAGAAGAAGAAGAAGAAGAAGAAGAAGAAGGAAAGAGTCACCAAGATGAACTGAACTCATGTTTACAGCTTTACCCTGGTATCAAATAGAGGTGAACCCTTTATTTTAGAGCCCAGGAGTGACTGTGTAATTGTGTTGTATGATTTAAGGTCTAATAATGTCCTAACTGGAAGAAAGAGACACTGAGGGACACGAGGGAGGAACAGAACACTGCAGCCTGGTGTTTACAGTACTTACAAACATACTTTGCAGTATGTTTATCTATCCTTTCCCTAAAAGACATCACCTTGTTCCTCATGATGCATTCACTTTAGGTATTATGTTTTTAGGAACATCTGAAAACACTTGATCAGAGCTGAAAGTGGAGAGAAGTCCAGCTTTTGTGGGATAAACTCTGCGACTAATAAAACATCAGGTCTGTCTTCACAACCATGACACACTCCCGTATTTCTCCCTGAGCTCTTTACCTGCAGTATGTTGACGGTACATGATGCATCTCCAACATACGCCTGAGCCTCTTTAGCCGTCATCGCCTTGGAGAAACCTCGACCCTGCAGAGCGCAAAGAAAAACAGAGAGTGAACACAACAGGAAAAGAGATAAAGAGTGAGCGTAGGTGTGTTTTTAACCGTCCGTGCTCACAGTGACGATGATGATGCTGGTCTCGGTGATGACGTTCTTGGAGAGCTTGTTGAAGCTGGGGTCGGGGTGGTAGTCGAAGCCCTTCAGGTCCTCCTGCACGTTGTCCAGGTGGAGAACCGTCCTCAGAGACTGAACGTCCAGGCAGCAGTTCACCGGAGGAGAGTCAAACTGCAGGACGGTGTCGTTCTTGGACTTGGACTCCTGGACGAACTGAGAGACACAGGCCCACAACTTTACTGTTTTAGTTCACTCCAGCGGCTCTGATGGTGTTGTTGTTCAGAGTGAGAACAGCAGACAGACACAGATAAAGAGAAGCTGGTGAACAAAGTGCTTCTCTAGCAGCTGAAGAGGCAGATATCTCCCCCGGGAGGTGGCGGAGGAGACCAAAAACAGAGCTCAAGGAGAGATTGGACCTACATTCATCAGGTGGACACAAACATGAAGGAGGGTGTTGCAGCTTTAAATAGTTGTCTTTTTACTTCTCTCTGTCTTTGCACTCCTCTCTCTCTCCCCCTCTTCTCTCCTCCCTGTTCAGACAGACAGCTTTTGATGAAGTGACGATAAAACGACTTCGCCTCCTCTCCCCTGCAGCGGATCTTTCCTGAGAGACTCTGTCACTCGGAGCTGTTCAGCGGTGAAATCGAAGCGTCGCCTCTTTTTTCTCTGCGTCAGGTTCCTGACTCTGTGTCAGCTGGAGCTGCAGACTGATGTACAGCCAGACGATGTTGTGCTTTTACTAAAATATTTTGTTTTGTGAGTTTTTACACGACGTAGTGAGGTCACAGTGACTAATCCATTCAGTTCATCCATTCATTGAATGACATTTGGAAGGTACTCCCTCCAGGCAGGGGAGGACGTAGACGCTCAGCTCAGACGGTGCAGAGCTTTGTCCACGGGACCTTCACAAATTAACAAACATTTTCCATTGCAGCAACTCTCATTTGTTTGCTTATTTGAGATGCATTTTAAATCTATTTAGTTTTTTTTATAAAGAGACAGAGAGAGAGCTTCAGAGCACGCATAGGTGTGGCACTGTCCACAGTGCTGAAACCGTAGACTGTATATAAAGATACACACGTCTATGGCTGAAATGTAGCTTATTACTGGGGAGCGGGGACCCACTAGACTCCCCCGTCGTTTTGCCTTTTTTGGGCGTATAGAAATAAAACCTATAGATTCAGTTTTGACGTATCAGAGCAGCTTTCACGTTAATCAAATGAAAAACTTTGATGCTGCGATGTCTGTTCTTGCAACAGTTAGAAACTGCAGCATCCGCAGCACAGAGAGAAGCAGCAGGCGTCAGAGCGAGGTCACTGTCACATTCGTTTACGATATTTGTTTGGTTCGACAGTGTTTGCTAATTTAAATGTTCTACTCTCTATATTATTATCATCATTATTATCATTATTTGGCTTTTAAGCCTGTGCATTTTTGTTGTTTATCGTCGCTTACAACCTGGAGTTAGGCTTTCTTTTCTTTTATATTCTGTTTTTTTGGATCCTGTTTGAATTAATTTCCCTTTTATCTTGGTTCCAAAGTGTTTGCCAGTGTCACTTTTTTTACTACGTAGGCCTATATTATTTAAACTTTATCAATCTAATTTCTTTGTGTATTTACCACCAAGCCGTCATCCGCCTCGTTGGTTTTGTTTATTAAAGTTCTATCCTATTTAAAGGTTTAATATTGTTTCTTGTTGTTGTTTTCCGTTAAAAATAATAATAAACCAACTTTCTAAGCATTTGTTCTGTTCAAGATAAAGGGAGGACCACAGGTCTGTTACAGCCGACAGGTATACTGAGTTACCTTGAAAAAAAAACCTGAAATCATAAAGCCTCTGACTGTTGGACGGAGTCAGAAAAAAGGACAAAATAAAACCAGTTGAGAAAGAAATCTGACAGAAGAAAAACTTTTCTTTGAAGTGAAATTGAAAAATAGATTTTCAAGCAGAAGAAGAAAAACAAACTTTCTGCAGAGGTGAAACAAGAGCGCGTGTGACACCTGGAGAGGAAACGAAGCACCACTTTTATAGAAATCAAACTCCAAACTCGATTAATCCGCCCGACACAAACACACTCACCTCCACAGGAGAGGTGTTCTGGGAGAACTCGTCGGTCGTGGGCAGGACTTTCATGGTGGCTCTCTGGATCAGGTCAAAGCCGCTTCCCATCACCACGATCCTTCGGCCGCCGCTGAGCGCGCACAAACAAACAAACCAGCACATGTTCAGAACGTTTCTTACCTTTCTTCAAGAAGTCTTTTAATCTTCTGTTTTTACTGTTTTCGTTCATTTAACATCACAAACTGTGTCTGTAAACTTTTACTTGTTAAAAAAGTAGTTTTTTAAAGTGGGATTTAAATACATTAAAGGGACAGTTCACCTTATTTTCAAAGATTCATTTGATGAAGGGAAAAGAGAACATAACTCCTGGCACATGCAAACTAACTTGGTAAAGACTACTCACCAGACAAAGCTGTCCTTGGGGTAATAATCGGTGATCTTGGGGTTCTCAGAGTACTGAAACTGGTCCGGGAGGTGTTTGGTCGTGTTTCTGCCGTATTTAACCGTCACCGTGAACGGCTCAGTGGGCACCTTCGGCACCTTCCCCGTCTTACAGGTGATCTGTTCCTCGAACGACAGGCTGAAGAGGAGAGAGAGGAGGACCGTGAACGGAGGTTTTTTAATGACACAAACAAAATAACCAGATTATTTACGTCGCTTACACTTCGCAGGGAACTCCTCCCACAGTAACGGAGACGTCGTCTTTGGTCGCAGTGTTCAGTTTGTTTCCCTTGATCGTGATGACGGTTCCCCCGGCTGCCGGACCCCTCGTTGGCTCAACAGAACGTAGCTCTGGATCCTGCATGAATAAGATGCGTCATCAGTGCTTTGTACTAAAATTGTCGGCCTCGCTTTCAGGCACTAACTGGAAGACAGGAGGTGGTTAAAACTTCCCAATCACATAAAACAAGAGTAAACGTTCAAACTTATAACAGAGCTCATTGAGCTCAAACTGCCGTCCTGCAACACTTTAAACACATCAAAACACAAACACATTTTAAACTGAAGAAAACTCCCAGGGTGTTTGAGCAGCAAGCTAAAGCGTAGATACTGTAAATAAAGAAATCAGTGTACATGGGGGAGTTGGCTGCAGCTGAAGTCCACCAGCTGCTTGTTCCTGGTTGTGTTCGAGGGTTTTCAACAGCAGGACAAATAAAACAAGAGGGGACATTAATTCTCTTCCACACTGGAGGATAAAGCAGCTTTGAAATTTAAGAAGTCAATCTGTCTGGAGAGTTTAGACGCAGCAGTCGAGCTCCGTGTGCAAAAGAAGTTATCTGTGCTTGTTTGGAAGCGAGCGAAGAGAAAAATAAATAAAGGTGTAAATAAAACAATGTTTTCTAAATCAGCGTAGCACGAGCGAGCGCTGTGCAGCTGCTGAGACGCTCTTAAGCTTTTGGTTTGTTGGTGTTTCAGATTTGTTCTCGACGTTCTGCAGACGGAGAAGCAAACAGCAGAATAAATATCCCCGAAGAGAGACAAAACTCATCACAGGTCTGCCTGGTAGGAAGCTGCACACAAACAGAGCAGCAGCAAAGGAGGCAGCGCTGACTGAAATATATCTGTGAGATGAAGAAAGCTCAGACTGTTGTGTGTTGCAGCTCCTGGATGAAGAAGGCAGAAATCAACAGCCTTTAACTTCTCTATTTACGTGTCGAACTTGCTTCCATGTGCATTAGGAGGTCGTTTCAGCCATTTTTGGTCGTCAGCAGAAGTGACCATATTTGGATGAGAGGGTGTAACTGGAGAGGAGCAAGGGGTTAGCAAATGCTGTGGCCCAAAGCACACCTTGCTTTATGGTCTGTTGGACTCATAGACAGTATGAAAAGATGATCACAGAGGACACTCCAGAGACGGTGCAGGCGGAGATCTCTCTGTGGAGAAGGTTCAGGAAGTCTGTCACCCCAAAAAGCCACCGCAAATACAAACAGCAGAAGAGGGGCACTCCAAAGATGGTTGATGACACACCGGAGGCGGTGCAGGAATCAGCCGAGATGGTCGAGAACACTCCCGAGATCGCAGAGCACACTCCAGAGACGGTGCAGGATTCACCTGAGATGGAGGAGATCTCTCGGTGGAGGAGGTTCAAGAAGTCACCAATACAAGCAGCAGAAGAGGGGGCAGATCCAGGAGTGAACAGTAAAACAACCACGGTTACCCTAAGCATCGAGAACAGTTGATATAAACCTCTTTATACAATAGTTAGTTACAACCAAGCATTCTGATTGGACAAGAGGTGTTTTGATTTCTGTTAATTAACAGTATCTCAGAATTGCACCTGTCAGCAGACAGAAACTCACAAACAGACATAACACAATGTAACTGGTGTGAAACACGTCGACACTCACAGAGCAGCATCAGTGCAGAAGGATGTTTGGTTGTCTTAGCAACAGTCCAGTTCAGAGTTACTGGATGAGTTTTGTTAGTGGAGCCAAATGCATGATCAATAGACTGTGTAAAAAGATGGCCGACATGACAGCTCCCTAAAAGTGAGTCCAAACCCTCTCTATCGCCCCCTGCTGACTGGCTGCAGCATAGCTTATAAGCCCCGCCTCCTCCATGTTAACAGATGGGACATGAGTCAAAGTATAAAATCAAAACACACATCAAAGACATTTTTCTCAAACATGGTTTCTGTCATTATAGTTAGTTCTTATCATGCTGATTTATGTTTATTGTTTTTGATTTGATGCTATAAAAGGGGGTGTGGCCTCATGATTGACGGCTCTGTTGACAAATGGGGCTCCTGCAGCGTTCTGTTCCCGAGCAGCAGAGTAGAGGAGGAACAGCGAGAGGAGACGTCACTAACACTAACACTACAGTCATAGAACTTTCCATCAGCGTGAATATCTGCTTCAGACCGACACAGGACTTGACACTTCATACGATCTCTACAGCACACACTCTTGACACAAATGACGTCACCAACATAAGATGGCAGAGCCCGCTCATGAGTTATTTTAGCTTCAGTTTTGTACAATGAGAGCAGAGTAATTTACTGAATAAATATCACAATGTGTTGAAACTGAAGATTGAGACCATAAACTAAAAATGTTTATGGGGAAGTAAATCAAGACAAAGGTAGGCTCATTTTCTCACAGACTACCAGTGAAGTCGCCCCCTGCTGGCCATTAGAAAGAATGCAGGTTTACAGTAAGGCACCTTCACGTTGGCTGTTTCTACTGTACGCTAACTGATCAGCACCGAAGAGCAGAGAGATACACTTAGCATCCAGCTCTTGGACACAGTGAAGCATGTTCAGGAGCTAATATGGCAGCTACAAAATCTTTAATATTCATCATTTTCAGTAACTATTACTCTGAAATCTCCAAACATTCGGTTGATAATCAAAGTAAACATTTAAAAGCAACCGATCCTCACTTCTGAGCTGCTAAAATCAGAGAATGTTTTGGCGTCTTTACTGCAAAGGTTGCAGATGAATTTACAGTACTGATCGTTTCTCTGTTGGACCACGATTGTCAAATTATGTGAAAATGTTTCCAAGGCAGGAAAATATCACCTACGAATGTTTGTGTGACAATGTTTTTACCCTGTAGACCAACTTTAATAAGCAATCTCCGGCATTTTGACAAGTTATTACATCACAAAGTGGTGAGCAAATTCTCTCTAATATTTCTGTTCTGACAGGAGGACGCAATTTAAGACTTAATCAGGGATGTTTGAAATTAACAGACACACGGCTGCTTAAATAAATGAGTCATTTCGGTCTCAGTTTGCTTTAATTCATCAGTTCAATAAAAATATGAGATGAAAATCTGAGCCTCGACGTAGAAACAAAGCAGAGAATCTTTATTTTCATCATATTTGTTGTTTAAAAAGTGTGATACAGTTTGGAGCAGCGTACATTTGTATGCGAGGGATATTTCCACACATTGCTGCTTCTTCAGGGAGCTGATTTCCCTGCACAACACTGCAGGAAGGCTGTGTGCTTTTTCTTTGTAATGAAGCTTCTAATGTTACTGGGATTTGATCTCCTGGGTTTGAAGTGGCTGTGTCACACAATGTTCTGTGTTGCCTCAGAAACTTTGAGGACGTGTGTAAACAGAGCCTGCAGGTTTCAGGATGACACATTTAACCAGTTTATAAGAGCTCGCTGCAGAAGTTTTAATAACGAGAAGTTTCTGATGTGAGCACACCTGGATATTACATGTGAAGAGGAGAGAGCTGACAGGATGCATGTTGTACTGCTGAACCGGAGCTGTTTTAAAATGTGCACGGTGGAGCTTTAAAGCAGCGTCAGGAATGTGTATCGCTGCTTCTTCATGCTACTAGTTATTAAAAAAACTACGTAGCATATCTTTAAAACAGGAGCAGACAGGAATCATCCCACAGAACAGATGGATTAGTGATTTACGGTCTTAAAGGTAAAACCACATTGGACCTCCACTGACGCGACTCGCGAGCTGTGTCCCAGTCCAGTCCCAGTCGAAGGAGGCAGTCTGCGGAGGATGCTCCAATCATAGCCTGCGCAGACCGTTAAAGCCGAACTGAAATGAGACGGTCGGTCTACCCCTGCGTCACCAAACATCACTTAGCAACAGGAAGCTAGTGGGCTAACTAGCTAGCATAAGTAAGTAACCTATTTTTTTTAAAGATAATTTGTTTCAAGGGCCCTTTCGTTTTCTTAAACATGTGTAACACTAGCTATTCGATTGAGCTGAAACCTAAAACTTTTACATTTTAAAGTGTATTCCTCGGCCGTTTAAAAGTCCGCTATCTCGTTTGAATCGGCGCGCAATGCATCTTGGGATACGGTGGGCCGCGAAGGATGCACCCGATGGATCCTGCGGGTGGCCGCGGAAACGGGGGACGCATCTGTCGGCCGCATCTGCAGGAGCCTTCAAATTGGGACAGCCTTTGACACGCTTCTGTGACGCAATCGGCCTTCGAATACGGCCTTCGAAGGCTGCAGCCCCTGGATTGGGACACAGCTTCTGTCTATACGGCTCTGAATACTTTGTTCAGGGAGTAGGCGGGGCTGTTCTCTCCTACGTCCGCAGCGCGCACCTGCTTTCAAACACGTCGTCATCGGCCTCATCAGGACACTCCTTGTAACACATTGCCCACAAAAGCGCACATTGACCTGATGCAGCCACACACGAGGTTTTGACCTAGTCTTGTTAAAATACATCTGGTTTGGTTGCGATGAAACCCATCAAATTAACTTTGTTATTTGTGACCTACACGTCTAAAAATCTGTCAGATTGTAATAAAATAATATCCAATTCTATCCTACGTACCTTTCTTGGCCTAACCAAGACTCAAAAGGCCAAAAGTTGTTGCAAACCAACCAACCAGACAGACAAAACTAAGCTTACAAACAACAACACTTCTTTTTCCCATAAATGTTCTATTCAGACGTACCCGATAGGTGAAGATGACCTGAGATCTTCCCGTCCTCCCTCCCTCCACTTCGATCTCCACCGCTCCGCTGTGGGTCGGCTCGAACGGGATGTCAGACGGCGGGACTCGCCTCGCCGGGCCGATCTCACACACCACACTGAGGACAGACGGAGAGGAAGGGATTCAACAGGAACTGATGATTTGCTCATTATTTTATCCAATAAACAAGCAACAATTTGGTCTTTAAAAATGTCAGAGAATAGAGATAAAAGCTCAGCGACGCCCAAACTATTTGCACCAAAAGTGTCTGTGATTGTACCTGGTGGAGACGGAGTATCTGTCCCCCTGGTGAACACAGTCCACTCCGGCCACCGTGATCTTCTTGATGTCCTCCTTCTTTATTCCCATGTTGGAGCCTTTGATCGTCACTGAGATGCGACCGTTCAGGGGGCCGTAGCGAGGGATGATCTGCAGAAGGAGAGGGAGGACGAGGCGACAGATTACAGCAAACAAAAAGAACTACATTCAGAGATCTATTACAAGATGTGGCCTGCACTCCAGTGATCAATTTAGTTCAGAGAGAAGGCTGCGGTTGCAACACTTAAAACGTCATCCTCCTGCACCTTGCTTTGTGAAATACATCTAACAACACTCACAATGACGCTCAGTTTAAAAGCCTGCAGAGACCCAATTATCTACAAGCAGTCACCATTTGATGTGACCACATGATGCTTCGAAGCCCTTTCAGCTGCTCTATGTATATAACACTTCTGGTCTTCTTGCCTCTCCGTAAAAACCTTCGAAGCTCTTGACCGAGTCAGCTGCTGGCCAAAAGGAAATCAAGACGCGGCGTGAAACGAATGACTGATGTTCCAGGGAAAACAAATTAAAGTTGTGCAGCGACAGACGGAGAGCCGTGAACACAATGTAAGAGAGAGGAAGACGAGCTCCGCTGGAGAAAAGAGGCGATTGATTGGGAAATTGTCTGTTTGTGAAAAGCTGGATGGATTTTGTTCCAGAGAGAGAATGTGGAAGGTTAGAAATGATTTGAACTAATGCAGCTACTCTCACATCCATCCTAACAGAGGGAGGGGGGTTTTATTCATCCTTTATTCCTCCGTCTTCTCACAAACACTCAGGTGTCACTCTGTTTCATAAAGCAGCCAAAGGTGAAGGTGTTCACATTGTGTGTTGCAGCGTCTGTCTCTACACGCGTGCATCACGTTTCAATAGATTTATACTTCAATAAATGTCACTTTGTTTTTCATAGTCGAACAATATTTAAAGTCTTTATGTAAAATCTGAAGACTTAAAGCTGCTGTGAGGGTTTTTTTGGTGGTTATGAAACAGACTGAAATGAATCTATATGAACCTGCAAAAGCAAACAAGACCAACAGTGACATATGACATATTTTGAATGCCTGTAACTGCTCCTGCGGGGTTAGGTGTCAGTCAGGAGATTAACAGCATGCGGGCGAAACAGCCTTTGTTTACATTTTTCACGGTAACGATTCTCGATGAGTGACATGCTTAAATGATTAAAGAAAGCAGGAGGAGATTTTTCTACTTACACACGTACAGGACAAGAACGGGAAAGAGATAATAGGTACTTCTTTGTCCACAGGGGGCGCTAAAACCGACAAAGGACCTTTAAGCTAAAACTAGAGGCCTATTCCATCTTATTCTTCATATTTCTATATTTATTTTGTCAAGTTTAGTTCTTTTACAGATTTGTATTATTATTATTATTATTATTTAATTATTTATTTGGCCTTTCATGCCTTTATTGAGAGAGGACAGCGTTGGAAACAGGCGAAGAGAGTGGGGGATGACACTCAGCAAAGGGCTGAGGCCGCCGCATCGAGGACTGTAGCCTCTGTATATGGCTGCTGAGCTAAGCCGGCGCCCAGATTTGTATTATTAATAAAAATGTAATGTATGAATTATGATCTACTAGTATAAAGCAGGTTATAAAACATTGTATTAGCTATAAAATAAGCCTAACTTTTATCGTATGCAACACAAAAAATTATATAGTTGAATTATATTCTATAAACTATCCATCTATCTTCTATGCTGCTAATCCTGTTCAGCGTCGTGCTGGGACTGGACTCTATCCCAGCTGTCATTGGGCGAGAGGCGGGGTTACACCTGGAGTGGTTGCCAGTCAATCACAGTGCTGACACATAGAGACAGACAACCTTTCACGCTCACTTTCACACCTACGCGCAATTTTAGAGTCAACAATGAAGCTAACGAACGTGCTGTGAGGCAACAGCGCTGACCACTGCACCACCATGCAGCCCTTCTACTATACAAGAATGTAGAAATACTCTGTTTTAAGCATCCATTAAAAACACTTACTCAAGCTAAAATGCTAAAGTATTAGCATACAAAATTACTGAATTATATTTACAGACAGATTAATGTAAATATCACTTTAGTTTTGATGCTGGACGAGGTGAAAGTGGCGGGTAGCTTGTGAAATCAGCCCCATCTTTTTTGATTTGAAACCTGCCATATTAACCTGCATGAAGGTGACCACTGACACATCATGAACATCATGAATATCCAACAGAAGCTCCCTGCACATAAAGAAGCTCACACTGTGTTTGATACTTATTTATAAAAGTATGTGGGCTCATGTTTTTGAAATGACTCACATCGGTGATTTCCGGGTTCGGGCACTGAGCCGGCTGCGGTGACGGGCAGAGCTCGCGGTAAACACAGGTGCGTGTGGCTGCACACCAAACACACTGGTACTTGGCGTCGGCATGTTTACACAGACTGCAGTCTTCTCTTCCCACTGAGCAGTTATACAGCACGACTGTCGGAGAGACGGAAGGAGAAGAAAAGAAGAGAGGTTAGAGCTTATTAGCATAATTCAGCTGGAACTGAAATGGAAATAAGAGACAAAAACTCAAACAGCGTAATAACTGCACTTTCACACTTTTTTGATTTGAGTGAGACTTCCTGTGTGTGTGTGTGTGTGATTTAAATTGTGTGTTTTTGTACAAGTGACACACCAACCTGTCAGGGTGCTGTCAATCTTCCTCTCAGTGTCTCTGTCTTTGATATGGAAGGATACGTTCACCTCCTGCTGCTTGTCATAAGAAAACTGCACAAACACGCAACACAAACACACACAGTCATGTTTTCATCACTTCAGGGGACTCTGCATTAACTTGTATTCATTTCCTAGAAACTTTACCAATGCTGCGTCTGAAATCTCACACTACACACTACAAAAAGATGATTTAAACTATTTTCAGCACACTTTTTCTGTCAGTAAACAGTAGTATGTATTTTTGTTATATCATGTCAGCTCCTGAGCGCCTCCCTGCAGGTTGGAGATGGTAACCGCGTGTGGCTTGCAACAACTTAAACTTTGCGTCTACACACGATGATTTCACCAAGTAAAAAACATTTTAGAAAGTTAGTTGGAGTTAATCTGCATATTAAAAACAAGGACAAGGACTTAGTGTAAGTCCTTGTCTGCTGCATCTGTTGGTTCCCCGAGGCATCTGCTATTCATTTTACAAACACTAATTAAAACAGACACTAAAAACAATGATAGGAAGTAATTAGGAACAAATTGACTGAAAAAGTAACCAAAAAAAACCCAAGTACGTGCAGGTACTCGAATCGTTAGAAAAAGGGGCTAAAAAAATCTATCATGCCTGCAAAAAGTTGCAATGAATTCAATCTTTATAGACCCAAGCTGCCTTTCATGTTGTTGTTGTCACAGCTGCACTGCATTCTGGGATTTTTATGCCAGCGTAGGTTCAAATGCTTGAATAATGAACGGTATGCATTTTAATCTTCACGCTCAATTTGGTTTATTGGCGTTATGGGGACGGACACCCAGAAGGATTTTGTGTCCCCACAATGTCATAGTGTCCTCCCATCATGAGTAATGTGTTTACATTCACACACACACACACACACACACACACACACACACACACACACACACACACACACACGTACCATTGAGATCACTGAGGACACCAAAAATCAAAGACTGTAAGTAACAACCATCATAGCAAAACTTAATTCTTCTAGAATTTTCTCCAAAAAGTATGCATTTTAGTCTTCACACTCAATTTGGTTTATAGGCGTTATGGGGACCGGCCCTCAAAAGGATGTCGAGTCCCCACAATGTCATAGCGTCCCCACATCATCAGTAATACATGTACATGTAAACACACACCTACCATTCATCGAGCTTGCATTTAACACAAAATAACACCAAATTCCCTTGCATCTTACGAGCTTTGAAAGTAAGCACATGCATAAACACACATTCAGAAACACACACAAACACACACACTCCTGAAGCCATAAATCATAGGAGGCTTTTCTTTAGAATGTGTGTGTGTGCGTGTGTGAGGAGAAATAGCGGGAGATGTAAGGAGCATCATGTAGAGACAAATACAAGAGATAATGAGAGGAGAATCAGCAGTGCCACACACACACACACACACACACACACACACACACACACACACACACACACACACACACACACACACACACACCACACTCCTTAAGCGCATATTGGCAGTCTCAGACTCAGCATGAGGTGAGGATCAATAGAGGCAGAAAAGTGGAAAATCTGAGGGGTGTGTTAGAAAGAAGAGAGAGAAAAGTGACACACACACACACACACACACACACACACACACACACACACACACACTAACTAATCTAGCTCTTCAGTGACTCAGGAAAAATCCTTATGTTGCTGTGTTAGCCATTAGGAGGCGCCACCAGACACACATGGGTGTTTGTGAGCTCAACGGTGGAGGAATTGAAGTCAAGTGCTGCCCTTAAAGACTTCATACATATTTACATACATATATACACACTATACACACAATGAAAACCAACTGGCAGAAACAATTTTACTGTCCAATGAGTACTTTGTTGATATTTTCTGCATACTGTTACTTAGGTAAGGTTGTGACTGCTTGTAGTGGAGTGATTTCACAGAGCTATTGTTCTTCTAAGTAAGGGTAATAATATTTCTTCCAATACTGAAGCTAACATAATAAACAAGTGACAGACAAATAACACTAAAAACTATTAAAATATATAAACAACAAGTCAAAATCAGCCACTTTAAAAGAAAATAAAACAAAAAGAAGTGAGCTTTAAACCTTTTCCGAATCCCAATCATTTAAATTTACTCTCAAATTAGCTGCTAATGATTCCCTAATTGTCCAATTATCATTAATGATACACTCTCTGATTTTGTTATAACGCCTGGTAGCGTTCAGAGCTGAGCTCTGGAACATAAACAGAGAGGGTGGAGGGAATGAAGGCATTTTGCAGGGCAGCTAAAAAAGGAATCAGAGAGTGAATCTTAAGTGGTAAAATGGGCTTAATTGAGGTACTTTGATGCAGACGGAGAAAACAAATAAAACTGCACTGTACAGTCAAACTGGGTGATTACTTTCTGTTTTTATCTCCTCAGTTGCTCCGATTTTAGATACAGTTATTTATAAAAGCTACGACGTCATGGATGTGCTTTTAATACCAGCTGTGGTGTAGCATCCCAAATTCTGTTTTCTGCCCTGTGACTCAACTTGTAACACATTTAATCTGCTCATGTTTCATATAACAGAATATGAAAGTCAGTTTGTTATATGCTTTAAGAATTGCTTTATTATTGCTTTATTATTGCGATTGTCAAATGTTCAAATATAACCGCCTGACAAACGCTTTCGATTGATTTACTGGCAGCTTTATTGCTCATTGATCGACAAATATCAAGAGTGAAAACGCACTATTTTGGCAATAAAATTAATTCATACTGTAACGTGAATATGTTGTTTACATCTACCCTTTGTATCACATTAAATTAGGTTGACTTGTAGGTGTCCAATTTCCTTTATACTGACCTCATAACCGGTGAATTTGAACTTTGACTCCTGCACCTGTCTGACTTCTTCTGTATACTTCATCAGCTCAGTCCCGATGGTGAACCTCTGGCCCTGGACATAGAAAAGGACATTACTTAAAGCCCATAAAGCATGTGGTGAGAGTGTAAATGGTAAGATGCTTATTCATCAGATCTCACCTTGTAGATGTCCAGGTTTCTTCCCTGGAAGCTGATGGGGATATCATAACCCACGGGGATCAACAGCGGCTCCGGAGACTCAAACTGAGGACAACTGCCAGGCTTCATTTAAGACAGAAAGACGGTTAGAAGCGGAAATGTCACGAGTAAAATAATATCAGCCTAAGACAAATTCAAGTATTTTTAGTATTTATTGTAAACCTTAACATCCCATCAAACAATGTTTTTCCATAAAGTTAAAAAATGGCTGTCACAATTTTCTTAAAAAATACAGTAACATCTTTAAAAGTCCTGCTTTTTTTGACCAATTGTCCATGTCCCTAAAATGCTCAATTACCTTTGATATAAAACAGATAAAAGCAGCCATAACTTTGAGTAAGTTACTCAATTTATTGTCCTCACGGTTGTGCAAAATTAAACGTATTAATTCTCTGGGAACCACGATTAGCTTCTGTCGTAGCATTGCTAATATTATTTGCATCTAAACACAGAAAGTCAAGTATTAGAAATGTTTTCCAAGTTTTTTAGACTTGGAAACTTTTTACAAAAGCATAAAAATAATACAAAAGAAAATGTAAAATATTTTCTACACTACAGATAAACTAAAGACGTTACCTGTTGCGGTTTAACGATATGACTTCCAAACACAGCCTCGTCCTCGTCACTGCAGATGCGGCCCTGAGCGTTCCACTGACAGCCCCATTCACTGGTCACACAGGCGATACACCTGAAGACAGAACACACTCTTAAGATGTGTGTCATTCAACTATGCGTGTTTCTATGTGTTTGTGTCTTTCCATCTTACGGTGTGTTCTGGTTCTTCCTGACTGTAGCAGCACAGTTGTAGAAGTGATAGTCTCCAGAGGCCACCATGATTTTTTCATTCACAATAACCTTGACTGGGACGGACACATAGTCTAGGAAAGGATAAAGAAATACATCAAGAATGATACTTCAGTTACAGACATAAAACTGAGAAATGTGGTCCCTCAGTTTAGTCTCACAGGCAATCAAGGCAAAGTCAGGCTGGCTGTTTCCCTGTGTTAACAGTCTTTTAACTTTGCTAAGCTAAGCTACGCTACACTTAGCAAACTTTTAGCATGTTTAGCTTTATATTTAGCGTACAGAAATGTATAACACTTGTAAATAACTATAAGAAAGAAAGATTACAATATTTGATTGAGTATAATATTGAGTAAAAAATAAATAAAAAAGGAGTTATGTTCAAATCTTCCAGACGCCAGGACAAATGCATTTGTATAGCACCTTCCAACAACATGCACGTCATTCATGAGTGAACCTACCCTTCCCTTCTAGAGTGGGTGGGATATCCACAGGATCAGGCGGCAAACAGGTGACCTGTATATGGTTGTGTATATCCATCACGGCGTCATTGCTGTGATTTCCAAAAATACACTTCAGCTTGTCAGACTGCTGGAGTTTGGGGAGGGTGGGGATGCTGATCTCAACCTAAAGGAAGTGCACAAGAGTGGAATTAAAATGGGATACGAAGGACGACCAGAGGGAGGGTTAGGAAGAGGGGAGGAATTAGAGAAGTTTTTATTTTCACCTCACACCTCAACAGTGCAGAGAGATAACTAAATGAGATGTGTGAGCTAAAGTCCAAAAGTATCAGTAAGTTTTCCAGCATGTTGGGTTTGATCTTTTCGTGGGATTTCTTGGCGACAAGACATTTATAGCATTGCACAAGTTTTTACCTTTAAGGTTGTGGTTTATTCAAATATTTCTGTTAGTTTTATTCAGCAATATGTCATAAATACACCTGATTACAAAGTCCCTTCGTGGGGAATTGTTGTTCCTTTTGGAGACGAAACCGAAGTCCACATAACATCAGTCATAAAACTCAACTAGAGTTGGTTTCAGGTTTTAGAGAATATGATATTTTAGTGGTAGGGTTTGGCAAGTGGCGGTTATGGTTAGGGTCAGTTTCCAGGAAATAAATTGAATTCGATGTAATGTCCTCTGAAGGGATGGAAACAGGACTCTGTGTGTGTGTGTGGTGCAGTTGTAATTACTATTCAACTCTTCCTTTTCAAACATCAGCTCCTCATTACTCCTCGCTGACCTCAACCGTTTTAATTTCACCACTAAAGTTTTAATTTCAAACTTTTTGATCTCAGGTAACAGAGAAGCTCCCCAATGAATTCACCAGAGACTTTCTCCTCGTTTTTAAGAATATATAACAGCACGAGTCAAAGCCAAAATCCAACTGATTTAGCGGATTAAAAATCACAAACTAAGGCCTGCAACAGAGACAAAGTCCCACACTCCCTAATTAAGATGTGCAGAAGATTCATTTATCTGGGCCCAAAAGTAATTCTGCTGTCTGCTGAGGTCAAACTTAAAGAGTCGGCTGTTCAGAGAAATATAACTTTAGGTTTAAGATTTAAAGGTAATGAAGTCACAATTAAAACACTTTACAAAGTCGTATTTTATTTGCATTTCCAAACCAGAATTTCTGATTGCTTATTTCTGCTTGCAGTAGTCTTATGAAGTCACAACACAGAGCTGCAGACTTGAGGACTTTATAATTAACTTGACGGCAGACCTGACCCTGTAAAGACTCGACTTAATACTTCAAAGCAAAATGTAAAGAAATAGACAAAGCGCCTTCATTCCAAACATTCCAAACTGTAATGTACTAAAAAAAATGCCAATTCTTTGAAATGATCGGCAGTCAAAGCCCTGAAAGACGTTTAAATTACTATACAACAACTTGTGACCTTAACTTAACCTGAAGGCTGACATTTGACCTTATACCTTACTTTATAAGGACTTAAAACTCCACTTTAACTTCGCCAAAGTGCTGATGAACTAGACAATTCTAAAACTACTCACACAGTTGCACTACTAAAGATTCAACTGCCTACTTCTATTAGCATATTGTTTGTTAGAACCTGACCTGATTGTAATTATCAAGCATACACAATGTTGTTTTGCTGCTCGCTCGTGTCTGATGGGGACGACTGTTACTAAAATCACCAACGTTACAATCTACATACAGAACACATTTCTGTCCTCACATCAACCTCAGCAGCTTCTATACCTCGTTTAAGAGTTTGTGTTTGTCTACAAACTCAGCAATATGCATAAATATTCACTGTGCACAGATGTCCACATGTGCACCTTTAAGAGCAGTAGTCTTTTAAGAGTAGAAATGCATGATGGGAGGGAAGGTCAGCAGACTTTCATCAGTCTGCACATCTTGAAGGATAACGTGTCCCTTTGATCAAATCCTCATTAATTCAGAAAGTTCAGCTTTCAGGTTCAGTTCAACTGGCTGCTACAGCATTTCAATTCTGACTGTTCTTCTGTGAGAAACTGGTTTGCTACATGCTACTTTTATTTCTGTGTTAGCATTATCTATTAGCTAACTGTGTGAAAATGTGGGGTTACAGGTTAGGATAAGAAACAACCTTGCTCTCTGTTATCACTGCATAGTTGGAAGCTCGTCCTGGTGTGGAGGACATTTTTTATGGCCCTTTGGAGGACAGTCAAAAGTCACAGGAAGTACGGGAAAGGGAGGGTGGGGATGACTTGCACAAAAGGGCAGAGAGGTGGAGTCCAATCTGGGACAGATGTGGCCTGGACTCAGAGCCTGGTTGCTAACTGTTTACTAACAAGCTTTAACCTCTATATTTTCTTCTGTTAGCATCTAGGTAGCCATCAAGTATACATTTGAAGTCAGTCAGAGACAGCCAACTTTTGGAGCTAAAGTTAGCTTAATTTGCTAGCTAGGACTCAGCCTCTGGTTGCGTACTGTTTGGTGGGAACAAGTTAGCTTTATTATCTTGTGTTAGCATCTATGTAGCTATCAAGTACATTTGTAAGGTCAGAGACAGCCAACTCTTAAAACTAAAGTTAGCTTAATTAGCATAAAGCAATGGGTGATAAAATCTGCCAGCGATAGCTGTGATTTCAGGGGGCAAAATCCAGAAACCTAAGTTGAGGTACCATTTTTATTTTTATTGAAATTATACAGAATTTTGGTAGTAAATCTGCCACTTCCCTAGCTTAATTTGCTAGCTAACAATGGGTGTTAAAATCTTCAAGCGACAGTTTTGAGAGAGAGGTTGGGGATGATGCACAACAGGGCAGAGAGCAGGAGTCCAATCTGGGGTGAATGTGGCCTGGACTCTAGGTAGCTGACACGTACACACTGTCACCCAGAGACAGCCAACTATTGGAGCTAGCTTAATTAGCTGGCTAGCAATGGGTGATACAATCAGCCATTGATGTGATTTCGGGTGACATCAGATCTAAAACTCTGTGTATAAATCAAGTATTTTCTTGTGTTAGCATCTTTGTAGCCCCTGACAGCGAACTACTGGAACCAAAGTTAGCTTGATTAGCTAGCTGGCAACAGATGATAATAAGTTGAGTCACCATTTTTCAGAAATCATACAGAGTTTTGTTGTAAATCTTCCACTTTTATCACAGAAAGCTGAATAATTACTCTGCTAGAACAGAGAGCCTTTAACAGCAACATATGACTCAACATTATTTAGCAGTCATCAGGGAGCAAATCACATCAGACAACAGTAAAACTGAAATTTTGGTAACAAAGTCAACAATGACAGACAGTGTTGCTCTGAACCTAATTGAAATCAGCACTGTTGGTGCTGCGCCTCATGTGTGAGTCACCAAAACAAGGTGTCATCAGCAGTTTCTGGGTGTTGGAAGGAGACATTATTTCACTTTATGAGCTGATTCAGCGAGCTAGCTACAGACTTGTTTGTCAGAGCGACTGTCAGCACAAACAATACAGACTCAGTGCAATAAACATCTGGCTCACACCCAATAATTGTAAACTCTAATGTCACTGTGCATTATAAACGTCTTCATCTCTTTGTAACATCCCCGAGGGTCCCCGGAGGGCCACGCACCAGAGGGTAAGAACCTGTTTGAAATGCTGCTGACACAAACACACACACACACACACACATACACACACAGCCCTCCAACTTTCAGGAGGTTTGCCTGGTTTAAATTAAGCCGAGCTAAGCACGAACTGAATTTAGCTCAGGGGGAATCCAGGGAAAGACTGGAAGAAATATGCATGTTAATTCAGATCCTCTCTCTCTCTCCGTGTCTGCTCACCATCTGTGTCTTCCTGCAGCTGAGGTTCGGCGGGTTGAAAGCCTGGATCTGGACACACTGCTGATTGGGCGACCACTGCCAGGTGTTCTCCTCCGCTGACCTATTACAGTCCTGCTTCCTGGTGCACCTGTGAGTCAAGGAGATGGAGACTGTTTGTTTACTTGTATTGATTGAATCATTAATAGTACGGCCACAACATTTGTAGCTAAAGGCTTAAAGATGCTACTTGCAGGGCTAGCTGTATCTTGCTTGTGAGCTAACTGCTAACTATGACGGTTAAGAGGCTTTAGTTGATGAGTGTGCATACATCAAATATAACAAACAACCAAGCAAATGTAGCACAAATAACCAAACTGTTTATTGTGTTTAAACCGACTTCGTTAGGGGAACATTAGGAAGTAAGTCTTGTATTTTACATGCAAATTGAAAAAGTTCACACAAACTAGTGGATGGAAAAGCACCAAATGTTTGTTGAAACCTTTATACACACAGACACGCATAAACGCAGTGACTCACTTTCCCTCCAGGACACACCAGCCGCAGTACGGATCCTTCATCGAGACGCAGGAGTGGCAGTCTGTCTTCAGGTGGCAGGCCTGGACGGGCACTTTGGTGATCTGCGTAGATAGGACAGGCTTTTATTGTGAAAGAACGGTTGTCGTTAACAACAACAAAGGTAGCCCTTTGAAAAGGACAAAAAATTAAAATTAAAAACTGATAATAACAATGAACTTGTGTTCATATTAGCATAAGCAGCACGAATTATACCCAAACTCCCGTTCAGACAGATTTACTTACCATGGGAATTAAGGGGCTTTTATTGTTAGATACAGGTAGGTGCTGGTGTTGTATTCTTAGTGCAATTTTAGTATTTTGGGGATTTTGGCAAATTTGCACCATAAAAAATATGCCAAATTTACTATAAATACACTGTAAAACCGTAAAACAGTCTACCTTAATAAAATAAGTGAATTAGCAGTAACTCAAAAATGCTAGCGGTAGCTGGCAGCCTACGGTAACACTGATTGTTGTAAGGGCGGCTGCTGCAATGGCGATCATGACGGTTCATGTCCATTAAAAAATCTGAAAAAAAACCCCATAAAATTTAACATAAAAATATGAATATAAAATATTAGCATCAATTAAATCCAATATAATGAGCAGGGGCGTTTCTAGGGGGTGGCCTGGGGTGCCATGGGCCCCCCTTGAAATCTGATTGGCCACCCCAAATGCCACCCCATAATCCTAAAGTATGATTGTCTATCTGCCTGGTCAGAGGTGGGACTTAAGTTCAAATCAACTTATTGGGCAGTGTAGCAACTGGCTGCTAATAGCTTAGGTGACTAGTAACCTGTTGCTAGCAGTGATTTACAGATACTTAATTCTTTGACTTTTGGAGATACATCTTATTTTTTGAGTCCCTAAGGAACAAAGTGTGGAAGATTTTTATGGTGCCACTCTGCTGTGTGTTTTTTTAAATAAAAAAACCTATACACAGGAACGTAACATCTACATGATACCCGAATGTAAGTAGTTAAGGTAGATATAAGTGGATGTCCCCCCTGCATAAATCAGTGCCCTAGTTTGGCCACCCCAGTCAAAAAAGTCTGGACACGCCCCTGGTAATGAGGTGTGTCTTATTGTCCAAGTGAGTGTTAACATCTGACATCGATTTGAGACACTGGGTCACATGACATGGAAGCTATTGAAAGAAACTATGTTAAAGATGTGCTTAGTTCTGAACTGTCTGGCTCTGCATGATGTGTCTGGTTGGACATGAGATATCCCCTGCAAGTGTAAGTCAAACTGAATGATGTCTCTGTAAACATCTGATGGAGTTCTGACCCTGAGGAGGAGTACGATTTTAGACTCCCCTCACGCAGCATCTTCACCTCCCCTTCACCTCTCCTGCACGCTTCTTGAGAGGCTTTCTCTGCGTTAAATTACCAAAGAGACAAACAACCGAGGAGCAGAGTGAATATTTCATTCCTGAAAACCCCCTGTAACTTTAATCCCGCCCAAATGGGGCCTTAAGACTGACACAAGTAGGCCTGAATGGATCTGAGGCTGACGGGCTGCGTCTGATCAGTGCTGTGTTTGTCTGCAGACAAAAAAAAAAGAGGTGATGAATCTGGGATCCATTTGGGACATGTGTTCTGGTTTTTCTGTTTTTGTAGTTTTACTTTCACAGCTGCCAGTTTTGATGCGCTGCCTGGATGATGAGTCACGTGTTAGGAGTTACACCCAAGATTTGTGATGCATGCAAGTGTTATGTTGAGTTTTGTACAGTTGGAGAGCGTTTCTCCTCAGCTTGAATCCAGTGACACGAACCAAAACTGCATTTTCCTTTCGCCCGATGTAATATATTCTTGTTTTTCAGCAGGGCACATCTTCTAACCAGATGTGGAAATAATTTTCCTCCCTGACAAGGAGGAGGACGGCCTAATAGATTTAAATGAGCAGATGGAACAAGCTCGAGTGTCGTCACTCGGCTCGATCAAAGTGAATTGCCGCCTCTTGAAGTGCATTCAAATTAATTCATTTTTGAAATCAATAACATCAATTTCACTTCGGTGTGGCGGCAGAGAACGATGGGGATGAAAGATGAAAGGACAAAGGGGAGAGAGAGACAGATGAAGAGAAGAAGGCAGAGCGGGAGACAAAGAGAAAGAGAAGAGTGAATAAATCAATGGCTGACTTCTGTGCGGTAATGTAGACGGATGTATTGGTGTTAGTCGACGAATGAATAAATGATCAAATAAGACAGACAGAATAAATGAAAGACTCCTGATGGATGAAAAGGAGAGGAGGAGAAGCAAGAACAGTCCCTGGGCTTATTTATGTGGCGACACGGAGGTGTTAGATGGATGGAAGGAGTGAGAAATGGATTCTGTGAAAGGAGAATAATCAATTCGTCCGAGTGTGAGTGAGTTTGACCTTCTTCTCGGTGGTGATGTACAGGTGTTGCAGGCGGGAATCGAACAGCAGGTTCTTGTTGACCTTGTCTCCGGTGACTTCGCGGCCGTACACCTCTGGATGAGCCGACAGGTGCAACTTCAGCACCTTCACAAACACAAAAAGTCCATTAACACACGCTGATATTCATCCTGCAGCCTCCTTTGTGCTCGATGAATTCGTCTTTTTCTCAGAACAAAATATGAATTTACAGCAAAGGACACAGAACAGACACCAGATACAAGAGGTTTATTTTTGTCTAGATTACTAAGGACAGAGCTGAGTCACAGGTTAGATTATTCCACATCGGTAAATATGCACGACAATGATAATGGAAATCTAGAACATAGACTACAGTGTGTGTTTAAAGAGAAATTAAACTTCTTTGAGTTCACTTTGTGAAAATGTTCTTTGCTGTGAAAATGTGTCAAAAGAACTAAGATGAAACAAGACGAGGTCAAAAGGTCGAGGTATGTATCAGGTCAATGTTCGCAATGTGTTACAAGGACTCTCCTTATGAGGCCGATGACAACGTGTTTGAAAGCAGGTGAGTGCTGCGGACGTAGGTGAGGACAGCGGACGAGCAGCGGAGGAGCAGCCCCGCCTACTCCCCGAACAAAGCATCCAGACCCGTATAGACAGAGAGTCAAATATGCTCCATGATCCGCCATTGGGATGACGCAACTCTCTCTGTCTATGGCTGTGAAAGTACCGTAAAATTTGGTGCAGACGCACGACATTTTAAAAGTGGGCTGCGTCCTACAAACCAGTGCGACTAATATCCCAGTCTAAAATTAGGTATTTTACTGTGTTACAGTATTTTACCCAGACGGCGCTCTAATCTAAATTCCAATATCAATCTGGTCCTCATTTCCCATCATGCCTGCTGCCTCGTGATGACAGAGTAGTTTGTTAAGTTTGATTACTCTCTTTTCAATACCAATAATATAAATATTCACCAGACTTTACACCTTTGATATTTTAGTTTTAGTTTAGAATTTTATAGGAGTTATAACGTGTATTTTATCTGTGTTATTATGATTCACATTTTTTGGGGGGGTTCATTATAGTTTCCATTACGCACTTGGGCGTGGCTTCACAGTATCTGTACCTGTTAAGCTGTGCGGTGGAAGGAAGACAGAGAGTGAATGGGCTTGGACATTTTCTATTTACTGCCATCGCCATCGTCATCACCAACGCCAGTACCAGCACCAAGGACAGCACCAGCACCGGCGTCAGCATCAACATTGTTTTTAAAGCATTTTTTGCTATTTTTTTTTAGTATCTTTGATCGTCTTTTTGTTTAATACAAAGTGAAAACTTTCCAGGCCATTGAATATGTTAGTCCACTTGCGCTCTTCGCAGAATTTTACGATCTACAACGTTTAGTGTAGTGAGCCAGCTTACGATTTTTAGCAACTCAGAACAAGATTCCCATTTTTTCTGGGGTAGTGTAGCGAAATTTCAGCTTACACCAATCTTTTAATGACGTAATATTTGAGCTATGTTGATTTTCTTGGTGGAGCTGGTCACAGGTTAAGAGGACTGAAATCAACATGGTAGAACTTTGAAAATATTGTTTTATTATATAAATATATCATTGAAAATATGAACCATCCTTTCCTGATTCTTTACAAGAAAAAGAATGAATAGAAACTGTCTCTAATTACACAAGTTAAATCCTCACACATGCCAAAGCAAAGAGGGAAACAAAGAGCAGACAGAGTGGTGACCTAAGAAGTCAGCCTGGGCAGTCTTTACCTCTCCATTGGCGGTGCCCAGGAACGCCACAGCGTGCTCCGTTTCCACAGCAACAGCCACGGCGGTCATGTGAGTCCCTCTGACCAATGACGTCCTGGCTGTAAAGGCGAACTCTGCCTTGCTGGCCAGAGGGGAGGGCAGGAACTCGGCTCCACACTTTAATATTTTAGCCATGTTATTCTGAAGGAGCAGCATAAACATTCATATTAATATAAAAGTATCGACTTGTTGTCAATGTGTAAGTCTCTTCTGTTTCAGCCTCTCTTTATCTCCGACACACAGGCAGATTCTCTCACCTGATTAGTGTCCCTGCACAGCTCCTCGGACTTGGAGGAGTAAGGCGAGTAGACAGCAGCCCTCCCGTTAATGTTACCGTTGTTGCTGTAGCAGGCATCTATTATCTCCACCAGCTTCTCATTAATAGAGCGCAGAGGGTACATACCTGCAATCAGGAGCAAAAACACCATGAGTACCTACCTTCATACTCTGTTCTATTTAACACCAATAAACAAGATTAATGATACATCTGAGACTGTTTAATGGAAGAATACTGAGCAGAATCCTCATTAACAGCATGATGTTGTAGAAAATTATAAAATCTTACTTTTTATGTATTGATTGATTCTTATCACATTGTTTTATTCTATTTTATTGAACTGTTTTTATTCTTTTAACCTACGTCTGGTAGGAATTTTTACTTCTGGCGTTTTTTAATTATCTTCATTATTTGCTTGTATTCCTTTGCAGCACTCTTGTTTCTTGTTTTATGTCTTGTCTAGATTGTCAAACTGTGTTGGATGTTTCGACTCTCGACTGCGAAACTAGTTTACCCTTGGGTATCAATAAAGTAACCTGAACCTGAACCTGAATTAGATAGATAAGTACGTATATGAGTGGTAGCCATCTAAAACTTGGCAATATTAGGCTTTTGTATCACAACAAGTGATGCAAATGCTACAAAGATTTGCAAATGTATCACCACTAACTTTGCCATACTGTTGTGATAATATAAAAGGGGAGGGATACGATAGAGGATAGAGGATACGATACGCGATACGGTACGCGATGTGATACGTGATGCGATATGTGATGCAATACGATATGATACGATACACGATACGATACGTTACAATAATAATATCATGATACAGCGATTCTGCAATAATTGATAAACTGCAGGACAATCATATAACAATCACGATATCTGATTATCTTCTTCTTCCGCCAATTAATTGCCGTTTACGTTACCCTCATTCACGTCATGAGCACCACCGCAAGGAGTCATGACGTAGTGACGCGGTGAGTCAAAATCACAGGGAAATCTGTTCAGAGCACCGTATATGTGTAAATTAAAATATCGACATTTGGCGCCAGTCGAACGTAAGTTGTAATGCACGAGACAGGACGACGATATATTGCCGTATCGATATTTAGTCCCTATAATATACCCGTTCAACCACACCAAATTATGGCCAAATAAAATGGCCACACCTACATACATTTGGAGACCAACTGAAACGGTCGCACTGATGTGTACGTCATCGTCAGTTGACATAGCGGACGGCAGCAGCATTCGAGCAGAAGGATAGTATCTAATTTTAGTTGGCGCTTATATGTCTACATCTCCACAACAACAGCCAGACTTTCTCTCTAATATCTTTGAAATATTCACGTTTTTGGATCTTCTGCCATCTAATGTACAACATGAGCTGACGTAAAACATCAGGAACATTAAAATGACACCTACACATGGCTGAAGTGAAGGGGTCGTCATCGGACGTGAAGGTGACAAACAGCACCTTGTCAGAGGCTGAAACTGGTCCATACTGGCCTGACTGGGTCATACTATGGGCCAAGACTTCACCTGGTGCTGCTACATAGGCAGCCTGGGAGACAAGGAAGAGATAGAGATACTGAATGTGGGACACTAGCATTGAAAATATGTATTTAGCTCATGTAGCAGAGGTAAATTGAGAGTGAGACCCTATAAATCAAAGCCGAGAGCATTTTAAATCCAATTTATAAAGTTTCTCAGGGTCAGGCACTCCCAAAAAAGTTCCAATTTAAGACAAGCTCATCCACTGTAAAATGTCTGAATGTGTTTTTCTCTGAGTCTCTGACCCGTACATAAAAATGCTGACATTACCTGAGCTTTGTTGAACTTGTTGCTCGCGCTACAGTTGAGCTGCAGCTCGGTGTACGAGAAGTAACCCTGATCGTCCTCGCACATCCTGGAGATGAAGGTGAAGTTCTTTGTGTCCTGAACCCCCAGCGTCCGCGAGAACAGGAAGTAAACAAAGCCGCCATCTTTGAAGGCAAAGCGGAAGTCGTGGAGGTACCGCAGGACAAAGGGGTTGGACTGGACCGCTGAGGCCTCGATGATGCTGTCGAAAATGACCCAATCGCCATAGTCCTCGAGGATGCGGGTGGAGATGAGCTTGGTGCTGTCGTAACTGCCGTACCCCTTACCAACCTAAGGTGGAAGAGACAATAGTTATGTTACGAAGAGAGGAAAAGACTGAACGAGGACAGCAAAGATATCGAGACCTAAGTGTGAGTGTTTCCCTCCTCACCAGGAACACGGTGAAGTTGTCTCTGTCCTTGGTGAAGTATGACATCACTCCCACCACGGAGACGCTCTCCTCTGCGCTCGCCACGTACGACTTCTCTCCTTTGGTGTCGCTGAAGTAAAGCAGCTGCTCCACGTGGCTCAGGTTCCTCAGAGAGCAGATCCCCCTGAAGACGCTGCCGCAGACCACCAGCACGTCCTTCGCCCCTTGGACCAGCAGCAGCTTGTTGTGGTTGTCGGTGTACTTGGCCTTGTCGCAGGCGTCCGTGACCGGCGGCGTGCACTGCCGGTTGTCCCATTTGGGGCCCGTCTCAGTTCGGGACTCCACCTCCAGGTCAGGGTTCAGCTGGTAGAGGGAGTTAACGGCGCCGACGTAGAGCCGACCCGTACGAGGATCGGACACCACGTTGTTGATCAGAGTGTCGGAGAGGAACTCTGTGGTTTTACAGTGGGTGGGGCTGAGGTAAATGGTTGCTAGGGCGCCCATGGCAAACAGCCACGCCCACCTCCGCTCCATCATGTCTGGTGAAAACAGAAAACAAAGTTGGCAGATTTAGTTGTGTTTTTATAGTTCAGAGCACAAGAAAAACAGCAACAAATTGTAATTTTCCCAAAGCCAATAATTGGGAATTTAAACAACTCAAATTGTTGTTGCACTCCGTAACAGTCATGCATGACCTGTCGAAGAAGTTCAAGTGGCTCCTCTGTGGCTGCAGATACAGTTTGCCAAGATGCAGAACCAATGGACTCATTTGTCCCCGCTGCCATTGACCTTTTAAATAACTTGGATGGATCGTTACGGAATATATTTATTGCTCATTGTTTGCCTGTTGGTTATGTGATTACCGCTGGCTGAAGATTGAATTGCCATTTAGAGTTTGCCCTGGGGACAATAAATACATCCTTGATCCTTTCAGCACTGGAGGCAGATGGTCAAACTTATGTCCACGTTTCTGTTGCAACTCTGACCGCACAGTTTTGTCTTGTGCTTACAGAAAGTTACTGCAGGGTGGATCAGTTCTCTGTGCTGTTTATTCTGCTGTTGGTGTGCTATAACCCCATATTTAGGTTTTGGTATTTGCCATGTTTGAGTGTATATCTTCATAGTGTATATTTTTTATGAGCTCCATCAAAGAGGGTCCATCTCCGGTGTTGTTTGTCTATTTGTAATGAGGATTATGGAAAAAGTACTCGCCAGATTTTAATGAAAATTGGTGGAAAGGTGAGGCATGGGACGAGGAAGAACCTATTTAATTTTGGAGTGGATCCGGATTTGATTCGCCAATGGGGCCTTGGGGAGGTCTGCGTTCTCCGAGGGCACTTCTATCTATTTTTGTTTGTGTTAATATTTGTGCTCACACTGGAAATGCACGTTTCATATTTTTGTCACAATATATAGACTCTGATATCTACAAGCAAAACAATCCTTACTCACAGCCCCGGACTGTTTTGAGAGCACAGTCTCTGACAATGAACCCGGTGAACTTGAATTTACCGACAAGGTGTTTGTCCTCTAAACAAACAGCACTGTGACATTGGACTGCTGGCCCCAGCACCAACACACACTCAGAGGGAAAAGACTGAACGCTCAGAGCGAAGAGAACCAATAATGAGGAGCTTCTCATTAAGCCCGGAACATCCTTTACTGGAGGAAAACCAGCGAGGAGGAGGAGGAGGAGGAGGAGGAGGTAACGGCGGAGGCTAAAAAGTTTAGAGTTGCAGAGCCAGATTAGATTAGCAAAGACAAAAGAAGAGAGAGTGTGTATGTGTGAAAGAAGGAGACTGAGTGTAGCAATTAGTTGTCTGACACACCGAGTCTCTCCTTCCATTAGTCTGGATGGGTGTGTTTAATTATAGCCGTGGCCTGTGGCTGTAAAACAAGGCTCCAGTGTTTGCTACAAACACTCCTCTTCTCCGATCTGTTTACTGGTGACGCAACTATCAGGTTATTTCTGGCTGATTCACATAAACTTCAACTGGACTCTGCTGCTTACTTCTCCTCTAAATTACACGTGCGTGCATCATGACATGTTTTTCATTACAGCGCCATCGCCGCCGCCTTCCTGCTCCATAAATCAAACTACTTATAGTCACATCATGTTTATTTATTCACGCCTCCGTGATTGTGCATTTTACCGGCCAATCTGTGGTTTTATAGAAGCTATCAGAGACTTCTGATTGGTGGTCAATTGACCGGCGCTTCCCCTGTGCTTTGGCTCTCTCTCCAAATTGAATTCACTTCAGTTCGCTTCATTGCAAAGGGATTTATTAGTGTGAAAAGACTTATCTCCCTAACCACCTGCTCGGCTAAATTACCTGACCAGAGATATCAGGAGTCAGGTGGGTTTAATGGCTGCAATGCAGAGTTTTAGAAGGTGTTACAGTGGAGGAATAGTTACCAACATATACAGGCTTCTGAACACAAACTAAGTGCTTACAAAGGTTGAGAATATTCTTTGAATCTGAGCATTTCCTGAAGAACTATCACACATGACAGCTAAAAACACCTTGCTTTCCAATCTAAGGTGTCGTTTCACATCAAAGTCAGAGTAAGTTTTGCTCTGTAGTCGTCAGCCACAGCTTTGTTGTATACGTGATGATTCTGTAGCACGGTGTCTGTGAACCTCTCTGGAGGCGGACTGATGATGTGTGAGGTCAGCCATTAATCGTAAAGTTGATGGTTTGACTTTAGTCTCCATCTGTCTCCAAGTCAAAGTGTCCTTGAGCGACACAATGAATCTCAATTTCTGTGCTCACAACATCTGTTGCTGGAAGAGGGACCCGTGTTCGGATCCTCTCCCCGAGGTTCCTGCTCATTTCTCCATGTTAAGGCTGTAATTGCCGGTCGGGGGTCTCAGTCAAAACAATAACAAAGGACTTAGTTTCATTACTTCAGGATGTCGTGGGAGTCGTGGTCTTCATGAGTTATTCATGTTCCGTTCAGTCAAATGGTTTCATGTTTATTCACAGTATCTTATTTGATCGTAATGAAGAGGAGCAGTCCGTGCTTTATGTGAAGATTTTTTGATTAAAAACGTGCACACTTTTCGTTTGGTGGTCATGGTCGTGATATTTCCATCGTATGTTTTGAAGGACATATTTAGAGCTGCGACTAACGACTTGATCGTCGACTTGTCATCGTTCACTGAAACGACTAATCGGATAATGAATTGCACGATGACTTAACGGCTCTTATTTAGCTCTCAGCTTTAAATGTAGGAGGTTCTTTTAAACACGTGCTCACGAACAACAAAGAGTTCTTCAATCAATGTCTTTTAATAAACTTTCTTTTGCTCCTACTGATACAAAAGATCAATAAAACATCCAAAACCGACGACAAAGTGCTGATGTTAAGAATAAATCAAACCAACACGAGTCCATCGTGCCTTCTCTTACCGACGTGCTCCTGTGATGAGCAAGCTCTTCTTTACACATCATGCAGGCGATCAGGGGCGGATCCAGAGGCGTGGCCTGGGCCCCCCCCAAAATCCTCAACTATGATTGGCTAATTGTCTTGTCAGGGGCGGGACTTAGATTAAAACTATTTAAGCTGTGTTGCAACAAGCAGCTAGCTTCTTTTGTTAGCACTTTAAGTTGCTACCCTTTGACATAATCTTCTTTTTGAGTCCTTTGAGAACTAGAAGATTTTTATGTTGCCGCTCTGTTGTTTTACTTTGTAAAGTTAAAAAATATGCACAGGAATACATCCTTTAAATATTTTAATGTCAGCAGTCAAAGTAGTACATGATACATGCTATTTGTGTGTGTTTGTGTGGACACATGCTTCATGCCACCCCGGTGAAAAAAGCCTAAATCCGCCCCTGCAGGCGATCCTTTTCTCTGCTGCGTCGAGGCTGAAACGCTCCCAGACATTACAAGTTTTAGGACGCGATGGTGTTGCACCGGCCGCCGCCATTTTGCCATGTTTTGTTTACCTGTCGCTTCCCGGTCGCTGTTTAACACGCGCGACTCTCAGCAGAGATAGTAAGGATGTGAGACGGCTCACCCCTCAGGAAACTCAGCTCCGGAAAACGATGTTATGTCGGCGCAGAGCACGAAAAATGCATGATGACGTATCTGACTAATTATGCACAATTAAATTTGTTGGCGACTAATTTTGCCATCGATTTTTGTCGACTACTCATTGTAATCCTCGACCATCAAAACCAAGTGTAGACGTCAGATTTTCTGTGTTATCATGTTCCGTTCAGACGGCGTCATACACAGAACATCATTCTGATGTTGTGGAGCATTCGCATGAATAACATGACGCCTCTCTTGGTTCCTGGAAAACTCAGCTTCAGTCGTTTTTAGACATTTCAATGCAGAAATGTTATATCATCCCTGTTAATGGGTTTCTCTTTATCCCCATTGAGGGACTAATTAAAGTGTGTGCTGTGTTCTTTAAAGAGTGTGAATCCTCCAGAGGTAAATTTAGATCCATGAGTAATTTACATTGTTGTTTATTTGACGCGTTTACTGTTGAGCTCTCCCATCATGTAGCGCACAAGTCCAATAAGCAGAATTTAATTACAAGGAGACCCATAAATCTGTTACCTCTAATGCCTTATTGTGGATTAAGTATTTATAATGCACTCAGCTCCACAGTTTGAACTTCGCTGTGTTTCATCTGCTGCTGAACCGCTGACAGAAACATCCCTCGCTCTGCTGTTAGCTCCACGCTGCCCCGGCCTCCTCGTCCCTGGCATGCAGCCGCTCCTCTCATTAAATATCATCTCCCTCCGACTCCTACACCGCAGTATAAAAGGCATAAAGGCAGCAGGTACCTTCACCTTCCCCGTCTCTTTCGCGCTCTCAGAGGGCCTGTTACCGATGCATGCATCTGCCACATCAAAAAGAAGATCATCTTCTGGTTCCACGCGGGATCTGTATCCTCTCGCCCTCTTCTTTTCTCTCCGACTCATATTCTGTCTTTCTTCCCGCTGCTTCGGTTCTGTAAGCCGGAGTGGTGTCAGCGCAGGGATAAACTGCTTGGCAAAGGTGTGAGAGACGTGTGTGTGATCCTGTTACTGTTCTGATGTTCCGTTACGTCAGGTACGTTAAGTAACATCCTCGTTTGTTTAAGGTAAAAATAAAGCACAAAGTTATAACATCACTGATTCGTTACCACTTTCTGAGCCATAAATAAAATCATTGTAGCCAAACAGGATCGTCTTTAAGAAGCTGCAGCCTTTAATAAATGTATTTTGTGTCACCAAGGTAGGCAGGCAGGTACACAGTCTTTCGCAATGCAAGTCGCGCCTTACCAACTGGAAATAATGCCGACAGCTGAACTCATCCTGTTGCCATCTTTAGCTCCGTTTCCACCAAGAAGACAGATAACTGATTCATCTCAGCAAAGACCGACTCTTCTGTCCAATAGTCCTTGTTGATTGGCAACTTTGGACACGAGAGTTAAGAGATGACATTTACGCCCGATCGTTAGCTGCACTCCGATGCTATCGTTTACTCAGAGTGAGTGTTACGGCCTTTGTAAAAGTGACAGAGGAGAAGAGTAATATTCCCCCCCAAAAATTCAAAGATAAAAGTTGTAAATTTGCAAGAAAAAAAACCCTATAAATTCGTGTTTATAGGAACCTTTTTGAGCCACGACCCTGCGAAAAGTATGTTGTGGTTCACGGCCCCCTCCCTCTGATTCACCTGTGTCTCCTCTCTGCTGCTCACACAGGCGTGCACGGCGCGGAGCTCGGAGCAGATTTAGCCTGTTTTCTCTGCACACAAGAAGCAGACTTCATAGAGGAGAAAGACTGAGCGACCCCAGGGGTTACAAACCGTACATTACGGACCAAAAATACACAAAGCTACTTTAAATCAGTGTTTCAGTCGTTGTGTTGTTTGGATGGAGGCTTATACAAACAACGACCCCAAGGTTGTGGCTGACGACTATACAAGGGGGGCCCGCTTAGGTAGGCGTCCAGGGAGGAAGTTTTGTTTTTGCAAATGTCTTAAATTGCTCATTGTGAACTGCAACTTAGGACACGAGAATGGAGTGAAGAGACGACACATATGACCAATCGTTAGCTGCACTCCTCGGCTATCGTTTACTAAGACTGCGTATAAGGGCCTTTGTAAAAAGGACGAAGGATAGGAGAAATATTCCCCCAAAAAACTTGAACATTTGTGAGTAAATAAAGTCATAAACTTGCAAGAAACAAACACCAGTAAAAACGAAGGCTCAAGTCTCCTACTTCCTGTCGACACACACAGCAGCGCGCCCGCTCCGTGGACGGACAATGGGATAATGATAACGGGAACACACTCACTGAAAAGCCCTGAAAGCGTGACAGCAGCAGCAGCAGCAGCAGCGCGTGCTAAAAGTTCACATGCAGGTGACACAACAGGATGCAGCCCCAGGATTGGGACGCAGCTACAGACTCTGATGCACGGCTGAAGGGATGTCACATGGACTCTTCCTGCTGGTAAGTCATGGGAAACCAGGTGCACAGGTGCACATCACTATTTATTTACTCCTCTATTCAGCTACAGACTCGTCACTTATCTATATCGATTTCTAACTGCATTGCGAGGTTACATCCCTAAAGATAGCTAGCTAACTCGATAGATAGCTCTGTAGCTAGGTCGCTAAATTCACCCGCCATTTGTTAAACCCGGAAAATAACGTACAAAAGTTTTAAAAAATAAAATAAAAGCTATTAAAGGTACAGTGCAACTTAAAACAATTACATACAGAGCATACTTTATTAACGTTCGTCTGCACGTTAAAGCTAAACTGTGGCCTGAAAGTTGAGTTGAATCTTCTCTAATGGACTGTTTCTCAGCTATATTTAGTCTGCACTCTGCTTTTTCCATCTGTAACCTGTTTTCTTCCATCTGGCGGGAGTCAAGTTGAAGCTTTGGCACGTCTTAGCTGAAGTTAACAGCATTTAGGAGTCACAGAGAAGTCTCTGCTTGAATTGTTTTTCCCTGACTCTGTGTGTGAGATTACATTGGCATGTGTCAGCGAGACATATTTGGTAGCAAACTTCACCGACGACGACGGGGATGAAATGCAAATGTTGTGATGGAAAACGGAGCGCGGCGTAAACACACACAGAGATATAGATACAGGAGGGAGGAGAGCAAACGGTGACTCATTAAAATCCTGAGTGCATACTTTGCTGAAGTCTCGGCACTGACCCCTCTGCTGAAAAAGTTTAGAGTGAAACTAAATCCAGGAATGTCTGCCGAGGCTGCAGCCAGGGGAATAAAGCTCCACTGATTCTCTCCCTCTCTCCCTCTAACCTCCCGAAGCTTCTCCCTTTCTAACTCCTCTTTGTAATTCACATTGTTCCTCGCTCTCTTCCGCTCTCATTCCGCCTAAATGTCGCTCGCCCTTTCTTCCTCCCCGCCTGTCTTTACATCCTCACCCGCGGGAGCGAGTTCAAACAGAGCTGCTTCTCTGACACAAGAGTTCCCCGGGGACGAGGCAGATCTGAAGCTGCATCTATCGCTCTGTGTGTCTGTCTGCTCGTCTCACTGCCTGTCTGTCATTGTGTGTTAACCTGTCTGTCTGCGGTCCAGATACTCCATCACCGAGACAGAATATTACATTTGTAATCTCCAAATGTCTGGAACAAAACTGTAACGCCGTGTGATGCTGCCAGAATATCAAGACCAGTGGGAGAGATGGAAGGAAAGTCTTTTTAAATCGACTTTCCACCAAGTTAGAGCTTTTAAAAGTTCAACAGTTTAGCCAAAATATTCTTTACCAAAAACTAAGTGTTTGATTTCAAGCTTTCAAACGCGCCTCACAGTCTTAAAACACTGACAACAAAATACTGCAAATATTGGGTTCAACAGGACGTGAAATCCAAGCGAGTGTCTTAATTTAAACGAACAAAGAGTTTTTAAAGTAAATGAGGTCCTCTTGTCCTGAAACTCAAACAAACTTCTGATTTCTCTCTACAGAAAGTTTAATTAATCACTGATGAAACCTAATTATTCATATTTTAATTTGTCTTTTAATAATTAAACCTGAAACACCGCGTCTTGACTGGATCCTACGTTTCCCATAATGCAACAAAATCAGTCTCTTCGGCTGTCTTTGCAGCCTTCCGCGGACACTCTATGGAGTCATTCTTCGCCTGCGTAGACGTCAAGACCTAAGTGATTGTCTGGTCTATGGAGGAGTGTTGCGAGTAAACAGTAATCTACTATGGCTGAACAAACAAAGAAAAGATGGATGACTACAGATACAACTTCAACAAGAAGTGAAAATCCAAAGAATAGGAAACAAACTCGACGCTCAGATGAAGCAAACAGTCTGAAAAGGAAAGCGACCGTCAGCCAGGAAAATCAAGAGTTACAACCGGAGCCGACCGTGGACGTCACACATGGTCTTTCAAAAGGATGCAGCCCCTGAATTGGGACACAGCTTTAGTTCTGTTCTGAAGCCTTTTAATTTGGCCGTCGCCATCTTGCTTTTTAATTGGAGCCAGACTCGACCATATTTGGACGAGAAGGCGGAGCTCGTGAGCTGCCACGGGTTAGCAAACGCTTAATTAACAGCTTACATTAGTGCTAGCTTGGTTGAACATGGTTGGTTTTTAGGCCTCTGTTGTAGCGACTTGTCAATCACAGGTAGCCCCGCCCTAAACCCTCCCCTGCTTCCTGGTCTGAGTGACTCTAAATGGAGCATCGTTGACTAAACGAATCATGCTGTGTCGAAGGAGACTTGAAACTAGAGACTGAGATCATACGCTCTTAAATCAAGACAGAAGATGGACCATTGTCTCATAGCCTCCTTTTTGCAGCCAGTGGAGTCGCCCCCTGCTGGTCATAGACAGAACGTCTCCCTGTGCCTCAGACGTGGAGCGTTTCTTATACACTGGCTCCAAACTTGGACAGCAGCTGTGAGCTTTCTTGTTTGTCAGAAAACAACCTGATGTGGCCTCATTGACATTCACTCCCAGCACCGGGCGTCATTATCCATTCATGACACCGGGCCGGAGGAGCATTGAAGCTGATTGGCCGGGCCTGGAGGGGATATGAGTGCTATGATTGGTGGAGCCCGGGGGAAATTGGTTTCTTATAGGCGGTAATGAAGAGGCCTGACGGAGAGCGCGGCTGAGGCGAAGTAAGCATAAAAACTAAAAGACCGATGAGGATAGAGCGAACACACACGGCGGCTGAAACTCATCTATCACCAACACACACAGCGAGTGCTGCGGTCCCAGAGTCCGTGAAGGCATCACGAGCGCTAATGTAGGGAGAGGAGTCCGGGAGGAGGCGACAGGTGATGAGAGACATCATGTTTCTACACAACATGATTGTATGCAGTCTAGTTCTGTCTTTTTATCAATCTGTCAGGGGTTTAAATTATATTATATTTAGTATTTCCTGCTCTCTGTAAGTCAATGTGCCCCTCAGGGAGGTTTAAGCTGCTTACATATACACTAAAGTCCAACTCATGCTACAAGAAAAGACTCTAAACCCAAAGATATTTAAGTTTCAAGACTGAAACTGTTGCTTATTTTTAATTACTGATTAATTAGCCTGTTTTTTTACTAAATTTTTACCAATAAATTGTCAAAAAAATAGCGAAAAAAATGGTGTTTAATTTCTCCAATACCGACTGGAACATCTTCAATTAATGTTTGTCGGACCAGCAGTCCTGACTGTCCAAAAAAAATATTTCTTTATCCAAAAAAAGCAACAAAAACTTATTTTGAAATCTTAGCATTAAAAAATTAGAAAAAAAGAGAGGATCAATTTCCTGTCCATTTTTTTTTTCAAATTAAAATGAATAAAAACAGAGAGAGGAAACATTATTATGTTTTACCAGCAGGAACCAGAAAATATTGAGCAAGAAAAGACCTGAAGGATGGTAATTAACGGTGATAATTGTTGTTGATGACAGATAATCACTGTTTAAAAGGTTCAGGTCATATAGAGCCATCAAAGACAGAAATGACACCTGAGACGCTGTGAGCGACGGGCGGACGAGTGAGAGGGACGACCGCGCGGTAAGAGGACACCAGCAGGTGATTATAAGAGCGACCCGAGAGGATGAACACTAATAACGCTGCTCCGCATTAATCTGAGAGCAGACTTTATTACACGATGACAAAATAAGAGCCTCTAATAAGTCGACCTTTGAGAGGAGGATTAGTCTAATGATAGAAGGTCTGAGAGGTCAGCTGTTATTAAGCAGAGTGTCTTTACGCACACACACACACACACACACACACACACACACACACACACACACACACACGCACACACACACACAGAGCCTGTATAGTACCACTCAGTGACGTCTCAGCACTCGGGACGCAGCAGCAGAAACAAACAGTGAAGACAAAGACGGACTGTCCGCCTGTGAGGACGCACAGGACAACAACACAACGAGAACATACAGATAAAATATAAATCACATTTAATCATCCGGTTAGAAATATGACAGAATAAAAAACTACAAAAGTTTCACCTTTCAAACTTTAAGTAGCAGAAGTAATCGTTCTTATTGTGCAGAGTAATAAATAACTTAAACACTGTCCGGTAGCTCCAACAATAATATATAAGAAACACAAACACAACGTATACGGTCAATTTTAGGTTAAAAAAGTTCAGCTGAGCCCAAAGGGACATTTTGCCGCCTGGAGGGGAAAGTTATCTGTGCTTTAATCGGCCCAGAACAGAGGGAGGACAGAGGGGAGTCTTTGGGTTTGTAACTTTAGACAAACAAGGAGATTAAAGTCGGTAAATTCATATTAAGAAATATTAAAAATGACACAAAAACTTGAGTGTCCTCTGAGAGCGTTAAAGGACAGAAAAATAACTTCACTTGTCTTAAAGTCGAGGTGAAATGAAAAATGTCATTTTAATCCTTTTAGATCACATCCTCGGTAATATTGTGCATCTATTTTACAATATAGGCCAAAGAAAATACAGAAAATCAATGTCTTCGTATTCTTATATCAAAATCCGATAATTTTTTCTTCCGGTAAAACTAAATTTCACGCGTGCTTACGTAAGTTAGCACCAAACAATTTCAACCAATCAATCTCCAACATTTAGCCGCAGAGCACCAAGAACGCTCGGTCAGTTAGCTAGCTACTGCGCTGTGGAGAACGTCTGTCTACGCCCACTTCTCAACGATCAAATCAAATCCCTCTAATGATATGTCCCGCCTGCACGTCCTGTTTCACTCGGGAATACGTCACGATACGGAAGCTAGATACTCTGGAAATGCCGTTTCAGCTCGACTTTAAGTTTGCATGAAAAACTCTTTAAAGGAACATCGCTTAACTTTAACCAAGTTTGGTAAGACGGGGTTTCATCTGGAAAAAAAGGGATCTGAAAAGTAACTGAAGCGGAAACTGAAACTGAAATATTAGCTTCTAACATGTCTTGTAGTAGAAGTATAAAGCCTCTAAATAGCCTCACTACACATCAATCCAGGAAGTTGAAAAAGTTGTGTTCCTGAAAATCAAACTGACTGCTGCAACTTTTATTTGGACTTGGATCCCTCTTCTCTTTTACTGTGTTTGTTACAGATGTTTGTTCCGTCACTGATTATAAAAACTCCTCACACAGTGAGGTCGTTCTCTTATCAACTGTTTCATACGGCCACAGCAGCCGCAATAACGAGTAGAGCAGCACCGTCAATGCAACAAATGTGTAGATTCTCCTCAACACATATGGACAGTGTTATAATAGTACAGTATAGAAGTCGTAGTAGGAGAGTATCTCACAGCGGATGTTTAACGTGTGACACAGAAAAAAAAGCCCTTAAAACATCCCAACCTTAAATGCAACTTTTTACAGTGAAATCAGTCTTAGGCCGCGACGAGCGCAGACGAAGCTGTGAAATCCTGCAGGGACTGATTACAGTAAGTGTTCAACAATAAAGCTCAAATAAAACACCAAAAGTTTCCCTCATTATTTTACCTTATTACAGCATTTCAGCAATCAGGAAACAACCTCCATTTAATTAATTTAATGATGTGTTTGAACGCAGTTTATCTTTGTGATGGTGCATTCAGGGACACTTGAGAAACAGTCAAGATTTCCCAGATGGCCGACTGACATCGAGATGTTTAATCTGAGGAGGAACATATCTATCAGCTTTGGTTCGTCTTCTGGGTGATGTTTTTGTGTTAATTTTAGCTGCTGACGAACAAATTAAAAAGTCTTTGAATGCATCGCTGTGGCGAGTTTAACTCGCAGGTTTGATAAACTGCAAAAACATCAGATTTGACGGAGAATATAAATAAATAAATGCACAGAACTTTCCCTGTGATGGATTACCAATCTAAAGTCTCCAGTCAGTGCAAATTTATTTTCCCAGCACTTTGAAATGAAGTGAAATCCTGCGACTGCCTGGGAGGAAGGAAATCAATCTCCTTGAATAAATATGACTTTACATCAATGCACGGAAAGTTTTCTGCCGAGGTGAAGACAGAAGTAAAGACGGCAGACAAAGAGAGAATAAAAACACGCGCAGATTCATTCTGAGTTATGCAAATGTAATTTAGCGTCTGTGTCCTCTGCGGTGGAGTGAGCGATTAACAAGCTCTTTCTCTCCATCCCTGCACACCTTCAATTAACCTGACACTGACACACACTGATGAGACCGCGCGTGTGTCCTTGTGTTTCCCTGCATACCAACACACCTGCTTTAATCACGTCTCGTCACCTGAGCAGCGTTTCCGGAAAACTTAACAAACCGACAAAGCGCGTCGTCTTCTTCTTCTTCTCCGTCTTCGCGCCGTCGCAGATTTTCTGCAGGAGCAATTAAAAGATGTTTGTGTCGCGGAGTCGATCTGTGCACATCATCCTGTCTGCTGCTGCGCTGCGTTCAGGTCACACGGGAATAAGTCTGTCATAACAGCATCCTGACAGCTCACAGCTACTCATCTTTAAGTCCCTAAGATGTCGTGAGTGATGTTTTCTGTAGACTTTACAGACGTGTGATCCTGATGATGTTTTAGAGTCACACTGAACGCCAAGAGATCAGAGAGCTCCGAGGTGTTTCTGTCGCTGCACTTAAAGGGTTCCTGATCAAACATGTTGGTTTTATTTGACGTGAAATGACAGTGACATCACCCTCGGCTGTTTAGATACACCTTCTAATGTTACCTTTACCAACTAGTCCATCTAGAATACTTTCCTTTTGAAGATGTTAAGAGCAGCTTTGTTGTGAGAAAGGCCTCGTTACTCCCGTCAAAAGTTTAAAGGGGAAGTTGAAAACCAGGAGGGGATTAATGGGGGACTATTTTCTGAGGCGGATGAACCCACAATCTGTTTGTCATGTATTAAGGGTTGGACACACACTCAGATACAATTTTAAACTTTTATTGATGTTTTTTATGTATCTTCATGACGCGTTACAAAGTAATCCGTTAGAGTACTCAGATTACTTTTTTGTAGTAATGAGGAACATAACGCGTTAGTTCTGCAAGTCAAGTAACCTGTTATTTAGTTCCTTTTTCATAAACAGTAATCTGTTACTAAAAAATGAATCACCGTATTTCTCTTTTCAGTTTGTCTCCACAGAAACAGAAACTCCCTGAAGCTCTGTTTCTGTTTCTCTCCTCCTTCTTGGCAGGTCGCTGCGTACCAGCAGAAGGTAAACACAGCCGTGTCAGTGCGCATGTGTAGCTAGCTAACTCAGCTAGCTAGCTGTCAGAGAGGACAGCGTTTACTTCACATTATTCTGAATGTTTGGGTGAAAGGGACGAGAACAACATGACGGTGAGATGTAAGCTGTGTCTGGAGGAGAAGTGCTCGTCAGCTGTGAAGAGCTCGAAGCACCTGCAGCTAAACACAGCTCCACAACACTGGTGGGACTAAGAGCCTGTGTTGTGTGTCTAATACTGTATGCCTCTGCCCAGTTCACTGTCAGACTGTTAGCATCATAAAGAGCTGTAACGGTTATACTGCGTCTGTCAGTCCTGTTATCAGGCTGCAGAGTTACAGATTATGGGCCGTAAACGAGGTGACGCAACGACGGTAGAGTCGATAAATTCAGAGGTAGACGTACAGCAGGCTGCACGCTGTCCTGATGATGTAACACACATGTGGAACGACACGCAGAGGGGGGTTAATTTTTGGTAATTTTTAGATTAATCATAATGTTTTTATTTTGTAATTTTATTCAAAGCAGCTCGGGGAAAGAGTGAGGAAGTCAGCCAACTGTTAGGCTAAGCTAACGGCTAGTATCAGCTGTTTCAACAGAATGAAATGACAGAAGGTGAAAAATAAAATGTGTAATTGTATCGATAATGAAGACAACAACAACTCCCATGATTCCCTGCTGCTTCACAATGTCTTCTGATGTTTGATTGAGAGCCCCCTAGTGGTAGAACTGACACACTGCGCGTCTGAACCCGCCAGTGGCTGATGCTGTGCTCGTTACCTTAAGTGACCTCATTACGAGTCAATTCAAACAACAGGCAGATAATCAGCGTGCGATGAGACGACTTCATGAATAGCCTAACTTCCTGAATGGAAATTAAAACCTCTTGATATCATCTTTTTCATGAAAACCAGGAGGTGTTTGAGGAATTGGGTTATAAATCACCTCGTAATCAGACTAATCCGCTGCAGTCTGAAGGGCAGAGAATATGAGGGGAAATTAAAAACACAGATAAAGAGAAACGTGCCACAGCGGCCAAACATCCGTAGTGTGTTTTAGATTTTTTAGGAAAAGGAAGGCGAGAAAAAGGTGTTTATAAGGAAGCAGGTTTAATTTCAGAGAGGGGGGACGGAGCCGCAGCAGAATGTAATCTCTGTGTTTCTCTAAAGTCGGATCAAAAAATAATTAGCACCGACTGCTCACCTGGAGCTCCGCCAAACCCCTCGCTCCGACGTGCGCCGTCCAAATGTTTGAACCCTTTTTTTTCCGCCTTGACTTATGTTTTTAAAAAGTTTTGGAAGTTTTCCGAACTTTTCAGGCCTTTGAACCGCGGCTCGGCAGCTCGTGCTAACCTTTACACACACATACATAAACAGAAAGAACAGGAGCGAGACAGAGGAGAGGCGGCTCCACCAGCTCTCAATTAACAAGGCAGGCTCTGTTTCTGTGTGTCTGCGCGAGCGAAAATATGTGTGTGCGCGAGGGAAAAAAGACGGAGAGAGAGAGAGAGAAGGGGGGATTGTTCTTTGCAGCCAGAAGACAGAGATATAGCCTTCATTCCTGCTCAGATTAAAGGATTTACAGCGAGAAGCCTTATTACAAACCCAAAGACAGAGAAAGAGGGAGCGCTCTCCCCTCCTCCCTCCCTCTGTTCTGGGCTGATTAAAGCACAGATAACTCTCCCTTCCAGGCTGCGAGCTGCTGGAAGCCAACAACACACACACAAACACACAAAGTGACTCATTAAAATCCAGACAAAACAATGGATCGGCTGGTTTCAGGAGGATTTTGACCTGTTGGATGATCGACCTGCTTATGCACGATGCTCGACCTGGCTGTATATAAAGAACCCCTGCAGTGTGTGTGCACGTGTGTGTGGACGTTTTCTGGACACGCCTGCTAAATGTCAGCTTATCTGCAGTTGTGAGCAACTTAAGACTTCTTAATGCTTCCCGAAATTGGACTCCAGCTCCATTTAAAAGCAAAGTGAAGATACAGACGAGCTGAAAAAGCCCTTTGTCTGATTTAATGTGCCTAATGAAAAGAATTAAACAGCAGGAGGGCTGAATAAGATAAAAGAATATAATCAGGTGTGTAATTCCAAACGGCTCCCCCTTCCTGCATCTATCTTTAATATTAAGACTTTAACATAAATGAAGGTTTTCATTTCAGGAAGTGAAAAGAAGAAGTTTGGAAGCCACTTGGGGGCGGAAGAGCAAGCTGTTAATATATTAGCTGTGTCCCTCTTCAGGCGCTGCATCCTTCAAAGGACGTATTTGAAGGCCGATTGCGTCAAAGCGGCACGACGATGGCTCCTTCAAATGCAGCTGACAAATGCATCCTGCTTTTCCCGGGCCATGAACGACCCTTCTGGTGCATCCTTCGGACTCTCAAGCGGCCGAGGAATAGACGTAGAAACGTTTTTGGTTTCAACTCAATCGAATAGCTAAAGATACAAATATTAAAAAATGAAGCCAGTTAGCTAGCTAGCTACCTGTTGCTAGGCGACAGGATCGGCGCTTTTGTGATGCATGGGTAAGGGCGGGAACAGCTGGTGACGCTAACAGGAAATCCTTAGTAGACTAGGCCGTCGTATTTCAGTTCAGCCTCAGCGTCTACACAGACTACGAATGACTCTAAAGCTGCAGCCCGAGCTGAGACACAGCAACTATCCTCCATGAAATGTTAATACACTTGACGAATAGCTGCTTATTTACACATCTAACAATTACAGAGCAACATTCTAGTTCATTTGGAATCGTGTTCGTGTCCCCAGACCTCTATATATGGATATGACTCCAGAATCTGTAAGCAAAGAAGATATTTTTATTGTCAGTGTTTTGGTTATCATCTGGAGTCCAAGTAGTATTGACCAATCACATCGGGCTTTGGTTGTCTGTAGCAAAACAGAGTGTGTGGAGAGTCATCGGACGTCGTGCCAAAATGTAGCTGTTTATAATTATATGCAGATATTTTTACTGTCTCATTTGTAAGATTTAGTTTGGTTTAGAAACTGTTTTTTGCTATTTTCAGGTGCAGTTTTTATGTGCCTAAATGTTTATGCTCTGAGTTAGTGTCTATAGAAATGTTTATAGAAATCTTTCGTAGGCGTAGCTCTCCAACACCAACTTTACAACCCTTTGTCAGACTGTAAACGATGACCAGCAAACAGGAGAGGAAGTCGTAGGCAGGTTAATTAGCTGGAAGTCCGTTATCTGTTATTAGCATATCTTCCTGCTACATCTGAAGGCTGAGTCGCTACTCTCTTTTATCTCTGTTTTTGGTCTCCACCACCTCCTTAGGAAAATATTTGACTCTTTAGCTGTTAAATTCTTCCTCATCTTCACTGGCTAAGATGCTAACTTTGTCCTGATACTGGAATGAAAAACTGCACATCATAACCTATGTGAAGAGATGATTTATTGCACGTCAGTTTGAGCTCGGTGTATCTTACAAAAGTGGCAACTGACTGTTTAAAATTTCATGTTTAAAAAACAGTTTTGAAGATTCCTAAACAGCTGGAGGATATCACGTATTTGCTGGGGACTACTTTCAGTGGTGGATTGATCCTCATTTGGTGCTTTCGGAGTATGTAGGCCAGCAGGGTGGTGTGTTTGGGATTGAATCAAAATCTTGAGTCTACATGTCATAAAATATTGTCATTTTGTTTCACTTTATACGTTTAGACAGCCATGGGAATACCTGTAAACACACTGTTGTCATCCATGCTCATTCCTCTATAAGGTGACAAAGCCGTCTTCCCCCCCAGGAGAGCTTTTCCGTGCCTCAGCTTCCTCCAAACTGTGAGCCTTTCAAAGCAGCTTTCCCAGCACACTGCAGCCTTTATGCCTCATTCCAAACAGCTGATCACATCTCATTTTTTCTGGGTGACTGCTCATCTCTATTTTGGGCTGTAATCCATATCCAGCACCTACACGAGCCGACAGAGACGTCATGCAGAGTTACAAGACAAGGCATCACATTTACATTTGTTTGAGGAGTCTCTGCAGACTCGCATCAGCTCTTTTTTTTTCAGCTCTGTGTTTTAAAGTGAGAGAACACGGTGATGACAGCGCGGAGGGGTTTGCTGCATGTGTGATGTGAAAATGCAATTCAAAACAGTTTTTTTTTCCTGCTATGAAAACTCTGATCTCACAGACATGACTTCAATCTGCCCCAGTTGTTATTCGCTGGAAATAAGCGGGCTGAAAGCCTCTTACAGCCACCTTCCCAGGCAAAGGTAGATCACAGGTGGACCCGACCCTGCTCAAAGTACATCCACTAACAGGCTCAAATTGTTAGTCAAAGTTTTTGACAACATTACAGAAAGGATCCCTCCAGAGGCAGACATTTCTGAAGCCAGAAACAGCTGTTAGATCGCTCTTTTCAGCGCCACCAGACTCCATTGAAAAAAACCCTGATTTTAACTTGCATAATATGGTTGTTAGTGGTCTACCCCTGCCTCTACAGGTTAGTTTGTTTGTATTGTTGTGTGAGTTTAGTGTCTTAAAAGGTCAGCTCAGATCCAACACAACACAATAACACAAACCTGTTGTGCTGCGGTAGACCAGCATCTCCTGTTTACTGCAAGGTAGAATTCATGTTTTTTTCAATGGAGTCTGGTGGCTTTGAAGAGAGCGATGCAACGGCTGTTTCTGGCTACAAAAAGGATGTTATTCTTTCAGGAAAAGGATTATTTCTGTTGTAGAAGATGGACTGAGCAAGAACAAACAGCCGGGCCCTGAATGACGGAGCGGGAAGCGTGTCTCGGTGTGCAGCAGGAGCTCCTGCCGGTCAGCCGCTCGGTGCACAGCTGGCTCGAGGTCCTGACTGCAGCAGCTTTTGGCACACAGGTTTCTCAGCTTCACGGCAGCTCAGGCCTGAATGAGCGAGCCAGAATAGTGCTGTTCTACTTTCCTGCTGCATGGCTATCCATCCATACAAACTGCCTTATCAACACACACAACACACAGCCTGCTGGGAAATACAGCTCTGCTACTGGGGGAGCACTTTAACCAGACAGAGACTGTGTGTCGTCGGCCTGCAGATTTCATACCTCGTTTTTAACTGATGATTGAAATAAAGGCTCATTTTACAGGAAGGATGCAGCCCCTGAATCGGGACACAGCTCATGGAATGCTTCTTATCCAGTCATCCAATCAGATTACTCGGTCGTAACGAACTGTTGGACACATTATTATTCTTTTTTGTAATCACTGTTTCAGCTCAGATCTTTGTATGTAAGTGACGCAGCAAAGACAGACTCTTCCTGCAGATTAGAGCTGCACTCGCTGAGTCTGTGTCCACTAGAGGGCAGCAGAAACAACATGTCACCAGCTTTTAAGCTGTTATAACTTAATTGTTAGTTATAGCATAATTATTGTTTATTTGGAGTCTTGTTTGTGTCGAACTGCCGACTTTAAAGATACAATCTCGAACTTTTTCAAGTAAATAAATGTCTGTTAAGTCTCTATCTATCGCCGAATGAGGTAACACGATGGTGATTGAGCTTATGGCCCACTGATGAAAGCCTTTGCTTTTGCAGAATTACAGACTGGGTGTCTGTGGCGCCCAGTTAGTGACGCGTTTTCCATCATCCAGCAGTGGTTGGTCTGCCAGAGAGGGTAGGCGGAGCTAAGTGGCTGCTTCTCCACTCTCTGAAAGTGTTGCGAGTAAACAGTAATCTACTATGGCTGAACAGACAAAGAAAAGATGGATGACTACAGATACAACTTCAACAAGAAGTGAAAATCCAAAGAAGAAGAAACAAACTCGACGCTCAGATGAAGCTGAAAAAGAAAAGCTCAAGAGCACTAAAATTTACATATTTGAGACTGTAACTTTCTGCAGAATATTCTCTCTCTTTTTGCTCCATCTTTGGTCTCCTCCACCTCCTGAGAGAAACGCCTCTGTAGCTAATAAATGTTCCATTTTGATCACCATTGTGGGCTGCAGAACCAAAACAACAAGCTGAAGAATCAAACATCCATGTTATTTACTCTATCTTTCAAACATCTGGAGTATCCTTACATTTCGGATGACTACCAAACATTTCAGGACATCTGTAGTCACATGAGAGATAAGAACAACTGCAACATCCTCACTTTGTGGTTCCTTCTGCCCAGAACGTTTATATTTCTGGTTGTAGACGTTCACTTTTGTGTCTCAGAAAGTAAAAACTGGTCGTTCATCGTCTGAGTTATTCATGTACGTCAACAAATGATTAATTTAACTGGAGGCAGTGGAGTCCATTATGCTGAGCTCAAGCTGAGATGAAGGGAAACAGTACAGAGACGCTCCACTGACAAACTGTACATAATAAACTAACACACACCTTCTTTATTCTGCACGTGTGTGTGTGTGTGTGTGTGTGTGTGTGTGTGTGTGTGAGAGACGCCAACAAAGAGGTAAAGAACAGTTCGCGTACCAATGTGTATTTATGAGTTAGCGGGAGATAAAAGGAGGAGAAGTGAAGAGTCAGTGAAAGAAGGAGATCACACTGTCGCTAAGTCGCTTTATTTAAGTTGTGAGAGGTGCATTCTGGGACACGCCACAAACTAAGCCCTACTTTCTCACCGGAGCTGCAGACGATCTGACACTCATTAGACTCCTCCGAGGCTCTCTGAGGTCTGTTTACAGTCACATTAAGTTACATTTCTGATACTTATATGGAATTAAACGACACTGTGATGTGATGAGGTTGTTAGCGCTGCCAGTTTCACTGAGAGGCAACACCTCGTCCCAAGACTTCCTGTCAGTTAGTTCTTCACTTCCATCTTTTACGTCTGTGTTTGCTCGTTAGTCTGTCAATCACAGTAAAGCCCCTTAAATTGCCCTGGCCAGCACGGGGAGTCACCTGCAGCAGAAAGGAAGCAACCTGCAGAGAGCAAAGGTCAACAGTTTGAGGGCGACTGAGGTCAAACATAAAGAATTTGTTTCTCGTGACCACAGGGTGGAAACTAAAAGCTGCTCCGCAAAAATGTAAATAAAAGGAATCCCAAAAATACAAACACAGAGGATACTTTGGACATTTTTTGTTAACTGACTCAGATATCCAGCTGCATTCATTCTACACAGGTTATACGGCTGAAACGATGCAGCAGCGCAATGCATCCTGGTACATGTAGGCACTGTTGGCACAGCTCCAAACATCCAGCGGCGCGTCGTCTGATCCGAACTGATTTCCAAAGCTGGACTTTTGCAAACTTTGATCGCAGTTGTTCTGGGACTACAACAGAGAGATACCCAGGTATGAAAACACACGAACACACACACACACACACACACACACACACTTACACGCACAAATGCACAAGTGTGCCTTTGTACTGAGGGAAAGCAGCAAGGCTTTGATATCTACATAACAGGACGAGTTGTGTTGTTTGTTAAAAATATTGGGGTCAATGGGGAGCTGGCTGAGCAGGAAGAACTGAAGGTAGGAAGACACACACACACACACATGCACACACACGCACACACACATGCACACACACACACACACACACACACACACACAAACACATGCACACACACGCACACACAAACACATGCACACACATGCACACACACACGCACACACAGTGGCACAGAAAAGATGTGACCCAGGTTTAGAGCCGAGGAAATTGAGAGGATTACTGGGTATTAAAAGTTACACACACACACACACACACACACACACACACCTGTACATAGAGCCGAAGCATGCATCACGTCGACAGGTACACACACACACACACACACACACACACACATACACACACACACACACAATGAGTCTGACCCAGTTCATTATACGAGGGTGTTAGCAGGGAAATCCGCATTATTAATATGCAGTGTGAATTTAGAGGCTATTACCAGCTAAATGGTACTCCGCCACGCTCTGTGTGTGTGTGTGTGTGTGTGTGTAAAGTAATTTTCCCCGGCCTTGTAACAAAGTGTGTGTCGTACATATTTGCAGCCAAAACAGGAGACAGGAAGTGTGTGTGTGTGTGTGTTTTAATTTGGTACCAAACATCCATCAGCCTAAAAAACAAGCAAACAAAAAGCTACAGCAGCCTTCAGGTTGTGTGTGTGTGTGTGTGTGTGTGTGTGTGTGTGTGTGTGTGTAAGGCAGCAGTAGTAGTTGTATTGGTATCAGCCAGTGACAGCCAGCTGCCGAAGAGTGATAGAGAGACCTTTAGTTTAAAGCTCTCTCTCTCTCTCTCTCTCTCTCAGCCCGGGGGATGTGTGTGTGTGTGTGTGTGTGTGTTAATAGTGAATGTGTGTACTATATAAACAGCTTGGAGAGAAACAATTACACCGACGCAGAACAACAACTAGAACATTTATTGTCCAAAGGCAAACACACATGCACACACACACACACACACCCACACACACACAAAACCAGTTACTCCAGTCAGTCACTCAGTGTCAGGAAACGGTGTCACGTCCTAAATCTGTCGGTGTTTTCCAGGGAAACATCAGAAGGTGTTTTCCTCTAAATATTCACAAATGGCCTCCAGACTCGTTCGACTCGCTCGGAGTGAAACAGAAACTATGTGTGAACGTTTTGTGGGAGACGACAAGTCTACGAACAACAGAGGCTGCACGGTGGTGCAGTGGTTAGCGCTGTCGCCTCACAGCTAGAAGGATCCTGGTTCGAACCCCGGTTCAGACGTAGCAGGCCTTTCTGTGTGGAGTCTGCATGTTCCCCCCGTGCATGCGTGGGTTACCTCCGGGTACTCCGGCTTCCTCCCACAGTCCAAACACATGCTTGTTAGGTTCACTGGTGACTCTAAATGGGCCGTAGGTGTGAGTGTGAGCATCAAAGGTTTTCTGTCTCTATTAACCCTTAATTAATCCCACCGAAATTAGCGCGCTGATGGCCAGGAAGACCCGCTTATAGATGCCGATTGTCTCTTTTCCCATTGCCAGTGAAGTATCCTCCTGTTGGTCTCTTTTCTGCTGCGTCACCCTCTGACGTCACAAACGCTGCCAGAGACAGGGTTAGTAACCAGTGAAGATGTTACGGTGGTTAGGTCTTTATTGTATCTATTACTCATTTCAGTAACTCTCTGCGCCGACAAATTTGGAACGATGTTCGAGCGCTGCTCGGAAGGAGACGGGCAGAATTTGTAGCTGAGATGAAAGGAGTCGCAGAAGTTACTGACGGAACGTAGCATCGCGCCGGGAAGGGGGCGGAAATTATGCTGATTGGAGCCGAGGCGATAATTACCGGATCTACTGCAGAGTCATGTGACTGAATGCTGATTGTGACCTTTCCCATTAAGCTAAAAAGTCGGGTGTTAGCAGGTTTTCTGAGCAGTAGGAAAGCGGCTATAATAAGCCTTTAAAGTGTAAAAACATGGCCGCCGTTTGCCAGAAAGACCGAGATCTTTGTCCTCATGTGCTTTAAAGCTACTCTGTCGGACGCTTCTTTAAGAGAAATCCAGCTGGGACATAATAATGACTTTATTCATGTAGCATCATTCAAAAGTACTGAAGCAAACAAAGACGAATCAGGCTCCTGTAATCCCCACGCCTGATCACAGTAACCAGGTTTCTTGTTTGCGCTCTGCTTTAAAGGCTTACTGCAGAAAGCAAACGTCTACCATGCAGCATGAGCTCATGTAAACACACAGAGGAAACAGTCACAGAGCTAATGTGTGAATCAGAGGACGTAGATGAAATAAAAGCAATATAATTTAGCATCCTGCATGCAGGTCAGCGCACGTATCCCCTGCAGGGAGGCCGAGTGGAGTGGAGCTGCACTTGACCTGTGAAAAAAAACGTTAGACGACCTCTGGAGTCTGATTCAACATGAAATCACCTGAGGGGGACACGAGCAGCACACACACGTACACACACACGCAGGCGCGCACGCTGAGGTTACACAGCAGAGTATCATTATGTCTCCTCTCTGTGAGGCTGTGCAGTTATTAGACTGTCCCGGTAATTATAAAAGAGCTGCTGTACGCCTGATGATACGAGAGAAGACACCAATTATGGAGAGAAGGAGCGCCGTAGCAGGTAGTGCAGGTAGCACTTTTCTGTATTATAGCCCTGAGAGTGTGTGTGTGCGTGTGTGCGTGTGTGTGTGTGTGTGTGTGTGTGTGTGCGTGTGTGTGTGTGTGTGTATGTGTGTCTCCTGCCTCTGCTAGCTGAGCTATCTGACAGGGCAGATTGTGATTTTTAGCTGAGCAGCGCTAATCTCTTCTTACAATATGAAGCGCTGATTACACCACTGCACACTGTGGGAACGAAGAGAGGGAGAGAGAGTGTGTGTGTGTGTGTGTGTGTGTGTGTGTGTGAGCGTGTGAGCGTGATGGGGAATATAAGAGGGCAGATAAGACGACAAGGTGAGGACGGGAGACAGAATTTAGTTTAGAGAAGAAGAAGAAGAAGAAGAGAGGGGAGTGTGTGTGTGTGTGTGTGTGTTATAGCGGTGAGATAAGGTTGTTCCACACTCACACACACACACACGTGCACGCACGCAGAAAGCTAACGGCACAGCATGTACAGTAGGGATGTTATGACTAGGTCATGCCTCTGCTCTGTCCTGTTATGCTTGGCTGGGGCGATTATATCCAATATGTGTGTGTGTGTGTGTGTGTGTGTTTAGATAACAACGGTAGAATAGTAAGTTGGAGGAAGCACAGAGGCCTGGACAGGAACTGTGGAAATGAATAGGCGACACACACACACACACACACACACACACACACACACACACACACACACACAGGCTGCTGTGAAGGAATGAAAACTTTTGGCCAGCCTGAGCCGCCTTTTCTGAAATTCAGGAGAAGAAGCGATGACGATCGTGCTGATAATGATATCACACACATCCGGGACGAGACGCAGCGTGTTTATCTGCTCTTTATTGATCTCTGCAAAGATGTGTTCAGACTGAACAAAAAGCACGTTGAACAGGAGCGTGTGACTGCAGACGAAGTCGATGGAAAAAGGTAGAAAGTCGACTCTGCTGTGGTTTTGATTCATAAGCAGTTTGTAACCATGTAATGGATATATATAACAGACTGTAAGTGTTTTCTTACGCTGTGTAAACACCAACCTCCACATATTAATGTTATAAATACATTAACTGACACTTATATCAGCCTACAACTACATTAGTGTTTAAATATCAAGTATGAAGCGTAGTAAAACCATAGCCTGTATAAAAAGATGGCCGATATGAAGCCAAACCCTCTCTATAGCCCCCTGCTGACCGGCTGCAGTATAGGTCATAGAGCCCGCCTCCTCCATGTTAACAGATGGGACATGAGTCAAACTATAAAATCAAAATACACCTTTTCTCAAACATGGTTTCTGTCATTATAGTTAGTTCTTATCCTGCTGATTTATGTCCAAGTGTTCATTTTTCTTACAAGTTTATTTTTAATTAGTTATTTGATGCTATAAAAAGGGGGTGTGGCCTCATGATTGACAGCTCTGTTGACAAATGGGGCTCCAGCAGCGTTCTGTTCCCGAGTAGCAGAGTAGAGGAGGATCGGCGAGCGGAGACGTCACTAACACTACAGTCATAGAACTTTCCATAAGCGTGAATATCTGCTTCAGACCGACACAAGAAGCTGTTCTGCTGTTAAACACGCCGGCGTGCCGGATCTTTGACGTTTTTTTCGGTAAGTTAAGTGTATGTTTTGGTTAGCGGAAGTGGCTACGGCAGCTCCATCACCCTCCACAGGGGCTATTTTGACCTCAATTCTGTACCATGAGAGCAGATGGAGACGCGTCGTCTATCTATATATACAGTCATTGAAATCAACGTAGAATAAGTTGTTAGTGGGAGTTTTTCTTTGTTATTTTCCTTAGATATTGTAGTTTGACTTCCCCATTCTTAATCCTTGTTCAACTGATCAATTAGATTCACTGAAAAATGTGGATGTGTGGCCTTTCTCGAAGGGATGATCTGCCTAGTTTTAGTTTGAATGCCTCCCATGACTAATAACTCGTGGGGTACCACAGGGTTCCATTCTGGGCCCATTTTAATTTATAATAAGGGCTGCAACTATTACAAATTATGATTTTCATTAGTGCTCGACCCGCCTGTTTCTTTTTCTGATTAATTATTTGGTCGACGAATGTTGTAAATTCTAAAATATGGCCTCACATGTTCAAGTCCAAGTTAAGTGATTGCGTGTTCAGCTCTGGAAGCAGCGGCTCTTTTGGTTGGATTGGCTTTAAATGTTGTGCAGATATTCCCCTCGGGATTATCAGCATGTGAGTCACTTACTGCTTGTACGTGCTGCTACCAGCTTCATTATGTTTCTGCGTGTCCTCTGTTTTGACTCTGATTTTAATGTTTTGGTTTTGGACTCATGGTCAGACAAACACTCAGTGGCTCGGCTGATTGTTCTCTTGATTAATCATTATAAAGTAATGTTAGATAAAGCACTGTTGAACTGTGTTCGACCTTGTGATGACTTCCTTCACTTCCTGTTTGTGAGCTTTCTCTGCTGATTTTCTGTTTGTGAGATTTCATCTGTTATTCTTCTTTCCAAGCGCTGCATTGCAAAAAAAGAAAACGGGTCCTTAAATCAACTTGTTTATTTCCTTCGTGTAAAAATAGACACGCACAGACTTTCTGGGAGAGGTATGTTAGATAGTTCGCTTATTTTCGAAGGTGCGAGAGGGAAAGAGGGAAAGAGGGAGGTCAGCGAGAGACCTTTAATTTGTTGGCAAGTAAAGAGGCGAGAGGAAGACGAGCTGGGAGCGAGGAAGAACAGAGGAGGAGAGGGTCAGTGTAGGTTTTGCTTTGAAGCCCTCTGCTCCAGGAGAAAACAGAGGAGGGGGGTCCGAACATGAAAAGCGGAATTGAAGACAGGAAGGTGACAAGTGACTGGGAGGAGAGAGAAAGCAGCACGGTGACCGCCGTGTAGGAGCTGCAGACCCCTGAGAGAGGCGGACAGAAAAACATGCATCAGAAAATATGAATAAAATATGAACCAACGTGGGATTTTTGGCACTGCAGAGTCTGAAAGGTTATTCAGAGAGAGATGCAATAAACAAAAAGCAGTCAGTGTGGCATTCCTGTGGGTGGAAACACCACAAGCAAAGACTGAGAGAGTGAACATCAATGTACAGGAGGACATTTGACTGACAGGAACAGCTGCACGAAGCCCCGTGGGTTTCAACACTTTGGAGCCATAAAGTTTCTGTTCCCGAAACCTTCATGCAGATAACATCTACTGTTTTTGTGGATTTAAAATTCTATTGATTCATAATTAAGCAACAGAAAATCCAACTACGTCTCGATTGTTTAGCTCTCATGGTCGAGCCTGAGGGGGTTTGAATATTCATAACTTCACTTATTTCATTTGAACTTGTTGGCTAACAGTTGCATATAAACATCCAGCAGTTACAGAGCAGGATTATCTCTCTTTCAGCTCTGTGTTTGGTCTCCACCAGCTCCTGAGGGAAATATCTCCAACTTTAGGGCTAAAATGTATTCTCTAGATATGCAGTAAGTTTAAATTATATCACACACGCTACAGTTGTCTATAAATAGGGGCTGCTTTGAGCGACAGGTGGCTGCCAATAGCTGTCCCATCAGCTAATCCAGACACTGAACGTAACGTCTCGTCCATGTTTGTGTTGCTGGATCCTGGATTCAGCTTTTTTATTGACAGAAAATCTGGTATTTCTATTTATTCATATGTAAGCACCAGTTAGCAGGTATAGTTCTCGCCAGAACTAGCTTGGTTTGTTAACTAGCTTAGCATAGCCAGCTTTAGCCTTAAGCATCAATGTGTAACTTTTATAACTTAAAGTTTCCTAACCCCTCCCCCTGTCGAGCGCGACCCTCTTGTCCAAATATGGTCGCTTCTGGCTCCAAAAAACCAAGATGGCGACTGACAAAATGCCAAACTTGGGGCTTCTCTTCCAAATGTGGTCACTTCTGGCTCAAAAAAAACAAGATGGCGACGACCAAAATGCAAAACTCGAGGCCTCAAACAGCAGTTGACAAACCATGGGTGATTTCTGGGTATTTATCTCCAATATTATCTGCATAGAGTCTATGACTTCAGTCAATTAACCCATTGTACTTGTACAGTGTTTTAAAACACATGAAAAGCTATCCTAACATCACATTTAGCATTATTATGAGTCACATCTACAGTTAACTGCAACAATGAGCGTCAGACTGACAAACTATTGTTTCAAATATGGCATTTTTAATGTGTTACTAAAATAATGTAGTCTTGCAACAAGCCCCGAGTTCATTGCATCACATTTAAATGTGTATTTTTATTGAGTTGCCACGGTGACCAAAGCAGGAAGCAGAGAGAAGCATCTCTTTAATAAGCAGAAGTCAGAGTTGCATTATTGAGAAGATTTCACTTGGAATATGAAGTGAGATGGACACAAAGCGCTGCGGGGGCTTTTAATATAAAGTTTCTCCTTCATTTCTCCTCTACAACTTGGCAGGCGATAACAGCTGGATATTAGTTTCCTGCTGAGGATTTCATATATATCATATCATTACTGCACTTTGTTATCCGAATATTATCTTCAATACGGACACTTACATAAGACCAGATACAAGAGCGAGCTCTACAGAGAGCTACTTTCTGATTCTGTCTTCATCGCTCTCTCTGCCACAGTTCAGTCTGGATATCATATTTCACCAAAGTTCACTTTTTGGGTTCACGCAGCTGAGAGAGATTAAGTTTTAAATCAGATTCTTTTGGGATCAGCTCCAAATTATGTCACATTCTCAGATCCTCTGTGAATAAGTCTAAGTGGCAACAACTCTGAAACAGAAATACATCCAAGGGAATTAACTTTTCTTTGACAAATGAATAAAATGCGACTTTGAAGTCAACAGTTTTATGACTCACTCACAAGAGAGCTGAAGAGCCACGCTGGTAGCTGAGCTCTAGGGAAAGAAATGCAGCTCTGTTTGTTGTTCCCCCAATTTGGTTTGAACTGAAATATCCAAACAATGACTGGATGGATTGCCATGAAATTTGGTACACCCATTCATGGTACCAAGAGGATTCATATCGCCCCACAATGAGGCTGACATTCTCTGTTTTGAATGGACTGTCTTTGAAACTATTGGAGGGTCTGGAAAGAATGTTTGTACAGAGAATCATGATCCCGCAGGATGATTTCTTATAACTTTGGTGATCCTTAAAAGGTTATTTAAGCTTTTGGGCCCACTAAAACCCACTTGTTGTATTGTGTTGGATGTGAGCATAACATTTAAAAACACCTTGTCTGCAAGCCGCCTCACTGACAGCGCTGCTGGTCTGTTTTGGTTTTTGTCGATAAAGACACTAAAGATAGAAACAACTACTGACTCGTTTAATCTCAGCAGTGACAAACACAGAAAAATAAACTGCACTAATTAAATCATCAAAGGTCAAACTGGAATCACAGATAATTATGTGGGGAAAAGGAAACGACCCAAACTGAACTTCACGAAGTTTGTTGTTGCTAATGATGTTTTCGCGACGAGTCACAGATTATAAGAAATACCCCCAAAGCAACAACCTAACGATTAAAAGGCCTCTGTGTGCATATCTCTGCCAGGAGAGCAAATTACTCCTAATGTGTTGTTTTAAAGACAGAAAGTGTTTTTTAAATCAAGTAAAGAGCAGCATTTAATGAGGGAATAGTGAAAAACATTCAGCAATGCTCTACTTTCATAAACAATCCTGGAACTCCACCAGAAATTAATCACTTTTCTCTGGCTCGTCGCCTATCTTCCTACCAGACTTCATTGAAATATTTCCAGTTTTTGAGATAACAGGAGGAAAAAAAGAGACAATAAGGACATCGCTGGAAGTGATTTTGTGCAACTCAAGTTGTTATTCTGGGCTGACTTTAAGGAAATCTTAATAAAAGAATAATATCAGCAAAACATTTTGGGGGTTTTTGTAACCCTGCCAGTCTCCTTTCAGTCTGTCTAGTCTTAAGTGTGTCAGCCCCCCTCCAACCCTCTCCCCTTCGTCTCCTCTGCCATCTGCCGTTTTCACTCCTATCTTCCCCGCTGCCATCACTTCCATTCTCAGCATTTTTCTGATAACAAACCTTTCTTTTTACTCTTCAGTGGTCCGAGGCTGCAGTCCTTTTCCAACTTTACTGTTATCTGTTGCTTTTCTTGTTTTTTCTCCTCTGCTTGCTCCTTTCAGAGCCTTTATCTCCCTGATAGAGTAAGCCCAGGCTTCCATGCAACTGTCTGATAAGTTCAAACAAACCTTAGAGAATTTGTACAAAACAGTTTGGAGCTTTGTTTTATTGTTGTAGACAGTGGACTGCAGTGTTAGTCGGTCATATTTCAAGCTCACATGTGAAGACAAATACAAAGAAAGCCTTGATAATATTGGAATAAGTTGATTGCTGATTGATGCGTCTACGTTCTTTGCAGATGATGTGGTTCTGATTCCCAGATTCCCAGGTTTCAGGCAACGTTAAGGCATCATCATTGATAACCAACATGGCTGCTGCTGAGAGTTTTGAATCATAGTCAATATTAAATAAACTGGATGGTAGCTGGATGGTAATTATGTAATGAACTAGACGGCATATGAATTGGTGTTGGAACTAGTAACCTACCCTGGCAGTCTACCGCTACATTGGAGGTTTCGTAGCTCTAATTGGTTGCATCCATTGATAATACGCCTTGTACATTGAAAATGAACCAAGAGGTTAATTTGCATTATGCCAGACTAAGCAGCCATTGGGGATAGTTCGCTCCTGAGTGGATCCGAATTGCTGCTTGGGTTTGAAAGAGTTCATGTACCTGATCAAGCATCTGAAGCTTTCCATTTATCAGTCATTCAACGTTCCAACCCTCACCAATGGTCTAGAGATTTGGGTGGTTAACTTAAAAATGAGATCATGCATACAACCAGTTGAATAGAGTTTCCTTTGTAGGCTGTCCAGGCACGGCCTTAGAGATAGGGATGAAGTAGGTAGGTAAGTAGGTTTTCTGGGCATGCCCAACTGATAGGAGACCCTTGGGACACCCAAAAATGCTGGAAAAGCTATTAATCTTATCTGGCTTGAGAATGCATTGAGATCCCCCAAGAGTTCATGGAAATGTTGCTGGAGAGAGGGGCTTGTTGTACGGTGTCAAGGCCCAGCTGTAGAGATAAAGTAGGTAGGGAGGTTTGTCGGTTCCACTGAAGAGACCCTTGGGAACTGTACATTTTAGGAATGCAGTGGGATCCCCTACTAGGTATTGGAAATGTTGCTGGAGAGAGAGCACAAGTGGACCCTTTCCCTGCATCCACAAAGACCCAGACAAAAATGGATGGATGAATGGATGGGTAGATGGTACCTCTCAGAAAGAAACAAGTCCCTGTAATCATATGCCTTTTCTAAGGGGGTTATTTTATGGCAGTGGAGTCCAATTTCCTCCACACTTTCCCAGCTGTGATTTCAAACTCAACGACCACAGCAAAGCACCTGAAAATCGGACAAATAAACACTCTGCTGGTCAAACAACCCAAAATCCAGCTGCACAAAGTTCACAGAACAAAAACCTCTCCAGGTTTCTGATTCTTTTTGCTACAAGAAGCTTCCCCGCGTCATAAATTTATAAAATCTATAACATGTAGCCACTTTGTAATTATAAAAAAACACTGGCGCTATAAATAACATAGTGTGTATTGACTTTGTGTGCGTGAGGGAATGTTATGAACTTTTCAACTGTGTCCCAGTGTGTATGTGTGTGTGTGTGTGTGTGTGTGTGTGTGTGTGTGTTGACTAAGCCATTGGTACAGAGAGGGAGGAATTGGTCATTTTCTCGAGTCTCTATCTGATCTATCGTCTGGAGCGGTGGAACAGGAGTTGTTACACACACATACACACTCACACACAACCACACACACACACAGCAGAAAGTCAAAATCCAATTCTGGAAGTAGCTGGGGGAAAAGGTCACTCCTCTCTCTTTCTCATTGGTCACAATTCCCACTTTTCTCTCATTTTCTCCTCATCTATCTCCAACTCGACCAAACTTCTCTTCTGTCCTCCTCTTCCTCTTTGGGCGCATCTCCGCCTCCAATATGTTTGTCTCCCATTCTGTATTCAGCTCTCCTCTGTTCTTCAACATCAAGACAGTAATAGAGTCATGAGAACTGAAAATACAAACTAGCTTATGCGGGAAGAATAAAAAAGCAACAAGGAGGCACGGAGGGAATCAAAATGTAAGAAAAATAAAAAAGATGTATTCATATGTTCTCTATGGCTGGGAAACTTATTCCCCTACTAGTTACTGTAAGGTGACAGAATAATATTTATCAAACTTTGTTGAAGTCAAAATTTTATAGATGAGGTGACATCTGCAGGTAACACGACTTCCAGTAAAACCTTGCTAACGATGACCACTGAAGGAACCCTAAGCTGAGCTAACGTTGGAAGCAAATCGGCTAATGTGCCGAGGCTGCCGAAGAGCTTTAAAGGAAAACCAGTTTTTATCATGAAGCAGCTTCATTAAGGTGTTAGACCAGCGTCAAGTTATCTTTACTTAAGATACAACCTACAAATGTTTTATAGACAACTTTAGTGCAATTTAGAAAGCTACAAAAAGTCCCTTCTCAAGATGGCTGCTTCTTTACCCAGATGGATCGTCCATCCATCCGCCTGTCCGTCCGTCCATACTTCCTGCCATCCATACGTCCATCCATCTATCCATCCGACCGTCCATCCATCCATTCTTTCAGCAGTCAATCCATCCATCCATCTGCCCATCCGCCTATCAATCCGTTCGCCCATCCATCCATCCGACCGTCCATCCATCCATCCGTCCGCCCATCCATCCATAAGTCCTGCCATCCATACATCCATACGTCCATCCATCTATCCATCCGACCGTCCATCCATCTGCCCATCCATCCATCCGTCTGTCTGTCCATTCATCCATCCATACGTCCATCCATTCTTACGCCTATCCATCCATCCGTCCTTCCGTCCGTCTGTCCATTCGTCCATTTATCCATTCGTCCGTCCATACGTCCAGCAAGCAATCCATATATCAATCTATCTGTCCATCCATTCATCCATCCATCCATATGTCCATACATCCATACATCCGCCCATCCATCCATCCATCCATCTTGCTATCTTATACTTGAGTACCCTACGACACAAACTGTATAATCAGAGTATAATTGGAGCAGCCTGTGTCATTCCAGACGTTCCTGCACCGACACAAACATGTTGCCTTACATGATTCTTGCTGCATTTTGGTACCGAACAAAAATGCAGACTTGAGCTGAAATGTTGGAACAACAGAGTGCAGAGAAAGCTGCAGGAGAGAGAGAGAGAGAGAGAGAGAGAGAGAGAGAGAGACAGAGAGAGCTTCACCCCAGACATGAAAATGAACAGTCCAAACCACGGTCAGTTTAATATCACAGCTTGGACTCAGTGCTGGACTATCAAATAACCACAGATGACCAGTGTTTGATTGAAAAAAATCTACAATAAATTTCCAATCAATCAAACTGGATCAGCCGTCATATCAGAGGAGGACCACACATGTGATTTCTAATCAAAATACAGCTCGCCTGTGTATCGCTTTCATCTCAACTCCCGCAGGTGTTCTTATTTAATTTACTTTCCATCATCCCGCTCTTCTTCACCCTCTACTTACCCTTCCTCACCCTGCAACCTTATCTTTCCCCCTCATATACTCTCTTGTTTCTTCACCCGCTTCCCTCCTTTTCACCCGTCTGGCTCTCATACTCGTCCGCTCCGGGTTTAATCTTTTCTCATCTCTTACCTGTCCTTGCCCTTTCTTTCCATCTCGCCCTTTTCACTATCTCTCACCATCTTTCCCGCTCGGCTTCTGAATCTCATTCCCCCACCCCCTCCTCTTCCTCTTCCTCCTCCTCCTCTCTTCTCTCAGGTTACCTTCGTGGAAAGCGAGGCGAGGCTTGGAGATGGGAACAGGGATAAGAAGGTGATAGACGAGTCAGATGAGAAGATAAAGAAGAAGAAGAAGAGGAGGAGGAGGCTGCTGCTTCAGTTTTCCCAACAGGGAAGCAGCTATGAGGTGTCACATGTCATAACTCAAACTGTATTTGGCTCGTATAGATTTTTATCTCCAAACAGTCATGATTTACCGCCTCAGAGGCTTTAACATCCAAATTAAAGCACACACACGTCTGAGCTGCTCTCACTGCTGCTATTTTTAATGCTCTTAAAAACCCCTGTTAGTAAACAATCCACAGAAATGGGCCATCAGAAGAGAAGCACAAAGACGCTCATTTCCTGCCGCGTCGCCTGCCAACAACTTCCTGTTTCCCTGCTCGAGTGAGGGAGTCTTTCTCAGGAGGTCACGACCTCTGGAGGAGGGAAACTGACACTCCACTTGCTATTTTTATGGTTCTGGCATGAGAGGGATTTTAATGCGGCCTCTGCTCGATAATTCCCACTCAAACTGAACGTGTGCAGTCGTGCAGAGGAACAAGAATACCTCTGAATCAGCAATTACAAGATCAAAAGATGCCTTTTATCTCAATTGTTGCTACATCAGATTTGGCCTTTGATGTTTCTCATGTTTGATTTATAGATTGTAACTTCCTGTATTTCACAGACAGACTGAATGAACCTCATTTCCTTCTGTATTTTCTGTTGCGTCAACCAAATGAAGTCTTTTATGACACAATAACCATTTTAAGAGCTCATTCAGAACAAAAAAATCCAACTTATATATCTGTCGGCCAAATTGGGCCTGATTGGGACCTATCACAGATAAATCGCTATTGGCCATAGACTGTATATAAGTAGTGAAACGTAGCCACCAAGATGTCACCCATTGGTTTGTATAGTGTAAATGTTTTGAAGCCAAGTTTGGCATTTTGGCCGTTAGCCATCTTGGTTTTTGGGAGCCAGAAGTGACCATATTTGGAAGAGAAGCCTGAAGTTTGGCATTTTGTCTGTCACCAGTTTTTCGGAGCCAGAAGTGACCACATTTGGATGAGAAGCCCGAAGTTTGGCATTTTGTCTGTCGCCATCCTGGTTTTTTGGAGCCAGAAGTGACCATAAGAGAAGCCCCAAGTTTGGCATTTTGTCTGTCGCCATCTTGGTTTTTTTGGAGCCAGAAGTGACCATATTTGGAAGAGAAGCCTCAAGTTTGGCATTTTGTCTGTCGCCATCTTGGTTTTTGGAGCCAGAAGTGACCATATTTGGAAGAAAAGCTGTAGTTGGAGAGGAGTAAGGAGAAGCAAATGCTAAATTCTAAGCTAATGCTATCGCTAGATTGATTAGCAAGGCAAATCCCTGATTCACGATTACTATTTTATAAATCTGGAAGCAAATTTCATCCAGCAAAAACACGTTTTCTCACCAAAAAGACCACAAAGTCGACTCCTCAGCTCGCCATGGTAGCGACTTGTCAAGTACACGGTAGCCACGCCTCAAAAAATACCTTCCTGTTTCGTCTATTTGACTCTTAATGGGACTCTTACTCAGGCTTTGTTGAAGAAGACTTGAAACTAGAGATCGAGACCATAACCTGATTAGGAAAATGTTTACTGAGGGAATAACTCAAGAGAAAAGTCGGACCATTTCCTCATAGACTTCTATAGAACCAGACTTTGTTTTGCAACCAGTGAATAATAAAGGTTTAGGACACTTCTTAATCTTCTGCAACAGTAAGAATTGTATTTCAACCATGACAGGTGCAGCAGGTGACTCACCTCTTTCCATGTAAAACCCACAGGTGAGTCAAAGAGCACAGTCAGTTAAACACGTTGTCTTTATCTGACAGTTAATCACAACACAGTAATGGCTTTTGAATTGAACTCTGATAGAAACCCTCTTCCTAACATGAGAGACTTTGTTTCCTGAGGCAATCATGAAAACAATGATGTGGGAATTATATTTTTATTACTCCTATTAAAAAGTAAAATTGGCTTATGTAACTAAACTCTGTGCCAACTTTGTGACTTCTCGTGTTTGAGTCAAACTTTAAACTTGATGAGATTTTCTGTTTGAATGAAGAATGAATTAAAAGTGCAAACGAGTTAAACTTCACATTGTTGCTCTTCTGGAAACATCTTTTCAAAATTCCACTTTCTTTGTGCTGCTTGTGTTTGGCTTTAATAACTCCTGAATAGCTGGTAACATAAAGGGAAACACTTTTAACTTCTATCTTGATTCAAACACTTCTTTTCAAAACAGAGCCTGAATGAGCCGGCAAAGATGTGGAAGGTCATGGAACACAAACTATAGATGTTAGAAGCGGTTCATGGCGTCTTTCTCGAGATAATTCGTAAAAAAAAAATAGTTTTACAATATTTTTCTTGCTTTTAAATCCATTAACATCAACAGACTATTGGCTGTATAAAAAGATAGACAACACAGCTCATTGTACTTAATTGAAGCCAAAATACCCTCCAAGGTGGGCACTGCCATCTTGCGCTGGTGTGTCATTTGAGTGTGTGCAGTAGAGATCGGCTGATGGAGCCGCAGTATTGACGTCCCGCCCCTTCCTCTACCCAAAACACACCTTTACCTTGCGTCCTTGACGTGTTGGAGCCCTCAGGTGGGCTCAGTCTGCAGCAGAACAGCTTCTTGTGTCGGTCTGAAGCAGATATTCACGCTGAAGGAAAGTTCAATGACTGTAGTGTTTGTGTTAGTGACGTCTCCTCTCGCCGTTCCTCCTCTACTCTGCTGCTCGGGAACAGAACGCTGCAGGAGCCCCATTTGTCAACAGAGCTGTCAATCATGAGGCCACGCCCCCTTTTTATAGCATCAAATAACTCATTATTGTGGACGTAAATCAGCATGATAAGAACTAACTATAATGACAGAAACCATGTTTGAGAATAAGTGTATTTTGATTTTATAGTTTGACTCATGTCTCATCTGTTAACATGGAGGAGGCGGGCTTTATGAGCTATACTGCAGCCGGTCAGCAGGGGGCGATAGAGAGGGTTTGGCTTCACTTTTAGGGAGCTATCATGTTGGCCATCTTTTCACACACAATATACTCAAAGTGATGACTGCACAGTTGCACAAATATGTTGTGGAAGAACCAGCAGGAAAATATAATAAATCTTTGTTTCTGTTTATTACTTACGGTACGTTTTGCAAGAGTGCGATAACCTTTTAATCACAGCAGCAGGATGTGTAACAAAAGAACAACACAAGAAGCTGCGCTGAAAGACGATTTGTGAAGATGATTAAAAACCTAATGTGTTTACAAATTTGAGAGAAAATGGGATAATCAAGAAAACAAATATGCAACTAAAGAGCAAAGCAGCACATTTCCATATCTATTACGTCTCTTAATGACAGAAATAACCACTTTCATCGATAGTGGAGGACGAATGTTCCTGTTTTCGTGCAGCGATTCAGATTAGATCTCTGCTTTCTCTGACTTCCATTACACTTGCTCTGCGGGGATCCAGCTCACTCCATTGATTTGACTTGATGGGTGAGCTTTTTTGAATTAAAAATGATAATCCTCCCCCTCCGACTTACCCTTTTCCAAACTTCAAAATAACAGAAAAAAGAAGCTGCTGTTAATTTTCCATCTGTTTTGAGGTTATGATCTCCAGAGGGGAGAAATCGACTGTTTTTGTGTTGTTTTTTCGTTTTCTTTAAGTGAGTTTTAAAGAGTGGGAACAACATCTGAGAGGTGAAAGGTTAAGTTAGTTTCTTAGAGGCTGTCTGAGACTCAGCGGGGGGTTTTTCTCTACACTGAACTGCCAGTTGACATATTTGACATCAAGAATGTCTCCGTTTTGTCTCTTTGTCTTTATTTCTGTCTCCTTGTCCATCATTTCACTGTGACCAAAGACTAAAAGATCAGTGTGTGTGTGTCTGTGTGGGTATGTGTGTGACTCAGCTCTACGGGGATTCAGGAGGCTTCGTCTGAAAGTGACAAAATGACAGCTCGAGCTGACAACCCAGCCAACACACACTCACCCACAGTCTGTTCTTCTGATACGGCTGCCATTTCTTATCGCCTAAGTCGTCTGACAGCCACCGAGGAAGAGACAGATGGAAAGAGAGGCAGATAGTAATAAATACTGAAGAGGAAGAAGAAGAGACAGATGCACCGACAGAGGAGAGATTGATAGACGAATGATAGACGGACAAATGTTGAGAAAGAGAGAGAGACGTGTGAGGGAAGGGGGAATAAGAAAGGAAACTTTCACAAACTTCTCAGATTCATGGAGCCAAACTTTGCCTTTTTTTGCTGACAAGAATAAAGTTTTTATCTCCCATTTAAGGGTAATTCATGAATCTTTCAACCTTGGCTTATTTTTACACAACATCTTTCATTGTTTTAGTTTCATATCTGTGCATTGTGCTGAGCTCTGTTGAGGTGACTGTAGACAGAAAGGCAGAGTGGTCCTGCACTGATCGCTGACAGATCCATTCATCAAGACTGAGTTTTAGCACTAGAATCAGCAGGGGGCTAATTACTTCCCAATGCTTCCTAATACACTGCTCACTGAGCTAATGTGTCCACAGAAAAAGCTTAAGGAAGCTTTTCTTTAAGTCCCAAAGATCCACAGAGTTCAGCAAAATAGCCTCAAACTATTACAGAGTGTGAAACTAGAGGGTGAACTGTTGAACTCCATCAGGAGTGTGTTGTTGGCAGCTTCTCAACACAACAACATTAAAAGGTATTACCCAGGCTTTGTTCAGATCTTCAAGACTAACAGTCAGAGCCGTCTTCAGACATCACCAATCTATCTGCATTATTGGCTGCCGTTACAACATAGCTGTCTGTACTCTGATGATGCGACTTCCCAACCTGGAATTGTGAAAAAAGGCGGTCCTATTTTAGGCCTTCCAAATGATCACGCTGGAATGTCGCAGTGCCGATCTCCTCCATCAATCACAACAAACTTAGCAAGTAGCAGCATTGATTCTGCTGCAAGACGCTCGCTAGACTAGACATCGTCCTTGTTTTGCATTGCGAGTGACCCAAATGACACTTTAAAATCCAATTTGAGCAGCCAGAACATCGCGAATGAGACGTTTGAAATCGCATTCAAAGTTCCTCCAAAGGTGGCTTGGACCAAAATAGCAAAAACACGCAAGTAATGTTGCTTTTTGCTGTTCAGACTTCCAAAAGGATTTCTGGAAGTGCCAAGAAACGGACTTAGGTTGGCCATGGAGGTCACATTTCCCCAATGCAAGCCCTGATGAGATGTATAATCTTTCCGGCGAGTTCCGACCCACCGATCTGGATGTTCCCATAAATCCTCCAAAGTTAGGCTCTGAGAATTCAACCTAAACAGCCCAAACCATTTCAGCTTTTTTAAACCCAAAGGCGATACCAAGATTCCTCCAGATGTCGGAGGTCCCCATTCTTTCTCTAGGGCCGGCCAGGACTCCATTCGGAAGACTCATTTCGGTATTAACTAATCCACACAGCTCAGCTGTCTCCTCACCACATTGGTCCAGTACATTGCCGCAAACACTGCTGATGGTGCGCCAATCCGCCTATCCATCTGAAGCTCCATTTCACCCTTGCTCGTAAACAAGATCCAGAGATATTTGAACTCCTTTGCTTGGGGCAGGAACTCACTCCTAACCATGAGGGAGCAATCCAAACAAAACATTAAAACTGTACTATCTTTGTTTCACAAAATGTATCAAATTTAAAACGACTGTTTCTGAAGTCATCTTGGCAACACAACTAATGAAGTGTTTCATTTAGATTTTCAAAATCTAAAGACTCAGTTTATTATGGGCACATCCGCTGTGAATAAGCTACATTTTACACCAAACTGTCAAATGAAAGCATGAAAGCAACAAATATGGAGAAAATGACCCAATGATACTGCAAAAAGCTCACCAAAATACACCAAAATATTTTTTTCTAATGGTTTTGATTCAAGTGAAACTATGGAAACTTCTTGAAATTTCATTTTCCAAATTCACGTCCTTCACAGGAAAACTTCCAAACGGACACCTTGTCTGCTAAAGGGCTTTGCTCAAAAGGTCCAAGGACAGTTTTCCTTTTTCCACTGGCCTAATTTTCTTCCTGTTTCCCACTTAACATGTGCAGCCAGTCGCACACGTGTGTGTGTGTGTGTGTGTGTGTGTGTGTGTGTGTGTGTGTGTTTGTTACTGTTTCTGTGTGTTGTGTTTGGGCAGTTTCATCCTGGCCCCATAAGGGTTCCTAATGACCAATTTACATAATTAACACGCTGAGGCATGGCAGGCTGCCTCCGCCTCGGTGACACACACACACACACACACACACACACAGACTCGGGGGCTCTGTGGTAGTGAATTTGACTGGAAGCCAAACAGTGTCTCCTCCTTTCTTGGCTCTTGTTCCTCCATTTAGTCTGAATTCCTTCTTTCACTCTGGTTGTCGATATTCTCATTATAAACTTCTTTCTCTTCTTTGTGTCTTTACAGCTTCAGTGATGTTAGATTTTAACACTTAATAACAACATATTATGTACAACACTTTAATGCCTACAAAAAGGCTAAATTGTGTTGCACATTACACGCGTAATGTCCTTTAAGTGGCGCCTTAATTATACAGCATCCCATGAGATCTAGTTGACGGAACTTTGTTTCCTTTGATTTATACAAGGATTTTATTTTCTTAAGTGCACCACTTAAAGCCACACTGATTACCAAACTACAACAAATATCTCACATTTTCACAAACATGACCCAAAGAAAAGAAGTGGGAAATATTGCTCCAGCTCCATTTCCATGCAATGCCCCAATTAACTGCAAATGTAGAGCCAGAAAACAATCAAACATGCACAGTCTGTTTCCCTCCACCCTGCTCTGTGCACAGGTAATGCCAGCATGCCAGGCAGACTAAATCAAACAGGATTAGATGGACAGGATAAATTAATCCCCCCCAGGCACTGAAAGGCTAAATCCATCATAAGGATTAGTTATGAAAATGATATTTACCCAATCAGAGCGATCTGTGGCCAGATGGGGAAATAAATATGATGAACATGATTTCAGTAGCCTGAAGTTTTCCTGTACGACAAGACGCAGGAAGTGTAAGCAGGCAACTCTTTGCTAACATGTTCGCAATAACAAATATATAACGCTATGTAATGATAGAAACTCGTAACCTTTCGGAGCCATTGGTTCATCAAAACAACGGTCACTTTTACTGAGAAGTTATTCACAAGTTACAGTCAGTACATTTTATTTAAAGCCTGTTTTTCTGCTGGCTGAAATCAGCCCAATTTATATCACAGATACCCTGGATCTCAGATGCACCTAGCAAACTAAGCTAGTGCCAAGCGTTTGCTAACCCTCACTCCTTTCCAGCATCCCCCTCTTGTCCAAATATGGTCCCTTCTGGCTCCTAAGCAAGTAGCAGCATGGATTCTGCTGCACGACGCTCTCAGGACTAGACATCGTCCTTGTTTTGCGTTGCGAGTGACCCAAAGGACACTTAAGATCGAATCTGAACAGCCAGAACATCGGGACTGAGAGGACTGGAACATTCCAACTTTCTCCAAAGGTGGCTTGGATCCAACAAGGAAAGACAAGCAATTAATGTTTCTTTTTGCTGTCCAGACTTCCCCAAATATTTGGGTTGGCATTCACAACAAGGCTATGGATGTACTGAGATCACAAGTCCCAAGTGCAAGCCCTGGTGAGATGTATAATCTTTTACGCGAGTTCTGGATCCACCCCAGGTCTCCTACCAGCTGGACGTTCTTAGAAAACCTCCAAAGTAAGGCGCCAAGCAGGCAAGCCAAACAGATGCCCAAACCATCTTGGTTGGCTTCTTTAGACCCAAAGGGGATACCATGATTCCTCCAGAGGTCGGAGGTCCTTCACCCTATCTCTAGATTGGACCACGACATCCTTTGGACGACTCATTTCAGCCACAGAATTTATACTTTTGGCATGAACTACAGCTCATGAAAATAGATGAGAGTTCAAATGTGGACTGATAAGTAGAGAGCTTTGCCTTCCAGCTCAGCTCTGTCTTCACCACATTGGTAAAACCAAGATGGCAACGGGTACATTTCCAAGACAACAACGGGTGAACCTTTTGATGGCTACCACTATTTTATTTACACAGTTCAGCTCTGTCAGGTTGTTTTCATCTAATCGTGCCCTCTAGTGGCCAAAGCACTTTTAGTTTGAATGTCTTTCGTCGCACTACGGAAGCTGCACAGATCCAAAAAGCAGGACAGGTGCCTAAAAACACTCTTTAACGGCTAACATTGACCGCCACATTCATACAGTGTGTGCTAAATGTTTACCCCTGAATGTTTTCTCAACCATTAATCCTCTCATAAACCTCTAGTCTCCATTTTTCAAAACACAGTGACGCCTTTAATCTCCTGTTTTCCTCCTCTCTCTTACAGTCAGGTTATCGGCTGTATTCAGATCAGCCCTCCGTCTTCATCTCCTCAGATTGATAGTTTATAAAAAGGGAAACAGCGTCCGGGGCTCTGCCGTTGCAAATACAATTTAATGTGAAGAAAAATAGGGAATGCTAATCCACCTGGGACGACTGAGAGAGGTGTGTGTATCGACTCGCACAGTGAGGGGTGTGTCTGGTGTTGTATTTCCAATCTGTAGTCTGAATAGGGAGTCGGAGAACACACTTGACTGCCATAATGAGGTACTCTCTTTGCTCAGTGTGTGTGAGTGTGTGTGTGTGTGTGTGTGTGTGTGTGTGTGTGTGTGTGTGTGTGTGTGTGTGTGTGTGTGTGTGTGTGTATAAACAGGCTGAACCCGGAGCTTTATAGGCGCCGGGGGAGGGGTGAAAGAGAGAGTGAGGAAAAAGGATAAAAGTAGGAAAAACTTGAGCGCTGAAAGAGGAACAAGAATCCCTGCAGTTCCTCCCCTCTCACCTGTACAAACATGTACCCGCCCTCCTCTCCCCCCTCTCTCTCCTCCTCTTCACCCCCTCTTTTCAACTGCCCTCTTTATCTCTCCTCTTCCTCCTCATCTTTCTCGCCGCTGAAACACAAAACCCTTGTAATCCGCATGATCCGGGCCTGTCCGGAGGGGAAGGGAAGAGACGGGAGCGAGAGAGGGAGGGTCTGAAGGGGGGGAGAGACAGAGAGAGGATGAAGGAGAGGACAGTGGAGGAATAAAAATCACAACACTTCCACAGCTAGTGGATTATTTAATAAATGAGCAACATGATCATACACGGGTTGTTTATCTCTTCCAAATACTGCTGAACGATATGTTCTTATCAATAACTGGTCTCCATACCCGGAAAGAAAGCAACTGGAATTTTACTGGGATGTTAAGATTGTCACCATTGACTGTATATAAAGATGGCCGACATGGGCTCAGTCTGCAGCAGAACAGCTTCTTGAGCAGACATTCACGCTGATGGAAAGTTCAATGACTGTAGTGTTGTTACCGTTCCTCCTCTATTCTGCTGCTCGGGAACAGAACGCTGCAGGAGCCCCATTTGTCAACAGAGCTGTCAATCATGAGGCCACGCCCCCTTTTTATAGCATCAAATAACTAATTAAAAGTAAACTTAAAAGTAAAATGTATTTGACGTGTATTTTGATTCTATAGTTTGACTCATGTCCCATCTGTTAACATTGAGGAGGCGGGCTTCATGAGCTATACTGCAGCCAGTCAGCAGGGGGCGACAGAGAGGGTTTGGCTTCACTTTAAGGGAGCTGTCATGTCGGCCATCTTTTATACAGTCTAGTCTCCTTGGGATTACGGGACTGAACAGCAGGAGAGTGAGAAGATCTAAAATGCCTGACAGGTTGTCGAGATGGACTCCAGCTTGGACCTGATCAGCTGGAACACCTGCTGACCCTGCAGGTAACAGCACCGATGATGCATCCAAACGTATTCGGCGTGTGCTGTTTCTTTTCAGATTTTGAACTGCTCTACATTCAGAACGAGGTCTCGACAGCCAAAGTTTAAACGTCTCCTCGACATCTCACATCACAGCCCACCCTGCGAGATTTGGGGAACAACTTCCAGGTTTGTTTGTGAACTTGTGACAGTGACAGACGCGTTGCAGAGTTCACGACCACCTGCAGCCAGAGGGGAACAGAAAAGAAAAGTTTCCACCCTGAGCTGTGAACTCTACAGCGATCCGTCAAAGTGAACTCTGTTTTAAATCAGTTCAGGCCTCTTATGCAACCAGTGACAGCCTGTTCATCTTTAATGGAGGTCCTGCCCAGAGAGATGAAACCGCTGATGAGCTGTGATTCAGACAGAAGCGCTGTGACGAGAACAAAGGCTCGTCTTCCTCTCTGCGAGGTTTGGTTTACATCAGAGGAGCCCGAGAGAGTCTCTGAGAGTCCACCTACTTTACTCTGCAATTTATTTCAGGGGAAAGTGGACGGGTATTTGGCAGCAGACAAAAACCCATCAGAGCGGAGCTATCAGGTGGCTTCAGGACACACAGTCATCTCGTCGCCCGCTGATAATAAGAGTCTGTTAGCGCCTCTGTTTCTCAATCCAATCACGGCGTGATTTAAAGGCAGCAAAGCGTCTCAGGCGACTCAAACTATTTACATCACATTTTCTCCTGATTTCACCGCCTGCTGCTCGTGTTCAGAGGCCTGTTGCTGTGTTTTCTACACGGGCGAGCGCTCACCTCCAGGCACCGAAGCCCTGCGATGATTTTAAACACCACTGTCTCACAGCGAGCACATTTCTTTCTGGCAGAGAAAAACATCTTACTCTGGACGGCTGACCTGCTCTTAAGAGTAAAGAGGACAGCATGATGAGAGGGCTGCTTCCATCTCGGGGAGGTTTACTTTCTTGGAAATCTTTGACAAAAGCAGCAAATTAAAGTTAATTCAAGACCCGATTTGAGTTTTTACAGCTGGGAAAACTGAACATCTTGTTTTGCTCGCCGTTTTGTGCTAAAACTAACCATTACAGTAAAAACACCGGGGCTTTCAGAAGTGTTCAGACCCTTTAAAATCAAGATTATCTCATCCAGGAGTGTCTGACTCACTGAAGAAGACGTCCTTTCTGTAATGCAATAAAAATACTGGTTTCTTAACCAGAGACAAGTGAGTGCAATACTTCTTGATTGATTTTGATTTGATTTTAACATTTTAAAGCGTATTTTCATGTTTATTGGGACGATATTATGAGTAAAAACATCTGAAAAAGTGTGATTCTTCTCTGTAAAGCGAGTGCACCCCTCATGACTTAGGCCAGCCGTCACTCACAGCTACAGAGCCGGGGGGACGAAAGACGGAGAGACACGGCGATCGTCCGGAACAAAGAGGCTCAACAGTCGGCCGAGTTAACAACAACTGAGGCGGAGTAATGATGACGATTTTAAGGACCAGCTCCTGTCATGTGCTCTGCTTGAAATAATAAATAATTAAAATCCTCCCAAAGCATCTCCTTGGTCTCCCTCATTAAATATTCCTGAATCTGCATAGGCCCCGCCCACTATGCACATTTCCACCCGCCCCCTCCGTCGCGAAAACAAAACACGTCTCTGCCGTCGCTTAGCGGCAACTTGTTGAAACTTAGCGAGCTTGAAATGTAGAAATCAGTAACATTAACATTAACAGTCAGCAGTGAGTTTGCAAAAATTCCAATGATGGTTACAGCTGGCTCGTGGTTGCCATAGGTTACACATATAACTCTTGATTTTCCTTTTCAGACTGTTTGCTTCATCTGAGCGTCGAGTTTGTTTCTTCTTCTTTGGATTTTCACTTCTTGTTGAAGTTGTATCTGTAGTCATCCATCTTTTCTTTGTTTGTTCAGCCATAGTAGATTACTGTTTACTCGCAACACTTGCAGAGAGCGGAAAAGCAGCCGCTTAGCTCCGCCTACCCTCTCTGGCAGACCAACCACTGCTGGCTGATGGAAAACGCGTCACTAACTGGGTGCTGCTTGTGATTTACCCAGTCTGTAATACTGCAAATGCAAAGGCTTTCATCAGTGGGCCATCGGCTCAATCACCATTGTGTTACCTCATTCGGTGATAGATAGAGACTTAACAGACATTTATTTACATGAAAAAGTTCAAGATTATCACTTTAAGGAAACTTTGAAAGATATTTTATTTGCATAAAAACAAGATTTGGTCTTCAGAAAGTCTTTCCAAAACACATAGGTTCGTCTCAATACTTCCTCAGAAGCTCCAATCAGCTGTTGTGTTTCCAGACTCTTTGAGTAAAACACCAGAACCAGTCTGGAACCAGACTCGGCGTGTCTCTGGCCCTGTAAAACACTGAAGCTAAACACAAGTTGGTTTGCACTCAGATCTGTTTCTTACGTCCCACCTTGCAAATCTGTGTCACCATCACATCAGGAGGAAGCGGCGATAGCATCTTTTCATTGGACGTTTAACAAGGCCAGACCGGACTGTTGTGCAGAACAAGAGACTTTAAAGGAAACAGCATCCCTAAACTAATAAATCTGCCTTTACGGCCTGAAACACTCCGATTTCACTCTGTGTAAGAGCTTTAACGGCCTTCAGTGAGTTGTTAAAGATGTTTTAAGAGTTTCTCTGGACCTAAAAACACCCTGATGAACAAAACACCAGGGAAAAAGTGGGAAGTTCAGATGGAAAAATAATTGCTTCTAGTTGCACAATGCCGGCAAATAAAGGAGGCGGGAGGAATATAAGGCGGCAGCGAGCGCAGAGGAGCAGCGCGATGGTTTAATTCAGAATGATGACAGTGAATGATTCAGGAGATCAAAACGATCCAGGAGATTAAAAATCCAGCCCGTGGCAAAGACGGGGGTGAGGAGGAGAGAGATAGCGGGGCGGAGGGAGAGGAATCTTTAGAAAGGAGTTTCATTATCTTACTCAATCCTTCCTGAAGCTTGTGGAAACTGTTTGAATAGTTGAAAAGAAGAAGAAGAAGCGCGCTCTTGTTCACACGCACACACAAAGAGAGACAGAAACGGAGCTTTAAGGGGAGATAATCTTCAGAGAATTATTTTATTCTCCCATTAAACCCTCACAGATGCTTCCCAAGAATCTCTGAATGAGGAGGCAGAAAACACACACGCGCGCATCGCACGCTGGCGGCATTCACGCCTCGCAATGAAGCGCACATTTGTCACGGGCCACAGCCACACACACACACGAGTTAAGATCACACACACACGCGCGCTGCAGGAGTTAGGAAGTGATGTGAAAAGACGAGCGCGGCGCTGACAGACAGACGTGTGTGATTGTAATTATCTCGATGCTTTTCATGTCACTGGGCTTGATTTGTCTATGCTGTTTCATTACATGGCACAGTGTGTACGGTGTGTGTGTGTGTGTGTGTGTGTGTGTGTGTGTGTGTGTGTGTGTTCTCGCTCCCTCTCTCTGCGCTGACATCCTAGTTCATTAATTTTGACGGTGCTGTATAAACTTTAAACTCCTCACAGCTCCCGTGTGGCTCCAACGCGCCTCCATGCAGATCAAACCCGGAGCTCTTCCCAGAGTGTGTGTGTGTGTGTGTGTGTGTGTGTGTGTGTGTGTGTGTGTGTGTGTGTGTGTGTGTGTGTGTGTGTGTGTGTGTAAGTGAGGGTAAAATAATCAATCCGACTAATAAAGGATGAAACACTGGGATTAAAAGGAAATTAAACTGAAGCGGGGGCGTCAAACTCTTCTATTTGAGCTGCTAAAAGGAGCTAATGTTTGTCAGCCTCGACAGCCGTGCTAACAGCTACATGCTAACTGATGCTGATGGTTATCTCATTCGTTTGCATGTTTTTGTTCATAACATAAACTTATGAAAAATTCTGATCTCAAGTGGGTGTTTCCATCTTGTTGCAGCCGACGCCATCTTGTTTTTGGAACCAGAAATGACCATATTTGGACAAAGGGGTGGAGTGAGGGAAGTTACACTGTTGTGCCCAAAACTTAGCAAGCTAATAAGAAGCTAAGCTAACAAGCCTAGTCTGGTTAGCACAGACAGCAACACCTGCTAATAAGTGCTGAAATATAAATAATAATGCTGTAATTTAACTTCCTGAAGACGCTGAAAGTTCTGTCAGTAAAACAAACACAGCAAGACAGATTATTGTCGGATATTCGCTTGAAAACTTCTCCGACAAACTCATCAGCTGTGTCTCAGTTCAGGGGCTGCTTCCTTCGAAGGAGACGCTGAGGCTGAACTGAAATGAGACAGTCTGGTCTGCGAAGGACTTCCTGTTTGTGACTGAGGACGAGAACAGCTGGTGATGCCGCTCCTGTCACCTAGCAACAGGTAGCTAGCAGGCTAGCTAGCAAACACAACTAGCTTATTATTTTAAAGAGGCCCCTTTCGGTTTTTCGACTGAGTTGAAACTTAAACTTTTAAAGTGTATTCCTCGGCCGTTTAAGAGGTTGCCATCTTGGCGCGCTATGAATCTTGGGATATGTTTGGCCACCCGATGGATCCTACGTGGTCGGGAAAAGCTTTTGAAGGAGCCTTCGAAATGGGACAGCCTTCGACGCGGCCTTAAAATACGATGCAGCTCCTGAACTGGGACGCAGCCATACACCAAATCTATATTGGACTCTAAGGAAACCTGTGATGTAGCTAACGTTAGCTGCTTGAGTTGTTATATTAAGAAGCAAATCTCAGCATAAGTGCAGTTTATTCACCCATCTCTCTCGATTCAGAACAGTGGACGCTCTGGTCAGAGATCGTGTTCAGTTAGCTTCCACTGGAGGTGATTTTTGTTGCTAAAACTACCATTTCAAAGATCAGGAATGCACATCAGAGCCTAAATTTATGCCCAACACAACAAAAGAGAAGTAAAATTGCAGGATGGACCAACCACGCACTCAAGTATGAAGCTGAAGAGGTCACAAGGGAGGATTAAATGCAAACACTGTCTTCGGAGCGGCCCTTCTTCTGAGCTGTGTTTGGAAGAAGAACAAAATCTGTTGACCCCAGAGACGAATGCCAAACTGCTCGAGTCAGGAACACTTCTCCAGGAAGCTGAACATAAACAAATGTGGACATGTACGCAATAAAAAGGGCAATGAAGAGGTCAGAAACCGAGTTACAAACTGCTGACGGGAACCACAAGAGTCGTGGACGGTGAAAAAGCGCTGCAAACATTTAGTCAAACTCTGATATTCAACTTCAAAAATCCCAATCCAGAAGCTGCCTTAAAGGAAAAAACAGACCCTCAGACGGTTAAACCATTAAAGTCTATTTTTAAAGACACTTCAGCCTGTTGAAATGTCACAAAAAGCCTGTTTGTGTGAGCGAGGCAGGAAAAAGAGGACACTTGTTCGGCTCTGAATCAGTATGAGTCAGAAAAGCTGCACAGAGAGCTGCACCGTATGTGAAAGACATTAAACCTGAACCTGTTGCTACGGCTCACTCACACACACACACACACACACACACACACACACACACACACACACACACACAGAGTCCATTATAGAAGTAAGAAATGAGGAGGAGAATGGAGAAGGAGGCTGTGGAGAGCAGTGAAGTAAGCTGTTAGAGCCATCAGAGGACGGGAGGATCCCCGCTGTTGTCCATAAAAGCTTAAATGTAGCAGACAGCTTAGCGAGCCGGCCTCGCTGCTCTCCCTCCGCCTCCTCTCCACTCTCACTTCTTCTTCTCCCCTTCCGTCTGCAGCATTTCAAAGTTCATGTATAATAAAAGCGAGCTGCAGGTTTTCCTTATTCAGCTGCCTCTGTGATCAAAAACGGAATCAAAGGAGTGAAGCTGAGCAACAACAAAGCGCCGCTGCACAAGTCGACGATAAATACATTCAAACAAATCCAAGAATCGACACGCCGGGGGGCAAAGGCCGAGCACGGGGCAGCGCTCCGCACAAAACATGGAGGAAATGAAGAAGAGACGAGAAGAGAGTTTAATTAGAGTCAGGAAGACTTCAGATTTAAATACGATCAAAGCAACCTGTGAACCTCACAACACACCACTCGGTCTCTGCAGGTGATAACTTCTTGATGTGAATGAACATCACTCAGAAAAGATGCTTCAATTCGTCCTGAGAAACACGAAACACTGCAGGTCTTACTGTTCGTTTCAACACTGAAGTACGACACACAAGTCGTACCGCGAGACTCGCTGAACTTGGACACATTTCTGACTATTTGATGAGGTTTGACATCAATTTGAGAGAGTATTAACTGCCTGATTATTCCCCTAAATGATAAGAATCTCTCTCTCACACAATCAGATGGATTTCTGTCCAAACTTTCTTAATCCGCTGTCGTGCAGTTTGAGAAGTTACTCACGCTTAGATTTACAGGGAAATGTTTGCAAACTAATATCTGGAGATGTTCAGAAACAGATTTATTCATTTAAATACTTTCTTGGGCCTTTTATGGCTTTATTGTAGGACAGGACAGTGGATAGTGTCGGAAACAGGGGAAGAGAGAGAGAGCGGGGGACGACACGCGGCAAAGGGCCGAGGGCGGGAGTTGAAGCCCGGGGCTGGCACATCGAGGGCTGCAGCCTCTGTAGGTGGGACGTGTGATTTAACCGCTGAGCTGAACCAACGACTCATTTTTATTTAGTTTTTCAAACATAAAAATAAACTTCTCACAGCTTGAAGGTTCCTGGTTTGAATCCCGGTTCGGACGTAGTGGGCCTTTGTTTGTGGAGTTTGCATGCAAGACATGCTTGTTAGCTTCACTGGTGACTCTGAGTGTGAGCGTGAAAGGTTGTCTCTCTTTTACCTCTTTCCCAACAAAATTAGCGCGTTGATGCAGGTTTTTCAGACCCGCTTTTAGATTGTCTCTCTTCCCATTGTCAGTGAAGTATCCTCCTGTCGGTCTCTTTTCTGCTGCGTCACCGTCTGACGTCACAAACGCGTCGTAGACAGGGTTAGTAACCAGTGAAGATGTTACGGTGGTTAGGTCTTTATTGTATCTGTTACTCATTCAGTCTGTTTATCAAACTCGGCGCAGACAAATTTGGAACGATGGTCGAGCGCTGCTCGGACGGAGACGGGCGGAGTTTGTAGCTGAGATGACGAGGAGTCGCAGAAGTTACAGACGGAGCATAGCATCACGCCGGAAAGGGGGCGGGGATTAGCGTGTCGACACGAGTTTTGTGTTCCTATCAATGCCGATCGGAGCCGAGGCGATAATTACCCGGTCGACTGCAGAGTCTTTTCTGAAAGCAGATTGTAACATTTCCTTCTAAGCAAATAAGCCGAGTGTTAGCAGGTGTTTTGAGTAGTCAGAAAAAGGAAAAGCTTAAGTGTCAGCCCTGTGATTGACGCCGCCTCTCGCCCAATGACAGCTGTGATAGGCTCCAGCTGCCCCACAACCCTGAGCAGGATAAGCGGTATAGATAAAGGATGGATTATTGAGTTCTTCTTTGCTGCTCTGAAACAGCAGCTACTAGTGAGAGCTGTAATGTAGTATATTAAAGCTGTGTAGGCGTCAAGAAACAAGTTGGGATCGGAGCATCGACTCATTTATGGTGTACTGGAGGCGAACACTAGTACGAGAACAATTCTACTAATGGAAAACTAAGCTGCTGATTGTCCCAGACAGACGATCACATTTTAAAGCTGATGTCAATAAAGTTCCTGCGACTGCGATGAGTCCCTTTATGATTAAAACATGTTTATAGATGTGCAGGCTGAAGACTGTTTGTGCTCGTTGCAGGATTATTGACTTCAGAGTCGATATTAAATGTTTTCAGCCAACTTTTAAACTTTAAATGACTTCATGTTTTCTCTCGATCAGACAGAAGGACGCGTCCGCACACGCAGACCTCCTCACGCTGTGGTGACTGATCACGAATCAGGTGTCGGGATGGATTTTCACAGAGATATTTTGCAGTTTAAAATGATGGAGAAACAACAAAACTCGAGGCAGATGAGAGAAATAGAAAAAGCAATTATGCAAAGCAGAAACTTTCAAGGCTGAAGATATTTGTAGAGAAACTTCTGTGCACAAACAATCGAGCAGCGAACGTTTAGCAGCAAAGATGGAGGCCGAACAAAGAGCAGCTTTTCTTCTTCTTTGGTCCGATCCCAGCGCAGCTCGGAGCGGCTACAAGAGCGAGTACAAAGCCTTCCAGCGCGATGAGGAGACACAAGCCACACTCCGCTGGCTTTAAGAGAAAAGAAAATACTAAAAACCACACATGAGCAGCCACTCACCCACGCCCTCCACACACACACACACACACACACACACACACACACACACACACACACACTGGCAGCCATCCTGAAACTTTTCAATCACACCACACACACATAAACACGCCACAGAACCAGTTGGCAGCTGATAAAAGTTTGCTCCAAGTCATCAACTTAGCCTCCTCTCTCTCTCTCTCTCTCTCTCGTCTCCCTCACTCTTTCTCCCTCCTCCCTTTTTTTCAGCGCTTTCATCCTTCTTGGCTCTCCATTGATTTTAAAGTTTTTCTTTCCATCAGCTTTTTTGTTTTTGCAACGTTCCCCCACATTCCTCCTATCCTTACTCTCGTGTCCAAGACTCCTTTCTTCCTCATTTCCCTCCTTCCTTCCCTCCATTTCCATCCTTTCATCGCTTAGCTCCCTCTCTCTCTCCTGCTTCGGTCCGTCCTCTTCCAGGTCTCGATGTAGGAGGGTACGTGTGCGGCCTGGTTTCTGCTCGGGGATGCCTCGATCCTTATTCTGCACTCCTCCTCGGCACTTTGGTTTGCTAGCAAACAGGAAAACGCCCAGAGGCTGCTGTGAGTGGGATGCACAACTAACGCGGTAAAGAACCCAGAGAGGAGTTTTATAAGAGTCCAAACTGAAGACATGAGTCTCTGAGAGGAAAGAAGTCGACACAGACGATTAGACATTTGATTCTACGTGTTTCAAAACGATCTCAGTTATTTTAACGTTCAATGGCGCTGAAAGGTACCGAAGAGAGAGCAGCTGTGGTGGAGCGACATAGACAGGAAGTAAAGAGAGCGAGCGTAAAGTAAAATAACACGCCTACACCTCCGTACGACCCCGCAGGAAGGCTCAGGGTTTACCTTTTAAAGGCCGAAGTCGCCTGCGCGTGTCCGTCTGCTCCGCCCTCCGACACACCTGCAGCTCTGACACAGCAGCGACGCAGCGGACTGCTCTCATTCACAGAACGACACATGAAGACGTTCTGTGAAGTCGCTTTCACGTCTCATGACAGATGCTAAAGTTGCAGACACACAGACAGCAGAGCAGAGAGACCGCCATGTTTTAATTGCGTGCAGAAACGTCCCAAACAGCAGAAGAAGAAGAAGAACAGAAACCCAGCTGAAGGGCCGATCCTCTGCAGACACTAGCTCACACGTCTCCTGGATGATGAGTGATGACTAAGAGGGTTTTTTCATATGGAAAATCCTGCTCATTAAGCCTCATCTTTTCTTCCTAGGACTTCTATTTTTGTTGCCGTGGTAACGAAACAGGTATCCAGTAGAATTTTCTTTTACTAGTATCAAATCGAAGTTTGAAATTCTGGCATCGAGACGACACCCGACCTCAAACTGTAGAGGTTAAAGCTGAGCGACGCACGGCCTGGTTTCAATCTGTTTAGGTTAAATCAGTCATTCCTGACCTGCGGGCCGCGCCCCCCTGGTGGGCTGTGAAGGTACTGCAAGGGAAAAAATATAGTTTTTAAATATTTAAAACATTTAAAAACTTTTAGGACTATCATTATGAATGCATTCATCTACTGCTGTATGAAACCGTTATTTCATTTGTAATTAATTATTTGTTAATTAGCCTCTTGCAGACTTTTAGTGTCTGTTTTCTGTGTGGTGATGACGGACAGCTGCTGTTATAACAGCGCTCTGAGAACGCATCATTTGGCCTCCGTATTGTTTATGGTCGGATGTGGGCCGCGAGATGTTCAAGTGGAGATTTTTGGAAAAGGTTGGTAACCGCCGGGTGAAGTCATGACTCAAACCACTTGTTAATACATGTGTCACTATTTGACTTCTGGCTGTTCAGTAACAGAACTTCTCCAACTAAAACAAAGAAAGGAGAAGGGACGCTGAGACCTCAGAATCCTCTGAGGTGCTGAAATAAAATGTTGTAAGCTAACTCCCAGGCGTTCTGTCCGTGTTGCAGCCCTTGGCTGCATTATCGTGGCGCCCTTCTCTTGGTCGTGTTTTCCAGAGAATGACTCGATGTGCTTTGTTTCTCCTGCATGTCCTGGGAGAGGGACCCCTCCTCTGTTGCTCCGTCTCTGAGGCTTCATCCTTGTTTCTGCGTTTACAGTTTTTATGGGTTGTTTTTCCTGATCTGACTGAAGGGTCTGAGGACAGAGCGGATCATATGTGATTTATATAAAAGTCAAATATCACCCGATTTCCTCTCTTTATTCATCCATTCTTCCCGCTTCTCTTTCTGCATCATTAAGGCGGTGGATTAATGAGCTGATGATTGTCACACATAACGACAAAGATGGACACACACTGAGTTTTGGCACGACCGAGGAGATGTTTCCCATCTGTCTGTGTGTGTGTGTGTGTGTGTGTGTGTGTGTGCGCGAGTGTGACAAAAATGGAGTCCAGTCAAACACATGCACCTCACATGTTACACGGTGATACAATTCTGGGACAGAATCCAAACACAACAGCATGTCAGCCACACACACACACACACACACACACACACACACACACACGCGGGGTCTGAACCATGTGTGAAACAGCAGCAGCAGCAGCAGCAGCAGCGTGGTGAGGTAAGTGAAGAAGTGATGAGGAAGATGAACTCCTGATATAAATCATGGTGCAGTTTGACTGATGTTACTCTCAGAGGTCAGAATCGACTCCGTCTGCTGAGAGCTCGAGCCAGCGCCTCGGCCGGCGTTCAATATTTTAAGAACAAACACTTCGTCGCTTTCTGAGAGTCTTTGTGGTCGTTTCTGTTTAACGAGTTGTAACTTCCTCTTCCTGTTGAAACTCCACACAGGGCGACTGTACCTGGACTGAATCAATGCCTGTTTTTGACAAAATTATTGGGTAACCTTGCTGTATCAATATTCTGTGATTATCTCTAAGTGTAGTCATTTTCATTGTTAGTGATTTCATGTTGGACTCAAACTGCGCTAATACCAGAGCTGCATTTTAAGCAGGAAGTGCTGGGTTAGCGTTAGCAGTGCTTAAACCAGGGGTGGCTTTTATTGTGAAGGTCACAGGAAATGAACGTAACAGTCACTGCAGTACAGAGAGTGATCTGTTCAATCGCGTCAAAATAAGTCGCATGTCAGTTAATTCCAAAACGTTCTCAAGTTGTTTCCCAAGTCACTAAAGACAAGTTCAAGTCCTGCTAGGAGAAAGTTACCGAGTCATTTGTGACGAGTCTTAACGTAAGTAACAAGGGACACTTAGGACATGTCGAGGAAGATACCAAGTCTTTTTTGTGGCAACATTTTGAGGGAAGTACCTTCTGCATTTGAGACGAGTCTCAAGTCAAGTCCCAAGTCATCTCACACCAAGTCAAGAGTCAGGTTTGTAAAGACAAGTCCAAATGCAATATCAGGTCAGGTTTTCAAAGCTATTCCCACGTAAATCAAGACAGCCCCAAGTCTTAACTAAACAAGTCCCAACTAAAGTCTCCAGTCAGTGGACACAAGTCAAACATCAAGTCTTTTCAGAGAGATTTCTAGCTCCAAGTCTCGTCTTAACAAGTCCTAAGTGAGAACCAAGTCGAGCACAATATCAGCTGTTTAAGCAAGTCTAACCAAACTGAGACATGTCCATGTTGGGTCTCCTGTCGTGTCATGCCAAGTCCCAAATCACTTTCAAAGTCTCGGCATAACGAGTCTCAAGTCAAGCTCCGAGTCATCTCCATGTATCAAGTCAAGAATCAAGTTTGTTACGACAAGTCCAAATGCAATATCAAGTCTTTTCAAAGCATTCCCAGGTAAATCAAGACGGTTCCAAAGTCTTGTCTAAACAAGTCCCAACTTAAGTCTCAAGTCAGTGAAGACAAGTCAAACATGGAGCCTTTTCAGAGTGACTAGGTCCAAGTCATGTCTAAACAAGTCCAAAGTGAGAATCAAGTCAAGTACCAAGCAAGTATTCAAATATAATTGTAAAGCAAGTCTAAACCAACAGAGACATGTCCATGTTGGGTCTCCTGTCGTGTCAAGTCCCAAATCACTTTCAAAGTCTTGGCACTACGAGTCTCAAGTCAAGCCCCAAGTCATCAAGTCAAGAATCAAGGTTGTTACGACAAGTCCAAATGCAACATCAAGTCTTGCCTGTCCTAACTAAAGTCTCAAGTCAGTGGAGACAAGTCAAACATGGAGTCTTGTGAGAGCGATTTCTAGGTCCAAGTCATGTCTAAACAAGTCCCAAGTAGGTACCAAGTCAAGCACAATATCAACTGTTAAGGCAAGTTTAAAACCAGTTGAGGCATGTCCGTGACGAGTCTCTTGTCAAGTTATTTAAGACAGTCGAGATCAAACTTTGAGTCTTGTTATGACCAGTCCCAAATAAATCTAGTCCAAGTCTTGTCGAGTCCCTGGTCAAGTTCAACGTTCTTTGGGATTCCTGAGAGTCGTCATAAGCCAATGAAAGTCAGCTGCGAGTCTTTTATGTCCATTAATTGATTTTGTTACTTACTGAGACCTTTTAAAGCATCAGCCAAAATGAAATACTACAGGTTTCTTGGCTGTGCGACGTCTGCTTGGCTTTGTGTGATTTCTTTTCTATTGTTCCAGGATTTCAAAACTTGAGGCCTGAATGTTTTCACTCTAACGACTGAAGTCAAGACAAATTAGGTCTCTACGCAGACGAGTCACAGAGCAGTCAGGTCCCAGAGGAGTGCCAAGTCCTCATTTTTGTAAGTCTCCAAGCCTCAAATCTCACGTCTACAGCCCTGCGAGTTTATATTTAGTGTTTCTGGGTTTAGTTTCAGGATAAGATTTCAGATTTCTAGCCCAGAGTTGTAATTACAGTTGAGGTTAGGGGTCTGAATGTAGACAAGGGAGCATATTTGAGCTCATATGACATTTGCCGTATTTGTTCAGGAGGAAAGATGTGAAAACGCTGCTGACAATGAACCAACCAGAGAAGAGAAAATCAATTTGAGCCGGACACGAGTTATCAGTCGGAGCCGGTTCACCTCAAATATGAGGGGGATGAACGATTCGACCCGGGGAAAGTAAAATCTTCAAACTAACTCGCGCTCTCACACACAGAAGACTTCTGTATTTGCTTATATAAGATTTGAGGGAGTGACAAGGTACAAGCTCCCATGGAAGGCTGAGAAAATAGAGCAGTTTATGGGAACAAGAACTATTTAAAAAACACACATTGTATAACACGACGGAGAGGGAATGAGATATTGAGAACATGGAGGCAAGAGGGAAGCAGTGATGGATGGCAGACAGACAGGGAGATGTGGGAACACACACACACACAGCGCTGACACGCTTTAATGTGAGTTGGCAGACTGTGAGCGGACAGAAGCAGATCATAGAAAGCAGCCATTCAGATCAGACGAGCATTCAAATCGAGCGGTCACACTGGAAGGATTCAGCTTGGTCTAGTTTCTGCCGGGCCATCGGGACATTTCTGGACTGAAATTTGGGCAAAATTATTTCACAAATTGACAGGTTTAATGTGTCAACGTCCAGTCAATGTTTCTGCCCACAAATCTGGATTCTCTGCAGCTTCGAAAAGCCTGTAAAACAATAAATGTTCACTCATGCGGGGCTGTAAACCGAGGAAGAAAAAGCCTCGAATGGCCACAACAACCCTGCAGGCAGCAACAGAGACCGAGGTATTACAACCATTACCGCGCCGGATAATCTGTTTGTGCTTACTCGATCTTCCTGATGGTGTTGTAGAAGCCTTCAATTGCTCGAAAATGTCTACCAGACCAAACAGAGGAAAATGGATCAGTCCATTTCAGAACGCCGGAGCAAAACTCAACCCGTCTTTCTGCGTAACACCACTTTAATGTCTGTGCACATCAAAAATACATAAAGAAAGGTCATAAAGAGAGGTCATTACTGTACTCCCAAATGGCTTCTTGCTTTAAGAGGATGTCTGGCAGATAAACACAAACAGGAAAAAGACTGCACACAGAAACTTGAAAAACAAGTCGCTGTACATCAACATCCACTTAAACAGCCGCGCTGTCACAGAGCTTCAGCGGTTAGTCGATTAATTTGAGTATCAATCCAAACAAGATGTCAAACATTTTCTGCTTCCAGCTTCTGATATGTAAGTTTACACTTTTTTAAGAAAGGAAGCAATTTAAAGTCTCACTTTAGGCTTTGAGACGTTCTGATGAGCTGTTATATTTATTGACACTTTATAAACGATCAATCGATAATGAGAATAATAGTTAGGAGCTGTTACAACATCTTTAAAACTTGGTGGAATCAAAATTCATCCAACCAAACGTGCTTTGTTTGAAATTCTAATGAACAACACTTATTCTTCCTTTTTTACCTCTTTATTTATTTATTTATTTATTTATTTATTTGTATTTTTTTGTTGATTTGGTGTTGATAGTGTTGCTGTTGTTGGGTTGTCCTTTTTTGTTGTTCTTTATTTCTTTCTTTATTCTTTTTTTTAACTTAAATTTAATATAAAAATTGCAACGTACTAAAGAAACAGCCGTCTGGAATGATGAAACTGTAATTATTGCAATAAAGTATTAAAAAACCAAAAGATCCAAACACATGAGCACTTTAAGGTTGGAGGAATGTCTCTGAACGGATGCACAAAGCTGGTAGAATATTTCCATTGGATGGAGTCGTTCAGCCTTTGGGGTTGAACAGTCTGATAATGTGGCTTGTCCTGTAAACTGTATGATGCCATGTCTTTCCCACACCCTGATGTGTACAAAGCTACATCAAAGCCGGGTGTGGTCGCACACACCCCACCCAACGAACCCAAACCTGACCACACCCGGCCGTGGTGTTTGCTGAGTTGGACAATAAGGCCCGACTCTTTCATGGGAAACAAAAGAATCAAACCGACTGATGAGGACGTGAAAGTCACAGCAGGCGAACTCTTTTAGTGGTTTGTTCAAAAGGTCCAAATAAACCAATAAAATGGTGATTTCACATTAAACTCATAGAAGTTTTTCCCTCTTTGAATTGTAGTTTTATTGGTAAACACAAACACCTGTTCAGGGAAACTAACCGGGGCTGGCTAACTTTGTAAAGAAACTCAAACGCAGACAAAATGGCCGCCAACAGGCCAACAAAACGTCTTAAAATCTGAAGTTTCGACGGTCAGAATGGTTCAAAAATGGGTAGTTATTTTAAACTTGTTCTTACGTTCTGTTTGCTACAATGAAAACAACAATACAAGATGCCACCTCGGAGCAAAATGGACAGAAGTGGACCCCAGGCCAGTCAGGTTGCGACATGTTGTCTAACTTCTGGTGCATCTGTCCTAGAGATCTACAGCCTGTTTGTGCGTATACAAAGGTCTTTGTATAATTCATTATCCACCTGAGGTTGACATCTACATCGCTGGAAGCTGAACTCCCTTAATCCCCCGTCCTACATGATTTATAGTCTCTGCATAAAGTGAAGTACAGACTTTTGTACTTCTTTAAAAGGTGGTTTGAATGGAAAGCAAATATGTTTTTCCCCTTTTGAAAGCTTTGAGTGCCAACTTTGAACACTTCGTACCGCAGAGTCAAGGAATATAATGTCGCTTGTGTTTGTGTAATAAAGCTTAGGTTCTCTGACAGCTGCCTCGGCGACATCGGGGAGAAAGCAACAAGAGAGAGCGAGGTGTGTGGAGCGTCAGTAATTGGCTGATATGTGAGAAGAGTGTTTGTATGAGGGGAGCAGCAGAGCCTCAGTAAGAGTTCATTCCTTTAAAACGGCCCGAAGCCGCCAATTAACCCCTGAACCCACCCCGAGCCCTGCCACACACATGCACGAGCACCAGGCCGCCAAAATAAACAGCCGATGGCGTTCGTGGGAGCCTCTGACGCCGTCTCAAACAGCAGGAGGGAAAGGGTGAAAGTAGTTTGACCAGGAAGGAGATTTCAAAATAAAAGTCTGTCTTTACCTTTTCAGTGTTCGCTGTTGATCTGTGATGACATGAACCTCCTCGCTCTCCTGAAAGAAAACAAGCGCTCAGTTAATGAAGAGAACTAAATGTTGGTCATTTGATATTTCAAAACAAAACTTCCTGAGACTCGATGACCGACCCCGAGGGTCCGGACTCGAGTTACAGGTCAGAACCAGGTGACATATTTGTCACTGATCAGGACAGACAGGGTCTGCATCAGGTTACGGTGGAGACTTTCCCTCATGTGAAACAGCACCACGGCTCGCTGACTATTTTAATATTTAAATAGTTTTAACTTCATCTGCTCTTTTAATTTTCTCCCATTCATTCACTGAAGCTGTGTTGCTACTATAAGAGAAGTTATGGTGCTTTTATTGTCTTAACAAAGTAATAAAGTTAAACTTCTCAGCTTGTTATGAGTCTGTGCGATTACGACAAAGTGCTGTCGGTGGTCACAAGGTGCGGCTCAGACCTGTAAAACAGACCTGTAAAACATGATGAGTGTTTATAAAGATACTTTTACTGCTTTGGATTTCATTTCAAACTGTAGTAAAACGTTTTTAAACTATTTAAATGTCGTTTCTGCCACAAGGGACGTCAAGCTCGAGAAGCAGTGTGGGATCATGGGCGTGTTCGTCTGCTGATTTATGATCAAGTGTTCATTTTTCTGACACTTTTAATTAGTTATTTGATGCTGTAAAAAGAGGGTGTGACCTCATGATTGACAGCTCTGTGGACAAATGGGGCTCCTGCAGCGTTCTGTTCTCGAGCAGCAGAGTAGAGGAGGAACAGCGAGAGGAGACGTCACTAACACTAACACTACAGTCATTGATCTTTCCATAAGTGTGAATATTTACTTCAGACCGACACGAGAAGCTGTTCTGCTGCAGACTGAGCCCACCTGAGGGCTCCAACACGCCAAGGACACAAGGTGAAGGTGTGTGGCGGGTAGAGGAAGGGGCGGGACGTCGATACTGCGGCTCCATCAGCCAGATGAGAGGAGAGAGGAAACACGTCGTCCATCTTTTTACACAGTCTATGGTCTATGGTTAAGTCTCTATCTATCTCAGAAGGAGGTAACACAATGGTGACTGAGCCGATGGCCCACTGATGAAAGCCTTTGCATTTGCAGTATATAGTATTATTATGGGCTGGGTGTCCGTGGCAACTTTAGTGGATAAAATCACAAGCGGCGCCCAGTTAGTGACGTGTTTTCCATCAGCCAGCAGTGGTTGGTCTGCCAGAGAGGGTAGGCGGAGCTAAGCGGCTGCTTTTCCGCTCTCTGCCAGTGTTGCGAGTAAACAGTAATCTACTATGGCTGAACAAACAAAGAAAAGATGGATGACTACAGATACAACTTCAACAAGAAGTGAAAATCCAAAGAAGAAGAAACAAACTCGACGCTCAGATGAAGCAAACAGTCTGAAAAGGAAAGCGACCGTCAGCCAGGAGCACAAAGATTGTATCTTTGATTTATTAGCTGTAAAGAAACACAAGGGAGAAATCATTACACTTTCATATTCATTTGGAAGGCCGACTTTTAAACAACCTGAACCCACAAAATGAGCTGAAGGTGACAAACTGTGGCCCAACCACTCGCTGCAGAGCCGCCTGTGAATCCCAGTGATGACGCCGTTAATTAAACATGATTAACTCCGAGGAACCACGAGTCTTGTTTTATCCAGCAGAGAGTAAAGTCACATTACTGCCTGGGATAATGACGAGAAGCCGGGCGTGAATTAAACTAAAGACATTTTAATTTCTGATAAAACGAGCCGAGAGCTTCGGCTTCTTTCATAACGATAACTTTAATGCTCACAGGCGAAAAAATAACGGGACGTTTCCAGCGAGGAGATAAAGGAGGAATCAATTTGGGGAGTAATCTTCATAATGAGACGAGCAGACAAAGAGCAGCGAGTGTGTAATGAACACAGAGCGGCGGAGGTGTAAGTGTTCACAGGTAACTTCTTTCTCATGTCACGCTGATGCTCGCCGCGCCTGCAGGACACGAACCGGCGCCTGCTTTCACTTCGCATTGAAACAAGTAGCAAAGCAGCTAGTGAGGCGAGACTGTGTGTGTGTGTGTGTGTGTGTGTGTGTGTGTGTGTGGTGTGTGTGTGGTGTGAAGTTTGTTTGGCAGCACTTCTAACAATGTTGAGGCCCTCGGTGCTCTCCAACAGAATGGCCCAGTCTGTCTCCACTCTATCTCAAAGAACCATATGCTTGTGGATAGCAGAGCCGACTACTGTGTGTGTGCGCGTGAGGTTGTGTGTGTGTGTGTGTGTCCATATGTCCCAGCATCCAACATCCAGCATCTAAAACATCCAGATGGCGGAGCATCAGTCGACACACAATGCTTCCTTCCATCATCAGGAAGTAGTTTGAAAACCGTAAAGACAATAAATATTCATCATGTGGGCTTTAGGGAGCGACCACACCGCTCGCCTGACAATTACAGCAGTGCACTTATCTTATTATGGCGAGTATAACAGGAAATATGCGTATTTTTCTTTAAAAACAGGCTGAAGACGACTCGAGAATAAGAGAAAGTGCGTCTAAATTACCCAAAGGAACGGATTTAATTTGAGAGGAGGCTGAAAAACAGACACATCCAGCTCTCCTCGTTTGCATTTCAAGCTTTTATCAGAAGGCTTTAAGTCGTCAGAGTGTAAAAAGAAAGAATAAAATCTACATCAGACCAACACTAGTTCTTTAAACAGGATTCAGTCAAAGACATGCGGCCCACCTCCGACTAAAAGTACAAATGTCTCAGGTTAAAGCTGCGTCAGAGATGATTTATACTTCAATCAGTGTGACGTCGTGTTACTACGTTCTGTTTGTTCCTCGTCTTTCTTGTAATTTGACACTGGTATAAATATATATAGAAATATAGGTATAGATCGGCCCATGAGCTGTGAAGTAATTCAGAAGCACTGTCTCTGTTACATAACTCCCCAAACATCCAGAGAGAAGACAACCTTCTTTTTTTTTGGCCTTTCATGGCTTTTATTGAGAGGACAGTGGATAGTGTCGGAAACGGGGGAAGAGAGTGGGGCAATCGCATCTAGGACCGTAGCCTCTGTATGTGGGCGCTGATCTAACTGCTGAGCTAAACCGGCGCCCGAACGCAACCTTCTTATTTAGCTCGGTTTTTTAAAGTCCTGCTCGGTTTGTATCTCGGCCACTAAAGGTGCTGTTCGACCAAAAGTTCCAGGAACTTCTCTTCAAGGAACTACATGGTTCCTGTGGCTCATTGTTGTCAACGTTTCCACAGCGGCCTAAAGTCCCGGGAAGATGATGGCCAATGACATCTGAAGAAACTGTAAAAGTAACTGCACAACACAGCCAGTCCAGTAGGTGGCGGTAATGCTTACCAACTCAAAGAAGAAGAAGGTATCAGCATTTGTGTGACACTAGCCTTAGCCTGTTAGCATGGAGGAGATTCAACTTGTGCCTTGTTTGATCGTGCTTCATTGCATTGCAAACGGATTCACTGAGCACGAAAGCTTGCAAGGTTGTGTGCCGACAGGAAGTAGGAGACGTGAGTTTTCTTTTCGTGAAGTTACTGTCGCGGTGCAGATCACGCTGATTAAACTCCGACGTGCAGCATGATGAGTGTATGAAGGCCGAGAGGAAGAAGGAGCTACTCCCCGTCCTCCAGCGTCAAGCCAGACATCCATGATGACATCCCATCCACCCAACTCCCAAGGACACATTGAAATTACCCATGATGCACCACATTCAGGTAAAGAACCTGATTTTAAGTCTTACGTTTGAAACAATCCTCTGACAGACGTCCGTCCTCTGACGCCGAGTTCGGGGTAGTTTCGCCACATCAGGATAGGAAGGGAGAGAAACCTTTTAAAGGACCTCAAAATACCTGAAACATTCTGTGTGTTTGATTAAATTTTCAGGAGGTTGTTGTGTATTCTCCTCCGAGCTCACCCTCCGCTGACCTCTTTCATTTTCACTCTCTCTTCAACATGATTCAAAAACTGGCCGTGAATCAGCAAATGGAAGGAGAAGGCAGAAGGCCGGGCTCGAAGCGTTTCAGAGGATAAACTTTTACTTCTATGAATCCTTCAAAAGATGACGGCTCTGTAACTTTAAAGGAACGATCGCTCTGATTTATAGAATCAGAGGCCTGATTTTGTGACTTTGATTATTTGGCAGGACTTGTTTCTAAAGGAGGCAGACGGAGGACAGACACACACAGCAGGTCCAGATTGAAGGCCAGGACGCCCTCTGCTCGCTGTCTGACCTCCACACCAGGAAACACACACACTGTCTCTTTCTGCCCATCACTCACACACACACACACACACACACACCACGAGTAATGAGTAATGTGTCATGTGCCAAGAGAGGTCAAACAATAGCAGCCATGTCCAGAGACAAATACCACAAACACACATAAACACACAGCTCATGTTAACGCTTCATTTGAATTTCACACATCAACGATGACGTTCCAGAAATGAGAGCAGATCCATCTTGGATCGATTAAAGTTGTGGATCTAACCGGGGTGTTGTTCTGTATTGTTTTAAAGAAATAATTTGTTTCAGGGATTCTTCGCTCGGCTGCCTCCAGAGACACTTCTGAAGAGAAACCAGACGACTGCAGTGGAAAGAAGGGATGGGCATTTCAATTTCAGTTAGACTATTATTTGAAGCTGGGCTCCCACCCTTTCCCCGCGCGCACAAACACACGCTGTCATTTATCCTTTGTCTTACAGCGAGAACCAGCCTGCATACTTGTTGATGTGCTAGTTTGACCTCAGAGTTTGCACTTGTTTCACACAGAAATCTTCGATGGCTGCAGAGTTCTCAGTTTTACCCGCACCTTGCTCTAATGCGCTCTTCTTCTCTTGTTATTTAATGGCGGTTAGCAAACAGCTTTCAGACGCTCCACATCCACCGTCTGACAGTAGCACCGCATCACAACCAGGCGCCGGTAAAAACAATGGAACAATATGTTTTTAAGATGCGATCAACAACGGCCCTAGAAACACAACACACAAAATAAAAGTATTGTAATTCCAGATCAGGCTTTTACTTTGAAAAAGCATACCGGACTTTTAGTGCAGGAGGAGATGTTAATACTGCTGTCAGAGATCAATAGGACTCATCACAATTCATTTTCACCGTGTATTTTGGCATAGAACGGCGTGAGCCTCGCGGTAAAGTAGGTGAGCCTCCTGTTCTCTACATTTTCAGCACGTGAGTCGTACAACACTGCAAAGTGTAAAGTGGATAAAACAGAAAAACTGAAAAAAAAATTGATTTATGTATAAAATGTATATAAAACAGAGAAAAGTAGAAGATTCTCACACTAGAAAAGCTATAACTGACTTATTTTGTCATTTCTTTCTTAAAAATGACTTAAAATCATGATTTTAATTTACTTTATGGATCAATCCGTGGGTTGTTTCAGCACGAGGACGCCGACTGACACCAAAACATTAACATTTTCTTGGAGATAAATGTCTAAAGTGCAGGATGGATGGATGCATAACTTAAGAATTTGACTGTTAGTTTGGTGGACGCTAAGAAATATAGCTAATGCTAAGGCCAGTTCTAACAGAGATACTAATACAGACATTTGTGGAATTCAGCCGTGGTTGAACTTTTAACTTTTTAATTGAGGTTTTTCTGTCAAAATTATTCTACCGATCATAAACCAAATCTTTTGTCTCCTTTTATCTGATTAATTAAAAAGAACAGGAAACGTAAGTGCAGCTGAGGCCTGCAGGTCGTCCTGCTCTGTAAAGATGAAGGTGACACTCTATGCAGATGATGTCACTCTCTATGCTCTGATATGTTGGGAGCACTCAGAGTCGTTTTCAGGTGATTTTATGTCACAAGTTTCTTGAAGGATAAAATTATAGATTCAAATCAATTTTTGAAACTCTGATTGTTGATTTCACACACACACGCTTGCGTTCACACACTTAACCACAACCGTTAGCAGTGAACACATCAGGGAGTCCAAACACTTTGACTGCACAGGTGCTAAAAGCATGACGGCTTTACGTTCAGGTCAGCGCACAAACACAGCAGACATTCGACATGTCCCTGCAGGAAAAGCACAGGTGTAAATAATGACATTAATGATGGTCGAACTCTGTTTCAATGCCTCCTCTTTAGACCTCCTGGTATTCTGCATGTGTTCTTTTTCCTTTTAAAACATCTCTGCTGTTTAGATCGCTGTAGGTTTTTTTTTGGATGTTTATAAAAGTCATCAATGTCGCTGTTTAGTTTTCATTCATGGCTGAGAAGTGCAGCTTTTATTTATTATGCTTCATCTATTCATCTGTCTAGTTCTACTTTCTTCACCAGGTCTTTAATAAAGAATCCAGTGGCACTGAAATTCTGTTTATTGGACTTTTATGGGAGTCTTGCATCACACCAGCATTTTAAAGAGTTTTACGCTTCAACACTGGGACTCTGGGACCAGGGGCGGATCCACACTTTTGTAACTGGGGTGGCCCGACTGGGGCCACTGAAGTAAGTGTCGACACACACACACACACACACACACACACAAAACAGAGTGGCAACATATAAATCTTCTAAACCTCATTCTTTAAGGACTCAAAAACAAGATGTATGTCCAGAGTAGGTAGGGGGGTAGGGGGGTAGGTGGGTGGGTAGGTAGGTAGGTAGGTGTACTTTATTGATCCCAAACTGGGAAACTGTAGCGTTACAGCAGCAGGTTATCAACGCGACTACGGCACAGGAGAAAATAAATACACAGTAAAAAATAACCTTAACACTAGAAGAAGGATTTTAACAGCAATATTAAATAATAACCTCATATATTTATATATTATATACACTATATTCATCTTAAATTTTACATATCTAAAAAGTAAACCCACTCAAGTAAATCTAAATATAAAACTTAAATGTAAACAAACGTTACAGGGAGGTAGAGGTGTTAATGCACCAGAGTAACAATTTAAAGAACCAACAAAAGAAATGTTCCACATTGAAATACAAATAAAGCTACGAGCGGCACCAATAGTTGATTTTAACATAAACCCCGCCTCCAATAAGGCAATAGCCAATCATATTTCAGGATATTAGGGTGGCACCTGGGGCTAGGGGTAAGGGGCGAGGCTACCCCTCTGGATCCGCCCCTGCTGGGGACACAGACATATCAATAGAGAGCTTGTGGCGAGGCAATACACCACATGAATGAGATTCATTTGACCTTTTGTTCTCGTGCAATGTTTTTATGTATCTTTATTTAAACATGCGTAAGATTATATTTTCAGTTACTAATGATTAGAAATGATTCTGTGTCTAATGGGTGCATTTATGTTCCAGCTCAGTCCTGCAGACCTGCTGTGTCAGAGGCTGTTGGATTTATGTATTCATCGTTAATGACTCACATTTCATCACGATCCTGTGTGAAGATTGTTTCTATCGTCCAGCCTTGTTGAGGGAAAGGAAGTAAGAAGTGTGAAGACGAGAGGACGAAGGAAAACACGATGAAGAGAGTTTTGGAGGAAAGAAGGAAAAACGTGCTGTAAAAAAGATAAATGAGACATTCTGTCCAAAACACATAATGAATGTAAAAACTATGCAAATGCTCAAACTATCTGCATAAGTCCTTTTTAAACATCGCGTTTGTTCAAAGTGTAAATGACTGCGTGCATGTGTGGGTTTGTGGAGGCTTATTTGTGTAGGATTTTAAGCAATTAGGACAGGAAACACAGGCGGTGTTGCTTCGGCTTCCCTGTGGAATTAAGTTATGCACCGTCAACACACACACACACACACACACACACACACACACGGAGCAAATTCCCACACTGACCGACAACACGGTCTCAGCTGTGAAACATCACGTACACACCCTCACACACAGATACACAATTAAAACACACACCCTCAACTTCCTCTTGACCCATTTCCCAAACACAGCACACCACCTCTCTGTTTTTTTCATCCCTCCATCTCCTCTCTTCATCATCGGCTGGAAGCTGAGCTCACCAAACCTCTTCTGCTTAGTGTCACCAGATCAGACGACACACACACACACACACACACACACACACACACAAACACACACAGTTAATCAGTTTGTTTATGAGGCTGAAAGCATGCAGGGTAAAATCCTCTAAACTGTACTTTGTTTTTTATGTAACTGCTTCTGTTTCAGGGTTCAGAGGGGAACGACTGGAAACTGGAGCACATATCGTGGCATTAATTTAAATCTACTTCAATTAATTGTGTTTATAAGTGATGCAGTTTAATAGATGCTAATCATACATGTTTGTTTGCACGAGCTTCTGGTGTAATTTGGACTGGGCTTCACATGCAAACACTTTCAGGTTGGTTTTATTTTGAAAGTCGCTCTGAACTGCATCCTCTGTCCGGCCACCATATCCAGTTAAGAAAAAGGAGTTGGTTAAAATGATGATAGGCTCATATTGCCGGAGATATACTTGCTTTAAAATACATGTTTGCATGCGCATGACTGCTGCCGCGCTTGCTCTGCGTCTGTTTGGAGCCTCGGCTGTGCACGTCCTCAAGATGCAGAATGCACATGACCAGTAGGGGCAGTGTAGAGGCAGAAGGGACGTGACAGGGTCGACACAGCAGCAGGGACAACAATGGCAGAAATCTGTACGATGTGTAGTTGCCGCTGCACAGAGACAAACATGCCTGTCAAACAGCTGCAGACAGATTTTAGAAGTCGACGTGGAAACCTGCGAAACGAAACGGAAACAAGTCTGGGGCCGTAACGTCCGTGCACGGAGGAACATGTTGGAGAGACAGAGCGGGGACGGTGCCAACAGTGTGTTCTGTCCACCGCTCATCATTCGCCTGAGCACAATGACACAGTAACCTCCTCGAGTGTCGCCATGTCTGTAGTTTACATCCTGCACAAACGGTAGTTGCACACAGCCTGAGCTCTCTGGTGTGCCCTCTAGAGGTGTCCTCCAGTAACACGTGTAGAGCACAGTATGTTAACAATTACGTTCATGATGCAGCCAGTTGTACGCGTGAGCACAAGGTTTAAAAGCATGTATAACCCCGGCTCATGAGTCACCTTCAGTAAGTGGTCTTAAAAAGATGCTAAGAGGATAAGATGAGAGATGAGACGGAAATAAAAGAAAACATTTAAATAAAGTTTTAGTAAAAAGTCCCAAAAATCCAGCTTTAAAGCTGGTCTGTGCGAGCAGCTGATCACAACCCAGATTTACATTTTTATGCAGCGAGGATGGAGGTAAAAGGAAAGTGGGGAATGAGTGAGAGGAGAGATAAGAGGTGGGGAGTCGAGCTGCAGCCGTTTGTTTAACTGTCTGACAGGAAATGTTGAATCTGGCTCCATCGGTATGCTTAGATCAAGGCCACCGAGTCTGCCCAACTCCAGAATGAAGTGGAAACTAAATGGATCCATGTTGGCGGAAGAACTTCTTTGTTTACAGAGATTTGTTTGGAGAGAGGTAAAGAGAAGGAAATGAGAAAAAGAAAGAGGGCAGACAAATCTGACGTACTCCAACAAAAAACCAATATGTGAGGGCATTAGAGAAAACCCTCCTCGAACCGTGTCTGAGGATCTAATGTTCCTCTTCTTTACCTTCCTCACTATCACACTAACTTCTCCCTCCGTTTCTCTCCCAATGAAAACTCCTCTCTAAGGATTGATACAGTAACATTATCTTGTACCAAGTGTGGTGGAGGTATTACTTTATTTCCCCGGAGAAGGTTGACTGAACACCTACCTGCTTTGAATTCACTTAATTCCACACATTCATAACTGGGAGATGCCAAACACGACCACACTGCGCCCTCCTGTTATCCACCGAGACTTTAACAACTCAGTGGAAGTCTTAAAGAAAAAAGGCATTCTTTCAATTTCCTGGCTGCTTTTCCAAGTTTAGAGAGACCATACTTGGTGATCAGATTGCTACTCCTCTTTCCTGAGTGACAGATCGCTGTGGTCCAAGTATGCTAACTGAGAATGAACACTAGTTCCTGACAGCTAGCAAGCTAGCTAACCCGGAGAGGTTTTCACTTCGTCATTAAGTATTAATTTAAGTCACAGAGTAGTTCACCACTGTGACTGGCTATTCCTCCATGTTCCCACATAGCTACATGTTAGCCACTAGATTAACTACTCAGTTGGCTAGTGGTTTTTCAAAACTACAGTTAGCAAGCTAGCTAACACAGAGAGTTGTTTTTCCACATGATTAAGTATTAATTTAAGTCACAGAGTATTACTTCACTAGCTACTGTGACTGACTATTCCTATCATGTTTCCAGCTTACTACATATTAGCCACTAGATCAACTATTCAGTTAGCTAGTGGTTTGTTAGCAACCTAGCTTACACAGCAAGTTGTTTCCCCATGTCATTAAGTATTTAAGTCACAGAGTTGTACACCACGAGCTATTCCTAGCATGTTCCCAGCTTGCTACATGTTAGCCGTTAGATCCGCTGCAACTAGTCAGCTGGCTTGTAGTTGGTCAACACTACAATTAGCAAGCTAGCTAAGACAGAGAGTTGTTTCCCCACGTCACTAACCCTTATGCCTCCCACTAACAGTCTCAGAGGAACCTTTTGTAACTGAAGCATAAGTACTTATTTAAGTCACAGAGTAGTACACCACTAGCTGTGACTGACTATTCCTAGCATAGTCCCAGCTTGCTACATATTAGCCGCTAAATCTAGTCCGTTGCTAGTAGTTTGACAACACTACAGTTAGCAAGCTACCAAACATAAAGAAGTTTTTGCCCACTTCAATAACTTGCTATTGTGACTGGGCACTGCTAGCATCTTCCCTGCTTGCTAGCATGTTAGCCATCTGCTTTATTTACTAAAGCTACAAAGAATCTCTACATAACCAAACCTTTAGCACTACCTATGTCCTTAAAGATGCATAAAGGTTTAGGATGTGCCAATTTTTGTCTTGACCAGGCCTTTAAAATATTGATTAATTGATTGATTAGTTTAATCACTTGTTTAACAAAACAAGGAAGCAAACAGAAATATAAAACAATATTGCCCCTGTATGGTCGACACAGTAATGGGCTGCTGTATTCGAACGTTATCTACAGTTTTGGCAGCTTCCAACTAACCAAACAATAATATTGTTGGAAAAAAATACCTATCTCTAAACATTCCCAAAATATCTCCATCAGTCAAAGAGCTGTTGCAGACTAGGGATGGAAGTCTGGGTAGGTGGGGGCAGACGCATCTGGTTCTGCTCAACGTGACTGACATTCCTCAGGGAAGAGGGCTTGAGGGAAATCTGCTGGATGGTAATGAACTCTTTCACACAGACGTCTAATCAAACCCTTCTCCCAACGGGCATCTCTGCAGATCAGAAGGACTGAGTGTTTACAATGTCAACAAAATTCCTCAACTTCCAATCTGATGCAACTGAAGGGTGTGGGAACTGGGCAGACACTGTGGCCTTCATGGTGAGTTACGACGCGGCTGTCCATTTACTTACTCTGACGGGCTTCGATGACTTCAGTGAATAAAAATGTTCTTTTTAGATTTACTGCAGCAGTTTTTCATTGTGTCAGACAAGTTGGAAAGTATCTCCCGGTATGACTTCAGAGGATTTTCCAAGGTATCTTTGGTCCAACCATTTCCAGCCAAACATACCAGAAGTTTATGAGATTCCAAGAATACCTTCCAAAAGCATGTGAGCGAGGGGCTTGAAATAAAGCTTTCTGAAAATGGACAAACAGTATTTCTTCTTGGAGATGAACTACTTGGCATCCGATCCTCCCCTCAGCTGACCCATGATGTAAGTGGATTTTTCCATGCCGGTCCGAGGCTGGATCGCAGATCAAAGCACACGCTGCCTCTTGATTTATTTCAGGGAGGTGCAGATGCCAAAATAGAAGATCCAGCAAACAATATAAGGGATCGTCTAGCAAAAATGTTGGCCAACTTTTGCCCCAATGCAACAGCACTATGTTGGCCAATGTATTAATCAAACCTAAGGTCACAATTCGGTCAGAAAACCATGAATGTCATTGTCTTACTCTTTTCCTCATTGAGGCGGAGGAGATACGTTCCCAGAATTCTCAAACAACCATTCGCACGGATAGAGGCACCATTCAAACTGGAATTACTCAACCATATTCAATTTAACTTGGCCCATTTGATCCATGCAACAGTTTGTATGACCCATATAAACAGAGGCGGGGGTCTCCAGCAGCCATATTAATAGAGATTGGAGAAAAGGCGTTATCAAGATGACGAAGTATGAAGAGCAACGAAGTCAGTTTGGGGTGTGGAGGGAGATGAATTGGTCAAACAAACACACAGCTTGCACCCATGATGTCGGAGTTTGCACTATGTCTTTTAAAAAAAACAACTAACATAACTAGTGATTAAATTTGTCTTTTTTTCTGAGCTTAAGCCAGTATTTTTGGTGCCAAACGATCACCAAATTGTGACATGTTTATGACGTTTACCAATGTTTGTATGGTACTAGCGTGTAGGTGTGATGACATGTGGGAAACGCTCCTGTAAATGGTGGGAACTAAGCAGCTAAGACTTCTGGAGTTTAACAGCGTCTCATCACTCGTCCATTTAAAATCTCCATTAGAGAATTCCTCCGTCATGGATCTGCCCACTTCCTTTCTAAAAAGCACCATTTTGCTGAACTGTATGTGTGAAATTAAGACTTATTACTGAAGTATTAATTAAATCTACAAAGCCATATGGCTTACAGTGTCAACTTTAATCTCAAGCAGCTGCTTCAGTCAGATTCTTCTTAATCCCAGACGTCTATTTTTGGGGGTAAACAGAATCCCTCACACCCCACACCCCACACCCCCCCGAAGTCTCTCCACAGAGCTTAATCGAGCAAAAATGCAATATAAGAAATAATATTCCAAACACACAATCGAACTCCAGTGAAAAGACGAGGCAGCCACCGCCGCCACCCAGCGCAGCGGCAGTGGAAATCTGAACTTCTCTCTCTGCGATAGAAAATGAAATGCCAAGCCTGGCTAAGGACATAATGAAAAAGCTATTATCAGCATGAGCTTTCATCAGCACTGCATTCAACCGTGTTCAATACAAACTGATTCTCTCATCTCACGCTGTACCCATCTGAATGCTGGGATATAATAAAGGAGGTGAGATAAGAGAGAAAGATCATCCGTTTTTTTTCTCCCCGGCTAACGGAAGAAGTGCATCAGCACATTTACAGACGAGGCAAAGTTTCCATGAGCGACTCGCAAAGGCCGACATAATCATCCTCTCATTGTGGGAATCTGATTTAATTCATTAGCAGAGTCCGTGTATATATACTTTCTTACCGCCTACATCTGCGTCCATTCATCCGCCGGCCCTTTGTGTCTAATTCTTGATGTATTTATTCTCTGCATAGGTTTGTACCCGTCTGTCACCTCCAGCAGGACTGCCTCTGAATTCAGATGCAGTCATACAATATTCAATGACATACTGAATTATAGATAAAATATACTAATATTCAAGATATGTCCGGCATACATTAAGGTCTAATGAGAAGAGACAGGAGTCAGATCTGTGGAGTACGATCTCTGCATTGCAGATTTTAAGATGTGCTCCTCTGCTAATGTATTCAATTAGAGGTGGATATTAATGTGAAGGTTATTCTACTTGTTTAAACATCACTTGATATAAAACATTTTTCAAACCGCATAATAATCTGTCTTAAGAGTCGAAGTAAAGAGCTGCACGGTGTTTTAAATGATGCGAGCGTGTAATTGTTTGAAATGCGCTCACAGGGACAATAATCTTCATCGATTCATAACTCAACTTGGAAACTACTTTAAAGTCTCGACTTTTTAGAGAAGGTTTAAAAGTTTCTGCTGTGATAAAGTTTACAGTTAGGTCTGGCTCAGCTCATTATGCAGCTATAAGCTTAACCTGACACCGAGCTCCTGCCTCCCCTACTCTCTATCTGTATGCATGTATGTGTCATTAATGCATGTTACTAACTTTAGATCTTCCCGTAAGTTTGAGACTGACAATAATGATTACTATACTTGTTATTGCTAATAATAGACAGATTTGTACCATTGCTATCGGCATTGTGCCCATAAATCTGTATTATATGTTGCTTTGCTGCTGTGTGAGCGTCCCCATCTCTACAGCCCCTTTCACACTGCCAGTTCGAGGCAGGATTATAACCCCTCTGTTGGTTTTGTCTTCCAGTGTTCTTACAATTTCATTTAGCTTTTGTCCAAAGTGATGTACATCTGAGAGTAAAGATCGAGAGCGGAGGGAGAGACGTCAGTAAGAGCCAACAAACAGCTTCAAGAGCGATTGGACACTGTTTTCAGCATCCTCAGTGTCATCATCATCATCAATAGCATCAATATCATTAAGGTCAGAGGTGTTCATAAAGAGCTGCCTCTTCTATGTAAAATGCACAACGACTACGCCCCACCGTTACGCCTCTGAGCCAGCATCAGAGGGCTAACGGTGTGTGCTAGGTAAACGCCGGAACGCTACGAAAAACACCCACTGGGGCGGCTTTACGCCGGCGTTGCTTTGTCCAATGAAAAATGGCAAAGGCGGCATGACGGCGGAGCGTCATTACGGCGCTGTAATGTCCGTCCCTACCCATCTCTCCCTCTCTCTCTTTATCTCGGCCCATCCAGGCGAGGCAGATGTCTGTCCACCAGTGAGTCTGGTTGTGCTCGACGTTTCTGCCTGTTAAAGGATGTTTCTCGTGCTCATGGTGGATCCATGTTGGGTGTCTGTGAATAATATAACAATCTGTAAAGTGTCCTGAGATAACGTTGGTTATTATTTGGCGCTTTATAAATACAAATTAATTTATTGGCTGATTGAAATATGTCAAACATTTGATTTCTGCTTTAAAATGATGCTACTGTAAAAGCTTTTCATATTTCACATGCATCAAAGAAAAGCTTCAAGGACAGGGAGATAACTTTGAAATAATGAGGTATTTTTTATGCACACAAGTCTTAAAAACAATATTTGGGTCGGTATGGTAAACGACTAAACGAGGGAATATCATCCTTTACTGTTGTAGTTCTGCTTCTTTCTTGCATCAGACTGCACACTTCTATTATTTATTATTTAGGTGAGAACATTTTAACCATTAATGACAGAAATAATGTCCAATATGACTTCATAAAAAGATCCAAGCGTACCAGGCGTAGCCTCTGCTAGCTTCCATTAACGTCACACGTCTTTATCTCTGTCCAGTGAACTTCAAAGTCCTTTTCTGTTGGCTTGGATGGATTTCAAACCACACCCCCCGTCTGTCCGACTAACCAGGAGCGGTCTCATCCGTCTCTGCCTCGTGGAACAATTTGCTCACATGTAGGCGTTCAGTCTCTTCTACACACAGTTTGACAGTCGCTCTCGCAGAATCACTCCTGCAGGGCGAATTTGGAGCGCACAGGAAATTGAGAAAGCGTTTTTGTTAATTGAGTCCTGTGCAAACATGAAAGCTCGGCGGTGGAATAAAAGGATATTGGAGGAGTTTCAATTTCAGGTGTGTCTGCGGATGCTCGTACGGTCTCTCTGTGAAATGTTTGGATCAAGTCTGGATCATTCTTTTGTTCTATTTTCCTTCCTAAACATGAACAACATCGTGCCTTCAGTTAGAAAAGAAACAATAATCACATTTATTCCTCTTCAAACAAATGTGAGGAAGGAGACAGTTGATGATTTGGAGAACTCTTGAATTGTGTGCCGTCTTCCTCTCTCTGCACGCTACACGCCACAATCCAGTTCGACTCCTCTGCCTGCCGGACCGAATAATCCATCACAGCAGCGCTCAGTGTTCACAGTGACAACTTAAAGCTGAGATGCTCAATCTGCATTTGAGCCTTTAAAAAAGAGAGACTTTTCTGGGGCAGGAGAGGAAGTCTTACATCTGTTGACAGTAATACTGACAGTCCCTGTCTTCCCCAGTGTGTGTGTGTGTGTGTGTGTGTGTTGTTTATAAGCGTGCGAGTGGAGTTCACATTTTTGCGCCGGCCGTCACAGCTGCAGCTCCCCTCAGAGACACACAAACACCCACACAGAAATAAAGATACAAACACCCTGAACTTCCTTCTGCAAAACAAACCAGAGTTCCTGTAAACCTCCCAGAGGAAGGTGGGAGCATGTGTGTGCTGTTGTGTGTGTAGTTCAGGCTTTGGAAATATTCTCCCTTTTCAAAACTTGCTCTCAGAAAAATAAATAAATTAGATATGAAGACAACAGAAATGGTTAGGAGGGAAATAACATGCAAACTTATGCTCCTGAAGCAAGAGCAAGAGCAATATCGCTGCAACGGCACAAACGGTTTCCATTAGAAGGAACGCGCTGCAAATTCAGAAGCGATGCAAAAGTCAAAACGCATCCAATGAAAAAAACATGCTGCAAAAGTCCGAAACAAATGCATTAACATCAAACACTCTGCAAATACAGAAACGATCAAAAGTCAAACACACAAACCCAGAGAACATGCAAAAGAAAAACGCTGCAAGTCCAGTCAACACACCGGAAGTGCTCCAGGCCTGTAGGGGGCGCTCAGAGCTAAGTGTTGCTTCCCTTAGCTACAGATCTAAGTTAGCCGTGCAGCTAGCGGTACTGTCCGCTGACCCTGCTCGATGTTGAGGTGTCGAGCTGCCGACCGCCGGGAGTTTGGCGTCGTCAGGCAGTGGGGGAATCAGTGGAGAAAGATGGTGGAGTTTGACGACAGGGACTAATGTTGCACTGAGAAACATGAACATGAAGTTTCAAACTTTAATTGTACAAAGGTATAACCAAAGTTAAACCAGAATCTGAGCGGAGAAGAGAGTGAAAAGATCCCGAGTATAAGCAGATATTTAGGACAAACTTCAGTTTGCTGCTGCAACAAGAGTCCAGTCTCAAACAGGTCCCACCTTCTGTCGGAGGCAGCACACACGACACCTTTGATAAAACAAACGGTCACATGGAAATATCCAGCCTGCCTTTGAACTTAAGAGTGTTTGTGATGAACGTCAGCACGCTGCTTTATTATTACAGCTGAACTACTTCCTGTATCAGAGGTGCTCTCAGACTCGCCTTCCTGTATGCTCCTATCAGCCTGACAGCCTCCCATGAGGTTACACACACACACACACACACACACACACACACACACACACACACACACACACACACACACACACACACACAGAGTATAAGGTTTCACACGAGACAATGTGTGTTTACGTTTGTTCTAAGGCCAAATAATTAGGCCGCAGCTCTGCACTGCTGTGTGTCGACGCAGCAACTCCACTTTAATGAACTGCTTTAAGAGGATTTTTTTATGACACAGTCCACAGACAGAAAACTCAGGTCTTTGTCTGAGTGAGGAATTTATCAATAAAACAGCAGGCTGCGTGCCCCCTGAGGATTTAATACTCATTACACAACAGAACAGTGACTGAAGGAGCCGTTTGATGCTTCAGAGTGAGACGTCTATTCTTAGACAGATCCCCGACACGCTGATACAACCACACTCTGGATATACAGTATGATAACAAGACACATGGCTACCTCACAAAAAGACGAAACAATACAAAAACAATAAAAGAAGTCAATCCTCAACGAAATTTGACGTAACTCGTCCCAATGAATGAGCAGCAACTAAAAAATGTTAGCGGTGCGGTAGCTAGCAGTAGCTGGAAGCCTACGGTTGTATGGGTGGCGGCTGCAATGGCGATCATGATGGTGCATGTCGGTGGAATGAAATTGAAAAACACCCCATAAAATTTTACATAAAAATATTAATATAAAATATTAGCAGCGATTAAGTCCAATGTAATGAGGTGTGTCTTATTCGTCAAAGTGAGTATTAAAGTTCGAAGATCTCAGTTTCGTTTTCTTTGGCGGCACCTGTGGCGATAAAGAGTAATTGCAGGAGCACACTTCCCAGATATCCAGACAGTGCTGCATGTGTGACGTCCACGGTCGGCTCCGGTTGTAACTCTTGATTTTCCTGGCTGACGGTCGCTTTCCTTTTCAGACTGTTTGCTTCATCTGAGCGTCGAGTTTGTTTCTTCTTCTTTGGATTTTCACTTCTTGTTGAAGTTGTATCTGTAGTCATCCATCTTTTCTTTGTTTGTTCAGCCATAGTAGATTACTGTTTACTCACAGCACTTGCAGAGAGCGGAAAAGCAGCCGCTTAGCTCCGCCTACCCTCTCTGGCAGACCAACCACTGCTGGCTGATGGAGAACGCGTCACTAACTGGGCGCCGCTTGAAGTCACACCAGACACTCAGTCTGTAATACTGCAAATGAAAGGCTTTCATCAGTGGGCCATAGGCTCAGTCACCGTTGTGTTACCTCATTTGGGGATAGATAGAGATTATTCCTCTAACATCTGACAGGTGAATGAATCTGTTAGTGTGTGGTGTTCTGTTTGGGTCATGTCACTGCTCAATCTGTTGATGTGAGTGTGTCGTTTTCTCACAAGCACGTGCTTTAAAGTCAATTTTGTCCCCTAGAGAGCTCTAAGAGGTTATAATTTCCATCTGTAAAACGTCTTCATCAACTAGAGCTCTGGGAAATTTAAATAGATCACTTAATAACTATACGTGCCCCAAAAATCCAGTATTTTGGAGGTAATTAAAAGACGGTTATCTCTTCAGGGACAAGATGGCATTATGTGAAGAACAAGCTTTGAGACCCAGCGAGCAGGGAACGTTCCCATAACATGGGCTGACATTACCTACAAGTTCTAATTACGTTTGAAAGAATCTAATGTTCAAAGTTTTAAGGATGTTTATCATTTCAAATAAAGTTCTTGTAACGTTAAAACTTAAACTGAAGCCCAGTTCAGATCAATGATTCGCAACGAGACAGGATGGAACAGCCAAAAGAATCATCTGATCGTAAACATTCTAAAACTGGGCCATTCACATCAAAGCCACGCAGCTGACCGTCTCCATAGAGACGCACTGACATACCCAACTACTTCTGCGTTAACACTATAACTGAGTATTAGGCCTAAGTTACATGAATTAACTAGCTGGATTTCTGTTATCGTTAGTGGATGACAGTGACAGTGACATGCTCACAATGTTAGCTGTAACACTGATTAATAAACGGCGAAGACAGAGAGTTTGGAAAGAGAGGATCTGAGCCGTCTTTGGCTACTGCAGCGCCAGAGACAGGGTGTCTACGCCTATTCATGCTGTTCCCTGATTGGCTGAAGTGAAACAGCGACATCACTCCGTTCTAAAACTGCATTTGGAGATTTGACAGGTCATCTGAACTGGGCAAAACGTTTTAATTGCAAAGTTCTGAGGATCTTTTCAGGATGTTAGTACGGCCTGAACTATCAGATTTATAAAACGCTCCCGAAATGTGATCTGAACATTCTCACTGCAACTTTCTGAAGATGTTTTCAGAGAACGCTCTCTTGCTATTAAAAGGAACAAACAAATAAAAACTTCCCGCTCAAAACATTACCAGAACATCGCACGGAACATTCTCAGAACATTCAGAAGATTCACTCTCTCTTACCTGTTCAGATTTCAGGCCGGTTGAACTCTGCTGACATGAACCACCTCTCTCTCCTCTCCTACAACAAAACAAAAGACACATCCATTATTCATTTCATTCGTCAGATTCAGATTTCAAGGTTATAAAGCAAAACAAAGAGAATTTAATTCAATAATTCTCTTAACAGGGCACCGACAGTGATTTACACAAGGTTAACATCTTCATTAACACTGATGCAGAACAGCTTCACGCGTTCGCTGCTGAGTACTTGAACTGCAGCAGGTTGAACATGAAAGCTGCACCGCTGTGTGAAACCCAAAGTTTAATATTTTCTGCTTCAATCTTTCAGAAGCGTCGTCCCGCCGGGCTTCTGTGAGTGTTTCATCAGCCTGAGCGCTCAATTACAGTTTAAACATGTAAATTAACTCAGCTGAAGCCATGAGGTACAAAACTGCCGTTTAAAGAAGGTTAATTATGCGGAGAGACGGCGTCGAACTGAGGAGGCTTCAGAGGAGACGCCTCCCACGCACCGGCTCGGGATCTGATAATTGCGCTTAATGGCGGCTCCGCTCGGCCCCCAACTTTTTCAGTGACTCAGCCTAATCAGACTTTAGTGGTCCGTGTAATCCGGACTCGACTAATCAACCACCTACACCGCCAATCATCCGTGAGTCAGATCGCTTTAACATCTGGCAGAGCGATCGACCGCAGATTCAACACTTCAAAGTTCCTGCTGGTTGAGCTGGTTTCATGGTGTTCAACGTTCTGAGTTCCCCCCATGCTGGACCGACTTCTTACTACCATTACACTCAAGAAAAAGAAGCACGATTTCAATTCATTTACTTTTTAATCTGCTCGTTCGTTCACCTCCCACCCATCCAGGAACATCTGCGTCCTTTCACAAAGGCTTAATAAAGAGGAAATAAAGGGGACAGTTGGACGGATCTCAACGTATTCAATCTTTAATTAGCTGGATATTATGCTTCCATCCGACCACCTGCCCATCGATCCTGCATCCTTCCAGCTGTAAACACAACCTCCTGCACGGCACCGCAGAACGTCCTTGGGCCATAATAAACTGGCAGCCTTCAGGAGCCGCGAGAGATCGTGTTTCTATATCTCATTAAACCGCAGATCACTCCAGCTTCGTTTGTGACGCTGTTGTTTTGAAAAGCGAGGCTGTTTATACATCTTCGTGTATTTCCCTAAAGACGCCAGGATGTTCATTTAGTGACGAACAACAAAAGCATTTCAGTGCCAAGGAGGAACAAACTGTTACAGCTATTTATTTCTTCTTCATGAGAGTATAGCATGTAAATGATTTCATGTAAAGCTCCTTGAACTGTCTCCTCCTACTGCTGCTGCTTTAGAAGTTCAACCAAAATAGTCGTAACCCCTGAGAAGAGCTCAGAGGGAGGGCACGCTTTCCTTTCAGTAAAGGTGTAATGATTAGCCTGGTGCAGATGTTGACAACAGACAGCAACAGGAAACACAACTTTTCTCTAGCTGCTGAGCTTGTTTTAAGCTTTGGATTCCTTCAGTTTAAGGTTTTAAACGGAGCCGAATTATCGCTCCCCTCCAAAATCAGTGGACCCAGTGATTTAAACCAGTGAAAACACGAATCAAAGTGTTTTCGTGCTAAAAATGAGTGTTTTTCCAATGCTCTTTGGCTGGGCTTTGACGGCTGCGAGCCGAGCTGCTGCTAACCGTAGCTCAGCTCGTTTCTCTGATAACTGAAGATCCAGATCGCGTCTGAAACATTCATAAAGGCTGATGAGTATGTGTTCTGTGTGGTTTTAAAAAAAAAAAGTATAGTTAAATCATCATATTGAACAGCTACAGCTAATAGCTGACAGAATACTGGGTCGATAAAGCACGTGTCGTTTCTGTGTTTGGCATATAAACAACATCACCAAGAAGAGCTGCTCCTAGAAATTACTACGACTGCTGCGTCAACAGAATCTGTTTGTCTGATTTCTAAGATATTTTCTGAATTAAAGAATCACAAACTCGTTCCTATGAAGGATAACTTAAAGGGCCAGTTCGCTGATTTTCAACCTCAGTCCTATCATGCTATTACGGGGAGCTAATGCGTCTATGGCTCTGTGCCTTTGGAGGACGCTATCCGCCGAAAACCTCCGCCAGACTACGTAAAATGCGTCAGGGAGCTCGCTCAACTACACTTCCTCAATCTAGGACGCCGCCTCCGATGTCATGTCTCGTTCAGAATCGTCAGGTTTGAAATGTCGACTGCAGACCTGAAGATTTTTTAGACAATCCACCGGTATATTCTCATCGTAGTCCCGCTCTGAGCCGTTGCCTGCAGCGAAACGGTAGTATTTCACTCCAGCGTCTCTCGCTGGGCCTCAATGCATGCTGGGTGTTGTAGGAATATAGAATGGGCGAAACCACAAGCTGTTTGTACAACTTTCTCCACAGCTGTGGCGCCAATTTCAAATATTACTCCTTCTGTCGATTACAGAGAACACCAGCTTTGACTGCTTTTGCTGCCCTCCTGCAGTGATGTAGAAGTGCACTGAGGGTGGGCGTGTCCTCTATGACATCACTGCTGGTTTAAGCTTCAAACCAGCGGAGGCCTAATGAACACTCTCCAGCTCAGTATTAAGTTACTCCGTTAGCGCTGGTTTTCAGGAACGCCCTGGTGGCTGGAAATCCAATAAAAGAAGGAGTTAACGGCTGCATTCTTGGAATTCCCCTCCCCTGTTCTATCGATGCCGGTATCGAATGACTGCTGCCGAGAGAAAGAACAAGTGTGTGAAGGAATGGGAGTGAAGTAAACACCCGACAAGCCGAGGGAACACTGGGGGAGAAACATAATACAAAAGCTGGGAGGGAAAAACGGGAGATTTAGGTCGAACACGTGCGAGCTGATGCTCCTCTGCAGGATGACAGATGGAGAACAAGCGTCCAGAGCTGTGATGTGATTTGCAGGTTGATGTGTTTTTGCAGCTGCTGTATTTCATGATAGTTTATTACACTTTGAGTCTTCTAAATCAAACCCTAAACGCACACACACATGCAGCGATACAGAGGGAGGAGAGGAGCCTTGTAAATCACAGTATCCTGGCTGCTCCTTATCTGAGAAATGCCAGCTATGAGAGCAGGGCGGTGCAGCCGGCTGGAGCTCGCTCTCTCGCGCCTTTAATGACTCGCACAGAGCCGCTGCCTCGCCGAGCAGCGGGGAGGAGGCGGGCGGCTGCCAGGTTGAGGTAAGAGCAGCATCACAATGTGCAATTAATGATGAAACATTATGAAACCGCACTGTATGCTGAGCTAACGTGTGAGCACACTGTTACAACCGAGACGCTGTTTAACTGGTTAGACTGGTTATCTGCTGACCCATTTAAAAACAAGAGCAGTTATTACCAAGACAATAATGCCGGATGTAATTAGTCTCCTTATTAATGCTGTTATTGATCCGATCCAGCCCGAGCAGGGAGGATAAATCGCCTTCCAGTTCCAGCGAGTAATTTTAGCTGTTTTTTCCAATGAGGTTTGGCAGCACTCGGTGTAAAGTCTGCTGCTGACTGACATCTTTATAAGCTGCCTGGTGGATGACGGACAGTTTGTCACTCAAGTTTTAAGCATGAACTCTTTTGGCAACCAGCGTGGAAGCAGCATATCTCTGCAGCCGGGCTGTCGCTGGACTCGATGAAGCCGGAGAAAGCACGGCAGCTGCGTTTGGACACGTTCCATTCACTCCGTCCAAAATTAAAACAAAATTAAAAGCAACAAATACAGGAAATTATGGAGCTATTGCAATTATTATACAACTGCTAAAGTGCTAAATACTAGAAGCCCTGGAAACCAACAACATGATGTCACAGACGGTGTATAAGAGGTGGACATAACCTCTTGGCTTTAAAGGTGAAGCTAAAGAGGAAGTGCCTTCTTCACTTACTTTCATATAGTACAAAAGTACGTCATTGTTTTCAATCAGTCTCTGTTGTAGATGTTCATCAGTAAAGCTGGATGAATACATAAAGCAGAAGTGTTTGACCGCTCTCTCACAGAGCTCCTGAATCAAGACACCTGATTGGTCGGCAGGAGGTGACAAGTTCAGGTTGATCTCTTTTCTCCAACATAACCAGCTCCAGAGCAGGTTAGGCGTTCAGCACAAGTTACCATGGCGATCTGCCCCGCTAAGAAGTGAGCCACCTTCGTAGAGAACTCGGAGTTAACCCTAAAGGAGTCTTCGAGGTGCTTCAGTGCTGCTGCTCTGTAACAGCGTGTTCCTTTAAACAGCGGCTCACATTTTCTTCTACTGACGGCGTTCAAATTAAAAAGCAGCCATCCTTCATTATGTTCCTGAAAAGCCTTTGTTTTCTTCTTGTGCATGTTTCCAAAGGCATCGTCTTATCTTAAACACATTAATGCAGGAGTGTGACAGTCACACACACACACACACACACCATCAAGAGTTTCTTGAATGGAGGATTAATTAACGCCGGTGGTGATTTCTTTCTCTTGGAGCGACACGTGTTGTGTTAAACTGTCTTCTTCCTCTCATCCTCGATCTGTGCGTTTCCTCCTCTCTGAATCTCTCCTGCACAGCCTCAGTGTTTCTGCTCAAACTGTGTGGTTAATCCACTGTGGCATGGTAAAGGCTTTACACACACACACACACACACACACACACACACACAGAGAAACGCACACGCACACACACAGGTCTGTGCCTGCAGTGGAAGCCTTGCAGACATGGGATTTCCTTTCACATCCAATTGAGACCAAAGAAACTTGGTGAGAAGAGCATGGAAGAGATAAGCTGCATACACACACACACACACACACACACACACACACACACACACACTTTCAAACAAACATCTGTGTAAATATCAAACCAGCTTTGCACACAAACATCAATAGCCCAAAAACAATGTTAACGTGATCTAACATGCAGCTTATAAACCCCCAAAGAGATCGACTGTGCACAAAGACGACCACCAAGCTCCCACACACACACATACACACACACACACACACACACACACTTCCTCTGTACAGGAGTGCGCAGACAGGAATTTGTTGGGACGTAATTACAACGTGTGAGTCTGAGCAGCATCCGATTAAGATCCAGAGGTTTTATGGCAGCCCTTTGAAGAGCTCTGAGAGCAGCAGCTCAACCTGGCTCAGCAAAGCAGCCTGCACACACACACACACACACACACAGACACACACACAGACAGACAGACAGACACACACACACACACACACACACACACAGCAAAAACTGAAGCAAGTGTGCAGCCTCTTTTTGGTTGCAAACCAGTTTTCTAGCATCACCGTGCAAAAACGCCACCTCAAATCAGGTTTCCATTCATCAGGTGGTTAAAGTGGCTCCGCCTGTGCAGCATGTGTAATGAGTGATAATTTGATCGTCTCTATCGACAGATTCTGCGTCTGATCACAGAACCGGAAGGCTAGGGACGAGACTTTAATACCCTGAAGCATACGCGGGAAAAGAGGCAAAACGCAGCAGCCATACAGAAATCCTGGAGCCCAACGCAGCCAACCGACAGCGACTCAGCTTTTTAATAATCTCCATTAACACAAAATCTGCATAAGAGCAGCTAACATCTGGCCAAGACATCGTCTGTCCTCTACTAATGACTTCTCACGTCTAACATCACGAGTAAGAAAACACACGGCAAAGGAAGTCATAGCCGAGATCTCCCTCATTGCTTATCTAAGCCCAGACATTCCCCCGTTGCTCCCAGACAAATTAGCCATAATGGATGTAAATGTTCGTAACGTGTCAAATATGTGAGAAAATATTTAACTTTTGTGACTTAATTAAACAGACTGCTGCAGAGGACAGTCAACACAGCAGACAGAGAGAGGGGGCGGGGCCAGCAGCTGTGCAGAGAGCAGAGGCAGTGGCGCAAGAAGTGGGTATGCACTATATGCGGCGCATAGGGGCGCCACACCAGAGGTGATTAGGGAGAAATTATTTCGAGTCAGCATTTTCTGTATTTAACAGCAGTTTGTTTATGTGTAAATGATATGATCAATAACAGAGGCACGTCACTGATTAGGCGCCCCTCCGCTCCTTCACCCCCCCTCCACACACACACACACACACACACACACACACACTATAGGCGGTCCAGTGCGCGCCCCTCGAGCAGAGGTGCAGGTGTGTTGGGGGGACTGAAGCAAAGCAAAGAGATCAGATTAAAGTAGATTGTGAATTAAAACTTAATAAGCTGAAGAAGAAAGTTCAATTAAAGTGTGGAAGTTAGAAATAACCATTAAAGAGGGTAATCCAGACTGAGTCTACATGTGTGCTTCTCACAGAAATCACTGATATATGAGATTACAAATCGTCTGTTTATATTTTTAATAAGGTGTTAAGTTGTAAAAATGAGTTGCTGTCCGTGTAGAATGAACCTGGACTAGTTCTGATCAATAAAAAACTTCTTCCAAAGCTGGAAAAAAACACTTCCCAACTGAAGACAAGGGAACATACTCCAAGCATGTGAAAGCTGCTACTACTGCTGTCAGCCGTCATCTACTGCCGTGGACTCGGATACTATGACCTACTTTCTTTTGTGCTTTTCAGGTGTCATCTGAAAACATATCGTAACGGCAGCAGCTCCACAAGATAAGGAATATATTTCAGGCTGGTAAAATACTGAAGCAACAGGATGCTTTTGTTAAAGATGGCTGCTGTTTTTATTCTGATCTCTTAGATAGCAGAGAGCACACGAAGTATGGAGGACAAATGATTTGCAACTCAGATAGAAGATGGTATCAGGGCGCAGGATATTGTGACCACATGGACCGAGCCCGAGGCCACGAATGCACCACGCTGGTGTATCAGTGGCATCTCCGCTGCAGCGCTGGAGGAATACAAAGCTCAGAAAGTTTTAAGGGCTGAAAGTTTAGAGTTTGCAACAAAGACGCTCTCTAAGAATATCAACTGTACACGACCTGCTTCGGATAAATAAGACAGAGACAGGTGAGCCGATTGCTGGCAAACACAAAGGAGCCTAAAAGTGGGATGCTTCCACAGGAGTTGGTGGAGACCAAAACCAGAGCGACAGGAGTGGACACCTATGATTCTGTGACGTGCATCTATTTAGATGTTTCTTTGGTTTGAAAACGATGATGGACATTTCTTTATTAGTTTCAGGCCAGTTGTACCTTTAGGGTTTAAATTATGTTAAATAAATGTTGTCTACTCGACTGCAGGTTGGAAGCTCTGAAAAGCCCTGAGTCGTTAAGATATAACAGGTTAAATGGTGACGTAGGACGATGTCATCATCATTAAATGCATCAATATCATTAAGGTCAGAGGTGTTCATAAAGAGCTGCGTCTTTAGCTTCTTCTTAAAGGTGAAAGGGACTCTGCGGACCAACTGGAGTTTGGTAGTTTGTTCCACCACCGGGGGACGACTGAGGAGAAGAGTCTAGCTAGAGACTTAGGGCCCTGTTGTGACAGGAGTACCAGGCGCCTTTCGTTGGCAGAGCGTAGTGGGCGGGATGGAGTGCGAACTTCTTGGCAAGCTACTAAAATCCAGGCCGTGAGCGACCTGTTGGAGACCTTTGACCTAAAAGGACCAGTTTGATTGTCAATGGTTTAAAAAATGCGACGACCAACAGGCATACCAGAAAAACACAAACAACACACAGACAGCACAGAACAACTGGGTCAGGTTGTGTCGCCTTATTTTCTGTATATTTATAAAGAGGGTCTGAATGTTTTATGGATCACAGCTATCCAAGGAAAACCCAAATTCCTTTCATCTTACTGCAGCTGTTTGCTCTGACATCACAAAGTGTTATCAGCTGAGTTGTTGACAAATGTTTTCCTGACATTCAAACAGGATCTGAGTGACTAACAGCGGTGTTGATTTCCACTCCGGCGTCCTGCTGACCGCCCGCCTGAGTCAAACCAACTATTTGTCTCGTCAGGAGAAAAAACACAATGCAAGGGCAGATTCCATCTATTTTTAGTCTCTTCATAAATAATGCACCGCAGTTTGTTAGTCATCGGGTGAAGTAGTGAGTCTCCAGTAATAGAACAACTTCTGTCCTGCTGCTTTAGGGAGGATACAACTGATACGAACAACGCTGAGTCTGCAACAGACTCCGTGTTTGAAGCCCTGAACGCAGCTTCAACAGAAGGAAATGTTTGGTGTGTTGTAATAAAGAAACCTCTGTTACAAAAACTCTCCTCTGAATACCACAACATTGATCAACAGTCCTCTGAGACCACGAGGCGTAACTTAACATTTAGAGCAGATTCACCCAGGGGTCAGCGGGGAGGGAAGAACAGGACAGCTGACAGGGAGAGGAATTTTATCTCTCAAGCCTGAAAGGGAAAGTTAAAGGGAAACCACCTGGTTGTATTTATTACAAGTTTTCTGTAACTTCTCTCCTCATTTAATCCTCCTGACATTTATACGTCTTCTGCTCCGACCTTAATGTGATCTTGAAGTTTAACGGTGGGTTTACAAGGTGTCCTGATGTCTGTAAACTCGGATTGATCCAGTCCGGAGACAAATCAGGGACACACAGGGACCGTTACCTGCCCTGTAAACCTTGGCGACATGGTCGTATCCTACAAAGACCAGACTATAACGGATGTACTGCAACTGCTTTGAGCATTTTTGCAACTTCAAACGCGTGCTCATCAGAGGAGGACCGACTTCTCTACATGTACATGAAAGGTCGGCAAGGTGGGAGGAAGTCACGTCTCCTGGAAGCTTATTGTAGCTGCTGCAGAGCTAAATGCTGCTTCTCCATGTTCAATCTAACGCTGTTTAGATTTAAAGATGCAGAAAATATAGGCAGTGATACTGAAGGAGTGTGAATCTGATTTGGCACACACACTCCCATTGTCCCTCCTGTTCCACTGCTTCTCTCTGTGCATTAATCACATTTCTACTAGGCTATACGTTATCTATCATGCAAGATTGTTTTACTCTGTTACTGTGGAGGCCTGAATGCTGTGCACCTAATGTGAAGCATTTCCTGGTTTGAGCCCAGGCTCAGACGAAGACGGGCCTTGCTTTGTGGCTGAAGTGGACGTAGCTACACTACCCACTGGTATGTGGACTAACGTTTTGAGGCCGCCATCTTGTTTTTTTGGGGAAGCATAACTGACCTTATTTGGAGGAGAGGTTGGAGTGAGACAGAAGTATGGACGCATGTCCGCTTTGGGCTTCCGTAATAATGACAACAAAGGCTTTCTAGTTTTTCTCGTTTATTCTTATGTAGCGGTCGTATGTGTTTGGATATTCAGCCTTGTTCTCAATGTAGCTTTTTTCAATTAGCATTGGGAATATGCACCCCAGTTGGGTTTTGTGACCCGTTCTTGCAACACATTGTCCCCAGTCGGCCCGACTAGCCGACAGTTTGAAAGGCGAGAATTGAGAAACAAGCACAAGAGAAAGCCAACATTTCTGTTTGGAAACTTCATGAAAGATTGAGATACCGTTTAATATCCCAACGCCGGCCCTTTAAAGAAGGTGGTTGAATTAATAAAAGGAATATTTGTGCGTTTAAACGTGGAAGCATAAAGCAGTGGAACCAACAATCACCAGGGGACACATGGAGCTCTTTGGGTAATGGACAAAGTCATTAAAAGTCTTGGTTAACTCCTCAAAGAAAGAGACTCCAGACTTAAAATCAATAAGAGGCCCAGTGTGATTAGTTTGCACAGATCGCTTCAGATCAATGATAAACTGGAGGAAGAAGAAGTCCTCGTCTTTGGTGATAAAGAAGCAAAGCTACCAGCGTCTGACTGAACAATCCTCCTGTGTGTCAGCCGCTGGCAAACACTTTCATGCCAAAGTGAACACAAAGACTTTTTGTCTCTCATGCAGGACAAAAAAAAAGAGACTTGTATTAAAATTTGCTGTCATTTCCCCGAGGCAGAGACGAGGGCTTTCTAAAAACAAGAACAATCGTGTGTCAGACATGAAAGCAGAAATGTTGATGCAGGAATAAGAAGGCGTGTCATGGAAACACAAAGCCTGACCGCACCGACGCTTTTCATCACATGGTGCGGCACGTTTAAACCTCTGATTCGGCTGCTTCTGTTATGTATCACCGAGTCCATTGAGAAAAAAGAAAATCCCATAATCCTCGGCAGAGAGAGGCAATAAACAAAGTCTGAGCGGAACGCTGGAATGAGTCAGCAGAGGTTAGACGATGCAGAGAGGCAAAGAAGGAAATATGACTGCTCGGTTTATTCTTACGGCCCTGCATTAAAACATCTACCTACAATATAGCTCTGTTTCATATCCTAAATATTAAGTCCCTAATGGTGACGTCAAGGACCCAGACACTGGCACAAACTCAACCATGAGCCCCGTTTGGAATTATAGTGGGAATAAATTATTGGTAATCCCCTCATGGACCCTCGAGTGTCCGACCACTGGCTTACACGGTTGAATGCTTTGATAACCAGAATATGCAAAAGCAAATTAACAATGCGAGTTATTAACGAGGGATTTACAACATTCATACTAACCTTACTGTCATCATGAGCTCGCTTTTCAACATGATTCACCCAAAGTTCAGTCAATCATTCGTCAGAAGGAAAGCTAAACATGACACCATCGGGAAAACCGTAAACCTGAATCTGAATATTTTGGCACAATCTTTAGCAACATGCTGGAAAAGCAGGATAAGATGCCCTCCTCTTTCGCTCTCATTGTGCAGCCCTCCCTCTCTACCACTCCTGCTCTTTGTTGGTTTCTTCCCGTCCTCCTGTCTGTAGGGTCCTGAGGGGGTTCGTCGTGCCCGGGTGCTACGTCGGATCCCCAGTGAAGCTTCCCCAAAACGCTGACCGCAAGAACTTTGACCTCTCCATGTCCAAGCGCACCCTCTTGATGGTGTGGTGCTTGCTTGTGAAAATAAAACTCTGGGGCGCCGGTGTAGCTTAGCGGTTGAATCGTGCGTCCCATCGTGCAGAGGCTACAGTCCTCGATTTGGCTAACCTGGATTCGACTCCCACCGTCAGCCCTTTGCCGTGTGTTGTCCCCATTCTCTCTTCCCGTTTCCGACACTATCCACTGTCATCTCTCTTTAAATAAAAGGCATAAAAGGCCTATAAAAATAAAACTTCTTACACACCAAACCAAGCAGTGAAATCTGGAAAATGCTTCCACGTTCCCGCATCGATGTCTGACGGGGGAACTAGAAAGAATCGGGTGATTGGACGGTTGTAGAAATGTCACTTTATTCGGAGGTAAAACGTAGAAGAAAACACACATATCATTCTCCTGTGCATCCAAAGCTACGGCAAGCTTGTTTGGTCAAAGTTGTCGACAGAGGAAGGAAAGAATGGCAGAAAAAGCTCCCTTCAGAGGTCATCCGTCCTCTGCAGGGCTGCAGAGCTGCAAGTCTGTTCTTAATTAACTCGTCCTACGTCATACTAAAGCCATGCAGTATTCCTCAGAGACCACGGGGGGCTTTCCCTTTTCCCATGTACAGTACAGCTCACTACAGTACAGTACAGTAAAGGGAAGGACTCTGTCAGAGGGAGTGGTGGACGTCCAGAGAGCCAAAGATGAAGAAACAAGGTTGGGCAACGAGCTGAAATACTTCTTAAAACCACAACAACAACTTAAAGAAGGAAACCGTTAATAAAGTTGGAGGATCCTCGGACTGCTGCTGCTCTCAGTAAACACTTTGCAACACAGCAAACGTCTTCTGCAATATTCTGGTTCATCACGCCCGCAGAATCATGTGGTCTGCAGTGTGTTGTTCAAAGTGATTTATGATGCAGCTCAATGCAATGAATGATGGTTCTAAAATGTCCAGAGTCCAGAGTGGGGCTGCGTGTCTGAAGCCCCTTTCACACACTGTGGCGATCCGCCCAAATTCCTGCTCTGTCTTACCTTCCACGTTATCTCCCACGCCCCAAATTCTTGCCTTTTTGCAAAACTCAGTCTGTGGTTGTAAGTCCCTCGGAGCTCGCTCTTCCCGCTCAGGACGCGTCATCTCTGGATTCTCCCTGTGAGGAACTAGAGGATCGCCGCTCCAGGTATCGGACTCCTGACAATTTCCAGAACATTTGCCCCTGAAATTTTCCCGATTGGACGGGGATGGGGGGGTCTCATGAGGCAGGACAGGATGTTAAAAGTATGCTGTGGAAGTCTCTCCAGTTTGCATCGTCTCTGCCGATCCTTCTTCTTCAACCTCAAATGTTTTTAATCGTCCTGTTATTTGTCGCTCTTCTGGTTACGTTATAAATGTCCTCACCCCGCCCACTAGCGTGCGGTTGACTGTTACCTGCTAAGTTCACACATTGAATCACCCCGACTTCCTGCGGACATTTTATTCTCAGAGGCTGGCAGGAAAAGGTCTGCATAAAGTCGGGCTGTCTGCGTTCAATGTGGGGACATTTTCAGGAGTGGAGTGCATGTGTGAAAGGGGCATCATGGGCAGCATCGAACCAACGTCAGCAGTCAGAAAAAGGGGATTAAAAAAGTTCACGTTCAGCCCTATTTCTGGGAAAACGACACGTTACTTTTCTGTTACAGGTTTACACTGAAACACAATCGTCTGCTCTGTATCCTTAACTTATTTAACATCCGTACAAACAGAAGCACCAGCCCTTAAAAACCTGAGACCAGTCAGACATTTGAACAAGCTCAGTGCCCTCTGTCCTCCCAGACAAAGACCTCCGGGTTTATGACTTTGCTCAGCGGCTCATGTTTACAAGGGAACACATGTCGGAGCATTATCTGACTCACAGAGCTTCAGTGTGAAAAGTCGCCAGGGATCAATCAGGGGCTTCTCGGGGTCGTGACCCTTTAACTCCGACAATGAACCGGCCGGCTGCTGAGGGAGAGGTCAAAGGTTAACTGACTGAGTGTGTGTGTGGACAGAAGAGTGTGTGAGCGTGTTTCACATTTTAAGACGCGTGTTTCTGTTTGTGATGATAAACAGCTGCTGGGCTTTTTGAAATTAGCTGCTGTGTGCAAATTTTCACCTCGCATTCATTGCTCAATAATAAATGCACGTTCCTTAATCACTTCCTCAGATATTTATACTCCTGATGTGCCGAAAAGCTTGACAGATTACATTTTGCTGGAAGACATTTCAGAGGATTAAACCGATAAGAGCAAAACTGAACTCAAACCCACCAAGTCTCTGGAACCTGGGCGTCACAACTGACGACCAGCTGACCTTTAAGGTTCATGTGGCCTCGATTGCTCGGTCATGTCGATTCATGTACAACATCAGGAAGATCAGACCCTACCTTTCAGAGCATGCAGCACACCTGCTGGTACAGGCTCTCGTGATATCACACATTCATTACTGCAACTCCCGACTGGCTCCCTCCTGCGTGCACATTCAAACCTCTGCAGATGATCCAGAACTAGGGATGCACGATTTTTTGCCGATATCCGATATGCCGATATTTTACAGCTCATTTAGCCGATTACCGATACCGATATTTTTTTCCTGCACACCTAATTGCAGAGATAATCAACTCTCTTCTGTATTGGAATTAGCGTACAGTATAATGGTGATACTCTTATCACATTTGTTACAACGGTCGGGGTGACGGGTCTTGAGATGGTTAATCAAGTTTGTAGTGTTGACAGACTTTGCCTTGGCTCCTCCTCGCATCACCGAAGCTGAGCAGTCATTGCTAACAGCAGTTTTCTATCTATTTCGGACACTTTGAAAAACTTCCACACCACGGACATTTTGGCTTCTAACTCTCTCATGCTGCAGGTAGACACACGTGACGTCATCACGCTGCGCCCCGCAGGTCTTCGTCGTTCCGTGGGACATTGCGCCGAGGTCGGGCATTTAATCAAGCATGCAGCAGCAGCCCATTATTTTATCAGTTTATTATAACGGCGGATATCGGCGTGTTGGCTGACGTCCGATAGCTAATTTTTAAACCAATATCGGCCGATACCGATAACGTGCCGATAATATCGTGCATCCCTATCCAGAACGCAGCAGCACGACTGATCTTCAATCAACCCAAAGTGGCACACGTCACTCCACTGCTCATATCCCTCCACTGGCTCCCAGTCGCTGCTCGCATCAAGTTCAAACCCTGTTGCTCGCTAATGAAACAGCAGCAAAAAAGTCTCCTGCCGACCTGAACGCCTCATCCAGGTCTACACTCCGTCCCGCCCACTACGCTCTGCAAATGAAAGACGCCTGGTGCTCCCGTCACAACAGGGCCCTAAGTCTCTAGCTAGACTCTTCTCCTCAGTCGTCACCCGGTGGTGGAACGAGCTACCAAACTCCATTCGGTCCGCAGAGTCCCTTTCACCTTTAAGAAGAAGCTTAAGACTCAGCTTTTTATGACCTCTGATCTTAATAATTTTGATGATTGATTCATTGCAACTCGTACAGTTGTTATTGAGATACTTGTGTGCGCACCAATCAACAGGCGAACCGGCTGATGGACCAGAACTCTTTAAGTCACACAAGATAACAAACTCAAATGAGACACATTTTGCTCCCCCTCTCTGCTGATGACTCATTTGTTTTCATGAAACTATAAAATCCTGGCATTGAGTGCACACAGGAGGACCACAAAAGCACAGTTACAGGTCTGATTCTGCAGACTGAATGTGCAGACACCCACACATACACACACCTGTAAGCAGGAACAAATACATATTCAGCCAGGCAATCAGAAATGTAGCCTATTTCCATAATGAGGTTCAGGAGGTGAAGCTAAGTCCTACCCGGCTGCTCTTCATCTCTCTCTGTCTCTCTGCTGGTGGTCTTATTAAATCCTCTCCGTCTCCACCACCTCGTCTTCCCTCCGGCCGTCGCAAACTCATTAGACGACTGCAGGACTCACAGGCAGAATATCCCCCACGTTTAATCCGTCTCCGGGGCTGTCAATCTGTCTCCTGTGCTTAGTTTGCTTCCTTTGCTTCCTTAAACCAGATCTCAATGTGGTGCTGAGCATTTTTAATATCAAACAATCAATCTGGATCTATCAGGAGTGCAGAGGAGGCTGCAGCTAATTGTGCGGGCTGCTGCTGCAGAGGGAGAAGAAGAATACATTTTAATATCTATGAATCTGTGTTTGGTGTCTCTGCCTGTCCTCGGGTGGATCTGCAGGTTCTTTAATCGATCTGAACGACCGTCATGAGGTCGATTATTCCCTTTCTGAGCCACACTGGAGTCAAAGCCAATGCCCATGTCCATAAATCCAAGTTTGACTTAACGAACGCAAAGCACCGCTGGTAAAACGAACTCGTAGAGTCCAAACTATCCAACGCTACCATCAATCATCCTCTTCTTGGATATGGATAAGGAAGCAACCGCAGTAAAGTATCTGCTTTAACGCACCAACACACCAAACCCACACTTCAAACTAATGATTCGTCTCATTCTCAGATAGTTTCTTTATTAAACCACTGAATTATAAGTCGTAACGTGACGTCTCCAAGTGTCTCGGTTTGTCGGCATAAGAGCTGAAAACAGAGACATCCAGTCCGCCACCGTGTTCGACAAGTGAACACAAACACATTTAAGAAGCAGGAATAAGAAAATATTTGGTATGTTTGCTGGAAAATTTTCATCGGTGTTGGTTCATGTGTGACTCTAGACGTGAGTGTGAAAGGTCGTCTCTCCCTGTGATTGACTGGCGATCAGTCAAGGTGTAACCCCGCCTCTCGACCAATGACAGCTGGGATAGGCTGCAGCCCCCCGTGACCCTGAACAGGATAAGTGGAGTTGATATATCTCCTTTATCTCAATACTGTTGTAAGTCAATTTTTTGTCGCTCCCTCGATCGATTATCAATTAATAATTTGAGTCTTACACTTAAACGTTCTTGAAAGCCACTAAAATACATCTTTAAATTCTACACGACTCTTTATCACCCAAGTGAAACGTTATTAAATAAACTCTCTCTTGTCTGAAAGCTGTGTCAGATTCAAGTGTAGCCTCGGGTGTCTGTATCCTGGGTACATCCTCACTTTGTCTGTTTCTTTTAAGGTTCAATTTTTTTAAAACGTTCTCTTCTCGACGGGTTGAGACTGATCTGGGAAAACTTTAATTCCTTTAAAGGAGCCGTTCGCCTGTCAGTCACAGCTGGTGTTCTCTGTAATCGACAGAAGCGATAATATTTGAAATTGGCGCCAGAGCTGTGGAGAAAGTCGTACAAACAGCTTGTGGTTTCGCCCATTCTACATTCCTACAACACCCAGCGTGCATTGCGCCCCTCCCTCTGAATGGAACGGCCCAGCGAGAGACGCTGGAGTGAAATACGACCGTTTGGCTGCAGGCAACGCCTCAGAGCGGGACAGAAACACGACGAGAATATACCGGTGGATCGTCTAAAAATCTTCAGGTCTGCAGTCTACGTTTCAAACCTGTCGATTCTGAACGAGACATGACATCGGAGTCGGCGTCCTCGATTGAGGAAGTGTAGTTTACTGAGCTCCCTGGCCTCTGCTAGATGATGTGGAGGTTTTCCAGGGCCCACTGGAGAAGCGGATAGCGTCCTCTTAATTTGTTTTCTACCATGATGGCATTAGCTCCCCGTAACAGCATGATAGGACTGAGGTTGGAAATCGGCGAACTGGCCCTTTAATGCATCTTTGTTAGGGAATAATCTGCAAATAGATCTACAACTGCACAGATTTAAATCCATTGAAGAGTTTAAACGTCTCATAAAGAGTGAGGTGATGGAGGTTTGTTGTCCTTTGTCTGAAGCTCTGCCACATGTTGGACCTCCTCGCTCCTTCTGTTCACTTGTTTTCGTGGTTTGCTGAATCAGAGTCTCACAGCTGAGTTTGCTTTGATCCCCGTCTCTGCGGCTGAGTCAGAAATCTCTGCAGCTTTGCTGAAACTCTCAGAGTCAAACTCGGCTTTGTGCAAAATGTTAATTTAACGTCTGAGCAGTTTACAGACATGGAGACAGGGACGCATCATATTTCATTAAAGCCTGTCATCTGAATTACAACAGGAGCAATAAGAAAGATTTCTGCTGGTGCCCATCGCAGAGAAATGACCACAATATATCTGCCGAGGTTGATCAATACCAGCGCCTCGGCCATCACTCGCTCGCTGTGATCAGACTTCTGGCTGCCAACAATCCTATTTAAAGTTGTTCTCTGTTTGGAACAAAAACCTGCTGGACTTAAGAGAAACTCCCAGAAGTCATAAATTATTTGGCACCTTGAGGCGCAGAGGAGCCGGACGGCGCTCTTCCAGGCTGGTCTCAGGGCAGACGGAGGATAAAAGCAGAGCCAGAGGACAAATATATCCTGGGTATTACTTAAAACACGGCAGTGCTGCAGGGAGAGAGGAGAGAGAGGCAACCTCTCAGAATGAAACGAGGCTTTTCTGAGTGACCTCAAGACGAAGGGGAAGATCTCTTCAATGTGGTGCGAGATTAAAGAAGGAACCCGATTACCTTAACCTCTGAAGTTGCATTAACACAAAACAAGTACCCGAAAATTTGGGGTTCAAGGTCGCTTTCACGCAGAGCTGTTTGAACGAACCCCGGTGTGTTTAGCCGGATAGTCCGGTCGATTCGGGGTGGTGTGAAAGCAGTCACGATCTTTGGTGCGAACTCTGATCCGCCTGAAAACAAGGGTCTCGCTTCGCTTCCAAGTGGACAAGAACTTGGTTCAATAAAGGTGTGAGAGCGATCCAAACTAAATACATGTAGTGAACCGAAAAACCGCTCATAACGGGTGCGGACACTTGCAGAGAAGACACAGGTGGTGGTGGAGCGACGAAGAAATAGAAATATGGGCAGAACAGGGAGGTGTTCAAACTGTTCAGTGAAAATTAAAGGAGTGGAAATTTCAACAACAAAACATTAAAGTCCGCGATCAGAGTGCGCTCTCTCTGGGGCTTTTCCCACATGGAAATATTGACCAATCAGAGAGCAGTTTCCTCGAGCATCAGAACCTTTGGTCCGCCGGTAAAAGCTGCCGTGTGAACACAAACCAAACTGGAGGCAAAAAGCGACTTTGGAACAATTTGGTCTTTGATTCGGATCAAACAAACGGACTGTAGGTGTGACAGCAGCCTTAGACGCACTTTTAATACAGTTTTTTTCATCGATTTATAGAAAACAATATTTTGTCTTGTTGTGTATCACTTTGACAAATCATCATTACATTGGATTTAATTGCTGCTAATATTTTATATCAATATTTCTTTTTCCATTTCTTTCAACAGACAGGCCCCGCCATGATCGCCATTGCAGCCACGACCCTTACAACAATCAAGACGGCAACAAGCAGGATTGCAAACTCAACATTTTCTGACAAGTTTATTTTTAATTAGTTATTTGATGCTGTCAAAATGATGATTGACAGCTCTGTTGACAAATACGGCTCCTGCAGCCGATCTGTTCCAGATTAGCAGAGTAGAGGACGAACGGCGAGAGGAGACGTAACTAAAACAATCACTACAGTTATTGTAGTTTCCATACCTGTGAACTTTAACCTCAGACCAACACAGAGAAGCTGTTCAGCTGTTAAACACGCCGGTGTGCAGGATCCTTGCTGTTTTTTCGGTAAGTCAAGTGTGTGTTTCGGTTAGCGGAAGTGGCTACGGCGGCTCCACCCGCCGATCTCTACTGCGCAAGATGGCAGCGCCTATCACAGGGGCTATTTTGGCATCAATTACGTACAATGGGAGCAGATGGAGATGCGTTGTCCATCTGTATATACAGTCATTGGTTTAAACCATTTCCTAGAGCTGTCGAGGATAAAAGCACTGTTGAAATTATTGTTTGAAATGAGAGTTTATTTCACAGAAATCCTTCGTACAGATTTCTTGTACAGAACATGTTTGTTCGTCCATCTTTAGTCCATCATAACTCATTTATTTGACATTTGAGGCTCCAACTAATCTCTTCTTTTGCACCAGGACATCCAGAAGTGACCATGTCGACATCAAACGTTACTCAGAGAAAAGCAAACCTACATTTCTTCAGCTTAAAGCTCATTTAGGTTCCTTGAGCAGCTCTCATTAAATTTCTGCTCCTCTGAGACGTCTAACTCGGCAGTTTTAAAACAATTAGACCAGAAAAAGAGCTCACAGACGGATGCACCGCAGCAAAAGACCCGTGATAACATTATGATAACTGTTCCATCCATCTCTGTGCAGTTTAGCGCTGAATGCTCTGGAGGTTTGTGGGACTAATTCCGTGAATCATCTGCGACCAGAGAGGTCTGATTTGTAATCTGAAGCCTGCAGCTCTTCAGCTGCACAGAGACGAGCGGAGTCAACACAACAGAGATGCTTTCAGGGAGCATGTAGGAGTTTCTGTGAGGAACATTGTCAACACAACTTCTCCTCCCGTCACGCTGACTTCACGCCGGGAGTCAGACCGTGTCTCTTTCCCCTCCGCACACAGCTGACGTCTTGTTTCAGAGCTGGATGTTCACAGCTCCCTGCTGGTATCAATCACCGTCAAGACGCTTCAAACCCACTTAAACGCTCGTCTCACGAGGTCTAGAGATCACAAGCTGCAAGTCATTGAAGAACAGGATGTGTGCGATGAAAGAGCTACAATACCACCAACCGGAGCTCCTGAAGGCGTGAGCTGATTCTTCTACATGGTGATGACCTGGCTGATCCACTTTGAAATGATTCAGATATTAATAAGAGTAAATATCTGAAGCGCTGCCAGAGGACCTTTGAGATGTTAAAGTTCATTAACCCTAAAAATACCAAAGAGTGGGGTCAACAGCAGAGCGGAAAACCGTCACTTGGAATTTCAGTTCAGTCCCTGGAATGACAAAGTCTCAAATGATGGGAAGTACCGAAGAACACTTGCTCATGTGTTGTACGTAATGGGGGAACTCCAGTGTTTTAAAACTCATATACACATATTTAAGCGTTTAAATGACTAAAAGTTTGATCATAGTTTCAGATAATCGTTTCAACCAGCAGCTGTGAACTTAATCCTTTGGGGCAATTCCATCTGATCAATGTGAGTCCACTAAAAGTGTCGCCACTGACCGGCTCAGATTGTTCTAATCTAATGCTGCGTTCACAACACCTGGACGGCACGGGAAAAGCAAACACTCCAACGGAACGGCAGGACGGCAAAACGAAACACGCGTGACGATTATTGTATGCAATTGTTCTAATATTTGCAGCTTAAATAAATGCAGCTTTCTCTTAATATTCTAAAGCAAACATTAATTATTGTTAGACTTCATTCATTCATTTCCAGTGTGGATAGTGAAAGGAGAACTGCACTCGGTGTATCTGTTGTTTATCTTCATCTGGAAAACAACAAAACCAAAAGCGCGTATGGTGATATAAAAAATGAGAAGCTTCTCGTTGTCCAGATCGCCCATTTTTTCTTGTCGTGTGAGGGAGGCACGCGACAGCTGGTTGTTCTTTGGACGGCAATGTCGTCTACCGTTGCCGGCGATCTCTGCCGGCCTCCCCACATTTTACCGCTCTGCTCTCGTCCACTAAGATGCCGTCCGTCTGAATCCATGCAAACGCGGCGGAAGTGTCTGACAACATTACAGAACTACAGAGATAGAGCTTCTTGTTAAAGAGGAAGATTTTTTCAAAACTATCTCTCTCTCCAAAGCCACCAGACTCCATTGACAAGAACGGTAATTTATCCTTGCAGAACATTGATTGCTGATGGTCTCCCACCGCTTGACCATTTAGCTTTTCCTTGTCTTTTTACTGAACTGTACGAGTGCTTTTAATTTGATACCTTCTCTACATTTTGCTGGTGAGACTTCTGCACCATCTTGCAATAATTGGATTCAATGCAAGAGGGTGTAATGAGCTCCGGTGGCCACCAGACTCCATTGACAGAAACAGCAATTTTACACAGAAGAAGAAGAAGGAACTAAATGATCTACCGCTGCCTTTTTTCATCGTTGTACGCTTTTACTTAAATAAAGGATCGAGGAATTCTTCCACCAATTCTCATTACAATATCAGTTAAACATGTGATTGTTTTTGCAGTTAAAGGCATCCCTGAGGATTACAAAGATCTGAACATAAACTAGTTCCTCGTACGCCTCTATGTTGGGGACAAGAGAACACTACCGCCGTAAGTTCAGGCTGATGTCTCGCCCCTGCTGCTACTGTCTGTTTATCTTTCTTCTCAGCTCACTGTGTCTGCTGCTGAATGCTGAGTGGATGAGAGGAAATCAGTGTGGAAATCACACAAACCGAGATGACACAGAACATTAAGAAACCGTCAGGCTGCGGGCTGCATCATCCGTCTTTCACTCATATTTACTCAGTTTCACAACCAAAGGCCGGCTACAGGGAAGTCAAGCGTTGTGATCGACTCACATTCCCCGACATCTCTTATGTCTCTATCTCTTCTCCTCTCCGTCCCCTCCCGTCGTTTCATTCCAGCTCTGTCTTATCATCTCTCTCGATTTGCCGAACACATTTCCCCCTCCGCTCCGTTTTCCGTCTCCCCTCGTCCCGCCGCTCGTCTGTTTGCATGAAGATGACTCCACGTTTCCGTTCACACGCTCGCTGACCCCAAACCAAAGCCCTATCCTCGGATGTGCGTGTCTGCTTTATGCTGATGTCTGTCTGTCTGCCTGTCTGTGTGGGTGTATGGACACGTTTGAATTATGGATGGACACACACCGTCGGCCATGAGACAGAAAGCACAGAATCACACACGGACTCTGAGAGGCGTCTGGTTTATTCAGTGAGCTTTGAGCTTCTGTACGATGGCTCTCAGCTGGACTGGATCCAAAAGGCGATAAATATATATTACTTATTATCAGGTCTATTGCCACCTGGTTTCAGGTGATCCCAGTAATCTAGCAACCTTAAAACTCGAGCCAGTCTTCACTTTTTTCACCCTTTCTATGAATAAAATAAAAACCCAAGCTGCACCTCCATGTTGGCCAAATCGACCTGAGCTCTGTGAGTCGCGACCTCCATTAAAAGCCTCTGAAATAAACCTTAAACCAGCAACCAGTGAAGAAAGGCAGGAAAACCAACCTACATACCTACATTCTTTTTACGGCCATTAGTTGCATCTTATCAGTCTGTAACATGTTTAACATTTCGCTCAAGGCTGCAGAACTGCAGCTTACTTTACGACTAACAAGAACGAGTCATTAGATTTAAAAGAACAATTCCTGGAAGTTTTTCGTGCATTCACACCTGCAAGAGTTCAACATTTTATACGATGAGGAAACCATCGTCCTGCCATTGTGATTGGCATTTAATTATCCAACCCTAACCCATGTTGCCTTGTCTGCTTTGAGGATGGGAATCACCAATCCTATTAACCTTAACCATAAAACTTAGGACGAAGGAACTTACCTAACTTTTATCCCAAACCACGATCTTTTTCAAACTCTAACCAAGTAGTTTGGTGCCCTTTTCCTCATGTTTGTCCAATGCACCTGTCGCTGGAAGAGTCCAGCACTCATATATGATTTTGGCAGTCATTGCCAGTCGCCCTATTCTGTCAATAAGGTATAAAGACCTTCTGATTCCTACAGATCCTTTACAGGGTCTCAGGTTAGACTGAATGAGGGCTATCACTTCTATACTTCACGTTCGAACACGTTCAAACCAACAGCTTGTTTTGATTTGTGGTGTCATACAAGAGCACGATGTGTCCTAAACTTGTGTGACTAAGTTCTGGTTCTAGAGTTTCCGAGCAATGGCAATGGCGATGTCCCAAATGTATACATCTCATCTTCTCGCACAGATAAAAGCAGTAGATATATATTTAATGTTTCCACTTTTGAATTTAAGTTTAAATGCAAACAATTCTGTAAATTCTCTCAGCTCAAACTGAGCAAGAGGCAATCTCGTAACCTGTCAACTCTCGTCTGTAGATTATATCCTCTGGGAGCGACGGACAACTTTTCCATGCTTCCAGTGTCACCAGTGGTTTGCAATAAAGGACTTCCAGCCAAGATTTCCTTCTCCGTGTGCTGCACTGTTTCCAGTTAGCAACTTGGGAAGCAAGAATGGAGTTGGAAATGACGTCTAAGAACGAATCGTTGGCTGCACTTGCATTAAGGTATGTTTCTAGCAAAATGGTCGTCAGGTGACCATCGACTGGAGAAGGGATGGCATTATGGCGTTCCATTTGTTGCTCTCATCACAGACTTTTCTCCTGCGTACAGCCAAAGTTCGCTGAAACACTAGAGGACGATATTATTCCAACAAAGAGACACCAGAACGTTTCAACGGCAAAAATCTTGTCCCTTCGTCTAATCTGGTGATGAGGCATACACACCGGACGGGTTACTCGTCCATCACCAGGCGTGTAGGTTAAACAATCATTTATAATCACATCAATGATCATGATCTGCGTAGTTTTGGTGGGTGGAAATTGGAGCAGTCCTCCTCCCTCAAACACTTTGGGATATTTCTCTAACTCCTCTGTTAAAGTAAAAGCAAAGCACCTGACAGTTCTGCTCAGCTGACTCCATGCGACCCTAATTTCAGCAATCATCCCGTCAGAGAGCGAGAGAAAGTTTCTCCAAATGAGCCAGAAACGAGTCGCGAACCCTCCCTCCAACACCTCTTTGTTGCCTGATAAACGACTAATGCTGGAGGTTAATGGGAATTCACCAAACAACTCATTCCGGAGGTTAATGGGAATTTCACCAAAGTGTCTCAGCCATGAGGTTAATGGGGAATCCAGTTCAGGGCTGCAAACAGCTGGGAGGATAAATTGGGAAATTTGCAACGGAGGAAATTACAGTTCTGGAGGCGCTGAACCGAAGCTGTTTTAATATCACCTTGGAATGAATTTTAAGAGCAATTTAACAAGAGAAATAATGAAAGGAAAGCAGCTCCAGCAGCCTGGTTCTTATTGAACGTAGCTAATGACAGATTTGAAAGCACAACAACAAGTGTTCAGGGATACTGAGCGTGTTTGTGAAAGCAGAGAGGACTCGCTCCGTTATCTCCGCTTTGTGCTCCGGCGGAAAAAAGCACTTTTATACTTAATTAAATGAAATAAATTAGTTACATCATTTCGTGTGTTCAGACCATCAAACAGAGACTTTTTGAAGGAAGGGAAGCGACACAGAAACACTAATCTGTGCCAGATGCCTCCTCGTGCTGCCAGTTTATCTCATCAGATAAAAAAATCCCAACAAGAAACAGAGGAAATGTCACACACACACATTCTGTAGGTGTGCGTGCACGAGCGTGCACGAGAACCACCTGAGGAGGGCTTCTCATCACGGCTCAGCCTGTCAGCCTGTCAGGGAGAGACTCCTGCTGCGTCTTTGTAATGCGAGTACAGAGAGAGTGTGAGGCTTGTGGGAATCGAGCTCCAGGTTCAGAGGTGAGTGACGCACAAACGTCAGCTCTGAAATCTTTGCCTTTAAAGAATTCAAACAGGTCTGATACAAGTTTTTGGACAGCCAACAAAAAACACGCAGCCTCCCTCCTGACAGCAACATTTTCAGGTTTTGATGCTGATAAACATCCCAGTGATTTAGCGATCTGCAGGTCGAGATGCTGAGTGTGGACCTGCAGTGAGGACCGTAATCAGGAAGCCTGGACATTGTTTTATTTGCAAATCACCGCATGAACGCTCGCCGTCACTGAGCCAGAATAATGATCGTTACTGTGCAGAACACAGGTCCAAACTCTCAGTTATACTTCTGCTGTTAAAATAAACATCAGGTCAAAGAAGGGGGAAAGAAAGGGGTCAATAAAAGATTGAGGACACCCTCGAGCGAATCTCTAAGCTTTGTTATTTTTTATCAACCTTGCAGTCTAGTTTGGTTTAAACCAATGACGAATTAAAGATGGCCGACACGTTTGCATCTCCTCTCTTTGTACAGAAGTGGAGCCAAAACACCCTCGGAGCGGGCGCTGCCATCTTTCTTATCCAGAGCGTGTGCAGAAGAGATCGGCTGGTGGAACACCTTTACCTTGTGACGTGTTGGAGCCCTCAGGTGGGCTCAGTCTGCAGCAGAACAGCTTCTTGCTTCATGACTGTAGTGTTAGTGTTAGTGACGTCTCCTCTCGCTGTTCCTCCTCTGCTCTGCTGCTCGGGAACAGAACGGCTGCAGGAGCCCTATTTGTCCACAGAGCTGTCAATCATGAGGCCACGCCCCCTTTTAACAGCATCAAATAACTAATTAAAAGTTAACTTGTGAGAAAAATGAACATGTGGACATAAATCAGCATGATAAGAACTAACTATAATGACAGAAACCATGTTAGACGTGTGTTTTGATTTTATAGTTGCCATCTGTTAACATGGAGGAGGCGGGCTTTATGAGCTATACTGCAGCCGGCCAGCAGGGGGCGATAGAGGGGGTTTGGCTTCACTTTCAGGGAGCTGTCGTGTCGGCCATCTTTTTCTACCTTCTGTTGCTCAAGCTCTCTTTCTAACACTTTCACAGCACATCCAAACAATGAGCTAGAAGAGCGACCAGACATGACGTTAGACGGGTTCCTTCAGCTTCATATTTTGACACATGGGGCAAATAACCAGCAGCCGTCTTTGACACCTCGGTGGTGAATACAGGCGGGCAGGATCCTCCCTCCCACATACAGTATTTGACAGACTGTTCTGTAGCTGAGGAGAGAAAACTTTCAATAATCCAGACTGGTATCCAGAGTGAGAATCCTGCACCGGTCTGAGCTCGCTGTCTACCTCTCTCTGCCCGACTCTTTCACTGTCTGACAGCCTACATGTCCTGTAATTACCATCAACGCCTTATCTGTCAGCGGCACACAGGGGCGAGAGACACCGACTGTCAGAGAGACAAAAGGAGAGAGAGAGAGAGGGAGAGAGAGAGAGAGGGGGACGTGACTCAGCTTCAGCACCTCTATCTTTAAACTACTGATAGTGGTTCTGCAGATAAGACTCTATAGCTAAAACCAGCGAGCGGCAACAGACTCCTGTCTGCAGAACTCAGTGTGTGTGTGTGTGTGTGTGTGTGTGCGTGGAGAGAAAGGCAAAGTGTGTGTGGTATGTGGGCCTTTCAGAGGAATTTCATTTCCAATATACAGACTGTTGAGGGTCCAATTTCCTGACCAGTGTAGTGGAGCGCTCTGTCTGAGCCGCGTGTGTGCGTGCGCGTGTGTGTGTGCGTGTGTGTCTGTGTGTGTGTCTGAGAGTCCAGACCTCAGCAACAGCAGCGAAGCGAGAGATGAGCATCGCCGGGAAGACGAGACGGAGGGGAGGAAAAAGTGAGACGGAGAGGTAGAGAGGTGAGGAGAGAACAGAAGTGAGGACGGCGTGTTTAATGGAAGTGACAGAGCAAAGCCTTTACACCTACAAATCACTGGACACACACACACACACACATGCACACGCACACGCACACACACACACACACACACACGCACACACACACACACACACACAGTGAGCCGTGTTCTAGTCTGCTGGATACAAACAAAACAACTCTTCAGTCGCTTTTTTCCTCCTTTCTACAATCAGGAATGTGTTTTTTCTGCACGACAGAAACAGAAACTCTTTTCTCTGTTTCTTCTCATCCGTCATTTTCTCAGCGACAAACACACACACACACACACACACACACACACACACACGCACGTCATACTGGCCCCCTACTGCACACAAATAAGTAAATCTATCAGGTGCACAGAGTGTCATCACGTCCTGAAAAAGGGTCAAACTGATTCTGCACGTTCACAAAGGGGTTCAGAAATCTAAACAGGTAACTGATCCACTGAGCCTGATGTGTTTGATCCAATGACGCTGGCCCGCTGCAGCTTGGTGCGACTGACCTGTGGTGTAAAGACCTTCTGCAGACTGTCAGTGACTTCCTGCACAACAACCTTAAACAGGATGCAGAGCGCCTGCCAAATTATCCAACACGAAACCACAGAGGGCAGATAATAGCAGCCCGCTATGGAGTGGATAACTGCGAGTCTTATCCAAAGTACTTCATAGTTTATTCCCAACACAGAACAGCTTGTTTACCTGCTCTGATTGGGGTTAGGGTGCAGCGTGGATTTACTCCTTAAAAGCTTAAATCAAAGACTTTCTAATGAGCGGTGTCGTGTTAGCAGCCATGTCTGAACTACAAAACAAGATGGCAGAGCAGTCAGAGAGACAATAGCTGTGTCTGCGTCCATCGAAGGAGGACTTCTGTTTTTGGCTGCACGCCTCTGTGGCCATTTATTCACACACCGCTACACTTTAACTCGACACAGCCAAGACATCCACTTTTAACCAAGATGGCGCTGCCGTTACCATGGCTACACCACGCCTACTTAAAAAAGGGAGCGTGTCAGCGCCCCAAGAGTCCTGTGACCCCAGTCTGTGCTAAACACACTCTACACACAAGTTCTGGGGACTCATGCCCTAATGTCCTGTAGGGTCGGCTACAGCATCACCAAATGCCGCTCCTGTCGCCTAGCAACAGGTATTGTAACTCAACCTATAAGTTTCAAGGCCCCTTGTGTTGATTTCTACGTGTAACGCTAGCTATGTAGTTGAGATGAAATCTAAATCTTTTACATTTCAAGTGTATTCCTCGGCCGCCATCTTGTTTGAATTGGCGCGCAATGAATCTCACGATACGTTGGGCTGTGAAGGATGCACCTGATGGATCCTTCGCGGCCCGGGAAAAGGAGGACGCATCTGAAGGAGCCTTTGAAATGGGACAGCCTTCGACGCGCCGCTGTGACGCAATCTGCCTTCAAATGCGCCCTTCGAAGGATGCAGCCCCTGAATTGGGACACAGCTATTGTTGGAGCTATTGTTTAAGCGTCCACGAGATCATTTCATCGTTAGCTAAGTGACTTAAAAGCATTTAAACTGCACGTTTTGCAGCATGAAAGCAATCTAACACCAACTTTTCTGAGCAATTGGACGGTTAATGTGTTGGTCTTTACTTCAAACAAACAAAGCATGCAAATGAGAAAGAGTGTAATCTACTCCAGGTCATTTAACCTGGTTCATATACGGCTGGTGGCTCTCATTAGAGTTACCACTCGCAGCGACTCCACTTTCTGACGACCAGTCCAACGGAAAATGAGCTGACGCTGAAATAATTTGGGAAAAAATTGGTTCCTTTCTGCGGAGAATTCAACTCTTGAGTCTTTGTCAGGAGTGTCAAGAGTAACATCGAACGGTTGTACATTTTGGGGAAAGTTTTGGCATTTAAAGCAACTCAGCAAAAAGAAAGCTGCAGCTTAAATCCAAAAAGTGTTTGTATCAGCGCTGAAACCTTCAGATCGATGAAAGACCCGCTCTGCCTCCTCTCTTGTTTAACTTCCGTCATGCCTTCGAACATTTCTTTCTCCCGACACGACTCCTCCCTCCATGACTGCTCTGATCTGTTTGCTGGCATTAGCAGCACTTGGATGCAAATCAAATATTTGATGGAAACGCATGAGGAGCTTGGACATCTATCAGAGTTAATCCAACTGGGATTGGAGAGATATGAGTTCCTGGAGATGGATATCAATATATTTTTCCCATGAAGCTGCATAGAAGAGATATTATAGCCAGACTAAGAAATGTAACCAGTTTATAACACGTTTAAAGGAAGAGTTCGACGAAGATGAATACCTCTCTCACGTCTGAACGGTGAAGCTACAGCCATTAATTTGTTAGCTTAGTTTAGCATGAAAAGAGCTAGCCTGGCTCTGTCCGAAGCTAATCCAACTACCAGCACCTTAACAGCTCTGTTACACCTCTTTACCAACAAAATTAGCGTGTTGACGCTGGTTTTTTTAGACCCAGGAAGACCCGCTTTTAGATGCCAATTGTCTCTTTTCCCATTGCCAGTGAAGTATCCTCCTGTCGGTCTCTTTTCTGCTGCGTCACCGTCTGACGTCACAGACGCGCAGGAGACAGGGTTAGTAACCAGTGAAGACGTTACGGTGGTTAGGTCTTTATTGTCTCTATTACTCATTCAGTCTGTTTATCAAACTCAGCACAGACAAATTTGGAACGATGTTCGAGCGCTGCTCGGACGAAGACGGGCGGGATTTGTAGCTGGGATGACGAGGAGTCGCAGAAGTTACAGACGGAGCATAGCATCGCGACGGAGAGGGGGCGGAGACTAGCGTGTCGACACAGGGTTGTGTTCCCATCAGTGCCGATCGGAGCCGAGGCGATAATTACCGGGTCTACTGCAGAGTCATCTGACCCGGGTCTGAATGCTGATTGTAGCCTTTCCCATTAAGTAAATAAGCCAGGTGTTAGCAGGTGTTAGCATTTTTTGACCAGAGGGAAAGCAGCTTTATTAGCATGCAACATCTTGTTGTTTAGTCCAGCAGCATACTGAAGTCTCCGCTGGTTTCTACCTCAAAGAAATTTGACGTCAATTCCCCCAAAATGTTCCCAAACATGTGCCCAGATGTTGTATTTTTAACGGTCCGAACGTTGAGTGTGGAACAACAGATTCTTACCGTTAACGGTCGCCATCTTGGCTCTGTAGCAGATCGTGGTATAAGTTCCGTGTTGCGTGAAACCGTGGGCACAAAATAAGGCCGGTAAATAAGCTAGCTAACAAGTACTGACAGTTTAACACTTGCTCGTTTTGTCTTTATAAAGAAACAAGATGTTAAGCGAGCTTTAGAGATGGTGGAAGGCTAGTCGTTCCCTCTTGTTTCCAGTGTTTTTGCAAAGCTAAGCTAAAAAGCTAACGGCTGCAGCTTCATGCTTCTTTAACTGACATTAGCTCAGTAGTTTTCTGCACGTTCTCGCTCCATAAATTTGCTCCTGCAAAGTTTAAAAAGTCACACTTTGAGATGAACTGACTTTTGGAGGGCGGAGCTTGTTTGTTGGAGTCGGTGTGACCTCACGCTGATCGGAGACAGATTCACCCACAAGCAGACGGCAATCAGCGGTGTGAGTGTGCGTCTGCGTCCTTGAGAAATAACCCCTGAAGCGAGTGTGTGTGTGTGTGTGTGTGTGCGTTGTTGGCATCAGTGTCCTCCTGTTTGGCAGCACTGTGCCACACACACACACACACACACACACACACACACACACACACACACACGGTTAATAAGATGCAGCTTTAGTATGCCATGCCCGCCTCCCGTGGAGTCACACACATGCTACATCGTTCCAGAGGCGCCGATCACTCACACACATTTACATTTCAAAAACCTGTCACATTCACAGGACCTTGAACTCACCGCTTACACGACCCTGAACGTCTCATCGGCTTTGAAAGTGTGTTCTTGTGATTATTTTCATGCTGATCGCCCTTCAAATCCAACCGAACGTTGTCGGATTAATGCGAGATTCCAGCTGCTGCACACCTTGTTTCAACATGAAGGGGGGAGAGAGCTGAAGAGTCACACTTAAACTCTGTTTGACATATATTTACGGCAATATGTCCTCGGTCTACGAGCGGTTTTAAATATAAGAAGGGATGTTTCTTTATGTTTTTTGCAGCTGTCGTATCCACACTGCAAAGTTTACATCTCAAGGACAAAACATCAAATCAGGTGCAACTCTAGAAAAAGGCAGGTGAGTGTTCATACACAAGTATTCTTTTTACCTGCTGCTTTACCTTCTACTTTTGTGTGATATGTTGGAAGCATGAACACATCTACGGAAGCCCGGAGCGGACATGCATCCATACATTTAATTTACTCCGTTTTCCTGTGATAACGAGTCATTTCGTGTTGATCTCGACTTATTTATCTCGAGATAACAAATCTGGTTTTCTTGTGATGACGGGATAATTAACAAACCAACAGGCCGGTCACTGTGATGTTACAGAGCAGGACGTGCCATGCTGCCATCGCCCACACTGATGAGGGAAGTTAAGCCTGTTTCGATGTTTGCTTTGTGCTTTTGTAACTCGAGTTATGAACTGAATTGAACTTATCACATGAAAACCGGTGATAAGCACCAATGTGCAGCGGTTAGCGCCGTCGCCTCACAGCTAGAAGGTTCCTGGTTCAGACGTAGCGGGCCTTTCTGTGTGGAGTCTGAATGTTCTCCCCGAGCATGCGTGGGTTCCCTCCGGGTACTCTGGCTTCCTCCCACAGTCCAAAGACATGCTCGTTAGGTTCACTGGTGACGGTGTGATTGACTCGCGATCACTCCAGGTGTAACCCTGCCTCTCGCCCAATGACAGCTGGGATAGGCTCCAGCCTCACTGCGACCCTGAACAGGATGAGCGGTTTGGATACTGGATGGATGGATGGATGGATCACGGGAAAACCAGAGTTGATATCTCGAGATAAATAAGTCAAAATCTCGAGAAAACAACCGGAAGTTACTCGTTATCACGGGATGTCCGCTTAGGGCTTCCGTAGTTAAGTGATATGACGGCAATAAAATGATGTAATGTCAGCAACAGGAAGTAACTGGTATTTGTTTTAATTTAAACCATTAACAGTCAGCTGAATTAGCTCCAGGGATGCTTCAGCTGAACATCGGAACCGTCCGATATCGGCCGTGTTGTCGGCCCACTGGCAAATAAGGTGGTATGCGTCGATGTCAGTAGCCGATTTAACTGCTTTAATTGTGCAGTAACTTTAATTGTAACATAAAAGTTTTCAGAAAGATGTTTGTTGGGCGATGTAAGCACTGAAATGTTTGTCCTGTGAGCCGGTGATTCAGAAACAGAAGAGGCTTTTCCGGCAGTCTTTGAAAACAGATTATTTTTATGTGAAGAAGGCCGCTGGTCCAGACGAGGGCATTAATAATTACAGTTATTGAAACAAACATCGGTATCGGCCCTGATTTGCCCTGAATAACTTTCACTGCATCACACTGAAACTGAAGAAAACTTTAAAACAGGATATTTTAGAGAAAGGTCTGTATCATCTTTTTTATGATTCCTGAGCAGGTTTATGGACGTGAATTCTTCCATTTGAGAACCTTTAAATGTTCGACTAATCAATGACCATAATCGTGGTGGATTCACCTCTTCTCAACAGGAAGAGACTCAAACTCTCTCCTTAACTCCTCTGTAAACTAACACACAATTACCGCCAGACGCAGAAGAGAGATTTACAGTAACAAGATTACTCAACAAGTTCAGTGCATTCCTGATAACGGTGTTTGTTGAAGTCCCGTTTGGCTGTGAATGACCCGTAATCGCTGTTATCCAACGCTGACATGACCGAGACGTCCTCACATTCCTCCATAATCAGAATGTAAACACTCAGCTCGTCTCTGCGCGTTTATCTCCTCTCCTAACCGCCACCCCCCGCTTTAATTGACACAGCATTAAGCCTGTTTAAGTGCAGGATGCATGTAGAATATTTATCAGAGAGGACACAGTCAGTCCAAACATCTTCTGGATAATTCAACAACACTTGTAAACATCATCGACGGCGTTGTTTGTCTTAATAAATGCAAAATACTTTCTGTTTCGCCCGTTTCATTTCCTTCCCGACTTGTTTTCGTTATTAGCTGGGAGGGGAAGAAGCTTTCTGTCATCTTCTATAAACACGGGAGCGAAAAGGAAAAATATTAAAGAGGGAGGAGGAAAGACGACACAGAGAGCGATGACAGAGGGAGGGAAAAGAAGGAAACAAGAGCGACTAAAGGGTTGGAAAGGAGAGAGGGCGGAGGATTAAAGTAGGAATTAAAAAGGAGGAATAAAAGGAGGGAGGTGAGAGGAGTAAAAAGGCAATAAATGGAGAGTAAAAGGAGGGCGGATAAAAGAGGAGGAGGTTGAACATAAGAGGAGAAAAGCTGAAGGAGAGGAGGAAGTTGGAGAGCAGAGCGAGGGGCGTTTTTGGCAGCGAGCGGTTTCCATTACTGGCAAAATAAACTGATACCATATGACTAATCACCTCATAACTGGAGAAGGAATTTACTACAACACACACACCAAACACGCGCACACACACACACACACACATATACGCTGAAATATAAGAGTGCAACAAGGAGGCAGAAATGGAGAGAAGACAAAAGTGGAGTGCCGTTCATTCCAGACACACGCACACCTCCAGGAAACCCCCGCTGAGCGGAGGAATCACAACTACACACAACAGGAAATAACAGCTGGACTCAGATCAGCTCCCGCTAATAAACGCAACATGTGAGAGGAACGTTTCTGCAGACGAGAGGTTTCAGTCGGCCGCAGAGTGGAAGACTTTTAATCTGAAAAACAAAGTTCAGTAAACAGATGTTTAAAAGAAGTGGATGAAGCAACAGTGAGGTTCTTTGGAAGATTCAGAGACCTTATTTAGACGAGAGGGTGGAGCTAATACGAGCTAATGCTAACGCTAGCACTAGCTTGGTTAGCAAAGTGCGTCTAAAATTCAAGATAATATGGATTTTAATTAGGATGCTAATAAATGTAGAGTTTGTATGCTCTCCCCGTGCATGCGCGGGCTCCCTCCGGGTACTTCCTCCCACAGTCTAAAGACATGCTCGTTAGGTTCAAAGGTCATGTGCGTCTATAACCTGTTTTACACTGCCAGTTCAAGGCGTACCTGACCCTGAGTAGGATAGCGGTATAGATTGAAGTCGCTACCACTGCGGCTTATCAACCAGGATAGAGGCGTGGCAACATGTGTCCACCCTGTCCTCCAAACATGGTCCCTCCTGGCTCCCAAAAACCAAGATGGCGGCGCCCCAAACTCAGGACTCTCTACAACATAAGCGAGCTTAAATCTCACTTCATCTCTCGCCTCAGTCTCCTGGTCTGCTGCCACGTTCATATTCCTCTCGGGTTTGTTCGAATGCAGATGCGGATGAAACACCCACGTCTAATCCACCGGCCAATTACTCAGCCCACATCCAACACACTGTTGTGCATTATCAGATGTGACTAACAGCATTCGGACAGAGCTTAATCCGCACCGACAACATGACCGCTGTGGAAAAAGACGAGAAACGAGACGAGCAATTAGAGGAAAGAGTAAAACACACACAGCTGGATCAGATACGGACATCCTGACCTTCCCGCAGCCTTCCTGTCTGTTTCTGCACCGACGCTAATCACAGCTGAGAGCCAGCGTGAGCTAATGCACACAATCACACAGTCCGAACATACATCTGAATCTGCGCTGCTGACGGAGACCCCGATAGATCAAAGTGTCCTTCCTGGAAAGTCGCACCGATTGGCGTGCAGACGGAGCCAGCAGTACGCAGTGTGGTGTACATTCTGTGGTGTGTGTGCGCTCAGGGAAACATTTGGTTCGAGTTAGACGTAACAATGTGACTGTAAATGGGCACAGATCTTTTATTCCACTGCTCAGTGTGATTGTCTGAGAGACAGGAGACAAATAGAAACAGAAAAACAGCAACAAGAGACATATGGACACCAAAGCAGGGCTGGGTCCTGATATATGATCCCACTCGGAGCCAGTGCTCGGCTGCTTAAACACCCAGATATCCTGAGAGAGGCTTTAAGACGTCTGTTTCATCCTCTCCAGTTATCATGAGCGTGTACTGAGTAATGAAATAACAATAATGCAGTGTTAGCCCTCACGTGTGTTCAAAAGGATGCCGTGAATAGAGGGCTTTCAACTCAAACCATATAAAGTCTGTTGTTCTGTATTGTTATACTGTTTATACTTCATAGTTAGATACGCATAGACGTACACAACATACCATTCTAACCTACCAGTTGAATAAGTGGATTGCTAATGACTCCCAAAACAACATGTGAGGCTAACGAAGGTAAAGAAGTCCCTCAAACCTGCGTTCTTCTAATGACCAGCAGGGGGCGACTTCACTGGTGACAAAAACAAGTCAGATTGTATCACAGTCTAAGATATAACCGCCCTACATCTCACTACTTAAGTGACCTGTCAATCAAGATGTCCCTCTTGTCCAAATATGGTCAAACTCTGGGAGGCCAGAGCTAACCGTCGATCCTCCCCGAGGTGTCGTGGGCCTAACATGACGAAACACCAGTGAAGGAAGGCGCCCACTTGATAACCCTGTTGATGTGCTGGCTCTCACTGACCATCAGACTCTAAGCTTGAGTTGTGGGGGCCGTTAGGAGCCATGTGGCAGGGTAGGTAGCATTGCCGGTGTCAGTACCTAACGGAGCCTGGGTCTGTTGAAGGTGGCTTGGGTTGCAGTGACCACTAAGGGTCATGTGGTTGATTATAAGTAGGATATTGGAATGAGGGCACACAGGGAGGGGTTTCTTCACTGAGCCCGTCTTACACTGCCAGTTCAAGGCGGGATTATTACGCCTCTGTTACGTTCTGTCTTCTGTGTAGAACGCAAAGAGGCGGGTTGGTATTTGAAGCTGTTTGTTTACACCTCACATTTTGCTTCCGTAACGCTGGAACGCTATATAAAAACACACACCGGGGCTGCTTCGTGCCGGCGTGGCTTGGTCCAAAGGTGACGTGAGGACGGAGCTTCGTTACGGCGCTGAGGCGGAACTGCAGAGTAAAAAAGGCTTTAAAGTATTTTGTGTTTAATCAAAAATTAGAGCCCAAAACTTTGTGCAGCTTCAGCTCGGAGTTTAATTGGACCCAGTATCCCTTCCTGCTTGTCAACCTTTCAGCCTTTCTATATTTCTTCTGCATAAAAAGTGTTGCACAAGAAAACATAACTTATTCTAGTTATTCACACGTATAAATCAGGATTAAAAAACACTAATATTGAGCTGTATAAGTTCACCAAAAAACAAGCCAGTACACAAATACTGTACATGACTTAAACTACTGTTTAACCCTTCTATCAGAGTTATGGATGACATGGTTAATCTAGAAAGAACAACACAATTACATAGTTGTCCCTCTATGCCTCACATCCAAACCCTGCGTTGTTTTTCACAATAAAAGCCTTCCAGGGAAGGAAGAGGATTATACCGCCTAAACCTCTGGGAGGCTTTTAATATAAAACATGTGCAGGAGATGCTGAGTTTGTATTAGCAGCAAACAGCAGCAACAGCAAATTAACACAGTAAACAGGAGGTTATAAAATAATATAGCACCCAGAATGAAACAGGAAATGAAAAATGACTCTCATAAAATACCTGCCAGCTTCTGCGTTTAGCTCGGGTAGATAAAGGCCAAAGCTATTATTTCTAAATGTAGACTGTTTTGGAGGCAGATTCCTTTAAAAATATTTGTGAACTGCTTTGCGGATGTTTCTAGAAGCAACAAGAGAATGAGAGGAGGGAGGGGAAGAAAAGCAAGAAGGAGGCCAAGAAAGAGGAATGAAATAAAGAGGGGAAGGCAGGGGGCCAAATCCTGCGGGGTCAAACAGGCAGCAGGAAATGAAGCGCACAAACACACACACACTGGACAGTAAGCACCATTACGTACGTACTGAACGCATGCGAAATATAGAATACTCAGCTTTAATGTAGTTCATGTGACGCTGATGAATTTAAGATGAGTCAGAAACCACAAACCTGATTTCTTGTAAGCAATCAGAGTCTGAGGTCGCCGTGCAAAACCAGGACGACATACTGAGACTAAATGATGACAGACAGGCCTTCAGAGCTCGTTAGGAAACATGTTCAGGTTCAAAAAGGCAGAAGGCTCCAATATTTTGTGGTGAAATGTTAAAATCAGGTCAGAAAGTCACAAATTAAAGCTACACTGAAGGATTTCTTACATAGACTCTAACAGGGAGTGATGTCACACATTGGATGTTGTACGAGTTTGGAATTTTGCCAGCATTTTGACCATATTTGGACAAGAAGGTGGAGCTACAACGGAGCTACGCAGAAGTCAAACCAAAGTTATCGGCTAACGTTAGTGCTAGCTTCGTTAGCAAGGTGCATAATACATATTCGTTTTCACACAAATTAAAGCTACATTGAAGGATTTCCTGACAGACTCTATATAGGAAGTGATGTCACATTGGATGTTGTACATTTTAAAGCTTCGAGTCGTTTTGACCATATTTGGACAAGACGGTGGAGCTGGAATGGAGCTAGGGATAAGTTAACGCTAAGTTGTCGGCTTACGTTAGCGCTAGCTTGGTTAGCAAGGCACATCATTCACTCTAACTGATATTAATTGCATTTTTCTTTTGCATTTTTTTTCTGTTTGTGTTTCTGACTTTGCGTCGTTTATGTGTTTGCAGCTCGTTTGTTGTTGATGTGTTTATTTTGGTTTTCTGCAGCACGTTTTTTGTTCTGCTTTCGGATTCTTTTGTGAATTTGCAGCTTGTTTCTCGTCATGGAAATCTCTCGGGCTGTTGCAGTGTGTTTGGCACCATACATTGCCATTTTCCAATGACTTGTAAACACTACCGCCACCTGCTGGTATGGAGGGTTATCTCCTCTTATGTAGGTGCAGAACTTAAGTGCTAGTTGGCTGCTAGCTGCAGACTTTTCAGTGCGTTCCAGTGCAACTTCTTGGCTTCATAAGGAGAAAAAGTCTGAGCTATAGCTAGTTCTTTGATGTTGGTTTGGTGAGCCTGGAGCTTTAAAATTTACAGATTGGATATAAAGTATAAAACAAAAATAAAGTTCACAGCAGAAAGGACCCCCTTTTTATTTCCATTAGGTCAAGCCAGCCTTGCTCTATACTTGGTGTCGGACACCTGGAGACAAACAAACGTAAAGATGTGAAAAGATTTTTCTGTTTACATGAGTAATTGTGTAGTTTTAACGCCACTTGTGTTAAAAACAATGAATGTTTCAAGGATTATATTTTAATTCAAGCATTTTCTTCTCCTAAAAAGTTTTTTACAAACTTCAGGGACCCTGTTATAAACCCTAAAAAAGAAAACTCAGAGTTACAGAGTTGAACAGCTGCTCACCCACGAGGTTAATGGTTTGAGGACCACACACACACACAAACACACGCACACACACACAGAGGGACTCACACCTCACACTGTGTCAACAGCAGCAACTCTGTTAAACTGGTTTATTCATGGGTAACGCCATGTCACATCCAGTGGAAAGTACTGCCTGTCACTGATTAGAGTGTGTGTGTGTGTGTGTGTGTGTGTGTGTGTGTGTGTGTGTGTTCTCCCCCTCTCTCCCCTCCTGCAGCGACCAAATGGGAAGCACTTGACAAACATTACTGAGACCTTCAGCAGTGAAGCAGCCGCTCTCGGCCGGCCCTGATTTACCTCATGATCCGGCTGCACTCTGAACACTGTTAACACTGATTTAAGCAGGTTTTAAATACAGAGAGGCAGACTGATTTACAGACGGGGAGACTAACAAACAATTCATCAAGACAAACAAAAGCTGCACATAAAACATTTTAACAGAAGAAGAGAGAACAAGAGGAGCTCTGTGGAGCTGTGTTTAGACTGAAAGCTAACAAGCCCTGACAATGTTTACTAATGCGAAAATTAAGTTGTTTTTTTGTAAAAAGTTTAGTTTAACATGTTTAACATCGGCCAGTTAGCACCGAAGGAGGGAGTCACAGGCACAAGCTAACGTGTTACAGTTTATCCTGAGGTAAACACCAACATCTGTAGGTGATATATTAATAATCTGTCTAATACGTGCTGACATATTAAAAGTCAAAACCTCAAATGTTCACCTCATAGCGGCAGACAAACTAAAAGTCAGATGATGATGATGGGAGTCATGAATGTACGTGGAAAATTTCACGTTGATGCACCCGTAAGTTTTTCTACGTAACTTTCAAAATAAAGCAGCCCAAGTTATCAATAAGAAATTTACAACAGCTGTTGATATTTCAAAATAAAGTATTGAACTTAGACTAATTAACCTTCACAATCCTTCAAAATAAAGCTCAAGTAATCAATAGTAAAAATGCAACATCAAGGTGGACTTTCAAAATAAAGCAGTCAAGGTAGCAATCAGAGATGTGGACTTGAGACTTGGTCGACTCGAGTCACTGTTTTGATGACAAAAAACTAAATGACTTGAGACTCGACTTGGACTTGCAAGTTAATGACTTGAGACTTGACTTGAGGCATGATGACTTGCGTTTGTTCATAAGTTTTAAAGTTAGCTGTTAAATAAAATGATATAATTCAATGTTTCTGTCTAACTAAGTATGTACGCAGCGCAAAACTGGGAATCATGATTGGACGCCTCAAAAAGCTCCCCGGTATGTGATTGCCATGATTGGAATTCTGGCTGTCAGTTAAACTCCTCACTATGGCAACACGCAACATCAAAGGGCCCAAAGAGAAGCCTCATCAGTCGTACTTGTTACTACTCAACGCGGTCTCAGAGCAGACCATCACCATGGCTGCGTCTGTGCCAAGATAACACAGATACAATTCACTGTCTTACTTTTTGAACAGGTTATATAAATTGTCCAAAAACATAATTATTAGACGAGCTGCTAACACCTTTGGGTGGAAAAAAAAGTGACTTGACTTGACTTGCCCAAGAAAAAATGACTCGAGACTTGCTTGAGACTTGAGCAAAGATGACTTGGTTACAAGACTGGTAGCAATAGTCAATAAGCAACCTCTAGTTAGAGTTTCAAACCTGGTAATGTGAAATTGCTGCATATGATTAGTTTCAGGCAACAAAAATCGATGCTTACGTCGAGGAAAACATTGTGGTTTACGTTAAAATAATGACTTAAGTCACGTAAGGGAAGTTACGTGACTTGAAATCAATGCTGACGATTGGTTAAACACAGGAAACCAACCCCAGTCTCCTTTGTCTGACCTATGCATCCACCCCAGCACGCTCGTTTCTATGCAGACCTCTGTAGTTTATAGTCGCTCACGTGACTCTGACAGGTCAACAATAAATTACACTACAGGGGCAACTAGAGCGTCCTAATTTGAAGTGTACAGGGCCTGTTACCAAGCAGTCGTATTCATGAGAGAGTAGGAACGGGGTAGGAAAGTCCTAAATAAGTCCAAATATATTTTTACATCTGTATCATCTGTATTAAACGAGGCCTTAGTGGCTGATATTTCTACTCTTCAAAACTCAAGCTGAAGAATAAACCTGAAAACTCCGGAGCAGAAACACGAGCCTCGCAGATGAAGAAAAACAAGAAACCTGCTGATTGCCACTTTCAAACGTCCACGCTTCATCTGTAATCAGCCGTGCGTGTGCATGCGTGTTCCTGATTACCATCACTGCATGAACTGTGCCATGTTGATTGCATGATAACAACAACAGATAACAAACAGAAAACCTCACATTTTCTTATGAATTCATGTGGAGAGTTTTTCTACTCTGAAGAACTGACAGTGAGAAATGGATAAAGGAATGAGGTGGAAATAACTGGGCACAGAGAGAACCGGAGAGACATGTGGGAAAGTTTTGTAATTAGAGGATGTTGAAAGAACGAAAAGACAAAATAGTGGAGGAGAGGAGTGTGGGTCTGGGTTTCCTGTGGTGGAAACGAGAGGTCAAACTGCAGCCATGAGAACACACACACATCCTCACGTCCTAAAAGGCTGTATGATTGTTTATTGTTGGTTTTAAGTGACTAATAAGTACAAAGAGATTTGGAATTGCTCCAATGGATAGCTTCAGTTGAAATCTGCTGTTATTGCTTGAACGTAATCCTTTAGGGCAAATTCCCCCGTCCACAAAAAGTTCTTGTTTTGCCACTGACAGGCTCAGATTGTTATTTTAGGAGTCTGACAACATTACAGAAAGGATCCCTACAGAGATAGACCTCTTTATATAAAAGGAAGATGCTTTTCTTGAAGAAGAAACAGCCGCTCTTCTTAAAGCCACCAGACTCCATTCACAAAAACAGCAATTTTACCCTCCAGGAAAACAGGAGATGCTGATCAACTGCTGCAAACATCCTTTAGTTTTTCCTTATTATTGTGTGCTGCACAAATAATTTGTTGAATCCTAACTAATATCTAAAACACCAAAGTCACATTGTAACAAAAACAAACCTGCCAATCAAGGTTGCGGTAGACAGGCAACCCCAGTGTTATGCTCGGTAAAATTGCTGCTTTTTTCAATGGAGTCTGGTGGCTTCCCATTGACAGGCTCATATCGCTTTTCTAATTGTCTGACAACATTACAGAAAGGATCCCTCCAGAGATAGACCTTTTTGGTAAAGAGGAAGATGCTTTTTTTTAAGAAGAAACAGCCGTTACATCGCTCTCTTTAAAGCCACCAGACTCCATTCACAAAAACAGCTATTTTACCTTGCAGAGAAACAGGAGTTGTTGGTCAACTGCTGCAAACATTTTTCCTTATTATTGTGTGCTGCACAAATAATCTGTCGAATCCAAACTAATGTTTAAAACACCAAAGTCACACTATAACAAAAACAAACTTGCCAATCGAGGTAGTGGTAGATGGGCAACTCCACTGTTTTGCTCGATAAATTTGCTGCTTTCTTCAGTGGAGTCTGGTGGCTTAAAAAAAATGATTCAACAGCTGTTTCTGGTTTAAAAAAAAGGATCCTGCCCTTACAAAAAGGGCCTTATCTATGTCAGGATCCTATCTGTGATGCTGTCAGACACTTGTTATAACAATTTGAGTCCACTTTTAGTTCATGTATTAATGTTAAAACCTGTTTCCTGCCTTCAGGCTCTACTGGAGTGTTTCCAAAACCTCCTGCTCCAATAAATCATTTACACGCCAAAATATGTAAAAATCAGCCTCAGGTATAAAATACATAAACTTCATTTTAAAAGGTTTTTGCTCAAATGTTGCTGCACTGCATTTAAAGGACTGAATTTCATAAGCTTGCATGTGTGCCTCGGCCCACCGCTCCTCTCTCCTCAAGTGTTAGAAAAATAAAAAGACATCTCACCTCAGACCACATGTGAGCCGCCTGCCACCCACCTAAACCACACACACATTCACACTCCCGCCCCACGCCACCATGCAGGTCCTAATGTGTGAACTAGCTGCAGGTATTTGTGTGCTTCACACTCTTGATTCAGGTTAGATTATCACACAGCTCGACACACAGCCTGCAGTGTCGCTGAGATGCCGGAGCAGCCTGCAGACGACGGCTCAGGGGTGCGATTGCACTCTGATGAGACGACATCTGTGATGACGCAGATAAAACATGAAATTGAAGCACCTTGTTTCCTTTTATCTGAGGGAAGACGTTTCTACACCTGAACATGACGCGATGAAGACGAGAGATGGTGGAATAAACGAATCTCGAGGTAGAAAAAGTTTCTCAAAGACAAAGTGAAGGTTTGAGCACGACCACAGAAAGTTAGATGCTTTTAAGGCTGCAGCCAACTTTTAAATGTGCAATTATCTTCTTAATTAGTTGTGATTTCCATTTTTACCATATTAATGTTCTTCACTGGGATTTTTCTGTACTTATTTGTGATTGAAATCAGAGACTAATTTCCCTTTGTTTGTGAGCAATTGACCTTTAGTATTTGATTAAGCAAAAATTCATATTTATAGCCCAATAAAAGACTATCACAGATATATCAGCAGCATCATGAGGCAAAGACGTTGTCAGACATGCACTTATAATATATATAATATATATATATATATAATATATAATATATATATAATAACCTTCAATTTCTAATTAAAGACTCCTCCAGTGAAAATCCAACCTTGTAAACATCTCCATGTGGTGTGCTACAAGACAGATTTAAACTGCAGTGTACCAAGGACAGGCTGAACAACACGTTTTCAGATTGGCAGGTTTGAGACATCACAAACCTAAGGAGCCAATCCCGTTAATGGACGGGGTGACGCTATGCGTATCATTATGTGTAACCTATGGCAACCACTTTGTCGATGCGCGAGCCAGCTGTAACCATCATCGTCATTTTTGCAAACTCACTACTGACTACTAGCGTTAACGTTACTACAACTGATTACTACATTTCAAGCTAGCTAAGTTTCACTAAAGCCACTAAACGATGGCAGTGGTGTGTTTTGTTTTTGCAACGGAGTGGGCGGGGCCTATGCAGATTGGGGAATTTTTAATGAGGGAGGAGGAGGTGCCTTGGGACGATTTTTAAAAGGTAATGTTGCAGAAAAAACATATCAGACACAATTTATTATTTCAAGCAGAGCATTTTATATGTTTAAAATGTGACTGGAGCTTCTCTTTAACAAAGTGCAGTTGTGGAGTTTCAGATGAGAAAACATGATTGCAATAATGCCCGTTTAGTCTTCACCTGTTGCTCGCTTTAGCAGCTACAGATCTAGATATTTCCCTCGAGAGGTGGAGGAGACCAAAAACAGAGCAAAAAGAGAGATAAATATCGTCCTAACATACATCAGGTTGAAACAAACATCTCTCCAGATTTATGATAATGTTGCTGAAGATGGAAATAAGCAACTGCTAGCTAAAAAGCTCAACTGATCAACTTAAAAGTGATAAAATGTTGTGTTCACTGCCCGTTTCTGCCTCCATAAAAGGCCTAAAAACTCTGCAGACTTCTCTAAATCTCAACAATCACTGGACAGATTGTCACACTGTTCTGCTGAACAGACCAGGTGAAAGCAAACATTACATGTCGCACGCTCCGCCTTCACAGAGAGTTGAGCTGCTGGCTGTCAGATGTCACATGTGACTCCTTAACGCCCATAAACCCTCGCTTTACAGCCGGGGCTGTTTCCTCCTGCCAAACTGCACCACAGTGAACTCAACACTGCTGGTGTGAAAGCAGCTGAAGACAAGTGGCTTTAATTACAGCCCACACAGAGAGCTCTCTTACATCCATACAGCTGGCTGTCTGCTGACCGTCCTGTACAGTTTGTCAAGATTTCTGGAACAACTTTACGACTTCTGGGTGCTCAAAGAAGAAAAAAGGTCTGATATAAAAGTTATCAGACGTGTGGTTTCTGAGTCAGAGCCACAGAAGATCTCAGATACACGTACGCTGCCTGAAAGGTCTGCTTACTTTGCTCTGTGATGACGTTACCTCACAACCATCGGCTACCAAAACAGACTAAAATAAAACTCTGGAAATTCCCACAGCTTCACAACCAAACTCCACTCTTCCATCAGCTCAGAAACCCCCAGAGGAGAAATGTAAACTGTAGGCAGCCCACATACTGAGAGGATTACTGTACATGTCTAACCTGATGATAGACACACATGGAGTCTGACGTGGAGAGGACACGCTCCGTCGGATCTCTCTGCGGTTTTTCTTGAATATTTCTTGATTGTTTGGTCTGTAAAATGTGTAAAATAGTAAAAATATATAATTTATCTTTGGACCCAAATATGTTCAGTAAGAAGAAAAACAGTAAATTACAAGGTAAGAGGGATGGTTATTCTGGAAAATGAAGACTGAAATTAAAAATGAAGGAAGTAAAAAAACCTTGAATAAAGTGGAAACAAAAAGCAAAGCATTTTTGCAGTTCTGCTTTTTACAATCTTACACATACTGTTCTATAAATACATTTTTACAAGAAGACATTCACCCTTAAACTTTAGGAAATGTTGATTATATCCAGATGAAGATAAAAAGTGAAAAAACTTTCACTAATCTGAAGAAAACTTCGGTCAAAGAGAAAGTACAGAGTGCAGAGCGGGAAGCTTCAGTGCATTACCTTTATCTGCTTCACCTGACTGATCAAACAGAGCGGTCACAAGGACACACACACACACACACACACACACACACACACACCTGCTACTGTTTCTACAGCAAACACAGCCTTCGGACGTTACCCAGGAACCCAAACACAGATCACACACACACACATGTTCTGCTGCTAACGAACAAACACACAAACACACAAAGAAAAACAGGATCAAGAGTCAGGTCATCAGGTCTGCTTCAGAAGCTCAGACGACCTGAAACTGACCTACGACCGCACAGCTTTAATGTCCTGTCCGAATCTGTTTTAGGACGCTTCTTAAGCCCAGATCAGTTCAATGATTCAGATCAATGATTTGGTGTGAACTGGTTAGTTACAGAGTGTCTGAAGCTGTTGTGCGGAGTTGCAAAAGATTTGATCTGTCAAATCTCCAAATGCAGTTTTAGAACGGAGTTATGTCGCTGTTTCACTTCAGCCAATCAGGGAACAGCATGAATAGGCGTAGGCTCCCTGTCTCTGACGCTGCAGTAACCAAAGACGGCTCCAGATCCTCTCTTTCCAAACTCTCTGTCTTCACCGTTTATTAATCAGTGTTACAGCTAACATTGTGAGACTGTCACTGTCACTGTCATCCACTTCTTTTAATAACGATAACAGAAATCCAGCAAGTTAATTCATGTAACCTGGGCCTAATACTAACGTTATAGTGTTAACGCAGAAGTAGTGGGGTATGTCAGTGCGTCGTTGCTATGGAGACGGCCTGCTGCGTTCCGTTGCTTTGATGTGATGGCCCAGTTTTAGAACGTTTACGATCGGATGTCAGGGGATCCTTTTGTCTCGTTGCGAATCATTGATGTGAACTGACCTTTTAGGTTGCAACATCCAACATGCCGCCACTGTCAGAGCTTTGATGCCTTTTGTTTGGGACACGCCAATAAAGGAAGACTATTTGTCTTAATATGTAATCGTCTCTGATTCAAGACCAACCAATGACCTTTGATACCGTTTATCTCTCAACTGTCAAAATAAAGCAAAGATACGGAGAAGTATCCAAAAAAGAACGACTATATCACAAAATATTCTAGAAACTTCCACAGAAGGATGTCCAGAACACCATTTTTATAATACAGCTACAACGTGCGCACTAAACGCAGACTGAAATCCTTTAAATCAGAGCAATCCGATCAGTTCAGAAACACCTTCATCGGCACTGATACCCATCTTTGAGATTGTATCAGAAATTTTTAGACAGACTGGTTTATCACCTAATCATAGACTTAATTACTTTCCGTAGATAATCATTGAGTCTTTAAAGTATCCAAAGTTTTGTCAAACTTCTGAAACTCCATAAATATTAAAAGTAATGAAGCAAATCTTCATATTTGAAGAAGGAAATTACTTGAATTATTCAGTTTTTCATTTATTCAAATATTGTCTCATTTTCTATGGGAATAAGGATATATTAAAGCCTGCATATAAAACTCATGCCTCAGTCAATGATTAATGAGCCTCTATCTCTTTCTGTAAGCTTGCACGCTTCTTTTTCTGAGCTTCTTATGGATGCAGCAAAATCCCGACCCAACCTGAACGCACCACAGCAGTGATGCAACTTCAACAGCGGCAGCAGCAACTCTGTTTATAATTAATTTATACACAGAGTTCGCTGGCTGTTAGCTGAGGGTGGAGGTTTTTGTGAGATTGAACGGCTGATTATTTTACATGAAGGGACTTTGTTGGGGTTCAGAGAGCCGATATGAATACTGTGAGCTTTAGAAATGGGATGTTTTCAGCAGGTTTCAGGGTCTTACAAGGACGATTCAAGCCCAGCTAATCCTGCATGTGCTTAAGAGGAACGTCACCAAATTCCTGCAACTTTTTCCTTCCTTTAAGGAGCCAAAATTGCAGACTTGAAGCTTAGTCAGCGTGATCAATGCATCAGAAAGAAACACACTTCTGCACTGGTCTAATAGCAAACTGTGAATTCCTCCTGGTGTTGCATTTATGGGCTGAAGAGACAATCTGACAACAGAGCTTCCTCCAACATCTCCTGCACTAGAGCTGCAATGTTTAGTCTTTTAATGGAATTATTCAGACGGAAAATAATTGTTTTGACGATGGATTAAATGTTCAGGCACAAATGTTAACAGCCTGCTTGTTCCAGCTTTCACAATGTGATCATTTGCTGCTTTTCTGTGTCATTTATGATCGTACATGAAGACTAACCCTAACCCTATCGCAAAAGAAGCAAACTGAAGACGTCACATTGGGGTCTGATAAATTGGCATATTGAAACTTAAATGTGATTGTTAGTTACATTTAACAGCTTAAATTAAATTGTTTTGCTGGCTTCAGGTTGGGACACAGGTACAGCTACAAGGCAAGACACAAACATCCCATTGCTCTACGTGGAAAGCAGCTTTTCACTGGATAATCACTGGTTAGCAAACAAAGAGCCGTAAGGAGGAAACTCGGCAACGTAACGTGACACCTTGACAAGACAACAGTCCAACCCCGGGCACAGGTCAACAGAAAAGTTGGGAAATCCTTCCTAGCTTGGACATCTTGGTCAGTCTGTCCAATCAGAACCGCTCATAAGTTGGAAATCTATCCTGCAAACTAATCCTACTGCACAAAGGGAATGTATGAGGAGTGTGTGCGGTAGTTAAACATGCCAAGTCATGATTGCAGTGACTTGCAGGTCAGCCACTGAACTTTAAGGGGGGTGCATCACCTACAGATTTTATTTTGAAAATTTAAAGCAAAAAGACAAATACGTCTGCGAGCTTCGGGAAATGGCTGGAACCAATTGGGAGATGTCAACAGAGAGACGGTCTGGCTGCAGATTCAGGTGCATGCTTTGTGTACTTATTGTTTACAAATGTGTTTATTTTGCATGCAGATGTGCTTCATGTTCTGCAGGCAGACATAACGCACGCTCTATGGAAGCAGACTTCCCCTTCAGAGCGATAAAATCTCTCCATCCATCTGTCTCGCTTTAATGTGCAAAAACTTTGGCATGCTCCTTTAAGATCACAAACCTGGTTCACCTCTCCATGACAGGGGAAAAACACTCCACTGTACTCCAGTGAGAAAGAGTCTGAAGTGCATCTGTCTGTCTGTATAATGAACCTCCCGTCCCCCCTGTAATAAGCCACACAATAGACTTAAGCAGCGAGAAAAGGGAGTAATTAAAGGCTTTGTATGAAATTAAATGGAAGCTGTGTAGAATCATTAGACAGCGAGTCTTTGTAGCGCTCGTCCTCCGGTCGTTTTTTGTCTTTGCGTCTCTTTTCATGTTTCCTATTCTTCACCGAGCAAGCAGCGGCCTTTTATTCCTTTAATGATAACTCTGTCTCACGTCCCCGAACCGACTGACTGACGTGACCCTGAATTAACAGACAGAGACGGAGACAGGCGGCTATATTCAGGTTGCTAAATGTCCCTCCACGCTTCCCGCTCTTCATCCAGCAGAGGAATATCCATCATCATAAAGCGGTGTGTGTGTGTGTGTGAGAGATACAGAGACGGAGTGTGTATATGTATCGGCAGTCACGATGATAAAGTTAAAGGGCATCCTGGGTAAAATAAATGAGGCCTGATGGTTGGGAGGCCTGCACACATTGCTCTCCTGGGAGTCCTGCAGGAGCGAGATGCTGACAAAACTGACTTACAAATTGTTCCATCAGCGAGACAATGTAATCTGACTGGATCTGATGGGGCGGGGGGGATCACTCCCTGGGTTGATAATGTGGAAGGCTGAATGGAGAGACGACAGAAACAATTTGTAACACGTCCGCGCTGCATGAAAAGCTCATCCTGGTAAAACGTCCGTTTACGTTTCTGCTCCACGCGGGAATACGGCGGAGACGGGAGGTTTCTGAGTGTAAAAAATTCAATCCAACATCCGAAATATTCAAAGACACAGGGATGGGTTACTGACAGCTTGATGACAAGTTTGTGACCTCACACATTTCCTTCACATAAGTCCTGTTTCTACCGTCTCCCACAGGAGCTTTCTTATAGCGTTACTTCAACACCAATGGCGCCATTTGTTTAGGCGCCTAAACTACTTGGTTAGGTTCACAAAAAAAGATTCTGGTTTGGGTTGAAGTCTAGTTTTGTTAAATTATGTTTCTTACTTTTCATACAAAAGTGATATTAAGAAACGTATGTGATGTAAATGATGCTATGTACAAAAGTGGCTTTGCATAAAGTACAAGATGTAGTGTATTAATTACAGGTGACTTCCTTACACGACGCGAGGTACGAAGGGTCGCGTACAAAAAAATATGACAAATTTAGTCGCCAACAAATGAAATTGTTGATAATTAGTTGGTTGGGTCATCAAGCGTGTTTTTCATGCTCTGTGCGGTTGCAACATCGTTTTCGCTTTCAAAAAACCCGCTAACACCTGCTAACACTCGCTAACACCCGCTAACACCTGCTAACACCTGCTAACACCCACTAACACCCGCTAACACCCGCTAACACCCGCTAACACCCGCTTTTTTGCTTAATTGGGAAGGTTACAATCGGCATTCAGTCCCGGGTCAAATGACTCTGCAGTAGTCGGCCCTGATCGGCATTGTTAGGAACACCAAACCGGGGTCAACACGCTAATCTCCGCCCCCTTTCCCGCACGATGCTATGCTCCATTGGTAACTTCTGCGACTCCTTGTCATCTCAGCTACAAACTCCGCCCGTCTCTGTCCGAGCAGCGCTCCAACATTGTTCCAAGTTTGATAAAAAGACTGAATGAGTGATAGATACAATAAAGACCACCGTAAAATCTTCACTGGTTACTAACTCTGTCTCCGGCGCGTGTTTGTGTAATGTCAGACGGTGACGCAGCAGAAAAGAGACCGACAGGAGGATACTTCACTGGCAATGGGAAAAGAGAGAATCGGCATCTATTAGCGGGTCTTCCTGGTTCTGAAAAACCTGCGTCAACATGCTAGGTGGGAAAGGGGTATGACTCTGCTGAGCGTTGCTCATGCAAAACAGCAACCAGGAAATGACAGGTAAACAAAAGCTAGCAAAATGGCGGCGGCGGATGCATCACCATCGCGTCCTAAAACCTCTAAAGCCCCCTTTCAGTCCCAACGCTGCAAAGAAAAGGATCGCCTGCAGGATGTGTACGTCCCGGGAGCACGTCGATGATGAGCGAGCATCTGAAGAGAAAGCACGATGGACTTGATTGATTTCTCTGCTCTACCCAAGTTGTTTTTACGCCTGAATCTCCCCTTTAAAGATTTTAAAGTCAAGAGTTTCACACAACCATCCCTCCGCATCAACCTCCATCACTTAACTCTGCACAAACAGGACACACTCAAGGTGTCGCACAAATACCCCCGGCCCCCCTAATAGCTGCAGACGTCCACAGAGAACATCATTTCTAAAGCACATCCAGAGAGAGCAAGCAGAGAGGAGCGCAGGTCAGTAATCAGTCAGACCGGCTTCTTAAATCACAGCTCTGCACTCTGAGCCTCCGACAACAGCAGCTTAATGAGAGCCACGCATTAACAGCTGGACAAACACACACACGCACACACACACACACACACACACAGCAGCCTCAATCAGCTGCTGCACACACACAGACACTTTAAAGTGCTTTTTTAACCTCTCAGGGTTTAAAATGCACTTTTTGGTTCCAGTTTTGATCATTTTTACAGTTTTATGTGATTAATTAATGTTTCCTCACACAGGTCGAGCAGCAGGCGTTAAAATGCTACCTGAGAGTGGACCTCAAGGAACGTAAACACCAAGGAATGAGCTGTTTAAAGACATAAAGGAATCTTACTTTGAAGGAGATAGACGCACATGCTAACGGCTGCTAATCTGTGCGCTAATCTGCACCTTTTTTACTGAATAAATGTCTGTCTTGTGAGTGTAACACTGCACAAAAGTGACATTCGTGAAAGCATCTTCATTAGCTGCCGGGAACACCTCCACACAGATACCTGCGTCCCTGGGAAAAAGCACCGCGCGGCACAAAAAGTGACACATTTCATGTTTTCTGGGAGCTGCAGCCTTTTTTCTTTCATTCACTAACAGGGTGAAAAACCCTCAGAGATGAAAAGAGGCGGAGAGGGAGAGAGAGGATGCAGTTTGATAGAGTGTGCTCATTATAACGTAAAGGGCGTGTGAGGAAAAGATCTCGGCATGAAAGGCGTCGCGAAATTCCAGACAAGAGAAGAAGAGTCTGGTGGAGGAGTCCTTCAAGAGGCTCCATATGTGAGCAGCAACATGGCAACATGGCAACATCGCAGAGCCCAAATCATCTTTAAAGTAATCATCTCAAAGACTTTCAGCTAAATAAATGTCTGTTAAGTCTCTATCTATCACCCAGTTAGTGACACGTTTCCCATCAGCCAGCAGTGGTTGGTCTGCCAGAGAGGGTAGGCGGAGCTAAGCGGCTGCTTTTCCGCTCTCTGCAAGTGTTGCGAGTAAACAGTAATCTACTATGGCTGAACAAACAAAGAAAAGATGGATGACTACAGATACAACTTCAACAAGAAGTGAAAATCCAAAGAAGAAGAAACAAACTCGACGCTCAGATGAAGCAAACAGTCTGAAAAGGAAAGCGACCGTCAGCCAGGAAAATCAAGAGTTACGTCGAGGACGTTGAAGAGAACGAAACTGAGATCTATTATATCTTAAATACCCCAATATAATCACTTTCAGATGATTTAAAACAAGAGAAAAGCTGTACATACTCACATTTAAGTAACTCGACAACAGGAAATGTAGCACTTTGGTTGAACAAGTGACTCAAAGGGTTAAAAAAACTTTCAAAATAAAAGCTTGGTGATCTAATCTGACTTCTTCCAACTGCTACAGCCTCTGTTTTGTTTTGTTAACATATTTGGAATAACAGCCAAACCAGAGCTGCAGCAACGATCGCCCTGCAGAAAATGAAGCAGCTTTTTAAACACTTAAGAAAATCACTGGTGCTGATTATTTTTATGCCACATAGTTGTGGATCATAAAATATCAGGAAATAATGAATTATTGTTTCCCAAAGCTCGATATGACGCTAGTGAATGTCTTGTTTTATCCACAACCCAAAGATGATTAGTTTACTGTCACATTCTGATGATTATTTGTTCACTTATATGAATGAAAATCAAACATTTAATGACTCCTTAAACTTCACAAGCTCTTTGTTTGGAGGAAAACGTTCCGACTGCATTTTCTTCTTGGCTCATTTTAAAATGTTCCTCCGTGTAAACACGCTGAGGTAAAGTGAGTTCAGCTCTCTGGTTTCATGACGCGCCCGTGACATCATCGACAGCCCGCAGCGACACAAGACGAGTAAACAAAGCAGACCAAAGTTCACTGAGTCACTCAGACGTTTGACTTCCTGTTCTGCTGTACTCCTCCAAGAGTGACAACGCCCGACTCGGCCAATCAGAGGGGAGCTCTCGGAGGAGTGGAATGTCACCTGGCTCTGTCATTGGCCCAGGTGGGACAGGTGTGTTTGTGTGTCATGTCACTGAAACCTTGTTGTAAACTTGTGTGTTCCTGTTTTTGTCCCTGGCTCAGAACTATGGGTGTCAGTTAGCTTTTCTGCTAGCTTTAGCATGCTAACTCGCTAATGTGCTCTGTTGCATCACAATATTTTAAGGTGTTTTGGTATATTTCTTATTCTTTTAACTTTTTTTGGACTTTTATATTTTGTATTGTCGCGGTCTCTTTATGTTTTGTGTTTAGCGCTAGCTCTGTGAGAATTTCCCTGCACATCCTAAAGATGCCTGAGGCTAATTAAGTTCTTAAATTTGGTGATAAATATTTGCAAAAATATCCAGACTTACATCACGATGATTTCGACCATGCTGCACAGCCCTAGTTAGAGCACAAATTGCAGCTGGCTCAGCACAAAATATGTGTCAAAAATCTGTCTAATTGGCGCCGAGTTTAAAATTGCAGGTGCGAAAACAAAGCATATGCATGCAGGTGAAGGTTGTCAGTGCTTTGTGTTTAACAGACTGTTCCCGTGGCGACGTAACACAGCATTTCTATCTGTTTGTAATCTGTGATCATAGGCTGCGTGCAAATTGAAAGCACAGTGTTAGAGAGATAAAACCGTGTGTAACAGATGGACGTCACGCTCTCGCCGCTGACCGTCTGCTGTCTGCTGCAGAGCTGGCTCAGGATTCCTGCAGCATGTGTTCGGACACTTTGTTCGTCTGGCAACCGGGAAAAGTTTCAGTTTGCAGAGATGTCTGTGCGAATCGTTGGCTGCTTCTTCACTGAACATGTTAGTTTCTTAAATGTAGTTAATCTCATACAGCGTGTCCTCGCCTCTATTAGAAACATGTGGTTGTTTTTATCCCAAACTCACAGCAGCTCCTGTGTTCATACATCAAAATAAGAGTCTTCACTCGTAACCTCAAAGCCTGAAATTAAATTACTCTTCCCTAAAACTTGGCAGAGACAACAAGCGAAGACTGAGCGAGGGGAAACCTCGTGAAAGCTTTGGCCGCTCTCTCCGCGCTGTGGTGATTTAAAACAGGAAGAGAGCATCAGTCTTCACAGGTCAGGGGTTAAAGAGGCAGAGGTCATGAATGCAGAGTCACATCGATGTTCACACACTTTCAGACGCACATTTGCACACATTTGTTACCCTGTCTGTTTGGTTTGGAGTGTGTAGTTCGCTTGTTGATGGGATTAAGTGTGTGTTTTCTTTCACTGGTTGTTGGCAGGAGAAGTTATTTTCTGCTTTTAATTATTTACATGTTTGTGTTTGTGCTTGTAAGATAAATTATGCGGGGTTTTCAGAGTCAGTGTATTCATGTGTGTGTGCATGAGATGCTTAAACTTACTTACTTAAACACATTATTTCATTAAATAGACAATGCATGCTTTCAGTTATGTGGCCGAGGATTATAACTGCATTAAATGGAGTCGAGCAAAGCTACACATGCTTGGAGATCACCGTGCAGAAATACACGATACAGTTGCAACTTTTAACTTTTAAATCAAATGTGTGCAACTTAATTTCTCTGCACAAGAATAAAAAAGCTACTTTTGGGAGCTCATAATTCAAGGCGGAGTCAATTTGCGGACTAAGACTTTAACTTTAACACGTCTTGTACTATTAGATGCAAGACTTTTACGTGCAGCAAAGTATTTGCTCGTTTTATTTGCTTACAAAAGGTTCTACATATGTCTTTAAGCACTGGTTGCACTGTTGCACTGCACACCAAACTCTTTGCATGCATGCCAGATTTAAACTCCAGCTTGAATAGACAGAGTCGTGCAAACATTTAATCCAATTATTATACAAATATTTTGCTTAATTGCCAAATATTGAATCATAACGGAGCGCTAATCCAACTAAATTAAATTAAACATAATCTCCAGTTATTACTTTTGGGTTTTGTTTTAATAAAGTTAAAACCGACTAATTTCACTGTTCATTTCTCATTTAAAGGGCCACGCACCTCTCACAGTCGTAGTTTGATTCCTGCAGGCCTCAGGCTGAGCTCAACAACACAACTGAGCCACGTGACCGAGCCGCCTGCATTCCACTCAAACAGGTTTCTGATGGTCTAACTGTACTGTCTCGATCAATGAGCGCGTTAGCCGACAGTCTGAGAGCATTTCTCGGGGCTTTCCCAACAACATTCCTCTGACGCTTAGCTTAGCTAACATTTTTTCAACTGTGGTGCAGGATCCGGCTAGCTTTAGCAAATTCACAAAGATGAAATTGTAATTGTTGATTTTCAATGTCTTTGCTTATTAAAAAACTGAAGGCAAAATGCTAAGTGCTACAGGAAGTGTTGAGCTAATAGTTGATTGCTAGCAAGCTAGGATCATGCTAGTGCTAGTCAGTTAAAATATCTAACTTTTTATTTTCTATGTACTTTTCTGTTTACTAGCTAGCTAGCTTTTTGGCTAACATTTGGAGTGTTTACTAGCTAGCTAGCGTTTTGGCTAACATTTGGAGTGTTTACTAGCTAGCTAGCGTTTTGGCTAACATTTGGAGTGTTTACTAGCTAGCTACCGTTTTGGCTAACATTTGGACTTTGCAACTGTCTTGTTCCTCAAATTTTTAACGGACATTTGTCCTTATTTTACGACGCTTTTGATAAATAAATTATCAACTAAATCAATCGCTGTTAGCTGCCTACAACCTCAGACTTCATTGAAATTAATCTTCAAAAGACTAATTTGACATTTTTTCTTCTTTCTCAGGGTAAAAAGAGGAGATGGATACCTATCTCAAGTCTTTGTTGACATGAAGCTACAGTCATCAGCTGGTTAGCTTAGCTTACCATAAGCATTGTAATGCTCAAATAAGTCTAGTTCCCAAAATGTCAAACTATTCCTTTAAGCGTTGGCAGGACCAAGCCTTAAAGACAGGAAACAACAGTAAAGTCACGTGTGTTAGCTCCCGCGGCTAACGCTTGCAGACCTGCACACATCTTTCCCAATCCAATGTAGATTTCCCAACAATGTACGAGTCCATTTGAACCTGCTAAATCTGGTCTGACTGAACGTTTAGACCAGAGTAAAGTCCAGTTAAAACACAAACAGAGGAGAGAAGAGGAAGCGAACATCAAGAAGCTACCAAATGCAAAACGTGCAAGTCAAACCAGGTCTAGGCCGATGTCCATGTCATGAATAGAGGAAACACACAGAGGTTATTGCTCTTTGATTTCCCTTCTCTGTAAATTATAAACTTGAGAGTAAGCCTTCTTCTCCGTTCTGCCCAATAAGAAACCAATTAAACTCTTTTTGCCTCCAAGAAATATTTGTACAACTTCCCAAGAACTGCGTGCTCCATTTCCCAGTCGGAAGATAACGTAAAACACTGTACGGTTTACCCCTCAGGCGGTTAAACGTGAACTTCAGCTGCTTACTAAGTTAGGAGAGAGTGTTTGTGTTGTGCTGTGTGTGGAGGCACGTGTTCTGGCTTCTAGCAAAACACTAAAAAAGGATTTACTGTTGAGGTTATTCAAAGGGACACAATGCTTTTGAACTATCGATTGCTATAAGAAGACGTTAAAGCTTCTGTACCGCTGAAAAATGAACAGAAGCAACATTAATGTGTTTAAGGACACATTTCATCACTGGAAGCTTGAATCTGCAGTTTGGTGCAAGTTTTATTGGACTGTTTCCAAGAGAATCTGTCTCCAAGCCGTGTATGCAAACAGCACACCTGAACGTTTCCAGCATTTATTCCCTCTGCAATAAATTAAACATGACAATAAACTGCTCAAGCAGCCTTGAAGCTGCATGCTCGAGCGATCCGAGCGCCGTATTAGCCATAACATCAAACAACCAGTTTAAACAGAGCGGTGAAGCTGCAGCTATCAGGGTTTTATGGCTACAGAGCTCAAGGCGCAGCGTGGAGGCTATTCTAATCCATTAACTGACACCATGGGCAATTACCTTCCCATCATGTACAGAAATGCTTGGAAGCAGATGGCCAACAGGACAGTGTTGTTTCAAAGATTCATAGCTGCACACATGAAGACGAGGTTAATGTGTTTTAATGACCTTTGGAGCCAAAGATTTGACTAAGTAGAATCATTATCTGGCTGCTTTTGTAACGGTGCAAGCACTTCTGATCAATACTGCCATCAGAAAACATCTGTTTCACCCACTAACTGTGTGCAATATTAGGGAGATCGCACTGATACCACCTCAGAGCTTTAAAGTCTCCCTCTAACTTCCAATTATCCTCCTCGGGATTAGTATGGATTTAATGGGGAGAATCGATAAAAGATAATGGTTTTTAGGCAGCTGGTATAAAGAGCCAGAATGTGAAGTTAACTCTGGAAGAAGTCAGTCAAGTCTGGAATACATTATAAAAGCCGTGTCACCCACTCAACAGGATCAGCCCACTTGCTGAGGCTCCAGATGTTCTGTGCATTGATTAGTTCCCAACACATTCCGTTGTCACTCCCTAATGCGCCAGACTTCGTTTAAGAATCTGGGAGTTGAGTATGACCTCACATATCCGCAAAGACGAGTGCCTCCATAACAGGTTTCCACTCTTGAGACTAACCATTACAGCCCAGTCGTTACTTCGGCTTATATAAAACACATACAACAACACCTTTAAAAGTTGTGCCATTCTTAGTTTTAAAATAAACCCGCCCACTAACTAAAAGTTCTTAAAACTGTCTTTGCTACATCAATTGCAGCTCTTTACATACATTACACCAATTTTGAAAGTTTTACTCAAGTAAAGGCTCACAACATATACGCCGAATCATTATTAACTCAATATCATGTGTAAAACACCACAAGTTCTGCAACATTGTGCGCTAGCGATTCGCTAACAATCAATACATTGTGAAAATACATGTTTTACAGGCGGAGTTCTGGGTGACGTTCTCTAAACAAGAAAAAGGGGCGAAAACACGTTCATAAGAAATCACGAGTGCCTTACAAAGCTTTAAAATCCCCTTAAAGCTTTTCCTGTTGTGAAAAGCGTTTGGAAACCGTTCATGTGTTTGTGAAACTCAGGCCAAAACAGGTAAATATGAAAAGAAGTAAAACATGCAAACGCAGCTTACCTCTGGATATATCGTCCTGTGTCACCGTACAGCCGAGTTTGGTGTCTGTATTCCGCACAAAAAGTTGGAAAATGAAAGTCGTCCTCTGCGTACCAACGGTCCTTTAAAAATCAAAAATAAAAGTTCCCAAATTTACATCCTGATTCGAGGAAACGAGTCAAACTGGAGCGAAATAAACGTGCGTTGGAGCTGCGCAGCCGCTGCAGTCACAGCTGAAGTTTAGTTTAACAATTATTCCCACGACAAAACAAGTAGACTCGTCCTTCCCACGCCCAGGAACCCGGCTAACTACATGCCCGGCTCAGGTGTAATAATTCATGACACACACTCACACACACACGTATCCAGGTTCAAACGTCAGGACAGGAGTGTGTGCTCTCTGTATCCAGTCAGTGCAGTGACGGAGCGCGCACACATCCAGCCGGATCTTCAGCCAGGAGCTCCGCTGCTGCAAACGGCGCGATACGCAACCAAAGTGGGGAGAATCAGGATGAGGGTTTTTTCTTCCTCCTCCTCCTCCTCCTCCCATAACTAACCCCCAATGCCTGTAGGCTGCGTTAAGTAAGCAAGAGTGAGCTGCATGAACACATGAAGTCTGGCAAGGTTCCTTTCAAAATAAAAGCTGTGTCTTCCTGAATAGAGGATTAGAGAGACAAATGGGTACAAATAAAATAATACAAAACAAGAAAAGATCATAATGTTAGATGGCTGAAAAAACAGTCAAATTATGGATCTAAATATTAAAGTGTGCAGCACCAATGTGAAATATGTTTTTATTTTTATAATTAACCACTTTTTAACCAGGAAATAAAAAGGTAAAGCCTCTTGAGGGACTAAAACAAGAAGTCTAAAGTTAAAAGACAACAGCACATATCCCAGAAAAAACATTTCAACAAACCCACTGCGACTAAAGTTGTAGGATACATAACATACATTTTGCACACCTCAATGCAATTTGCACCCTTGCATGCCTGTGCTTCATCACGCTGTCAGACTAGTTTAATTAAACATATCCACATCCACAAGTATGAAGACTAATATTGCCCATCTAAAATTTTAATTGTAGGCCTGAGCAGTAAATATAATCTTGGCATACTTAACACATTGTTTTTAACGTGTTGTTGGTGGACACTTCCTGCAAAGAGAGCTAAAGACAGTGTTGGAAATTTAAGATCTGGAGAGAAAACACTTGAAATGTTTTCATCCTTAACAGTAAAATGTCCTTTTGTTTTTATTTTCGTACCGTGCATGACTTTCCTGTTGGTATGGGATACGTTAAAACTGCTAACTTGACTTTAATGCTCGTAAAATGTTACTGACTTAGTGTTTTCAAATCTCTAGTCATTGTGTTTGTCAAAACCACGCTCTGGGATTTTATTCTGAAAATCGCTGCCGGAAGACTTTCCGTGTATTCTTACCGGCTTGACAGCGGCAGATTAAACTCTGTCCCATGGGTTTAAATTGAAGGCCATTCAAGAACTACCCTTGACAGCAGACACAGCAGGGAAATGAAAATGCATTGCGATCACATTTTACATAAAGAATGTGATATATTTTAAAAAATGCAGCAAGCCAAAGAAATCACTGCTAAAACAAATAATCTGTTGCTTACTTCCCGACAGATGTTGCACGTGCTGCAGCCTAATCCATGCTTAGATTAAAACCACTTTTAAATAGATCACAGACGGTTTAATTAGCATAAATAATCATTCATACTGAGTCCCCTGAGAGACGTCAGCTGGATTCAGTTTCGTTTAATCTTTATATTTTCTGTCTCCTGTGCCGTCATTTTCTGGACATTTTAAATGGAAGCAATCTTCACAGAGGTCTGGGAGAGTGGTCGCGCTGTCAAGCCCAGTTAAGCGTGCAGTCGCCCCCGCTGCTAATTCGAGGGCCTGGCGGGGCACAATGGAGGCTTTGTTGTTGGAGAATTTGTCTGAGAAGTAATCCTTGACACTGGGCCATTCAGGGGCCTAACCTTTTGTTTCATAAGACTCCTGCATGTTACAGTAGGCATCGCTGCGTTAGGACAACTTCAAGGAGCGCGAGTTTCCTGCTATGGCAGGAATGATTTATGTCTGGAGAAAGCTCTGAGTATGGCTGTGTGCGTCTGCGTTTTGGGGCATTTGGGTGCACAAGGGTCAAAGGTCATGGGCAGGGAATGAAGCTGAAGCCTTGTTAGACACACTTTCCTTTTAAACACTGTGTTTAATTGTTTTACAGTTTGTTTTTGGTCTTTTTTTGTTAGTTAAATTCTGAGATTTATACTTTTGTTTGCTGAGTTTGTCTTTTATTCTTTCTTTTGTGTATTTGATGTTGATTTTGTGTATTTTAAAGGCCCATCTATGGATCGGCATGGATTATACATGCTGTGGTGTGCTGCAAAAGGTTACGGCATTGGTTTTACTTTTCTTATGTAATGTTATGCTAGGCTCTTAGCATTCTTTCCTCAATGTTGCTGCATGTTTGGAGCTGCTGGGTGTCTTTTTGTTTGCACTTTCCTTGTAGACTCCTTCGATAAAGAGCAACCCTCCATCTCTCTTTTCCTTGCACATGGATTTTAATGACCCAAAAAATACAATAACATCAGGTTTTATCCAATTATTTGGATCCAATTTGGCATATTGCACATTTTGTGTTTTTGAGAGGAAATTAAGAGTTTAGATTAGATTACTTCCGATAGTATTAGATTTGATTAGACCGGATTAAAGCGTGTCATTAATCTCCTGTGGGAAAACTCATTTTCCACTAAATCAACTCTGACAACAAACAATCCAGACATTGTGTTCAGTACACAGCAAAAACAAACAAATACAATCCATTTCAAACAGGACAAATGACTGAGCGAGCACCTAAGAGTCTTGAATCAAAAGTATTGCGTACTTGTGAAAAGCAATCTACTTATGCACTCTGTTGTGAATCAGATCATTTCAACATTAAAGGTGAAAGGGTGCACAAACAGGTGGATGGAGTTATGAATGCTGGCTGCACACGAATCTTTAAATGGTTCTGCACAGGAAACACATCTTAAAGAGCGCATACACAATCAGGGTGTGAGTGTCACCACGTGTCAGTCATGTTACACTGATAGACCCATTAAGTGCTGACAGGCTAACCGGCTAACTGACTTATCACTCGGGCTGACAGACTTCTTCCTTTTTGGCTGACAAACTGTCTTTCTGCTCATCCGACTGGTTAATTATCTGTCGGGTGTGTGTGTGTGTGTGTGTGTCTGTGGCTGCCTGCGTATTTGACTTGCTACTCATATGGATGTCTGGATGGTTTGCAGGGTTCACTGGTCGGCTAAATGAGCTGTAAAACACAGTGTTGGAATAAACAGAGGCATTGTGTGTGTTTGTGTTTGCACTGTCTCCTCAAACAGAGCACACGCAAATACTGTCGCACATGCTCACGTGCACACTCTTTGATGTGTTTCAGTGACTCTACAGCCTGTCAATACACATTATTTAGACCTGGGTCTGCACATAGGGACACACACACTACCAGACTAGACTTGTTCAGGCTCACCAACGAGTCAAAAGTCTGGATATGATAAAGCTTGTCAGGAGTGGGATTTGAACCCACGCCTCCATTTGGAGACCAGAGGTCCCTTGGATCCGGAAGGAGTCATACCTTGAGTCTGGCGCCTTAGACCGCTCGGCCACCCTGACACCTGAATGCAGACCTTTACTACATCCTAGGTCCTTACCAGATCTAGGAGCACTATTTTTGATTTCAGTAGAAGGTTTCACTGCAAGTTCTCTTACAAATGTTTGGTGGTATGTGTCAAAGTGAGACTGGACGAATAGTCAAAACAGTTGGGTTTTTGTCGTCTCACCAATCTAAGGGAGCAAAGGAACTTGTGGTAAAACAATGTCAGGAGTGGGATTCGAACCCACGCCTCCATGTGGAGACCAGAAGTCCCTTTGATCAGGAAGGAGTCATACCTTGAGTCTGGTGCCTTAGACCGCTCGGCCACCCTGACACTGAATGCTGGCCTTTACTACATCCTAGGTCCTTACCAGATCTAGGAGCACTATTTTTGATTTCAGTAGAAGGTTTCACTGCAAGTTCTCTTACAAATGTTTACACTAGTGGTATGTGTCAAAGTGACACTGGACGAATAGTCAAAACAGTTGGGTTTTTGTCGTCTCACCAATCTAAGGGAGCAAAGGAACCTGTGGTAAAAAAATGTCAGGAGTGGGATTTGAACCCACGCCTCCATTTGGAGACCAGAAGTCCCTTTGATCAGGAAGGAGTCATACCTTGAGTCTGGCGCCTTAGACCGCTCGGCCACCCTGACACTGAAAGCTGACTTTTACTACATCCCAGGTCCTTACCAGATCTCCCTCGCAAATATTTACTATGACAGTGTGATTCAAAGTGAGACTGGTTGGATAGTCAAATAATTGTGACTTTGTATTCTTACCAACCAAAGCAGCAGTGGAACTTGTGGTAAAAGCTTGTCAGGAGTGGGATTTGAACCCACGCCTCCATCTGGAGACCAGAAGTCCCTTAGCTCAGGAAGGAGTCACACCTTGAGTCTGGCGCCTTAGACCGCTCGGCCATCCTGACACATGAACACAGTCCTTTACTACTACTTACTATCATAGGTCCTCACCAGATCTATGAGCATACATTTTTATTTCAGTAAAAGATTTAACTGCAACTTCCCTCCCAAATATTTACTCTGATAGTGTGATTCAAAGTGAGACAGGTCCTTACCAGATCTCCCTCGCAAATATTTACTATGACAGTGTGATTCAAAGTGAGATTGGATGGAAAGTCAAAACAGTTGTGACTTTGTACTCTAACCAATAAAAGGTAACAATGGAACTTGTGGTAAAAATATGTCAGGAGTGGGATTTGAACCCACGCCTCCATTTGGAGACCAGAAGTCCCTTAGCTCAGGAAGGAGTCACACCTTGAGTCTGGCGCCTTAGACCGCTCGGCCATCCTGACACATGAACACAGTCCTTTACTACTACTTACTATCATAGGTCCTCACCAGATCTATGAGCATACATTTTTATTTCAGTAAAAGATTTAACTGCAACTTCCCTCCCAAATATTTACTCTGATAGTGTGATTCAAAGTGAGACTGGTTGGATAGTCAAATAATTGTGACTTTGTAAACGGTAAATGGACTGTACTTATATAGCACTTTTTTCTAGTCTTTGTGACCACTCAAAGCTGCTTTTGCCCAACTATCAATCAGATATCACATTCATACCCATTGTCTATGCCACCGGTGGCAATTTGGGGTTCAGTGTCTTACCCAAGGACACTGCGACATGTAGCCTGGGGGAGCTGGGGATCGAGCCTCCGACCATCCGATTGAAAGACCAACGACTCTACCACTGAGCCACAGCTGCCCCGGCTCTTTGGTATTCTTACCAAACCAAAGCAGCACCAAAACCTTGTCAGGAGTGGGATTTGAACCCACGCCTCCATTTGGAGACCAGAAGTCCCTTTGATCAGGAAGGAGTCACACCTTGAGTCTGGCGCCTTAGACCGCTCGGCCATCCTGACACATGAACACAGTCCTTTACTACATCCTAGGTCCTTAACAGTTTTAAAGCACCATTTTTGATTTGCAATAAAGGTTTCACTGCAAGTTCTCTCGCAGAGTGTGTCAAAGTGAGATTGGATGGAAAATCAAAACAGTTGTGACTTTGTACTCTTACAGCAAACTTGGTAAAGTGATTTTCAGGAGTCAGATTTGAACCCTGGCCTCCATTTGGAGACCAGCATTCCCTTTGATCAGGAAGGAGTCAACTCATGAATCGGGTGCTTTAGACCGCTCGGCCATCCTGACAAGCAAGTGTTGTCCCTCACTACATCCAGTCTGATCCTTACCAGAGGTAGGAGCACCAATTTGGATTTACAATTAAATAATTCAATTAAACAAAAAGCAATGGAACACCAACACTGTTAGCAAGGCTGTATATTCTCATGTGAGCTTCTATCAAGTATTTAAATATGTGAATCAGCAGAGATACATTGTTCATTTAAAGTAAATGTGACCTTGTATTCTTACCATACTTAGGAAGCAAAGGTGTCTTGTTGTGACTCGTCACACATTCAGCGTTAATCCCATCTGCCTTTTCTCAAAGACTGATGTTGACATATGACCTTTGACCCCTTGTGCCTGGTGACCTTCCCACATACCAGAGTGTCTGGTCAGCCATCCATGATTGACACATTCCCCTTTTCTGCTCGTCTTTCGATTTCATGTTTTGCAGCTGAACAAAATGAAACAGACAAGAACACAGAACAGATTTGTTTCTAAATCTACATAAACATCAGATCAATCCATATGTTTAAGCTGACGCACTCTTTGGTTTAAAATTCAGGAATAGCATCAAATTCATATCCGGTGAATTTATAGTAGCTGATTATGTGAACCTTATTTGGAATATGTTCTGCGAGAAAAATGTCAAAATAGAGTCTGTCTGACTTCAGCTGCTGCATCATAACAAATGGATTTTATGCGGCTGCCCATTATTCAGACCGGCAGACCTTTATTCGAAATTCTAGTAGAGACATCAAAGTTTCCAACAGCAACACCACAAACATTTTTTATGGGTACAAAACCATTTAGAATATTGAATTCTATGGACTACAGCTTTATCATGACTTGGTTATTTCATTCAATATGAGCAGTGCTACGGTATTAAAAAGCAACCCAATTTGAAAGATGGTTCATTTGTCTCTTTGACTTTGAAGCTATTTATGGTGAGACAAACATTTGAAAGAAAGATCAAAGCTATCAATCCATCCATCAATTCATATATCCACTAACACTAACTATGTTTTATTGTAACAGGAACATTTAAGCAGACGTATGCAGTTTTCTTTATGGAAACAGCTGTCACACAAAAGAAGGGACGAGTTTAGATTTTGTTGTTCTTTTACCAACCTACATCTGTGTGTAAAGGTTTGTCAGGAGTGGGATTTGAACCCACGCCTCCATTTGGAGACCAGAAGTCCCTTTGATCAGGAAGGAGTCACGCCTTGAGTCTGGCGCCTTAGACCGCTCGGCCATCCTGACAGCTGCTGTGGTTTGACAGTCTTAGTCTATCAATCATGGGGATTCTAGACTTTAGCAAAACTTTCAAAAGCCATCCTTTCAGAATGGTAACCATAGAATTCAGCAGTTTCCTCATGCTGATCACTTACTTGCAGGTTGATGCAAATTCTCCATCCAGAAGGAGGTTCTGTATGTTGCTGTGGCTCTGCAAGGTAGTGAACCCTAAATGGTTAGAGTGGTCGGAACACAAGAATAGCACTTTATAATTTTTTTAATTGTTTAGGAATCTCTCATTAATTCATCCATTCATCCATCCATCCATCCAACCATCCATTCATCCATCCATCCATCCAACCATCCATTAATCCATCCATCCATTAATCCATCCATCCATTAATCTATCCATCCATTAATCTATCCATCTATCCATCCATTAATCCATCCATCCATTAATCCATCCATTAATCCATCCATCCATTAATCTATCCATCCATTAATCCAACCATCCATTAATCCATCCATCCATTAATCTATCCATCCATTAATCCATCCATTAATCCATCCATCCATTAATCCATCCATCCATTAATCTATCCATCCAACCATCCATTAATCCATCCATCCATCCATCCATTAATCCATCCATTAATCCATCCATCCATTAATCCATCCATTAATCCATCCATCCATTAATCTATCCATCCAACCATCCATTAATCCATCCATCCATTAATCTATCCATCCATCCATCCATTAATCCATCCATCCATTAATCCATCCATTAATCCATCCATCCATTAATCTACCCATCCAACCATCCATTAATCTATCCATCCATCCATCCATTAATCCATCCATTAATCCATCCATCCATTAATCCATCCATTAATCTATCCATCCATTAATCCATCCATTAATCCATCCATCCATTAATCCATCCATCCATTAATCTATCCATCCAACCATCCATTAATCCATCCATCCATCCATCCATTAATCTATCCATCTATCCATCCATTAATCCATCCATCCATTAATCCATCCATTAATCCATCCATCCATTAATCCATCCATCCATTAATCTATCCATCCATTAATCCATCCATCCATTAATCCAACCATCCATTAATCCATCCATCCATTAATCTATCCATCCATTAATCCATCCATTAATCCATCCATCCATTAATCCATCCATCCATTAATCTATCCATCCAACCATCCATTAATCCATCCATCCATCCATCCATTAATCCATCCATTAATCCATCCATCCATTAATCCATCCATTAATCCATCCATCCATTAATCTATCCATCCAACCATCCATTAATCCATCCATCCATTAATCCATCCATTAATCCATCCATCCATTAATCCATCCATTAATCCATCCATCCATTAATCCATCCATCCAACCATCCATTAATCCATCCATGCATCCATTAATCCATCCAACCATCCACTAATCCATCCATTAATCCATCCATCCATCCATCCATCCATTAATCCATCCAACCATCCATTAATCCATCCATTAATCCATCCAACCATCCATCCATCCATTAATCCATCCATCCATTAATCCATCCATCCAACCATCCATTAATCCATCCATGCATCCATTAATCCATCCAACCATCCATTAATCCATCCATTAATCCATCCAACCATCCATTAATCCATCCATTAATCCATCCAACCATCCATCCATCCATGTTTTACTGTAACTTTAAGAAAAAAAACAGCACATTTAAATATATATCTGCGATGTCCACACAAAACCTGTGATGAAAGGCTTGTCAGGAGAGGGATTTGAACCCACATGTCCTTTGGGAAACCAGAAGTCCCATTGTTAAGAAAGGAATCAACTCATAAGTCTGGCACCTTAGACCGCTCGACCATCCTAACATTGACCTGTCAAAGGTAATCATATGTCTGAAATTGATCAAAACTTACCAAAGTCACCATTTTGGATTGGTAACCAGCATCTATCCATCGATATGGATGTAAACTCTCCAACTCTGTGTTCCTTTATGTTACATCAAGGAAAAAAACAGGGAATTGATTTGAATTTTAGAGGTTAAAAATACTTGAATAAGTCATTCATTGTTTTGTGGAGGTGTCACATTTAAATTTTGACTGCCTCTTTACTCAGAATGTAAAATCCAGCTCTGTCAGGAGTGGGATTTGAACCCACGCCTCCATTTGGAGACCAGAAGTCCCTTTGAGCAGGAAGGAGTCAAGTCTTGAGTCTGGCGCCTTAGACCGCTCGGCCATCCTGACAGCTGGTCCAATGAGGCAGCAATCTTCAGCCTGAAGCTAGCACCTCCATTATGGTTCAATGACACCATTCAACTATCCCTTAATCAATCCCTCCGTGCATCCACCCATCCATCTACGGGAATGTTGGTTATTTCTGAGCTGAAAGAGGTATTTAAACAGCTCATTATTACAGTGCCCATAGGTGTGTGTGTGTGTGTGAGAGACGTGTCAGATGTGAATGATTTATGAGTATGTAAATGAGATAGCCGGACTGTTGAAGGACAGCGAAGAGCAAAACTGTACACACACACACACACACACACACACACACACACATAAAATTCTGTCAAAGCCGCCAATCTAAAACTCAGCTTATTCTCCATTTCATATTTACAATAAACATTAGCTGTTTCTCAGGCAATAAGAATTATCATAATCTAAATGATGTGTTTACATTACAGTCGGCGACAGCGGACAGAAGCTGCATGTAAATAAGGCTATTTGTGGAAAACGCTGAAAGGACTGCAGGATGATCACAACCCGAGCTACATTCAAGATCTCAAACGAGGCTTTATGAAGGGTTTATAAATACTGTGAAACTATTGTGTGTACATTTGACTGTAATACAAATATATTTGAAGCTAAAAGTTGCTGGAATAGCCTATTTTGTTGCTACATGATTAAAAATTTGAACCCACAAAGACGGTCCTCAGGGTCAAATAAATACACTCTTTCTGCAGCGACTGTCCATGGTCACTGTGTCAAAGATGTGCTCATGCTAAATAAAACATCCAAAGCTATGAGGCATCCTTTAGAGACATGCTGCGTAAACACCCACAAGGTCCTGAGTTTGTGGAGCCAGGGACGTGTTTACAATGCCACTATCTTATAACTAAAGATGCCAAAATGAAACAGACAAATAGAGAAAACTAGAAAATGTTTTTAAGCCTTGGCAAATATTTCAGGAGGGTTACTCAAAGTTAATTTGCGGAAGGAAGAAAAGAGAAATTCATACGCTTCTCTATCAGGCAGCGTGCCCACATCGTCTGCACACAGCCGCCGGAAAAGGGACACAACTCAGTACATACATTTCAATTTTTACCTTGGAGAGAATAATGCAAATTGTGTTGCTCTTGTACAAACTTTCATACTGAAACAGACATTAAGCTTTGGCTACAGATCAAACCATTTGATTGGCATCTTCCATGGTCCAGAGGAAATGAAGCTTTAGATGGATTTTTGTGATGTAAAAACGATGCATAAAAGATAATAACTTGTGCGATTATAAAACGCCTCAAGAATCTTTAAGCTAAATGCTGATGCAAGCATGCTAAAATGTTAGCAAACATGTTAGGTTGGAGTCTTTGCATGCTAACCATTGCTAAAGTTGAGACTAATATTTATAGCTAATATTTATGCTAATTTCAAGCTTCATGTTTCACTCTGTGATACCTGTTGAGTAGCTTAGCATAATTTACACTAAAAACAAACTCACACTGGTGCTCTGTGCAGGCCCTCAAACAGCCTCTGCCTGATACGACTCAATCAGCTCTGTCCCTTTAAGAAACCCCGCCCCTACAAGCCCACTTTCTTCTGATTGGCCAGCTCTCTGAAGCCTGCTGAGGCTGCACTTTGTACCTGGCGTTGACAGCAGCCTGCAGACTGAGCTGAGAAGCCTGGGGATTACTCCAACATACTTTTAACGACAGATCTGAAACTTCACCCACGTTTAGTCTGAACATCCAACTCTGTAACATTATATATAAGTTATTGTTGTTATATATATGTCTTTAAAGTCGAGGTGAAATGAAAAATGTCATTTTAATCCTTTTAGATCACATCCCCGGTAATATTGTGAATCTATTTGACAATATAGGCCAAAAAAAAAAAAGAAAATCCATTTCTTCGTTTTCTTATATCAAAATCCGATCATTTTTTCTTCCAGTAAAACTAAATTTCACACGTGCTTACGTAAGTTAGCACCAAACAATTTCAACCAATCAATCTGCAACATTTAGCCGCAGAGCACCAAGAACGCTCGGTCAGTTAGCTAGCTACTGCGCTGTGGAGAACGTCTGTCTACGCCCACTTCTCAACGATCAAATCAAATCCCTCTAATGATATGTCCCGCCTGCACGTCCTGTTTCACTCGGAAATACGTCACGATACGGAAGCTAGATACTCTCGAAATGCCGTTTCAGCTCGACTTTAAGAAACTACTAGCGCTACTAGCATAGCCGCAAAGGCCCCAGTTTGTAGTGCCAGAGAAGTCCACAATAGCTGCAGTAGACTGAGGCTAAAATCTCGTATTCATCATTCTTTTTGTAGTTAGCAGTCAACTTAATAGTGCGTTACTTTCATCACACTCCACAGAGAAACATGCCCTGATACTCTCACAGCAAGAGAAAGCTCCCGTCTGTCGCCTCGACTCTCCACAGCGTAGGTGTCGTTTGTTATTGACATATTTTTCTGTTTCTGCCGAGAGACGACTGCACGGGTCGAAAATAATGATAATAATGATTGAGAGTCATAAATGCTGCCTGCCAACCACGGCTCGCTGTAATTCCAGGGCAGCAGCATTGACCCCTTTATTAAATCACTATTTCATGCTTGTGCAGTCGTCTCTCAGAGGAAACATAGAGATACAGTGCGTTATAAAAGGAGAATCACAAAAGGGCTTTAAGGGGGCTGTGTACCATGAAGAACTCGGCCCTGGCTGGAAATAAAAGACAGTCTTTCATTTCAGTTTTGAAGGACTTAGTTTCTCAGTAAAGACTGAAAACTGAGTCTTCAGAATGCAAAGATTTGGAGGTTGGGCGTTTGGACAAAAGGCATCGTCGTAGAGAAAATACATTTTTCCACATTTACCTTCTAAAGCATTGACAAGGTGTAATGTTTTCCATTCAAACACAGACTTATAGTTGCATTTTAGGTGTGTTAACATCTTTGTAAAGATGAATTCTGGTAGTTTTTAACCTCTTTTCAAAGCCACCAGACTCCATTGACAAAACCTCCCAGTAATTTTGCCTTGCAGAACCACGGGCATCGCTCGTCTACCTCTTCTTTGATCAGTTTGTCAGCTCTAATGTGACTTTGGTGTTTAAATGTTTACTTTGAATCCAACGTAATATTTGTATAACATTAAAAAAACAAGCAGAAGTAGAGCAGCAACTCCTGTGTTCTGAGAGGTAAAATTACTGTTTTTTTTAATGGAGTCTGGTGGCTCTGAAGCGAGAGACAAAACGGCTGTTTCTGGTTAACAAAAGCATCTTACTCTTAAACAAAAAGGTCTTTATCTTTGGTTATCTTTGCTGTAATGTTGTCAGACACTTAATATAACAATCTGAGCCTGTCACCGGCAAAAACAAGAACTTATAGTGGACATACCTTGATCAGGCACCGTTTTTTCCCAAGGATAATGTTGCAGCAATCAAACCTTTTGTACCTACTTGTCATTTAAACACCGTACCATCCCAAAATACTCTCATTGGGCGCCATGATTATCTCTAAGAATACTCCTCCACCTGAAGAGCAGCTCCTGCCTGGTGTCCTCACACTGGTCGATGGCCTTGATTTGAAGGAAGAACGTGCAGAGCAGCCGCAAACCTTAGCAGGCGTCTGCGTCCTCTCTGATAGCTGCATGTAGGAGCCGTGGCTCCTCTTTCCAGCGTCCACTCAGCCGGAAAACCGTAGCAGCAGCTGGAGTCTATTGCTGCATGTGATTGAGCTCTTGAAACGTCCTTTAGCACAGTTTTTACTACTTAAATGTAGCAGCTAAGTCTAAAACTTAAAGCTATATTGTTTGTGCATTTTGTCAACAACACATTCAAACTGGGCCCCTCCTCCTGGGCTCTTCGTCACCAGAGGCTCACTGTCACTCTCTTGTGCGAGAACACGCCCAAGCTAACACCGACAGCATGATGGTTACCTTTGCGATAGCATGCTAACCACCAGTTACCGTTGCGCTACCATGGTGACTGCCAGTTAGCTTGCACTACCCGGTTTGAGGCACCTACCTGTCCCACAGAAAGGAAGCCAACTCTGCGTCGCTCTTTCGCCATGTTTGCCGATCTGAATGGGGCCCAGCTGCTAATTTGAACCACTCCCACACTCACCTGTACGCTGTGATTGGCTCACGACAGCGGCGCCCCTCCTGAAAACGTCCCATGCAACACACATGTATAGAGGCCCATCAGAGATGATTTATATTATATTTGTAAAAGTCTACATTTAATTTTTCTAGGAAAATTCTACTTATTATACCTTTAAAGCCAGTGAGCGGCTGCATGGACGGGCAAATAATTGACGTGCACACCGTGGAAGCATTTAGATGTGTCTTGCAAAAATTGGGCCGTTCAAATAAATACTAACATTCCTCTTTAAGGCGAGTAAAGTCTGGTTCCCCTGCACACAAGGAGTGAAAAACAAGTATAAAGCTCCATCCTGACACTGCCTGCCTGATTCTAAAGGCCACATATTGCCCCCATACATCATCAGACCAGTACAGAGGCCATCAATCTCACCCTGCTCCGTGTCAGACACAGAGGGAGAAAATGAAAAAAGGTATAAGGTAACACAATAAAGGCAGTGGGATGCAAATTGAAAAGCATGTGGCAGCGGCACAATATAACAAACCGCAGCGTGTTTACTGTAAGCCCAGTACACCCACTCCCCACGCTCCATTTCTTCCTGTGCTAAAACCCTTTTCTTCTCATGTCAGCGTAATGGAGCCTGTGACGAGACACAACAACAGTGTGTTGTGTTTCGTAGAAGAATGGTGGCGGCAATGATCCAACATGCCAGATAGGAGAAGACCTCCTCTCCAACGATGGGGGATGAATCTTATTTTTAATAAGTGTTTGAATAACCGTCTGAGGTCTTGACACAAAGGTTAGCTAAAGCCTCACAAACTATACACACGCTGACACACCGATTTATCTTCCCGTCTGTGAGTGGGATGCAGGATTGGAAAGTGAGTATTGATCGGAGGGAATCATACAGAAGCTGGTTCATCTTCTCTGCAATTATGGACGAAACAAATTGAGCAATTCCTCAAGTCCATTAAGGGACGGATAGAATATCTCGCGTACATCAATACGAGACTTGTTAACAAGTCGGCCAATGAGCTGGGATGGATCGCTGGTCCCACTATTCTTTATATTCGTGGTACATTATAATATGAGATGGTCTGGTATTGATGGGAGTGTAGGGTTTCAGTTTTGGTTGAGGGGGTGAGCATGCTAGGTTTTCAAAGCTTTTCAGGTGAAACATTCCTAATCTTGTGGCCGCTCTGAAATGTGTCACTCCCTGTAGAGACGCCCATTTTAATGCCCGACTTTACAGCAGAAACAAACATGTTTACAGCCTGTTTGAAAAACATGCCAGTAATGTCAGTCATATAAAATCAAATAAGGTCACTGATGGCTTTTAGAAAGTGTAAATTACGGTTCTACTTGGAATAAAAAGCTGAGGCTGAGCTAACACACTCTGATGTTCATTTGCCACTTCCTGTTTTATTTTGAAACTTACCTGTGCCTGTCTTTCAGATTTCCTGCCCTCAGAGACCTGTCGTCCCCTGATTGTCTCTGTGTACCCTCTCGTAGCATGTTCGTTGCGTGTTTCTTCGTGTGTGCTCCCAATAAATATCACAGTTACCTTGAATCACTGATGCATCTAACCAAGCTAGCACAAGCGTTAGCTCATAACTTATTGTCCAAGTAGGGTCATACCTGGCTCCAAAAGTAAAAGTTGGCAACAAAAGACCACAAGCCAATACTGACGGTGACAACCCACAATCCAAACATCCAGACAAAAGCCAGGTTCCTTACACAGGAGGTCCGTTAAACAGAGGTATTCACACTGACAGCAAAAAGCAAAGTCCAAAAACACAAACAGGTCAGATCGAAAGCTCACAAGAACACGAGGACATGCTCGACTGAAGACAAACGGGCAATTCAGGGGCTGCATCCTTCGAAGGACGTATTTAAGAACCGACCGCGTCACAGCCGTGCGTCAAAGGCTGTCCCATTTTGAAGGCTCCGTCAGATGCGGTCTACAAACTTTCCTTATCCATTGGGTGCATCCTTCATGGCCAAATGTATCCCAAGGTTCATTGCGCACCAATTCAAACGAGATGACGAGTTTTTGGTTTCAATTCCATCGAATAGCGAGAGAAACAAATGTTCAAACATACAAAAAGGGGCCTTGGAACTTTAAATCATCTTTAAATAAGCCAGCCTTAAGTTAGCCAGGTACTGACCTGTTGCTAGGCGACGGAAGCTGCGCTTAGTAACGCAAGCAGGAAATCCACCGTAGACCAGACCGTCTCATTTTAGTTCCGTAGCCTGCGTCCTTCTAATGATGCTGCCCCTGAATTGAGACGCAGCTTGTTTGCTCTAGGGGAGACAATTTGAGGTGAAACACATTTAGGGCGGGGCAGGAAGTGGAGGCACAAGGTGAGTATCAAAATAAAACAGGAAACACATGACATGAAACACAAGGGTAACAAAAGGGAGCTTAACTAGCCTGGGGACGTGACACAGGCATATAAGTTGATGCACTAAAATGTTGAACTGCTCCTTTAAAGATACTTTACATCATATTAATGAGACATCAAAAACCTTTATAAACGTGACGTTGTAATCAGGGCGATGAACCCCTCACTCGGGCCGTGTTAGTGCCCCGCTCTACACGTCGACCCGGGCGTGGAGGAGGAACCACAAAAGCTCGGCCATGCGGGGAGAGAGTTTGAAGGTATCTTGAAAAATATGGCGTAGGCGACTGCAGAGAGCCGTGAAACAAAGAGCAGGTAGATTGATGATTGATTAGCCGTGCCTGTCTGGCTGACTGAGACTCATTGGCAGCCGTCACTTTGATGAATTACACTGCTGAGAAAAACACACTGCACTCTGATTACTGCCAGCACTAGAGTGTGTGTGTGTGTGTGTGTGAGTGTGTGTGCTGGGGTTGATGGCCTGTATATCGCCTCTGTTTGTATGAAGAGTGCATGTTTGTGCGTGCATGATGTTCGTCCCTACATGACTGTGAATTGCTCTGCAGGGATTGTTCTTAGCGGATGTTGCGGGTGTTGTTTCCATGCTAATCCGCCTCACGTGCGTCCACGTTCACACACCCCGAACACCTTGTTTAGTATTCAGCCGGAGGAAGCTGCACATCCCCACAAGTCTGGCCCAAGGTCCTCAACCCATCGAATACAGAAGGCGATTTGTTCATATTTAACAAGCTGGATGACAGGTATGTACGCATTCATCGCCCCGCAGCTCCACCTGTCACGGGACGCTCTGAATAATTTATGCAGATAAAGACCACGCCGTGTCTTTTGATCCGTCAAATGGCAGGATCTGAATGAAGCATTAGAATTACAGGCGATTTGTTCAATAAAACATTTCGGGAGCCGACAAAAGGTGGGACCGACACCAGTGTTGGAGGGCTGACGCTAATGTGGGTGGATTGAAGCTGCTGACTGCTGGTATTTGGAGCTCAAAGTATTTTTAAACCGGCACATTTTTTATGCAAGAAAAGGGCAGGAAGTGAAAAAGTTGAATCTGGCTGCTGTTGCTTAAAACTTTCATCCTCCGAAGCCGATTCTCTCTTCCTCATCCTTGACATCGATGTTCGCTGTGAGGATGATAACTTCTTTATTTGGTTGTGAAAGTTCTTCTTCTTCTCACGGAATATGCGCTCCTTCCTGCGCCTAATTAAGCAAAGTATTGAACTATGTCTTTGATCTTCCTGTAGTCGATGATCAGGGTACATCTGACTCTTCATTTACTCTTCAAATTACTCGCAATTGCTGCTTTGACTTCTAAGAGACGTCCTAAATAAAGGAATCGAAGTTGCAGCGTCTGCAGAAAGTGCAGGAGGGCGGGGACTTTGTCTCGACAACTACTGGATGAAAATCTTGCCCTAAATCCTCCCCTGCTTTATCGTTTATTTGACAGTAAATGGGATCATGCATCCATCCGTCCATTATCTATATCCTGTTCGCGGGCTGTCACTGGGCAAGAGGGGGTTACACCTTTCTCTAAGACTTCTATAAAATTGGATTTCTTTCGTAGCCATTAGCGTCTCCCTCTGCGCAGGTTGGGGTGCTGGTTTAGCTCAGACGGTAGAGCAGGTGGCCCATGTACAGAAGCTATAGTCCTTGACGCAGTGGTCACAGGTTTGACTCCCAGCTGGTCGTTTGGTGCATGTTACTCTCTACTCCCCACACTTCCTGTGTCTCTTCAGCTGTCCTATAAACAAAGGAAAAAAGAAAGGTGCAGGTTTAAGGCACTTCCCGAGTAACTTCGCTTTTGAAACCACGGTGTCTCATCCACTTCTTACAGACTTACAGTCTGTACTCTAAACATTTCGATTTGACCCATTACAAAGCTCTACCTCTGTATGTTTGTCGCCTCACAGCGAGCAGCTTCCTGGTTCAGACCACAGACTGTATAAAAAGATGGCCGACATGACGGCTCCCTAAAAGTGAAGCCAAACCCTCTCTAACGCCCCCTGCTGACTGGCTGCAGTAGAGGTCATAAAGCCCGCCTCCTCCATGTTAACAGATGGGACATGAGTCAAACTATAAAATCAAAATACACGTCAAAAATGTTTCCCGTCATTATAGTTAGTTATTATCATGCTGATTTAGGTCCAAGTGTTCATTATTCAAGTTTATTTTTAATTAGTTATTTGATGCTGTCTAAATGATGATTGACAGCTCTGTTAACGAATTCGGCTCCTGCAGCCGATCTGTTCCGGATTAGCAGACCAGAGGACGAACGGCGAGAGGAGACGTTACAAAAACAATCACTAGAGTCAGTGAAGTTTCCATACCTGTGAACTTTAACCTCAGACCAACACAGAGAAGCTGTTTTGTCGGTAACTTAAGTGTGTGTTTTGGTTAGCTGAAGTGGCTACGGCCGCTTCATCCACCGATCTCTACTGCGCAGACTCTGGCTCCAAATGACGTCACCATCGCAAGATGGCAGCGCCTATCACAGGGGCTATTTTGGCATCAATTTCGTACAATGGGAGTAGATGGAGACGCGTCGTCCATCTATACATACAGTCATCGGTTCAGATGTAGTTCCTTTCCGTGTGGAGTTTGCATGTTCTCCCCGTGCATGCGTGAGTTCCCTCCGGGTACTCCGGCTTCCTCCCACAGTCTAAAAACATGCTCGTTAGGTTCATTGGTGACTGTAAATTGCCCGTAGGTGTGAGCGTGAAGGATTGTCTGTCTCTGTGTGTCAGCCCTGTGATTGACTGGTGACCTGTCCAGGTGTAACCCCGCCTCTCGCCCAATGACAGCTACTATAGGTTATGCTGCAAAGGTCTGTGGTGGACAGTACAGTTGTATTTTATTTAGTTATTGCTTTAGAATCAAGTTAGGCTGCAGCATCACCATTCAAGGACTTAATGTTGTTTCCATTTGAACGTTTGGCTTGTACAGCTCTGTGGCATTAAGTGTAAATAATGTCCTTGTTGCAGGAAACCAAACCTCTCTAACTGTGCTTCCAACGCCGTCCGTCCTTGATGCAGCCTGACCTGAACACTTTGTGCTGGTGCAAGCGTCCTCTCTGGCCTCCCGCCCGAGGTCGTCACAAGTTTTTGCTGAAAAACAAGAAGCTTCCCGCAGAAATAAATAACTTTACGTGTGATATTACAGCATACGTGGATGCTGCTTTCATCTGTGACCTCTCCTTTGAGCTGCGCAAGATAAACACATTGAAGCAATAAATCAAAAGGAAGGTGTTCAAAGGGGGCACTTCAAGCTGAAAATAAAGCGAATCGCTGTTATTTTCCTTGTTTGTGCACAACAAAGGCGATATTAAAATGAACTCCAACACTGCTTCTGGGGCCTCTGGGGCTGGAGCTGCACAAAACGGTTACAGCATACAAACAGGAAGAATAAGATGAGAGTTTAGGAGTCATGCAAGTTATATTGTGTGTTTGTGTTAAAGCGATACATGGCATTGTAGAGGTTTTATGACTATGTATAAAGGTAAATTATGTGCTATAATTTCCATTACACTAAGCTTAATGATCTAGTACTAGTATGCAGCATTTTACTTGTTATAAGCAGGTGCATGTGCATGTAAGTAAAGTGTCTTAATCGTGTGCTCTGCTGCGTTTCCTCCTCATTAACTTAAGACAAGGACGCCCTCTAGTGGTCAAAGTGTTTTACACCTCTCAACAGGCCGTATTTAACAGCACTCAAGTGATGGGTAAAATTAAAGGCACACACAAGTATACTGACTCATTTTTAAGAGTCACTATAGAGTTATTCTTACCCTTGTTAAGTTCCCTGAAGATGTTAGGGGTTAAAGGGAGGAACAACAAAGTAAAACGCTGGAGAAAGAAGGGAGGAACAAAGCATACGAACATTTAAACACAACAAGCTTCTTATCAAAACCCAACAAACAAAAGAGAAGTTGATCTATAGCTATATTTAAAATCACTTTCAACCTAAAGTACAAACATCAAAAGAGACATCAGACACACACGGCCGAATGTCCCACTGGCACTGGCTGCTTTCTCTCTGACACAGGTGAGCTTAATCACCTGCTGCAATGAGTGGAAGAGCAGCTCAGGAGAGAGACACAGGAAAACACAACAGAAGCTACCCACCACTACAACACGTAACCCTGAGTACAACTTAACTTCAACCACAGATATGTTGGTACACTTGACGTGAAGGATAGAGGATGTTGCATGCTGCACAAGCACTGCTCTGTATATGTTTATTATCCTGTTCCAGATTGACTTCTTTTGCAAGTCAATGTGTTTTGCTTGGAATCTGCACCTGTTAGCTGATCCATAGTTTGAGATCAAAGGCGTCCTAGTTCCAGATAAGACTCACGTTACACTCAGTGTTTTGGAATCAGGGGCTGGTTTCACAAAGACAGACTTTGACTGTGGCTTAGATATAACAAATAGTCAGACTTCAGATAGACGTCTAAATTAATCTGTTTCACACAAAAATAAATGGCCGACCTAGTAACCCCAGCTAACCGCTAAAAAGTCAGTTCACCCCAGCAGAAAGTGTTCGTCTGTTGGAGGAATTCAACAGTTTTAAGGGCATTTTAGTTTGAAAATTCAGCAAAGAGTGAAACAACAAAAAAAAAAACCTGATATGGAAAAAACGACTGAAAATCTGGTTCTACTGGTCAGCAGGTGTCACGGATTGTTACCATGGTAACATGGGTCTTGGAGCCGAGTTAGCCTGGGGGTAAGGTGTTTTTTTTTACTTGCATTAGACTAATCTTTGAGCAAAATTAAGACTGGCCTAACACTATAGACCGGTCTAAAACATCTTTGTAAAACCCGCCCCAGATGTTGAACAACTTCATATATACACTGGAAATTCTAACAAGTTAAGTTTACTTAGAAAAAATGAGGAAGGTTACCTTGGGAAAAGTAAGTGTAAGAACTTAATTGTGCCTAATCATGTGAAATGATTGACGTGTTATTTGAGTAAGCTGTACTTTATAAAGATGTGAGCTCTTAATGTCTCCAAGCACGCTGTAAAACCTGATCAGTTCAACTCAAACCATTGCAGCTGCAGCCCTTACAAGAATCAACGTTTCTGTAGGCTGCCAGCTTTCGCTAGCTACCACACCGCTAACATTTTTGAGTTACTGCTAATTCATTGGGACTAGTTCGGTTACTTCTTTTATTAAGATAGACTGTTAGGTTTTAAAGCCAGATCAATAATCGCAACGAGACTGGATGCAGCCAACAGAATCCCCTGACATGTGATCGTGGACGTTCTAAAACTGGGCCGTTCAGATCAAAGCAACGCAACATGCACATGCGCAGCTGACAGTCTCCATGGCAACAACACAATGACATACCCCACTACTTCTGCGTTAACACTATAACGTTAGTATTAGGCTTAGGTTAGATGAATTAACTAGCTGGATTTCTGTTATCGTTATAAAAAGAAGTGGATGACACTGACAGTGACATGCTCACAATGTTAGCTGTAACACTGATTAATAAACGGTGAAGACAGAGAGTTTGGAAAGAGAAGATCTGAGCCGTCTTTGGTTACTGCAGCGCCAACTTATGCTGTTTCCTGATTGGCTGAAGTGAAACAGCAACATCATTCAGTTCTAAAACCGCATTTAGAGATCTGACAGGTCAAATCTTTTGCAACTCCACTTAACAGCTTCAGACGCTCTGCAACTAACCAGCTCACACCGCTGCAATTTTCTCTGCAACATTCTAAAACTGTTTTGTTGGGTTGCGAATCATTGATCTGAATCATTGACCTGAACTGGCCTTTACAGTGTATGATGTCCGAACACCTCGGCTCAAACTGAAACTACAGGGTGGAAAGATGCAGCAGAAGAAAGCAGCTGAAGGTGGGGTTGTTGGACTAAGCTTAAAATGAAGTAAAAGTTGACTGAAGTTTGGTGCAGCAAGTGTCTTAAAGGGAAAACAATTGTGGTTTGATGCCAACAAGTTGTGACAACCCTAATTAGTTTTGATAGAATGATATCAGACGTGTGACTCTCCGTGCGTTTAACTGTGTAATTATGTTATGCAGCGATGAGATGACAGCGGAGGCAGAAGATGACCTTCAGTTGTGCATCGTCTGACAAATAACTAACACAAACATAAATCATAATGTCACCGACACTCACTGAATGTATACCATTAAAAGGTGGAAGCCTCGTTCTTATTAATGAGTGTTCTTCGGCTTCTCTTCATTCCTGATGTTTGTGGCAGCTTCGACAGGGTCTTTGTGAAACCGAGCAGCATCGTAGCCGTCAGACGCTTTGTTTTCCTCGCCTCTCTCATCAGAGCTGCCTGCGTCTCATCTGTTTGAGATAATGATTAAAAATGGAACTAATTTCCTTTAATCTGCGGGAATCACGCCGCGCTCAGACTGGCGTCCTTTCATCAACGGCTGGCTGCTGTCGAATAACGAGCTTCGCCGAGCAGAACAATCCAATAAAAAAAAGTTCTGCATGTTAAATAAACGTTTCCCGCCTCCTGCTATCTCTGCTGCCTCGCTCATAACCTTCACGTGTCACACAGTAATGATGTCACCCCTCGGCTGGCAGAGGATAGGATGAAGCTTCAGCGGGTGATGACTGAACTTTTCTGAGTTCATTAAAGTTCCACTCTTAAGTTTGATCGATGCTTTGAAGCTGCAGGAGCAGGACGCCGACTGTCTGGGAGCACAGTCCCCAAAAGGTGGCAGTACAGGCCTGTCAGTGTGTGTGAGCGTTGGTGGACGCATGATCTTAAGACCTGCAGAGTGAGGGAGAAACATGCTGTCGCCTCACAGCTAGAAGGTGCATGGTTCGATTCCCGGTTCAGACGCCTTTCTGTGTGCATGTTCTCCCCGTGCATGCGTGGGTCCAAAGACATGCTCCTTAGGGTCACTGGTGACTCTAAAATCGCCTGTGAGTGTGAGCGTGAAAGGTTGTCTGTCTCTGTGTGTCAGCCCTGTGATTGACAGGTGATCAGTCCAGGTGTAACCCCGCCTCTCGCCCAATGACAGCTGGGATAGGCTCCAGCTGCCCTGTGACCCTGAACAGGATAAGCGTAATAGATAATGGATGAATGGATATTTTAGGATGTTAATTGTTTTGATGAAGAGTAACTTTAAACTTGAACTTACACACAATATTTAGTCTATTATTTATGAACTGGAAAGATGGCTGGTTAAATCGCACGTCCCACATACAGAGGCCCTTTGCCGCATGTCGTCCCCACTCTCTCTCTTCCCCTGTTTCCGACACTTCCCACTGTCCTCTCTAAATAAAGGCATTAAAGGCCAAACAAATTCATTTTAAAAAAAGAAAGTAGGGATATTTGGCTATATATAGGATATAAGGACGTTTTTGCATGTTTGGGAAACGAGGCCGTTTGGCAAAGTCAGAACAGTTTAGGAGAACGAGGACGTTTGGAACATTCAGTCCATCGAGGAAAGTGATTTACGTCTCCGAACATAGAAATATTTTAGAATAATTTGATCTTACTCACAATAAGGATGTCTCTGGAGAGACAAAGAAATGTGCCGGTTGTAACTATTTTTTTGGCTTTATTTCAGAGAGAGGAGAGTGGATGGTGGCAGACGGGGGAAGAGAGAGTGTCGGATGACACGCAGCAAAGGGCCGTGGGTTGGGGTCGAACCCGGGGTCGCTGCATCAAAAGCTATAGCCTCTGTATGTGGTTGCTGATTCTGGTTGCTGAGCAGTTGTAAATATATATATATCAATTTCTATATATTTATAAGCAAAAATATTGTTTGAATTGTCTTTCTACTTCAAAATAAAATGTTTCGTTGGTTCCCAGCGTGTCACCATGTTCATAAATGATTATTGTAGCATATTTATAAACTGTTTTTGTGTAGTGAGGGTAAGTTGAAAGGTGGGGACATTTTAAGCACAACTGACAAAAAAGACATTATTAGCAAGTGTAAGAAATTACCTGAAATTGAGGGTTAAGTGGGTTGTATTAAGTCTTATACGTTTAGGTTTATACCTACCTCAAGGTTGGTGTTGGAAGTTTAAAATCAAGGCATCACGATTAAAAGGGTCCTCACAAGGCTGCAAGTACCAGCGCGTGTGTGTGTGTGTGTGTGTGTGTGTGTGTGTGTGTGTTCCAGAGAGGGGAATGGTCCCCACTTCCTGCTCGAGGGCGGCATGTCGGTCAAACACTTCTCTCAGGAGGAGGGAGCGTTCTCACGCTGCGGAGGATAACACCACAGGACGCAGGACACATAAACCACATCGTTGAACTAATTAATGAACATCACAGTTAAAACACACACATGCAGCAATGTGAGCGGCGTTGATGGGACAGTTTCAAAGCAACAACGAGCTCTGTCGTCACTCGCGCTCTCTCCTGACGTCTTTCAACACACTTTGTTTGTTATTTATTTACTCACAGAAAATATTTTAATCTCAATTTCTCCTCCGTCATCTCTCTCCCTTTGTGTCACTGCGGTTCTTCCTGTGACGATGGGTCACTTCCTCCTCTGACACGAAGGTCAAAGGTGGAAGTTGAACAGCTGTCTGGTTTTCCTACTGTACTGTATGTGCGTGTGTGTACACGCACAATCAGAGGAAGAGAGGGTGAGTGGGAGTTTGTGTCAGACTCTGGGGGATTTTAATGGCTGTGGGGGTACAACACTTGTGTGTGTGTGTGTGTGTGTGTTTAGGGGTCAGAGGTCAACTTCTTCCCCTGACAGTTTCCTGGGAAACACTATTTGATGGGAATCTCCTCACACTGTCCTTAAGCTGTGATGTGGACGTGAACACACACGAAGGCTGATGGCTCTTGATCTACTCCCACACACCCTCGCTTCCACAAACACACACACACACACACACACACACACACACACACACACACACACACCCAGGCTGGGGCCTCTCAGCTGGGAGACGGAGGCAGAGTCCCAGGCTCCACAGCCAAAATATCCCAGTAGTGCTGAAGGACCCAGAGACCCTTGGTTTAGGGGCCCCCCTCTCAGGGGGTCACAACTTCCCAGATAGCAAAATTTGGTTCCCAAAAATGTCCTGGGAACTTTTTTGGGGGGAGTTCTGGGAACATTTATTAAAAGTCCCTGATAACGTTACTTAGATAGAGCTTGTTTTATGAGCAGTTTATTTTATAATACAGCATCGCATGTCATATTTTTGAATGCAAATTAATGTGCAACTGAAAATCCTTCAAATTAAACACTAAAATAAAGTTTAAGCACTCAAATAAAAAAATAAAAAGTTGCTTTCCTCTGAAAGGTTTTCTTTTAACTTTATTAATAAATCATAACTGAACACTTTTCCATTAGCTTTGGAGGGAACAGCGCCCTCTTCCTGCTCTCTGCTGTAGAGGAATCTGCAACATTTCAAAATAAAATGCAGCGCAGGTGGACAGAAACTATTAATAGATTTTGTTTGTTTTGGATTATTACAGTTACGTTTCAAAACTTATTATGGAAAAATCAACATGTTTTTTAATATAGACTGAGAAGTAATATCACCTGGCTTATAATTAGAATATTCTTTCCCTCATTTTTTTTCTGGGCAGGTGTTTTTACTGAAATTAAAAAATATATTTTCATATTAATTGTTTCACTCTTATAAACCCACCTTGTAATAATAACATATTTAAGGCTGTCTACATTTAAAGCATCTATCTGCTGCAGATGTTGTTTCAGCCCCTCATCTGACCTCAGTGAAGGTGCACTGTTTGTTTTATTAAATGAGTCCTTTCAAAATAAATGCACGCGTAATAATAACATCTTTTATATCAGACTCAGCTCCGTTGTGCTTATTCGGCTTTAGTTTGACCTACATTTGCCCGTGATGTTGTCATGCATTATGAGAAATTTCAGCGGAAAAAGCAGCCACCATATCTGAGTGTGGGAGTCTCTGGTTATAAGTGCTCGAGCGCCGTAATACCGTACCTAAGCGGACACGACAGTAAATGATACATAGGCATTTCCTGTCCCCTGTGCCGTCAGTGTAAACCGCAATATCGTAAGACGTTCCACGCGGGATTTAAGATTCGGGAAAGGACGCTGAGTTCCAATTGGAAACCCACAAACCTGCGTCAGAGGACAGGTAAGTGTCTGTTTTTTTTGTATCCTTCTGCTATTCACAGCCAGGCAACAGCATCTTCATGCGGTTGTAACACGACGTCTTCAGTTTACAGCGACACTTCTTAGTGTGAAAGTGCTTATACCAGACGTCATTGACAAATCTTACAGCTTAACGTCAATCCAATTCCCAGCAAAGATGTGTACCTTAGAAACACGAGTTTTTGTGTATATGAATCTACTCAAGGACATCCTTCATTTCGGCATCCTCATGATCCACCAAGCACACATATTTCAGCAAAGTATGAGCTTAATTCTGGCTGCTGCTCACAGAAGATAACGCGACTTTTGGTGGAAGTGGGCTGTGGGAGTTAAAGGCGGGACAGTTCAAAAAATTAAAAGTTTCATAAAGATAGATTGTCCTACTTTCTTATTATTTATGCCGAATATAAGATAAAGTCAAATTAATTAAGAAAGTAACATTAATATACATTTCATTAAGATTTAGATTTGTCTATACGCGTAAAACATGAATTATGTGATTTATGAAAGGAGGTTTGGTTCGCTCACAAAAGGCATGACTGAATCCCATTGTAGGTTATCCTGCACAATAGATGAAAGACACCAGATTGGATTATCGTTGCTTCGTCATATTTTCATGTTTGCATCGTACAGGATTTACGGTCTTGCTGTTCTGAATTCAGCAGCAGAAATTGATAAGTGACAGTCACAGTCGACAGCGAGGGATTGTGTTCGCTCCAGTGACCAGATCCAAGGTCTCCTCCGCAACGCTTTTTATGCCAAACAAGCAAAGCGGTTTCACGTGTATGAATCCTGCATCCTTTCAGTCAGTGAGGGTTTATATGTACTGCATGTGCTTGTAGACGAAATAGGATTATAGATTTTGAGACAGTAAAATATCATGAAACCCGCCTATAATAAAAGATCATCCTTACAGATTGTAGCACTGTATATTATAGTATTTCTATGGTTTCATGACTAAATGTGTTCTGTTGGACATTTTGGGGCTTTTTAAACATTTAAGAGCTTTCTCTGAGTCATGTTTTTAAAATATTGATAATCTGACATAACTTCTTAGTGATGTAAATTATTAAAGACAGTTAAACAAATTCTATTCATGCATCAGCTAATCAGAAAGAAAACTGATTTTACAATAATTAAATATGAAAAATAATACATTCAAATGTGAGTGATTGTTTGATTCTTTGATAAAAGGCATAATCATAACTGTAACCAGATGAGGTAATCTTACGTCTGTCACATGTGTCTGTAAACTGTGTGTTACTGACATGTCAGTTGGCTGATGAAGTAGCTCATAATAAACCCCCTTCTCACCACTAAACTGGTTCAAGTTTGGAAATCTGATAGGAGGGAGCGTGGAGTGAAGTTTGCTGAAGTTACGTCAACCTGTACCGGAACTCCCAAAGTTGCTACCTCCAAAATAAAATCAGAGCTTTTAAATATCTGAAAGGGAAACTTTAGTCTTTTCTTTGGGAAAAGTAATGATCATAGAAGCAAAAAATATGCAACTTAATGTGGAATAATTGACTTGGGTGAAGGTCAAGGGTCAAAGGTGAAGATAAAAGTCAACAAACTAAAATGATCGCTAACAAATTCTTGTATGCGCCTGAGATATAGATAAGAAGGAAGGAAATCACTTTAAATGGAGTTAGGTTTTAGTCACTGACTCAGCAGACGGGTCCTGTGTTAAAATAACTTTTTAATACTTTTAAATTTTTAGTTGCTATTATGGTTACAGAGTGGATAAAAATGATTAAATCCATACATAACATAATAATAATACCTGTTAATATTTTATGGTAGTTACACTGATAATACTATTTTGGCGTTTTGATTCTCCATTAGGTATAATAAGTAATGTGTGAGACAAGGAAATTAATAGTTTTTATTTTCAAGCTAACCTTCCTTTTTTAGGGCTTTAGTTAGTCGTTTATTTTGAAGGACGCCACCGGAAGCCTTGTGTCGTATTCGCTGTAACTTGACACTGCTGGCAGAGGGGCAGCAGTATGCGGAGCAGCTGATGCTCTTGCGGGGCTAAAAATAATCAACTTTTTTCACTCCAACTCTCTCTGTATTCTGTTTCTTTTCTTTCTGTCCTCTCTCTGTTTGCTGTCTTTTATCCAGACATCAGGAATGACTCGGTGTCACTGAGGATTATTACTTTTCTCCGAGGTAAGAAACTTTACTGTTTTATATGGACTTTCTCATTAAGCTAGCTTAAGTTGACGTCTTCATTTAGCTTGATTTTAATAGTGTTTAAAATATGAAGCTAGCAGGTGCTTTCTTCTGTTTTAAAACTAGTTGGTTTGATTAATGGTTCTGCGGTGTAGTACAGGTGTCTTTTGTGTAAATAAATTGAGGTTTATTTACCTTTAACGTCATATTTTAGCTGTATCTAGGGTGTCAACTGTCCAGACGAGCTAATTGTAACCCAAAACTTCCTATTATGTGTCTATAAACTTGTTACGTTTTATAACCCATGACATTTAAGTGAAAGAGACATTCATTTGGCAATCTCCTGGTCAAATTTGTCGGTTAAAGAGGAGTGTAAATGGTGCTAATTTTAAATGTTTGATCAAGACTTCAACAGAAACATCCACGACTGCAAAACCAAATGTTTCCCTGTTATTAGTTTTTACGCCCAGTTTGTCCCAAACCGCGTTAATTTCTCCAAACTGTGGCTCTAAAGTACAAGGTGCTTCTCTAGTTTCCCAAACAAACATGGCCGCCGGATTCCGGTTTTGTCGGCCATCTTTGTTTTTTAATATTAGCATGTTAAGGTGATAAAAATTCTACTTCATGGTTTGTTAGAGGGGCCGTATCTTTTGACTGGATATTCTCGTGTTTTGCATGGGTTCCACATTTCTGGGGGTTTATTGTTTGCAGTGAAAAAGTGAAAATTGCATCATACCGTGTCTTTTTTACACGTTTAAAAAGGTCGCCTCTGAAACGGGCCGTTCAGAACAAGCTGCAGGTTTCTACGTAGAACTTTGCTTTCGCTGAAATCGACCAATCGTCATTCACCGTCATTCGCCTCAGGCTGCCTTCTCACACTCGCTCGTAGTCAAGTCGTTCGACCATTGTGACACCTCCTGGCGATTCTGGCTCATACACATAAGGCCGAATAACCGACCCTAGAGCAGCCGTGTTTTCTACAACTTTGGAGTGACAGTGCAGCGAGGCCGCTCCCCGACATGGGATTGCACACGTGAGGGAGGGGCTATGCGGTCACTCCAAATACTGTCAGCCAATCGGGGCTAAGGCCTGACCTTTGAATGGCAAAACGACTTGTTTATTACATAACTAAAATATGTCCCCTTTAAATGAAATGTTACAAAAGTTACAAAGAAAAAAGGAGTGTAAAAAATAATTTGCTTTTTGCGTCCTTTAGACAAAATTAGGTCCAAAATAAATCCGTGTCTTAATCCTGCATTAATCCTAATGGCCTGTAGGGGGCAGCTGCACAGATTGCATATTGTATAAATGTTTATTACCTCAGTAAACATTTTTCTAAATGTCTGAATAGCTAGTTTCTTTTTGCGTGGCTCTGAAACGTGGCCACTTCTGGGATACTAACTACCACGTTCATATGAACTCTTTGTTCTACTCGTGTTTGCCAAAGATGGTTTTATTGAGACAGAATGAGTGCTTTGCTGTCAGCTTGAAGTTTTGAACCTCCAGGCTGTGAATCTCTATTATTTCAAACACTAACTCCAAATAAAAAGTACATGAGTCTCCTGAAACTTGAGTCGTGGCCTCGTGACAACTTTTAACATTCTGCCTTTGCAACACTTAGAATCATTTAACACGAATGCACCCTGAGCCAGGAGGCATGCAGCTGGACAGAGCCCCCGACATAGCTCTCATGCCTGACGCTGGCCTGCGTTTGTGTTTCTGTTCGAGCGAGTGTGTGTGTGCACTTGTGACATGCCACGAAAATGTCCGACCGGGTGTCCGAGTCACAGCACAGCAAGAGACCCAACAGTAAACAACACAAGAGGATATAACGATGTGTGTGTTTTCTTTGTGTCGCAGATTGACTGGAGGTTTGCGTGCAGCAGTCGGGCGGTGGCATGGCCTTGTCGTTCTGCGGCAGCGAGAACAAAACCTATGCGTACAGCGTGGCGACTGGCGTGCTGAACAATGGCTGCTTCGTGGACGCTCTCAACCTGGTTCCTCATGTCTTCCTGCTCTTCATCACCTTCCCCATCCTCTTCATCGGTAGGAGATGCTTGCTACATTAATGCACTGACCCACTGACCTGCATGTATTCCCTTAAAGACCTTTACCTCAACACACCTGCTTCATGGCTAAACTAAAGTCTGCAGTTACGTCTGTCGTATCCAAAAATAAGAATGAAACCTGGATAATGAGGATCATTTGAGGTCAGCTCCTCTCTCTATTACTGGATGGAGGACACACACACACACACACACACACACACACTTCACTATGACATTTACTACAAAGCCCTGTCGCTGCACATTAGAACTGATGTTATAAAGATGAGAGAAAGTCCACAGCTGAATTTATTTCAGAGGCAGAAGGAACAAAACTATCACGATTAGATACCAGCAGAGTTTCTTTGTCTCTGCAGAGGAAGCCACAGGTGGTGCAGTCTGCGCCGTGTGTGTTTCTCTGACAGGTGTTTTACGTCTCTTAAAGTTTCACCTTTTCTGCTGCAAAGTCTCAGAAATCTGCAGCCGACAGGACAGAAGTAATCCTGTCAGGAGTCACCGTTTGTGCTGTAGTAAATGAGACAATTTGCAAACATCAGGTGCCTGCGAGAGAGAGAGAGAAGTCCTCCACATAAACGAGGGCACAAAGAAGGTTCATTTTGGATTCTTGCTCTTTTTAAAGTAAAAGAAAAATATACAAAAACTTCAGGCGGCAGCCTTCGTATTTTTAGACGTCAACAGTTTCTTTTGTTGCTTAACAACAGCAACATTTCCTGGGGGCGATCATGTAGTGTCAGCTAAAGCCAAATAGGTTTACGAACATCTGGAATCTTCTGTCTGTCCAAGGACAGATAGTGTATGTAAAAGGAAATAGCACCACTGGCTGTTCAACTAGACCGAGAGAGTAGTGAGTGTCCTCCAGTAAAATGATGTTTGCAAACCAAATCTAATTAAATGATTCTTATCATCTTCACTGAACAGCCCTGACCTTTTGACCTCAACTGTTTGGATCCACTGCTTACTTATCTCCTCAATCCTCTTGATGTAGGTCACAGGGCTGCAGCAAGCTCAATCCATTGTTCAGTGTACATAAGTCAAACCTCACCCTAAGTGAAGGTCACTTTGCTGCCGTGTTTGTTGTAGTAGTAGTCTTCTGTTACCTCTTTCCCACCGAAATTAGCGTGTTGACGCAGGTTTTTCACACCCAGGAAGACCCACTTAGAGATGGCGATTGTCTCTTTTCCCATTGCCAGTGAAGTATCTTCGGTCTCTTTTCTGCTGCGTCACCATCTGACGTCACAAACGTGCAGGAGACAGGGTTAGTAACCAGTGAAGATGTTACGGTGGTTAGGTCTTTATTGTATCTGTTACTCATTCAGTCTGTTTATCAAACTCGGCGCTGACAAATCTGGCACGATGTTCGAGCGCTGCTCGGACGGAGACGGGCGGAATTTGTAGCTGAGATGACGAGGAGTCGCAGAAGTTACCGACGGAGCGTAACATCACGCCGGAAAGGGGGCAGAGATTAGCGTGTTGACTAAGGTGATAGTTAATTGCAGGGTCATTTGACCCGGGTCTGAATGCCGATTGTAGCCGTTCCCACGCAGCATAAAAGCCGGATGTTAGCGGGTGTTAGCGGGCTTTTTGACCAGTGGGAAAGCAGAGACAAGAGACTCATGGGTCGTGTATCACTTCAGATGTTCTTGCTTTCAGTTTTTCCCGTCAGCCAGATGATGCCTCGAATCAGTCTTTGTGTCCCACCAACTGTACACTGAAACTGATCCCGCTGCGTTTATATATACAGCTGAGGCACCTTTTGGTTTATGCAAAGTAATGAATGCAAATGCCATCAAGATCCTGTCGTAGTTAACTCTCTTGAAGGAGGAAAGCTCGTGTTGCCTCCCGCTGAGCTGTGTGACGCTCCTCTGGTGCTCCAGAGTCGCCCCGTGTCATGTGGAGGGCAGAGCAGATGTTTGTGATGTTAACTCTCTCTCCATCTCATGGACACACACACACTTGTCTGGTGAGCAGTGTGAACATTAAGCAGCTTTGAAGAGTTTAAGACTGGATTAGTTCAGTGATCCAGTCACTGGACGTCTCTGCAGGAAATAGTGGAACAAACCGGAAACTAGATAAAAAAATACTCTTTTCTCTGAATCTGCAAAAATCACAAAATACTGTGGAATTAAAATCATGCAGAGATGAGCGAAGAAGAAGGACTGACGCTGTATTTCTTTGTAGACAACAGCGTGCACTGATTACGTGTTTGGTTGTATGTTTTGTCCGTCCGTGTGTGTGTGTGTGTGTGTGTGTGTGTGTGTGTGTGTACAGTAGTTTATGGGAATAGTTCTGACCAGAAGCCCTCAGCGTGCTCCCAGAGGACTCTAACTAATTGATGCTTCCTGGTTCTAGTTTTTTATGGTCTGTTTCCCCAGAGCCTCCAACATGGCTGCGGTCCACTTGAGCAGAAATAAACCTAATAGACAAACAGTTACTATAAATATTACCTCTGTGGTACTGATGTTGCAGATCTTTACCCATTCTTACCAATAAACAGCGTCCATGTAGTGTTTCTGTGCACGTCTCATCCGTCAGTCTCCCTCTGTGTGTTTCTGTTTGCCAGGTTGGGGTAGTCAGAGCTCCAAGGTCCAGATCCATCACAACACATGGCTTCACTTCCCCGGCCACAACCTGAGATGGATCCTCACCTTCTCGCTGCTGTTCGTCCACGTCTGCGAGTTCGCAGAGGGCATCGTCTCCAACAAGTGAGACCTCCAAAGAGATATCTAATCATACCTCCACTAATGGTCTGGTCTTCAAGTGATTTTACATATTAATAATATTTTTTGTTCGCTTCCCGCTGTAGGGTGATGGACACCAACCACCTCCATCTCTTCATGCCGGCCTTCATGGGTTTCATAGCAGCTACAACATCAGTGGTTTACTACCACAACATAGAGACGTCCAACTTCCCCAAACTGCTGCTTGGTAACGCTCAACACTGGGAGGTTCTTGGCTGGTTAATCCTTTTCGTTTGCTCTTTCTATGCTGGAAAAAACGGGGCCAAAATTAAACTAGAGATCTTTTTCTCCCACCGGTGGGGGTCAAAGGGCATCTTAACTGCCCAGAGTTTGGTTGGTGTTTCAGGGGGTGTGTGAGCTAACTTCAAGCAGAGATGAGGAGAACACTGGTGAACACTACATGTTATTGTGCACTGTAAATTTGGGCATTTTAACATGGGGTCTGTTGGGATTTACTTGGCTTTGGAGCCTGCCTCAAGTGGACACCTGAGGAACTGCAGTTTTTGGCACCTCAGAGGTAGCCTCTTGGTTAATCTCTATTTACAGATTCTACATAGCTAACAATAGAAATGTAGACTCAGGGCAGGGACGTGGATTTTCGGGACGGCAAATGTTCTGGTTTTCATTTGTAGTACGCTTGTAGTCCGAGTAATATCGACCAATCACGTATCAGCAGCGTATGCATCAGCATGACGACGATTTAGCTTCTTGTTAATCTCTATAAACAGACGTCTCCATGCTAACAGCCAACAATCTTTTAACTTGAGATGAATTCTCTTGACGCTGTGTCACGAAAGCCGTTCAGATTTCCCGGCTTCCTTGAATGCATCAGAACTGATCAATCCAACCTCCATTTCGTTTTCTTCTCCTCTTGAGGACAGACCTGACGAAGCTTCATTTTTACTTCACTAATCTGCATCGTGATGTTGACATTTTGGCAAAAGTAAGACCCGTTAATTAAAAATTAAATCCCAACAACAACGGGTTCTTTTTCTGTAAACAATGCAGCATGCGGAAAAAGGAAGTCGCTACAGGTGTTCACCGATGTCCCCGGTGGCTATATCGTCGTCAGACTGTAGCCGATGGGATCCGAGATTGCCTCTTGGTAAACTCACTGACTCCACATCCCCAGATCGTTTTAAATGTTGTGGTCAAACAGTCACATGCAGAAATCTGTCAGATCTCGCTCCCTGTGGAGTAACAAAAGTCTAAATAAAACTTATTTCACATCCAGTACACTGTAAACAGCCTTAGATGTGTAACATCAGTGGAGTCGACCTTATTAACTTTAACAACAACAGGAAGTGAAGGAGGCTACTACAGCACATATTTAAGAAGGACATGCAGCCCTATTTTAATCAGTTTTATTTAAAGGTTTAAGAGGTTTTGATATTTAAAGAAACAGCTTCAACCTTTGTGGGTCTCATGCAACATTTATTAAAACAGTTTTTTGTAAGATACGAGACAAACAAGCTTCGCTCTCCTGTTTCCGCACAGTCATGTTCATCTACTGGGTGTTGGCCTTCATCACCAAGTCCATCAAGCTGTGGAAGTTTGCGGAGCACGGGGTCGGCCCGCAGCACCTGAGGTTCTGCATCACAGCCATGTTAGTGATGCTGTACGGACTGCTGATGGCGGTGGAGATCAACGTCATCAGAGTCAGGGTGAGTTATCACGTTTTATCCGTTTCATACTGTTTGACAGCAAAACAACAAAAAAGTACGTGGCATTTTCTTCTTCTTTTTCTCTGTTTATTTGCATTAAACTCGATATTTTAGTTAACAAATCTGCTTTTCCTTGAATCCATTTTGTCCTTTTCTCTCCCTGTAGAAATATGTGTTCTTTTCCAACCCTCAAAAAGTGAAACCACCAGAGGATCTCCAGGACTTAGGGGTTCGCTTTCTGCAGCCGTTTGTCAACCTGCTGTCCAAGGTAGACTCAAAGATTTATACCATCAGAGAAGTGTCTTATATTTAGGACACACGTAGCAAGATGATTCCCAGATTTAAAAATACCTGAGTACCCCTTTAAGGACTGGATCTTTAATTTGTAATGTTACAAGACTTTTGGAATGAATCTTGGCGCATTTTTAGGCGACATACTGGTGGATGAATCCTCTCATCATCGGAGCCCATAAGAGGCCGATAGAGCTGAAGAAGATCGGCAAGCTGCCCATCGCCATGAGAGCCCTGACCAACTACCTCCGCCTCAAAGACGCCTATGAGGATCAGAGGGTGAGCGGAGGGAGGCTTTAACATGAATGAAATGTTTTGACTCTTAATCCGGGTTTTCATCCTTGTTTCTGTCTCCTTAACAGACAGCCGAGGATCCCGATCGCAGCCCGTCCATCTGGCGCTCCATGTATCGAGCGTTTGGTCGTCCCATCCTGCTCAGCAGCACCTTCCGCTACCTGGCCGACCTGCTGGGCTTCGTCGGGCCGCTCTGCATCTCCGGGATCGTGATGTACATGGACGTAGAGCAAGTTTCAACGGACAAGGCCAAGGTGGGTGTCAAACTGACTCATGCTGTGTGTGTATCAGGGTTAATTTGTATGGCACTTTAATGTAAATGATTCTGACGTTTCTTATTCACAGAACCAATGATGAGGCATCCTAACATATCTTTTAATCACACATTTAACTCTTTAAATGTTCGATTCCTGGTCCATCTCTTCAACTCAGAGTGAATTTTCTAATCTAATGCCAGACTCAAGTTTTTAGTGAGCAGCTCCCAGTTTCAAGGGTTCACGGTGGTCCGACTTTGTTTTAGCTTTTTAACTTTACAGTCAGGATTTCTTTTTTCTCTTGCCAATATGAGGAAGAGAAAACACCCCTCCGTTCTAAGTCGAGCTAAAACAGCATTCCGAGAGTACCTAGCTTCCGTATCGTGACGTATTTCCGAGTGAAACAGGACGTGCAGGCGGGACATATCATTAGAGGGATTTGATTTGATCATTGAGAAGTGGGCGTAGACAGACGTTCTCCACAGCGCAGTAGCTAGCTAACTGACCGAGCGTTCTTGGTGCTCTGCGGCTAAATGTTGCAGATTGATTGGTTGAAATTGTTTGGTGCTAACTTACGTAAGCACGTGTGAAATTTAGTTTTACCGGAAGAAAAAATGATCGGATTTTGATATAAGAATACGAAGAAATTGATTTTCTGTGGTTTTTTTGGCCTATATTGTCAAATAGATGCACAATATTAGCGGGGATGTGATCTGAAAGGAGTAAAATGACATTTTTCATTTCAACTCGACTTTAAGGGCCTTTAACAGATACAGGACAGGCTCATGGGACAAGATACTGAGTGCACCGTATAAAGCTGCTACAGATGGCTTCAGCATAACAATATGGAGGTCCCCCTCTGACCCCGACACTTCTGGTCAAGAAGTGGATGGCTCCACTGCTATAAGAGGTCACCAATGTTACTAAAGCACTGATAGTCACGTTTAAGTGTTTGCATACTGTCATTTTATTAGTTGTTAATGAGTTCAACATTCTCTCTGATTTGTTGTCCGGACCACCCAACATCACAATGACCCACACCAAGTGTGATGTCAGCAAGGCGTTGGTTACAGTCATCACGTCGGCACCAGTAGGTGTGTGTCTGATTCTGATGTGATAATGATTCTATAATATCACAATGCGCTGGTGATATAACGCGAAGAAAAGCAACAAACTCTCGGCATATTGAAACAGCAGAAAGGAAAGGTATTGCACATTTGCTTTTTTAATACTAAAATGATTAAAACAATCTTTAGTTTTCTTCTTTATTCCAGTCAGGGAAGAATTTGCATCTATAAATCAGCTGAGCCAAACGTCTAATTACTCCACTACAATAGCATCCGCCCATGACATCACAGGGTTGAGGGTGTAGCAGACAGAGAGAAAGCAGACGGTCTGTTTGGCAAAGGAAGAAGAGCTGCCTCACAGACTCCTCTTAAATTCATGCCATCCTCTTGTAAAGGTCGCAGAGTAGTTAGAAGAAGCAGACCAGGTGCTTCTGTGATGACACATGTATATTTTCATTCAGTCCATTTGGCTGCACGTTGTTGTAGTTAATCTGAGATGTGGGCTGTTGTTGGGTCCGCGTCTGCTTGTTAAAGTGGGTATAATGGGCAGCAGCGATAGAGAGCAGAGCAGGTCTGCATTTCTGACTGACGTGGAAAGTTTCCCACTCACCTCACACCCTGAGTTTAACACAGAGGAAGGTCTGCTGAGCGTCAGGCTGAGCTTTCTGGCACTGCAGGTTGATGTCATGAAGGTTTTTAAAAATCATACAGATGCATTTACAGCGTTTGGAATGAGCTGCATGGTTCAGACTCTCCGATGATGATGCCATAGTGATGTTCAATTCTCAACATATTGACAATGCCATATTTATGTGTATTTCTGGCCTTATTGATGATGCCATATTTATGTTGCCGTAGTGATGATGCCGTAGTGATGATGCCATATTGATGATGCCATATTTATGTTGCCGTAGTGATGATGCCATAGTGATGATGCCATAGTGATGATGCCGTATTTATGTTGCCGTAGTGATGATGCCGTAGTGATGATGCCGTATTTATGTTGCCATAGTGATGATGCCATAGTGATGATGCCGTAGTGATGATGCCATATTTATGTTGCCATAGTGATGATGCCGTATTTATATTGCCGTATTGATGATGCCATAGTGATGATGCCATATTGATGATGCCATAGTGATGATGCCATATTGATGATGCCTTATTTAAGTGTAATTCTGGCCATATTGATGATGCTGTATTAATGATGCCATATTTATGTTGCTATATTTATGTGTAATTTTCGCCATAGTGATGATGCCATACTGACGATGCCATACTGACGATGCCTTCTTTATGTATAATTCTTACCATATTTATGATCCCATGTTGATGTGTAATTATCTTGCTTGGGAAACTATTTATGCATAAAATAACCAAAAACAAATATCTATTTTTGCTGATCAGGAAAGTAAATATGTGACAAACATACCTCATCGCACATGTGCAGAAATCATTTTCAATTCCAAGTTGTTTTTCAAACCCGACTCACTTTTAGTTTAATTTAAATTCAAAGACTTTATTGGCACGAAACAATGTTGCCACGTCATTGACGTAAAAAATTCTTTATGTTTTAAGATTTGTGCTTTGAATACCTGATTAAAATAGACAGGCACTTGTTAATGCACCAGCCACTGGCTCTTTCACATCTGTAGATGGAAGGAACAACAGATGTTCAACTTCTGATACAAGTTCTTGTTGCCAAGTGATTAACAATGTTGACCTTTCTTTTGTGCGACCTTTTAAGAAGCTTCACGTTAACGTTGAGTGTATCTGTGTGTGTGTGTGTGTGTGTGTGTGTGTGTGCTCTCTTCCAGAATACACATCTCAACGTGTACTTCATGTCCTCCTCTGAGCTGCTGCAGAACACCTCGGTCCTGGCCGTGCTTCTCTTCCTGGCTTTAGTCCTGCAGCGGACCTTCCTGCAGGCCTCCTACTACGTCACCATCGAAACGGGAATCAACCTGCGGGGAGCGCTGCTGGTGAGTGAAACATTGTGGAAACTTGAGTTCAGACGTTTGGCTTCCAGACTGAGGTGTTGCTTTAGAATGGTCTCCACCAGCGATTTCCCTAAAGACGGTTTAATTCAAATTAATTTCATCCTCATACAAACATTCTCCACCTGTTTGACAGCAGATCATTAAACAGCTGGTGGAGTGGCTGCATGGAGGTTTTATAGAGCCTTATGTCATGCTGTATGCTGTATCCTCCCTCTTGTCCAAATATGGTCACTTCTGGCTCCAAAGACGGTGACGTCCAGAACACCAGGAAAAGCACTTGTAAGAGGATGCAGTGTCTTAGTAAGATATATGACTGTGTTGTTACCTAGGCGATGATATACAACAAAATCCTGCGTCTGTCCACCTCCAACATGTCGATGGGGGAGATGACGCTGGGGCAGATCAACAACCTGGTTGCGATAGAGACCAACCAGCTGATGTGGTTCCTCTTCCTCTGTCCCAACCTGTGGGCCATGCCTGTGCAGGTGAGCCTGCTACCATCTCCATGCGTTTAATTCTGTTTAATCTTGTGTAGTGATGTTTTATTTCTGTTTCTCTGCAGATCGTGATGGGAGTGATCCTGCTCTACTATTTGTTAGGCTGCAGTGCGTTGGTTGGAGCGTCTGTCATAGTTCTGCTGGCTCCGGTGCAGTACCTCATAGCTACAAAGCTGGCCGACACACAGAAAAGCACACTAGTAAGAAGCACACTTGTCTAAGTATTAAGTCTTCAGAATTGTGACCATGTTCCACTTCCTTTATTTTACACAGTCAGGAACTATTTTGTCTGGTTGATCCTGAGCTGTGTCTTGCAGGAGCACTCTACAGATCGCCTGAAAAAGACCTCAGAGATCTTAAAGGGCATCAAGTTGCTGAAGCTGTACGCCTGGGAGAATATCTTCTGTGACAGCGTGGAGGACACCAGAGGCAAAGAGCTCACCAGCCTCAAGACGTTCGCTTTCTACACGTCGATGTCCAGTAAGAGGAAAATCTGAGGACGATTCTTTTGTCAATTTACAGAACGTCTCTCAATTCCTTTGAAGTCACACTTTTGATTATTGAACCTGAAGTTGTTAAGCTCACAGGTCGCTCACTATGAATAAATGTTTTTCCTCTTTTTGCAGTTTTCATGAATGCAGCTATTCCCATCGCCGCAGTTCTTGCGGTAAGACAAGTTTACCTCGTGTATTGAGACAATAATTTTTAACTCTTTTGAGGGGATTTTTGCCGTGTTGTCTGCGAATATCCAATCAGATTTGTGCTTGCTATTCTTACCGTGAGAGCTTAAAGTCGAGGTGAAATGAAAAGTGTCATTTTAATCCTTTCAGATCACATCCTCTGTAATATTGTGCATCTATTTGACAATATAGGCCAAAAAAAAATACAGAAAATCAATTTCTTCTTATTCTTATATCAAAATCTGATCATTTTTTCTTCCGGTTAAACTAAATTTCACGCGTGCTTACGTAAGTTAGCGCCAAACAATTTCAACCAATCAATCTGCAACATTTAGCCGCAGAGCACCAAGAACGCTCGGTCAGTTAGCTAGCTACTGCGCTGTGGAGAACGTCTGTCTACGCCCACTTCTCCACGATCAAATCAAATCCCTCTAATGATATGTCCCGCCTGCACGTCCTGTTTCACTCGGAAATACGTCACGATACGGAAGCTAGGTACTCTGGAAATGCCGTTTCAGCTCGACTTTAATTCTCCTGCTAGCGCAACCGTGCTAATGCCTACATATACCAGGATGCATTGCACGTGAGAAGGCTACTTTTTGTCTGCGGAACACTCTGCTTTACTTGCTCTACTTTTGCTTCTTAGCATGGCTTAGTAGATAGTTTGCGATACAAGCTAAAGCGGAGACTACAAATCCAGTTGACGCAGAGAATATTGGCAGGTGTTTGCTAAACTTTGATCGACAGAAATAAGGTTATAACCCTTCCAATAGCAGATCTTTCTACTTTATTATATGATAATATCAGAATCAACAGTGGTTGCTGAACATTAGCGAGTGGTGGTAACATTTATAAACGTGTCTTGTAGACGTTTGTGATGCATGACTTCCTCCATCAAACCGGTCCCACGCCTTCTGAGGCCTTTGCCGCTCTGGCGCTGTTCCACATCCTGGTCACTCCTCTCTTCATGCTCTCCACGGTCGTCCGATTCGCTGTCAAGGCTCTGGTCAGGTGAGTGTGCAACAAAAGCTACATTTACTGTAAGTGCTGAGGTAGGTTGTCAGAAGGAAGGAAGGAAGGTAATGTGGATGTGGTTTCAGTGGTAAATCTTATTATAGAGACACGGAGGAAACCTGACAGCAGTGAGGAGAAACTCTAAACTCCTAAGAGATTATTGCTGTTGGTATCGTCACAATCACACTTATTCGTGGACCTGATGTGTGTGCGTTGTGTTCGCAGTGTCCAGAAGCTCGGCGAGTTCCTCCAGAGTGACGAAATCGGAGACGACAGCTGGAGGAACGGACACATGTGCGCTTCGATGGAAGCTGAAAAAAAACACCTGGGAGGGGTGAGTGTTTGTGACATGGGCACTGAGGTCAACCGAATAAGAAATACGAATAAAGGAAACCAAGTCAGCATTATTTAAGAAGAATAGAATACTTGTCACAGCTACAGGTGCGCTCACTGAGCATGAAGCACGTGGTCTTTACTGTGTTTCTGAGGCCGTGGGGGGTCTCACAGAAGATCCCCACCCTGTGAACCGCAGCACAAACTTTTAATCTTGTGTCAGTCTGAGGTTTCAGGCCACTGAGTCACATCCCGACTGTTATGTTGCAGTTGGATTAACTCTGTTTGTGTCTAAAACGGATGGTCAGTTTAGACGGGCGGGTCACAGGACTCATTAGAGGTTTAATGGTTTTTAAATAGGACTGTGAGGCATGATGGCAAAACACAACATGCCGTTTTTTTATTCATTGTTCATTAACTGAATGTAGTTTTATTCAGCGGCTGCAGTATATCCCTTTCGTGAAGCCGTTACAGGCACAAATGATACCTGCAAGAGCTTTTAGCAGGATATTTTGGAGCTAACCAAAAGTATGTATTTGCAGCCCCGAGAGTGGCTGCAACATGGCGTGCAATGGGTATCAAAACACACGTGGCTGTTATTTATAATGCATTAAAGGGCAGGGCCTCGTCAGGAAACTCTACTGTCCTATTTAGTGGCATTAACTCGCTTCAGTGCTTCAGGAAAACAGCAATCACTGCTCCAACTGTACCGTTCATACTCCATCAGATGTGTGCTTCCGATGACTTGCAGTGACAGGATGCTTTGTGACATAGCCAGTGTGACCTTTAGCCTTTCTACTTATATAACAACAGTGCAGAGATCATTGTTGATGTTGTGCACTGAAAACAGAGATTGCAGGTCTTTACATGAATGATGTGCAGTATGTTTGTGTGTCTAGATAAGACAACAGACATGTAACCCTTTTAGTCTCAGAGGGAACCCCCGCTCTACATTTTTCCTCCCTGGGGACCAAAAGCGGATGCAGGAAAGACTTAAGTTAATATGTTGATGCTAACGTCAGATCTCTGTCTTTTAATGTTCCCCTCAAGACCAAAGCAATCAACAGGAAGAAGCCCATGCGCTACCAGATGGACAGCTACGAGCAGCCGACCAGGCGACCGATGAGACCCACGGAGACGGAGGATGTGGCTGTGAAGGTCAGGGTCAAAGTTCACATGTTGGGGGGGGTTGGGGGTGGAAAAAAGAGTTTAAACTCTCAAAGGCACCGATGATCTATCAACCAGTTTCAAAGATAAACAGTTCAAAAGGCTTTAAGGACTTTTAAGGACAGAAAAAGTGAAGTTTCTTCCCAGGTTTTGGTCGTAACTCAAGTGGTCGACGTTGGCCCACGTTCTGTGGGAGATGATGAGAGGTGGTTAGAGGCCACTTATTCAGGGGCGATGAACTCAGCTTCTCAGACTGCTGCCTGGAACTTTGACGCCCCACGCTTACAGAGAAAATGTAAAGAGGCCTTTGGGGATAAACAGTTTTAGGTACAGAGCAATGAGCTGCTTGTTTGATAAAGAATGGAGATAGAAGAGGGCAATTAAGAAAGAAATACAAAAGTCCAGACGTCCCTCTCCCCAGCAACATTTTCCAGCTCCTCCTGGGGGATCCCGAGGCGTTCCCAGGCCAGGTGGGACATATAATCCCTCCAGCGAGCTCTGGGTCTGCCCCGGGATCTCCTCCCAGTTGGACATGCCGGGAAAACCGCCAAAGGGAGGCGCCCAGGAGACATCCTGATCATGTGCCCGAACCACCTCAACCGGCCCCGAGCTCCCCCCGGATGTCTGAGCTCCTTACCCTCTCTCTAAGGCTGAGCCCAGACACCCTGCAGAGGAAACTCATTTCGGTCGCTTGTATCAGAGATCTCATTCTTTCAGGTCACTACCCAAAGCTCATGACCACAGGTGAGGGTTGGAACGCAGCTCCTTATTCACCACGACAGTGCAGTACAATGCCTGCAATACTGCTGACGCTGCACCAACCCGTCTGTCAGTCTTGCGATCCATTTAACCGTCACTCGTGAACTTGGGACACAAAGAAAACCAGATTTCTTTGGTTTAAAAGGATTTTCACTGAGACCCAAGTGCTACAAAATAAGTAAAAAAAGAAAAGACTTAGTGGTTGCATTCAAAGTGTTTTATTCAGCAGTTTTCACCCATTTATTTTGTATGATTTAAAGAATTTAAGATGATTTTTACTCCTTTCTGTTTACTTGCTTTTTACAATCATCTGAAAAAGCTGAAAATTTGATTTGTCGATCAACGGAAATGTACTATTTTGATAGTCTGACAGTTTAGTTAATCTGTCATATTATAAAACCACGTCTTGCATCAAGTGCATCAATATGAGGATGTCATGAGCGCTCACACGTTGTCACGTAGGAGCTGCTCCCTAATACCATCATTTATTTAACTCCATCAACAGCTGTTTCACATCTTCACTGTTTGCACATCCCTGGGTCATTTCTGGGTGCCGGGAATCATACATGTGACGTGTATCTGTGTGTGTGTGTAGTCACAGTCTTCTCAGGGAGTGTAGGATTCACACGAGAATTTGTTGCCCCTTAAGGGGCCTTGTGGCCCCTCTGTGAAGGCTGCTCTTCCTGCCTCATCCCTGCGGAGTGACGCTGCTGAACAGACGGGGGTCCTCTAATTAGAAGGAGAGATAGTGGGTGCAGAGAATTACATGTAGGCTTTATTTCATTCATAATGCAATTTAAAAAAATGTTTTTTCTACGTTGCATGGGTAAAAGTATGTGAACACCCAAAGCACTGGACATTAATATGCTGCTATAACAGCTGACACTGTTCTTGTACAGCTTGAACTGACTCAAATAACTGAATCGGTACCTAAGACTGAGCCCCTTGGCATCCCTGACAGTCCCTCTATGCAACCACAGATCAATACTGTCTGTGTCTGCCCGGAACCTGGGCGTCATAATTGATGACCAGTTTAAGGTTCTTGTGGCCTCGAATGCTCGGCCGTGTCGATTTGCCCTGTGCAACATCAGGAAGATCAGACCCTACCAATCAGAGCATGCAACACAACTGCTGGTACGGGCTCTTGTAACATCAAGCAGACCTCTAGCTTATAACGATATCTCTATGTCTTAGATTCCATTTGGGGTCTGTGTCAAGGGGAGAAGGGAACAGTGACTGGATGTGGGGGGGGATTTTCTTAAAAATAAACATAAAATAAACAAATAAATGCAGCAGATGGGAGGAATGTAAACTGAGTCTTAGCAGGAAGCAGGGTGATAGATCGCTGACCAGGGATTAGATACGAGGGCCTGTTGCATGTCCACTGCTGTTGGACAGTGATCTCTCTCCCTGCAATATTTAAAAGCTGATATAAATACGGGTGTCATTCGGTAAAAAAAACTGATATAAATGTGGGTGTCATCTGCGTAAAAGCTGATATAAATACGGGTGTCATTCGGTAAAAAAAACTGATATAAATGTGGGTGTCATCTGCGTAAAAGCTGATATAAATGTGGGTGTCATCTGCATAAAAACATTTCTCTGAGGTTTCCCCTGATTCATTTCTTTGAATGTGATGAAGTGAACTTTAAAACAATTATTTTGGGGATGTTCAAATCATATTTAGGGAGGGAGAGTTTCTTTATTGAATAAAACTGTGAAGAAAATCAAAGGTCATTGCTGGTTTGACCTTAGTGTTAATCAGTCACCTTATGATTATTCTCCCATTTATTCTCTTGTAAGTACAAAGGTTAGCACACATCAAGGCATTGGTGGCGGTCCTCAACAGCTTTTCCTGTCTTAAAAGGTTAGAGAAATACCTGGCCTGCTGCACCTGTCACTCTTGTGTGATTTATTTTTATGTGTTGGCGTTGATTCAAAAAAACTCTGCAGAACTTGAGAAATGCATCACAGGATGGCTTTTGTCATCAGTCCCACATACAGTTCTATCAGCAGCAAGTTGGGTTTCTTAAACTCTGGGTCAGGACATAACATGTGCTTTCCTCTGTCACAGGGTCCACACATAACAAGAAAACAGCACGTGGTCTGTCATGTGTTGCACAATGTCAAATTAGTTTATTTTAATTCTAATCAGTCTCTTTCTATTTTTGTTTAGGTGAGCAATGGATTCTTCACCTGGGGAAGCAACCTGTCCACTCTGTCGGACATCAACATTCGCATTCCCACAGGTAGGACCAACCGGAGAATAAATTACTTTAAACCTTTAATTTAGCAGTTTTCTTTCTACTCCGTCAGCAGGTGAAATCAAAGCTTCAGCTGTAAGAACACTGCTGTGAGGGTATGACAGTAATGCTGCAGTAGTGTCACTGAAATATCAAGTGTCAGGAGGCCAGTTCATGTTGTGCAGGCCGCCAACAGATGGACCGTGTAATATATCACACACACACATACTTGAATCATCCCATGGGAAGTGACTTGCTTGCTATCCCTGTCATGCTACTACTAAGACAAACAGGATTTGTTGTTCTGCCAGGATCTGCTGGTGTGATGTTATTGAGGTAAATGTAGCGTGTGCTTTATACCTGTCCTTCTGTGTGCATCACGCTTTCACAGCGACATTTCTTTTAGTGTAAGGCCTTGGGTTTAAGAGTGAGAGTAGGGTTAGGTTTAGGGTTGATTTAAGTCTTGCTCTGCTGATGGTTAAATTAAGGGCATTCTGAGGGAGAGAATTTAGAGGATGTGTACAAATGTGTTTTTAAGAACCAACATCAGAGCTCGGTTTGAGCTTGGCTTGTGTGCATGACGTGGAAGAGCAACTTCACCTTGAAGTAATAATCTCGAAAATTTGTGCATGAAAGCCTTTGCATTTGCAGTATTACAGGCTGGGTGTCTGTGGCGACTTTCGTGGTCAAAATCCCAAGCAGCGCCCAGTTAGTGACGCGTTTTCCATCAGCCAGCAGTGGTTGGTCTGCCAGAGAGGGTAGGCGGAGCTAAGCGGCTGCTTTTCCGCTCTCTGCAAGTGTTGCGAGTAAACAGTAATCTACTATGGCTGAACAAACAAAGAAAAGATGGATGACTACAGATACAACTTCAACAAGAAGTGAAAATCCAAAGAAGAAGAAACAAACTCGACGCTCAGATGAAGCAAACAGTCTGAAAAGGAAAGCGACCGTCAGCCAGGAAAATCAAGAGTTACAACCGGAGCCGACCGTGGACGTCACACATGCTGCACTTTTTTTAAGAATATTTTTTTGGCCTTTGGCCTTTATTGATATAGGACAGTGAAGATATGACAGGAAGTAAGGGTAAGAGGGAGGGGGGGTGACATGCACCAAAGGGCTGGGGTCGGAGTCGAACCAGTGGCCGATGCAGAGAGGACTTTGCGTTTGTATATGGGGCGCCTGCTCTACCAGCTGAGTTAAACCTGCGCCCCAAATTTATATAAATTTTAATGGAAGAATGATTTTTATATACTCGGCTTAGATACCAATACAAAGGTTGAAAACTTGCCGTAAAGTTTATAGAATTCAAACTCCTTCTTTTTAATGTTTTGTATAACAACAACATTTTCCTTCTTTTCAGGTCAGCTGACGATGATTGTCGGCCAGGTGGGTTGTGGGAAATCGTCCTTGCTGTTAGCCATGCTCGGCGAGATGCAGACCACCGATGGAAGAGTCCATTGGAGCAAGTAAGACATTTCAACAACATGTAATAAAACGCAGTGTTTCGTGTTGTATGCAGGAAGTTTCTAGGCTGTCAATCGGGAGACAAACCAGTTGGAGGAGACTTTACAGCCAGTAATAACAACAGTATATGTGCTCTGATATATAAGTAATGTCATCATGTTGGTGCACAGACTCGCGGTTTGAAAGATACTGACAGGAACAAATCGTTTGTCCATTAGCGTCAACGATCCAAGATGAGTTTCCTGTGTGATTTAATTTTCTGCCCTGATGGTTTTTATCAAATTAAATGTCTCGGTTATTAAATGTTTTCGCTTCCTCGTGAACGATGGAATCATCGTCGTGTTTTACAGCAACAGAGAGCGGCTCAAGATGTGGATATATTCAATTACTCTAAAGAGGCTTTTATTATGAAATTACTCCGACATTAGCGGGCTCATTATTTGTTTGTGTGTTTCCGTGGCAACAGACAGATTTGGCGGCAAATTACTTAGACTCGCACAACATCACTACATGACATCCTGTCGCAACGATTCGCCCTGAAGCTGACTGTAATTTGATAGCAATGAGCCCACTCTGAATCATCAGACAGTTATATCTCTGTAATCCTATTGGACTTATTAATCCACATTTTATTACCATGACATGAACTTTTACTCTGTAACAAGCCAGTCGTCATCTACTGTTTACTTCCTGGATATGAGGCACTGCTGGAACAATATTTGTCTGAACAGTTTTCAACTTTTCGGTATGTCTTTACCCGCGTGGTGCAAACGGCAAAACGTTTCTAGCTTCCCGTTTGACTTCTTGGGTTTGGGTTAGTGATTTTTTAAAATCGCTTTTCTTAACTAGAGGAAAGTTTGCATGAGATCAAACCCCCATGGACGGTAAATTCATGACAGAAAGAGTCTTTAATGAATCATGTTTGTTGTTCACGGTGTCAAGAGTTTTGCAGATGTGTCTTTTATAATTGTGGCTTAAGAGAAAATGCTTTTTGGTCCACTGGGGAGTTTGTTTGTTGTTTGGCCACTGCTCAAATTTGGAGGAAAGAATTAGCGGTCTTGATAATACATTCATGCATGCAGCAGCTTAATTATCTTGCTGCACTGTCAGACAACGTTGGTAGAAATGATCAGGCTCTTGTTTCAGAGGTTAAAGCAAGAAAAAGTGTTTGTTTTTCCTTGTCGGAGACATCCAAGTGATGGGATGAAACAGACAAAGCTAATGCTAAGTTTGCTAGCTAGTTAGCAAAAAGTAAAACCAATTACTTCAGCTTTGTTTTCGTGGACGGCTGAGACAACTTTTTAAGTATCTGCTGCCATGTTTTTTTTTATATAATTGCCTCTCAAAAAAGAAGAATATTTTGGCCAAGTTTTCTACCTGGAATTCCGGTTTCTGTTCTCGGCTCATTTGATCATCATGTCTGCTCTATCTGCAGCTTTCATTCCATGCTTCAGAATCTCAGATGACTTTACCTGTCGATTATAGATGCACACCTGTAGCCTCCAGGGCTGCACGCTAACCTTTACAGCCGTGTGTGTTTGCGGATCTTGTGTTTACAAATGTTTGTTTATGCGACTGCACGTGCACTTGGATCTATGTATGTTTAGTTTCTATCTCTTTACCTCCTGCCCTCTTGCCACATCAGGCTGCCTGATTGTGAGATGATCTACGAGGGGAACATCAGGTACTTTTCTCTCTGGTTACGTCTTTCTAAAACATCATCATTTACACAGACTGTAAACATTCACATTAACTTTTTATCCATTTATAAACGTTACTGTCATTTGTGTCAAACTTTAGTCGCTTATTTCACCCTTACTGTTGGTAGGACGTGCAGCCCCACACAGAAGATTAAACATGGAAAGGAAACTTTATCTGCCCTGAGCTGTAGCCATAAACAGTGCAGTCATTTCATCGACTGAATATACTTCATCTCTTAACCCAGGACGTTATTATCACACATAGACGCCCTCATGCTCAAAGAATTTGAAACATTTTCAGAGAAGCCTAGGTAACCGAATTATCAGAGGCAGACAGTGACAGCATCACTTACAGTATACGGCTCTTCTTCTCTGGGTGGGAGAGTTAATTCGATTTAAGTTAGCAGTTAACATCATCGTCCTCGCTATCACAGGTTTGGCATGAAAACTCTCTCTCTCCGTGTTTCCTGTCTCTATGAGCAGAGAAGAAGTCTGTCGCTCGTAGCTGTCGCTCTCTCTGTCTTCGCCTTGTTGTCTTATTGCAAGCACAAATACACACACGGTTTACTGTCGGCTCTTTCTAACACACTGACGTGACTTTGACAGTTGGTCAGAGTCAGAGGAGCCTGACGAAGACATCAGGAGGTACACCTTCTTCTTCCTGTTTCGGATGTGAAGTGATCCCAAGTGACCCCTCATTCATTTCTCTCCCTGTTACTCTCATTTGATTTACCTTTAATATTCATGTTGACTCTTCCTCTCTCAGGAGAAACCATTTTCTACTGCAGGTTATTTTCTGCAGTATTCCAGGCTCTGTTTTTCATGGACACATACATATGGGCTCCATCTCCAAGTCGCATGCAACTGTTGTATGCAACGATTAGTCTTAGTTTTCCTCGTCTTATTTTAAGTATACACATTTTCTCATAGCTTTAAACTAATAATAATAATAATATATATACTTTCATTAGGATAATAAGCTTTATGAAGGAGTTTTTATACACAAAATGCAGAGAAAAGAGTCAACAACACGCGTAAAGGTCGAGTATGCTCGTCCAGATTGTTCAAACGGTACATAATGTTGATTAGACAGAACCTGTAGAAGACAAATAACATGATATATATTCCTACCATGACTCTGACATCATGTCACTAACAGTGCTTGGTTGCTGGTTAGCAAACTGTCGCTACGTCTCGCTGCTGCAAAGCTAACATCCACAGAAGACAGGATGGCTTTCTAGAGCCAGAAGGCCCTCTCCAGACATCGATGCTAGTAGGGATTTGGAATTGCTGGGTAACTCACGATATGATTCGATACGCGATATCTGGCCCACGATAACAATGATATCACGATACAGCGATTCTGTGATAAGTGATACATTGAAAGAGAATCATATAACGATACATCACGATATCTGATTAACTGAAGAATACAATAAAGTGCAGGATAAAGGACGCAGTTTCACAGAATGTGACACAAACTGAGATAAAACATTGAACGTGTTCTCTGTCTGTAAATTGAGGGCGGGTTCACACCAGCCTTGTTTAGTCCGATTGAACCGAACCCTGGAGCGTTTGCAGACCAAACAACCGGACCATGGTACGCTTGAAAAGGCGGGTCTCGGTCTGTTTCCAAACGAACCACGGTCCGGTTTGATTCTGGTGAGAACGTAAACTTAAAGTAGGACCAAATACAGGAAACAAACCATGAAACTGTGCTTTACAGTATGTTTACCGGTGCTGACATTTGCAGAGACATGCAGCGAGATGTGCAGAGGACAGATGAGGGGGAGCAGTGAGGAAGTAGAAATATGGTTGACCAAACAATTTCACAAATGCTCGTGGAAACGCACGAGAACACGGAGGTGTTCAAAGTGTTCAGTGAAACACTAAAGGAGATGGAACTGATCGATCTGTGGAACAATGTCGGTTAAAAGTAAAAAACTTAACAACAAAACATTAAAGTCAGCGATCATGTTGAGTGTGATTGATCAGTGTGATTGATCAGTGTGCTCTCTCTCTTGCTTTGTTTACTTCGGGGAGTTTTCCCATGTGGAAATTCTGACCAATCAGAGAGCAGTTTCCCCGCGCATCAAAACTTTTGGTCCGCTGGTAAAAGCTGCCGAGTGAACACAAACCAAACTCGAGGCAAAATTTAACTTTGAACGAACAGACTTCAGGTGTGAATGCGCCCTGAGTGAACAGATCTATAGAACAACTCTAAAAACAAACTTAGGATTTAAAAGTGGCTGGCGCATCTCTTTCCTCCTTTCACTGCTGTCTGACATTATCCCGCTGTCGTCTTCTCCTTTTTCCTGCTGTCAACATCTTTGGCCAATTGATTTATGTCAGAAGCGCCACCGTGAGGAGTCATGAGGTTGTGACCGTTGCAGGGAAATCTGTTTTAAGTGTCAAATATTTGTAAATTAAAATATCGTATTGCATGAGTCAGGAAGACGATATATTGCAGTATGGATATTTTGCCCCGCCCCTAGTTGCTAATAGCTCTCCTGCTACCATCGCTAACATTGGAACAACATATTTTAGCAAACTGTAAACAAAGCAAAATTGTTTGAATCAGACATCCCGTCTTTAAGGTACGAAAATACATTTCAAAGTTGCCTTTACACTGAATCTTTGTTTTTTGCTTTTACATATTGTTTCCATGGCGATATTCTAGTGACTAAGTGCTTCAAAGCCCTGCTTGTGTAATCTCTCAGCAGCAGTATATGTGTGTGTTCAGGAATAACTACATCGGCCTGTGGACATAAAATCCTCTCATCGTGTTGCTCTTCTCCCGCCGAGTTCATCATCGCTTACGTGCCATGTAATCCTGTTTGTGCTTTTAATGCTGGGAGTCGTAGTCCTAACTTTAACAAACAATGTAGATATTTTATTTATGAACACTCATCACATTGTTGCTCTCATGCAGACAATAATGTCCATGTTTGACGATGCAATCTATAGAAGAAAGTAAGTTCCAAATACACACCTTTTATACCTGTCCCATTATACATATAAGAAATCTTTTAGACTCCCAGCAACGTGCTACAGTTGTTGTTGTTGATGTTTTCTTCCTGTTTGTGTTGCCGTTGCTGTTGCTGGTGCTATAGTTGATTGTCTTGTTGTTGATCGCAGCTCATTTTTAACCCGATCCATGGTCCATATTTCTCTCTCTCGATATTTTTTCATTTTGCAGTGGAGTTTGAAATCTTCCGAAACATTATCCTCCCTCCCGTCCTCCTTTTTTCAATGTTTGGGTGTCGCGATCATAAAGCCGGTGAGAACAGGAGCACTGGTATGAAAATGGTGGATCAAATCGATGCATTGGCAATAATATTGACCGCCAGCTTTAAATCCTTGTGTTGCATTGACTGTAAAAGTTATAGTCATAGCTGCTTAAACAGTTAGACAACATCCACATAAATAATGAACCTGTGGAAAGCACGATCATAAATGTAGCTGCAAAGTAAACATCAGTGTGATGGTTCACAAACAGGTCAGTGCTCCTGCTCTTTAAAGCTTTATGAACACAGGACCTGTCGTTCTTACTGTACCTGTCTGTTTGCTTCTGTCTCCCATGATGCACCAGCAAGAACAGAAACTCTGTGGCCTACGCTACCCAGAAGTCCTGGCTGCTCAACGCGACGGTGGAGGAGAACATCACGTTTGGAAGCCCGTTCAACAAACAGAGGTAATTTTGTTTTCATGTCTGTGATCACGTCGTCGTGTGAAGATGAACCACCCACGCTGACAAATGTAGCTTCAAGACACTTGACTTCTAAATATTTCAAGTTCACTTTTAATATATTTACACGCCTTTAGATGTCGTGTTTTGATATTCCTAACTAGGCCTTTTTCTGAATATAAGATTTTCCTATTAAGACGTGTGGGATTTACAGGTTTTAGGAGCATTTTTTGGATATGTGCTGCACATTCAAACATGTGTCTCTGTTTGGGTTTTTGCCGCAGTATGGAAACAGGAATATTTGTAATATTTTCATCTGCCTTGGCTTCGAAAAATTTTTGGATTCTGTGCAAAAATCAAGTGCAGTGCAAGCTCAGAAGCAGTGTCCTGATTTCATACAATAGAATCGTATACAAACATCTCATCCTGCTTTTATCTTCACTCTGTGCCGTAGGTTAAAGAGGACATTCAGATCTATTTTGACCTTACGTTCAGCTGCTTTAAAGTGGTGATTTGGCCCCTTCAGCTAACAGAAAACAAGATCAAAATGAAGACGTCCGCTGTGGCACGAGAGAGAATCGTACGCAGGATCGAACAAATTCTCAAGATCCAGAAAAAGTCCTTGTTTTGTCTTACAATCAATAATAATTGGCGTCCTCGTGTTTCTTCTGGCTTGTCACCTTCCCGGTGCCCCTCCATCCTATCTTACCTGCCCATAACTACACGTCACCCGCTGCAAAAACTACAGAGTCTATCAAAATAAAAGCCTAAATACTCAAATATATTAATAACACATTAAACTTAATTCTTCTTTAAAGAAAATAACTGAATGTAAAATGTAACTCCAGCTGAAGGCGTTTGTGTTTTCCAGGTACAAGGCGGTGATTGACGCCTGCTCCCTGCAGCCAGACATCGACCTGCTGCCGTTTGGAGACCAGACTGAGATCGGAGAGCGGGTATGCACGAGGGGGGTCATTGTTTTTACCTGATTATTGCTACAATACTGACATCGTTCTGTTTGTGGGATTCAGGGCATCAACCTGAGCGGAGGTCAGAGGCAGAGAATCTGCGTGGCCCGAGCTCTCTACCAGAACACCAACATCGTCTTCTTGGTGAGCTCTGAACACAGACTAAAAAACTTTCTTTAGTTTTATAGCAGAATTAGATTAAGTGACACCCTTTATTGAATGTCTTTATGATACAACAGATAGCAGACCTCTGGGATGAGGAGGCGTCTGCTCCTCCGCCGTGTTGTCATGTGTTTACACGTCTGAGCAGACGCCTAACTTCCTGTTGCCACCTCGATCTTTAATTGGTTATCGAGCCTTTATTCCACTTTAAAAGCCATCAGTGGCATTCTTTCACACACTCATCACACTCTGTAACGTCTAAAGGGGTAGACATGAATAATGAGGAGGGGATGTTTTCTTTCATTCACATAATATCGCAGTTAAAGTGAATCTGCTCAGGCTTCATATCTGATCTCAGGATTGAAATATGCGTGATCACACACACTCGTATATACAGTTATTAAGCACAACTCCATTAGCAGATTATAGCACACACTCTATAGCAAAGGCCCACCCAGCAAGAGAGACAAGCAGGAGTAAGTTAACATCACAGGGTGAATCGAGTGTTGAGATGTAGACGAAACAAATGATCTCAGAGACAAAGTGAGGATGAGTAACAGAGGAGAGTTTTTGTGCAAATAAAACATTAATATGGTTGATTTTTCGACCATTGTGTCTCACAGGACGACCCCTTCTCAGCTCTGGACATCCACCTCAGCGATCACCTGATGCAGGAGGGAATCCTCAAGTTCCTGCAGGATGACAAACGCACTGTAGTCCTGGTCACACATAAGCTGCAGTACCTCATACACGCAGACTGGGTAAGAATCCAAGACCTAAATTGATGATGAAGATCTGTCTCAGTGTTTAAATTCTGTTTTGTGTTCCAGATCATAGCGATGAAGGACGGCTCCGTGCTCCGAGAGGGAACTCTGAAGGACATCCAGAATAACGACGTCGAGCTTTACGATCACTGGAAAACCCTGATGAACCGTCAAGACCACGAGCTGGAGAAGGTACTGTCGCCCAGACAAAGGCACATCCGAGCTCTGACCGATCACAGCCTGATGTTGTGTCCTGACCAAAGGAGGAGGGTTTCTAATGTAGTGTTTATATTATGATCCACTGTGTGTGTATTTATAGGACATACAGCAGGACAGTCAGACAACGCTGGAGAGGAAAACTCTGAGGAGAGCGTTTTACTCCAGAGAGGCCAAGAACCAAGTCGACGATGAAGATGATGGTAACGAACTCACAGCTTCCACCTCACAGTCAAAAGAAATGAATCGTAACAGAGAAGAAACTAAAAGTGAATAATGTCTTACACCTTATTTTCACCCTATCAGAGGAAGAAGAGGAGGAGGAGGAGGACGACAACATGTCGACAACCACCAACAGAAGATCAAAGATCCCGTGGAGGGTAATCATCTTAGCAGCTGCACTCATCTGATCAGATCAAACACTGTCCTACAGAGCCGCTCTCTCTCTCTCTCTCTCTCTCTCTCTCTCTCTCTCTCTCCGTCCCCTCAGGTGTGCTGGTGTTACCTCTCCTCTGGCGGGTTCCTGATGGTCTTCCTCATGGTCTCCTCGAAACTTCTCAAACACTCCGTCATCGTTGCCATCGACTACTGGCTAGCCAGGTGGACTTCCTCCAAAATCAACCAAAACTTCACTGGAGCAGGAAGCGACGCGTCTAATGTAACCAACGGCAACGTGACGAGCGGCGGCGAAATAGAGGTCAGATATTCCTGCCACTAGTTTTTAAAATTTACTAACTTACTCTGTCGAATGTTAAGGGTGGGTAAACCAAACTGTCCATATGTAACAGATCGGTCATTTCTGGTAGCCATGTTTTAAAAGACGGTGCTTCCTCATCTTTCCAGAGAGCTGAAATATTCCTCTTTACAACAAACAGGCCATACTCCATCTTTTGTTACACGTGGGTCAGAGTTCGTGCGTGGATCTGGAGTAATATCACAGTTGAAATTGTAAGAACAGAACTTGTTTAGTTTTTTGGGAAAGATCAGAAAAGGTCGAATGCTCTCTGCTGATTTACACTTTGGGGATTGGAGAGACAGACGGGTGAAGGGAGTGTAATCTGGTGCAGGAATAGTGAAGTACTTTAAACTGGACGGTGGTGCAGTGGTTAGCGCTGCTGTTGCCTCACAGCTAGAAGGTCACCGGTTCAAACCCCGGCTTGGGCAAAGTGGGCCTTTCTGTGTCGAGTCTGCATGTTCTCCCCGTGCATGCTTGCGTTCCCTCCGGGGTCTCCGGCTTCCTCCCACAGTCCAAAGACATGCTCGTTAGCTTCATTGGTGACTCTAAATTGCCCGTAGGTGTGAGTGCGAAAGGTTGTCCGTCTCTATGTGTCAGTCCTATGATTGACAGGTGATCAGTCCAGGGTGTAGCCCCGCCTCTCACCCAATTACAGCTGGGATAGGCTCCACCCCCCCCCCAAGCAGGATAAGCGGATGGTGTCCGGAGTTTGTGGAACAGCTGTAAATGTTTTCCTAGTTTTTAAGGTCACCCAGGTTCTTTAAGGGATAGCTTAATAAAACAAACATAATTAACCGTCTCTCTCCAACTCCCATCTGCTCTGAACAGGCGAGAGAAATGTTGAAATGTGTATTACCACAAATTGCACAGGGTTGCATTTTATCCTACGACTCAAAAGATTCAAAATATAATTATCAGAATTTCTTCCAAAACATTTTTCAGCCCTTTTGCGAAATGAATGTGCAAAGAAAAGGAAAGTAGAATATTAAAAAGCTAGAAACAGATTATGATGAATGAAACAAATATGTTTGAATCATCGCACACTAAAATGTAAAAAAGTAAGACAAACATCAGCAAATCAAACACGACAAATTGCATGAATGTAAAATGTAAACACTGTATTTAAAAAGATATTAAAGGTTTTATTTTATGGGTCCATAATTTCTGTAATTTCCCAAATTTTTGTGGAGAAAAAATGTAATTTGCTTTAGATTTTAAGAAGAAAGTTGTTCGCTCCAAGTTCATGATGGCAAAAAAATTTGCGAGCAGATAATTGGGACAGAAAGAGTCTTAGTGGGTTTGATAACGTCTCTGATTCTGTTTCACCTGCAGAAGGACTCGTACTACCTGCCCGTGTTCATCATCCTGTGCGCGGCTGGAATCACGTTGTGCCTCATCACCTCGCTCACTGTGGAGTTTCTGGGTCTGTCCGCAGCCACCAACCTGCACCACAACCTGCTCAACAAGATCATCCACGCTCCCATCAGGTACGCAGCAAAGTGAAATCTCTCTCTGTCTGTTGTGGGCGAAGGAGAAGTCGGATAGTGAGTGACATAACCTTTGTTTAATGTGTTCTCTAATGCAGTTATTACCTCTCTGCTCAGGTTCTTCGACATCACTCCCCTGGGTCAGATCCTCAACAGATTCTCAGCTGATACGAACATCATCGACCAGGTTTGCAGCGGCCGTGTAGACTTTATTATGAGCTTACTTGTCTTGCAAGGGTACAGCAGCGTCTTTTATCCTGTCCTACATCTATAAACAAAGTCTGTGTTCACACTTACATCATTGTCTTTCTCCCCCAGCACATTCCTCCAACACTCGAGTCTTTAACCAGATCCACGTTGCTGTGTCTGTCGGCCATCGGGGTCATAGCCACCATCACTCCGGCCTTCCTCATCGCCCTGGTTCCCCTCGCCGTCGCCTTCTACTTCATCCAGAAGTACTTCCGGGTCGCCTCCAAGTGAGTCCTCTGGGAATTATGTTTGTTTTCCGCATACAAACTAATATAATAACTCATGTAAATATTGTGAATACTCTCGGTTTTCAGGGACCTGCAGGATCTGGACGACTCCACTCAGCTGCCTCTGCTCTGCCACTTCTCTGAGACGGCTGAAGGTCTCACCACAATAAGAGCGTTCAGGTACGACATAAACACACACACACGTTTCTGTGTTCGTCCCATTTGTTGGACATCTTATTAACGGGATAGAAAAACACTTGTTGTTAGAATTTTACAGTTTCATTTAGCAGATGCTTTTGTCCTAAGAGAGTAAGGGGCCTTTCACACTTGACCCCAAAGTCCGGTTCATTTGAATAGTATGATGAACACTCTGTACCGGACTGGTCCACTTGAAACGGTGGTCTCGAGTACGGTTCATGTGTACGGTACGCATCAGGTGTGAAAGCTAACCGTACCAAACCACAGAACGTCTCCTTTGAAATCCACGTATGCATGCAGCAACGCCGATCTCCTCCTCTGAACTGCACGGCCACGGCTGATACCGTAGGAATGTAGGTGAGAGGGTCGTTCTTGAGATTTTCTTTAAAACATGATAAAAATCGGCAAAGTGCGAAGGTCAGACCATCGTAATGGCTTTGGATCTTGCGATTCACACGCTTTTCTTCGTTGGAACGACAACATAAACAGTGCTACGTAGTTGATGATACTCTTCTTCTTCTACCTTGTTTTTGAGGAGCTTCCACCTTCTGCTTCGGAGTCCTAACGCAAGTGTACTCGGGTACAGAGCGAAATTATTAATGTGAAAGCTGACCGGCGCGGGAGAGGGGACGGGGGCAAGCGTACTCGGGTACGGAGCGAGCCACAGTTGATCGAAATGATTCGTTTTGACAGACCTGTTGCTCTTAGTTACGGCATGTGTTGCACAGATACGCGGCGCTGTCCTCGCCCTGCAGGTGCTGATTGAGCTCAGATTTTTTGGGGCCTTTCAGAACAGACAGAGGGAGACATGATACATGTACATAGGACAACGGCATGCTTGATTATTTGTTTCCTCATTTCACTATCCGTAAAATGTATTTATTTGTTTTTGTCATCCATATCTTCTGTTGATCATTGGATGAGGGAGTTAGCGCGTGGAGACGCGTGTTGCTTGGCAACAGTCGCCCGGGCGCAGCTACGACTGGTGTAAGACAGGCCTGGCGCACTCGGGTAAATTCCAATGAAGAAGTTGGTCCGACGTAAGAGATAAGACTTGTGTTTTTTTCCACCCAGCTGGTGCGCTCGACTCCAGCTGTTCAGCTCAGCGGCTTGTAGAAGAGAAAGTAAAAGAAAAGACACTTTTCTGGAAACGACGAAAAGCAGCAGCAGCATCTTCTTGTATTTCTGTGCTCACCCTCTTTCCCATCGTCCCTGTAATCCAACATTAAACAGCTCTCACGCTCGTTTTCTCCTCTCCTCCCTCAGGACTTCCTGTTCCTCACACAAATATACAAACACTAAGAGACTCACAATCACACACATGGGCACATATAACACACACACACACACACACACAGACACACACACACACAGAAACAGTGAATTTGGTGCTGAGACAGATTCTTGGCAGTCATGGGACAGTTCCCATCTTCATTACCCACTGGTCTGCCTCCAAACCCAGTCTGGTTTAGATGATTAAACCAGAAGATTCAGAAGGCTGAACAAGTGGAACTTAACTTACTTCCTGTTTGTACTTTTATCTGCTTTATGGTTATTATTATTCCCTGTTGTCACCCGGGGGATAAAATGATCAAAGAGGATTAAAAAGACATAATTGTACATGAAATAAATATATAATAAAATGAATAAAAACTAAGAGATTGATGATGTAAAGATGAGAGAGATGTTATGTTTGCTTTACAGACACGAGGCTCGTTTCAAACAGCGCATGCTGGAGCTGACGGACACCAACAACACGGCCTACCTGTTCCTGTCTGCTGCCAACCGCTGGCTGGAGGTCCGCACGGTGAGCAGCTTCTTTATTACATCACTTTATTATAATCAAATAATAAACTGTATTTGTGCAGCACTTTTTATATAACAGGTGGAATGACCCTAAACGTCTCCTCCCTCTCTGCTCAGGACTACCTGGGAGCGGTGATCGTGCTGACGGCAGCCGTGGCCTCCATTTGGAGTTCACCCTACATTTCCATCAAAGGCCTGGTGGGCCTCGGACTCACCTACGCCCTCACTGTGAGTTTCCTCGCCTTCTTATTCTCTATCAAACAAGAACAGTGTTTTGTGCATTAGAGGAAGTTGTTCAAAGCTCTTAGAGCAGCCGGAGGTAGAGGTCTTGTTTCGAAGAACCCGAGAGCAGAGGAGTCTAATTTGAATGCAAATACCAGAGAGGAACCCAGAAGACCTGCAATCAGCGCCGATCACGAGGGAATCCTGTGAGCGCTGTGTGTGTGACTAAGATATGAGGCTGACGCATGGGAGCAAAAGTGAGGCGAAAATAACGCTGAGCAGCAGCGCTAGCGAGTTCAAGGAAGCGGAGGAAAAGAAAAGTTGATACCATCTTCACCTTTCTTCTAGACAAATGAGACTTTTTCAATGTTAAATGTTGAAAGTGGGACTTTTATCAGTCAAACAATCATTTAACTTCACACCTGTGCAGGTTTGTAGCACCGTGTGGTTCGGCTGGCTGCTGGGAAACACTGCATTAAGTGTTATTTATAGTTACCTGACGGTGCTGCCTAAAGCTGGAAGACATTGTCGTGTAAAAAAACACTTTTGATTTTGTCGTGTTGCTGATTTAGTCAGAATTTGAACATTTAAAGCACAAAATTGACTAAAAATCTGTCCTGTAAGGTTCTCTCTTTTTGATGCTCCAAACATAAATACATGTGTAAATATTCTTAGGCTGTTATATGTGCTTAACTGATATCCTAGATAACAGTAGAGCCAGTTCACTTTGACCCCAGGATCCCTAAGTGGGTTATTTCTCTCATGTTTACTCTGATATAAACCTCTAGCTTCTTTGTGTCGCTCTGTAGGTGACCAACTACCTGAACTGGGTCGTGAGGAACCTGGCAGATCTGGAGGTCCAGATGGCCGCTGTGAAGAAGGTCAACAGCTTCCTCGGCACGGAGTCGGAGAACTACGAGGGATCTATGGGTAACGGAGTCCTTACAATACATAAACTCTTGAAAGTAGTTTAACTGTGAGGTTAGGATCACTCCTGTGTTCGTTTTAAGCCTGAGCCGAACTATTAAGGGAGGTCTGCTCCTCTTCCAAACAGACCAGATAATTAAAACCCTTCAAAAACACTTTGATTTAAAGGTACAAAAGATGTTTGATTTGCTGATCCTGAATTAATCTATGAATCCAGACGTCTGAGGACTTAAATCCTTGATCCAGTTAAAGATATAGTTTGAAATTTCCAGGATCTAAAATGTGAGTTGCTGATGGGTCGCTCCCTTCAGGTGAGAAGAGAGGTACTGCCCCGAGCGAAGGAGTTCAAGTATCTTGGGGTCTTGAGAAAGAGTGAGGGCGACATTGACAGACGGATCGGTGCAGCATCAGCAGTCTTGTACCGACCGTCGTGGTGAAGGAGGAGCTGATCCGTAAGGTTGATCTACGTTCCAACCCTCACCTGTCTTCATGAGCTTTGGGTAGTGACTGAAAGAATCAGGTTGCGGATACAAGCGGCCGAAATGAGTTTCCTCCGCAGGCTGTCATCCTTAGAGATAGGAGAAGGAGCTCGGACATCCGGAGGGAGCTTGGAGTAGAGGTTGAGGTGGTTCGGGCATCTGATTAGGATGCCTCCTGGGCGCCTCCCTGTGGAGGTTTTCTTGACTAACTGGGAGCAGACCCCGGGGTAGACCCAGAGATCACTTCAGGGATTATTTATCCCACCTGGCCTGGGAACGCCTCGGGATCCACCGGGAGGAGCGTGAAAATGTTGCTGGGGAGAGGGACGTTTGGGCTAACTTGCTTAGCCTGCTGCCAATGGATAAGCAGAGGAAAATGGATGGATGGATGTGACAAAACAAGAAGGTGACGTGACTTGAAATGGAAAGAAAGGAGTGCGCTGGAAAAGCTAAAATGATGTGAATCCCTGCTTATAACAGAGGATTCTTTCAGGAGTTTTGCAGCTACCTCAGGACTGAATGAGGAAAGTTTGGAGGCAGCAGCATCGTCTCCAAAGTCTAGAACTTCTCCACTAAAGTCTCTTCTCTGTTCTTCTTACAAATCAAAGATTTATTTATTTAACGCCAAGCTTTCTTGTCGTTTGCCAGCGAGGTCTGATGTTTCTTCCTCGAGCCGGATGAGTTATGATTTTGACCTCTGAGAACACAGAGATGAAGATGATTTGAAGCCTCCTGATTTATTTAATGGAACAGAATGACCTGATCTGATGAGTGTGTGCGTGTGTGTGTGTGTGTGTGTGTGTGAGTTGAGCGGGTTTGTGCAAGAGTGTGTGTCCAGTTTTATCTTTTGCTAAGGAGTCCAGAAGCTGTGTTTTCTGGGATGTGCTGTCGCCATGGCGAAATACAAACACTGCTGGAATTTCATCCGAGGAAAGAGATAACAAAATATTATTTAATTTGATCAGTTGGGATAACAAATGTCTAACCAGGACAACACAACCAAACCAAAGCTTAAAATCTTGTTAGAAAATCAAAACAGAGCGGCTATTTCTGGAAGCATAACAAATCCTGAGCTTGAGGGATGGATGGGAAGAAGACGGAGGAGGGGAAAGAAACAAAGAAGTGGAGTTTAGAGTGTGTCTCATGTAAGGTTCATTTGTCTCATCGACTTCTCCTCTTAACCCTGTGGTTTACAGTAACCATTGGAACCATAACCAAAAGCCCCTGAGTGACGGAGAACAGAGAGATTCCTCCCCTCTGACATCATGGAAGCTTCCAGTCAGCTGATAAAGGCAGAAAAGTTAGGGAGGAACAAACCAAGCCCGGCCTGGAGCTGAACTACGGAGACCTTATCTTGTCTGAGGAGTAATAATGTGGCGTGTCGGCTCCAGTGTTTCACTGCAGGGATACAATCATCGAGGGCTGTGCGCCAGTTTGCAGATTACAAAACTTTGGGGGACACGGGGGAGTTTGAAGGGCATTTTTGTGGCTAGGAGGGTCTGACGAAAGATGCTTTCCAGTTGCATTGTGGGAAGTGTAGGCTCAAGAACAAACAATATCTCTGTGAAAACATAAATTGACGGTCTTATAATTAATTCATGTCACTCCTAGGATGTTGAATATATCCCTTAGGGGCGCTGGTGAGCAGGCGCTGCACATACAGAGTCGTAGTCCTTGTTGCATCGGCTGCAGGTTCGAGTCCGACTCGCGGCCCTTTGGTGCATGTCATTCCCAACATGCATGCAACATTTAGAATTTCTTTCGGGTTTCCATCATCCATCCATCCATTATCTATACTACTTATCCTGCTCAGGGTCACAGGGGGCTGGAGCCTCTCCCAGCTGTCACTGGGCGAGAGGCGGGGTTACGCACGGACAACCTTTCACGCTCACGCTCACACCTACGAGCAATTTAGAGTCACCAATGAACCTAACGAGCATGTCTTTGGATGGTGGGAAGAAGCCGGAGTACCCAAAGGGAACCCAGGCATGCACGGGGAGAGCATGCAGACTCCACCAGGATTTGAGCTAGGAACCTTCTAGCTGTGAGGAAACAGCGCTGACCACTGCACCAAAATTTGCCAGGCATAATAGCTTACCACCACTTTGCCTCAACAGTACTGTGATCCCTATGCTAATTAGCTAATATTAGCGTGCTAACATGCATGCAACATTTAAATTTTACTTTGGGATTAATAACGTTTTATTTACTCTTTTGTTATTTTAAACAAAAAGGGTTGAATGTAGTAATAAACAACATGTTAGCATCTTCAGTGTTAGCATGCTTGGAGCACACAATGTGAGGTACAGTTCTGTTTGTCCTCTAGATAATAGAGGCTCAGATTTATTTAAACATTTAGAAAATCACCCTGATAAAGTCTAAAAGAGTCATAAATGACACAAATCACAAATTTATCAATAGCAACTTTTGTTTTTGTTTTTTTGCACCCTAATGAAGCTTCCTAATGTTCCTTATATATGTGTAAATAACATGTTTGAAATCACAAAGTGTAACTGTGGTAGCGACGTGAGGGGGAATCTCAGCAGCACTTATATAGGAAAGCTACCCCTGTACATCTGCAGTGTTATGACGTGGTCCATATGGTTTATATGTTCCTGTTTACACAAACCAGGCTGTAACATAGACAGCTGGCAGCCTGTGACTGTTCTGTTTTCTGCAGTCTTTAAACTACACTGTTGTGTCCCCCTGCTCCTCTCTCCGCAGACACCTCTCAGGTGCCCGAGAACTGGCCTCACGACGGTGAGATAAAGATCCAGGACCTGTGTGTGCGCTACGACCCCATGCTCAAACCGGTGCTAAAACACGTCAACGCGTACATCGAACCAGGACAGAAGGTAATTTACACGGAGCTGCGAGGAGAGGGGGGGCTGTGCTGCAGTGACGAGTGGGTGGTAGAGTGGGGAAACCTGCACCTACGATGGGTTAAAAAGCAGATATTGATAACTTGAGCTGGTGTCCAATATTAATCATTTATTCAGATATCTTCTGGAACTTTTATTACTTTACTTTAACCCTCTCTTTGGAGCATTAAGCAGCACTATATATAAGAAGAATAAAAGGGTTTATGATGCAATACAGCAAGTATAGATGACGTGTAATTCACACAGTGTTGCTGGGAACAAAGGAGCTCACATCACACTGACATCACAAAGTGGTGACACATCTATCCACCTTATTCCTGCCCCCCATGATCCTTTGCAGAAATTATGGGTGCGACTTCCGCCGCCGCGTCAGTCACTGAACCGGAATCGGCGGTTTCCGTGGTAACGGCTAAAGCTAATCCTCTTTTTTTTCTGAGCGATCGAGAAATAAAACGTGGGAACACGACCTAAAACGGGATAATGTCATCATACCGCTGCCCTCTACTATCGAGGGGTGGGAGGACGACCTTAAGATGTGGCCTCAGTTAACGTAAACTTCAATATTTAGCAACTTTATTAACTCCGTTGCTACGGACGGTGACGCTATGAAAAATCTAAAAAGCTTTGAGGCGTACCAGGACCTCCACAGCTAGTTTCAACATCAGGTGAAATTCTTGAGATTCTGAAACTGTTCATCAAGCCACAGATTTAGCTTTGTCTGATTGTTAGTACAGCCACGAATGGCGCGACAGGTACCAGAGCTCCACAAGGACATTTTAGTAACGCCGGCACATTTTTAAAGAAAAAAAAAAACAGAGTCGTAATCATTTGTTGTTTCGAAAGAACCGCTGTTGTCGATGAGCAGACAAGCCGGCAGAAACTAGCTTACTACTACTTCCGCTGTCACACCGGAAGTTGCACCCACAATTTTATCTACAACAGCGCGCCGAGGAATAAGGTGGATAGGAAGCAAGGAGAGAGGGACAGGCGGAGGTAAACATAAGAGCTCCACAGCAAAAATGCTCTCTTTAAAATTAATTTCATTCTGTTTTTTCTGTGTAAGAATATGAAAGATAAAACTTGCTGAATAAAATGGAAGGACTTATTCAGAGTGGTCCGTCTCTTCCTGTAGACATCCTCAACGTTGCCCTTTAATCAGATATTCACACACCTCCTCTACCTCCGTCTCCTCTACAAGAATAGAGACGAGGTTTGTCCTTGAAAGTCGCTGTGCACCTTAAATCTAACATCTATAAAGGTGTCCCACTGCAGTCTTTAATATAGTTGCTAATATAGTTTAAATTAACAAGTGCAGTGTGGAATGTAAAGTCTCATAAGGACGCTGTGGATTCTGTTTAAACGCAGACTTGTACTTTGAAATCACAGCCAGGTGCCTCCGTCACACCGTGACCCGACACCTGGTGACCAAACCCCCTCCTCGCTCAGCACGTACCTGCCACTCTGTTATCACTCAGGCGTGTGAAGTCTCGCCGCGGTGTCACAGTGAAGCTCATTATCTCCTCTTCCTGTTAGGTGGGAATCTGCGGTCGCACGGGCAGCGGGAAGTCCTCCCTGTCTTTGGCCTTTTTCAACATGGTGGACATGTTTGAAGGTGGGTCTGCGTCCCGTCACACACGGGGAGTTTACACTGTTTCATCTTTGGTGTCTATTCCTGCACTCGCTCTCATCTGTCTTTGTCTTTCACGGGTTCAGTTTGTTTACGTCTCATTAAAAGGGAGCGATTTTTATGAGATAACGTCTGGTGTGTTTGGCAGACGGTGCAGAAGGATTTCCGTCAGGGTTTTTCCTTAAGCAGGAGTTTTACTTTGCACAACAGCGCTTCAGATCTCCTGTTTTGCCTTTTAGTTGTTTTATTTGTTCTGAGCTGATCCTCTTTAAAATGAAATGTTTTATAGGCAAAAAAAAGTTGAGGTAGCGGTAGACGAGCAACTTTTCTGCAAGGTTAAAATTACAGTTTTTTTCAATGGGGTCTGGTGGCTTTGAAGAGAGCGATGTAGGAGTTGTTCCTGGTTTAAAAAAAACGTCTTCCTCTTAAAAATAAAGATCCATCTCTGTCGGGATCATTTCAGGACACTTAAAAAGAACAAGTCGCAGCTTTTACAGCCTGTTTTGAAGCTGAAACACTGCGTTAAAGTGCCCTATGCAGCGTTTGAAACTGATGCACCCTGTTTTTGTTTCAGTGCATATGTAAAAATGTTAAATACATAACTTACGTTTTCATTGTTGCAGCTCTTCAGTTTTTTTGTTCAATGCTAGAGGGGGAAGGGAAGACGAGTGTAGCCTGGATCAGACATAAATATTATAATAAAACATGATCACTCTCTTAGTTTACAGTTACTCTCTGCAGTGTTACTCATAAACCTCTCAGCTGGCAAACCAAAGTGTAAATCTCTACGTCTCTCTCACTCTCTGTAACACTGTACACATGTGGCCCAGTCATCTGTTGGACCCAGAGAGTGTTTAGTCTCACCTTTTACTTTAGAGACGTTACACTGAAAGGTTGATTAAGTGGACGTGAGACGTGTTTTTTCCTTCACATCATGATTTCTCAAAAAGCTTTTATTAACAACCTTTAAATTAACCCAAGCTGGCTTAACGAGCGTGTTAACGTGTTCCCATGTTGGGGTTTAGGACGCCCAAAGTGGTCGCAAAGTGAATCTAAGGAATCACAAAATGATTGTTGCTTCTCTCACGTGTTTCGACGACGGCGTATTCTGAGAAAAAAGTTGAACATTTTGAGATTAAAGGGGCAAATTTATGAGATTATAAAGTCACAAATATACAAGAACCAAAAAGCTAGTATGTTGGTGGTTCACGGCCCCCTCCCTCTGATTCACCTGTGTCTCTGCCCTGTTGGCTCTGCTGCTCACACAGGTGTGCATGGCACGGAGCTCGGAGCAGATTCAGCCTCTCTGCACACGAGAAGCAGACTGAGCGACCCTCTGCTGCAGAAACACACGTTTCTATGCTCCCCGTTTGCCCCGTCACACAAGACAGTTACCCTTTGACCTCATGACGGAAACAAACCTGCATTACGGACAAAACATAAACAAAAGTACTTAAAACACTCCTATAAACACCAGTTTCCTAGTTTTCGTTTCTCGCAAATTTACGACTCAAGTTTTTTCTGAATATTACTCCGGCTCCTCCGAGTATCTACCAAGCAAACATCTCGCCTTGGTTGAACTACTCGCAAATTTTACGTATAGCATGAATTATAGATGTATAGAAAATGTGAGACGTTGCAGGCTTTCTCGTTATCGTGTACGCACTGTAGTTTGTTCTGACTCAAGCCCAAACAGCCACAAACACTCGCAAGAGCACCAAACAGGGATTATTCCGCCGCTGAAAATAGTCCCCACTTTTTTCTCCGGTTTGCGTTACATTTGCGAGCAAAATTTTTCAAATTAAAAGAAACATCTTCAGCAGGTAGTAGTTCACAGTCGTGAATCTTGGTGGAAGCGTCGGGTAAACCATTTCAACTCAATCGCAGACAACCTGTGACCCCGTCTGAACCCAGCAGAAGGTGGAGGAGATTTAACTGCAGACACAGAACAAACAGATGTCCAGGTGGGCTTCGGATAACTGAAGCTCTACTGGAGGTAAATTAGTCGCCTGGAGTCCCTTCAAAAGAACTCCTGTTTGATCTCTAAACGTAATATTTACGTTGGAGAAATGTTTATTCAAAGGTCCTTCTTAGATTTTACCTCTTCTTAAACATTCATGGAGGTCTGTAAGTGAGAGCCTGAAGACCTTTTTATGCGTCGTTTCACTTTTAAATTCCCGAAAAGAAGATCTCGTCTCTCAGGGGATTAAAACAAGGACGTCAGAGAGACGTGGCCCCTCTCCCGCTCCGGCTCGTATTTCTCTAAAGGCTGCAGCCTCTAAAGTCTCTAAAGTCTCTGAAGTCTTAAACCTGTCTGTTTTTATTTATCGGATTTTAATCGCATCGTTCTGTTTTCAGTCTGGATGGAGATGACAGCTCCGAGACTGATTATTCGGACAGAGATTAGATTGCACACTCACTTTTTCCATACACGCACACACACACGTACGCACAGCTGACATTTTATTTAACAGTAAATTAAGAAGTGTGTCAGCTGCATTCCCTTATAAAGAAATAAAACCAGAGCAGCTCCTGCTGATGGCTCTCCTCGCTGAGCTGCTCAGAATATTCTCGATTTCTCTCCCCCAAAATAAAACATCATACTCAAGTTTTGTTGAGAAGTAGACGCAGCTTCTTTGACATCTCTCACTGGTTTATGAATTACTTGGCTTACTTGGCATCTTGGCTTCGCTTTTCCTGTGTGTGTATAGTCCTGTGACGTAGACGTAGAGATGTGAGCGCATCTTTTGTTGTTTGCAGGAAAGATCATCATCGACGGGATCGACATCTGTAAGCTTCCTCTGCAGACGCTCAGGTCGAGGCTCTCCATCATCCTGCAGGATCCTGTTTTATTCAGTGGATCTATCAGGTACAGAAATCACACACGCAGACAAAAAGCTTTCTTATATTTACAACCGTCCGTGATCTAAACCGCTTAAAGGAGCAGTTCTCCCCTGAAGAAGCCGCTGCCGATCAAAGCTGGTGTTCTCTGTAATCAATAGAAGCAATAACATTTGAATTTGGCGCCATAGCTGTGGAGAAAGTTGAACAGCTCGTGGTTTCGCCCATTCTACATTCCTACAACACCCATCATGCATTGCGCCCCTTTACAGTAAACAAACATGGTGGACGACGGGCAGGAAGAATTGGCGATGAAGAACAAACTGTGGATGAAGTGGTGGAGACGGCGTGAACACGGGCTGTTACTTTATGCTGCACGTTTGCTTTGGTTGCCATGGCTACGGTTGTTGTGCTTCCTCCTTCAGTCAGCTCCACGTGACGATCCACAGAGCGCGTGCTCGGCTGTCCTCGGGGTTCCCCCTACACAAAAGGATATCAGAGTGTAAACATTGAACATGTTTAATATTTGCTGCGGCCACAACGTTCTTCCAAGATTTCGGGGGAAGTAAAATCACTATAACAACGCTCACACCACAGGAACATCTGGAGAGATCATCTTTAGAAGCATCAAACATCAGCTTGATTATCTTGTGGGACGGACCCCGCCTTAGAGGGTCGTGCAGAAATTGGAGACTAACCCTGGACAGGTGGCCATCTTCCACACAACCTCCTGTTTATGTTTTAATTCTTGTCTCGCCAACTAAACCACTGGCGCTAAAATTTTACGTTTCATTGACTGTGTCTTATATTATTATTATTATAAGTCTTCAAGGCTTCTATGTAGCTCAGTGTGTTTTCCAAATAATCCATCTAAAGCTAGAAAGAGCTAAAAAAGAAGACAAAATAAGGTCACGCCTGAGAAGATGATTTCATTTCCAAGATGCCGAACTGTTTTTAAAGATCACAGGCTCACCGAGTAGAAGATTAGAAGTTTTTCTAAGACAAGACAAGATTACATCCGGAAAAAAATAAGTTGGAAAGATGGATTTGAAGCGTTTGGGGAAATAAATCTTGAACAATATGTTCTAAAAATGCTATTTTTTCCCACCTGGTTTGTAGCAAATAAACCAGCCTTATTGCAGGTTGTATTTTCAGCAGACGTAGCGAACAGACTTCAATTTTTTAAGGCTGTCATATAACCATAAAACTAAGATAAGATAATCCTTTATGATCCCCAAGGGGGAAATAAAACTAGACTTATATTTGGAAAAAAACAGCTCTGATACAACACTCTATAAATCCAGATAAATATAAAAATACAGATGATTCAAAACGCAAACTGCAGCAACAAGAGAATAAAAAAGGAGCACGGTTGTCGTGTGTCCTGAGACACTCTGGTCACATGACGACACTCGGTCCCAGCTGTGGGGTTAGTGGTTGAAAACTCAGTGGGAACTCCGGCTGGGACCTAATCTGACTCTCGCCTCAGACGTCACGGACAGAGGAGGTCGTTCTCTGTCTTCTTCTGTCGCACACACAGCCTCTGCGTGTTTGTGTTACGAGAAGACGCAGCCACTCTGTGTTTGTTATAAAAGACAAAGAGCATGTGCTATTTGTTTGGACAGATACGCCGCTCCGGATAATGTGTGTGTGTGTGTGAGAGTGAGAGAGAGGACGATGGAGAGCGTGTGTCCTGACATTTTACACTCCTTTAGTTTACGTGAACGTCAGCTGAGGTGAACGGTCGGCAGTCACCGTGTCACGCTGTTATCTTAGATGTTGCTGTTTTATTCTGACACAGTGTGACTCACTCCGACTCGCACACACAGACTTAGATGCGTCACACACTCACTCCTCAAACTCTGACAAAGTTAACACGATTCAGAGACGCTTACTGTGGAAAATAAACAAGCTATAAATAAGAGTTACATTAGCTGCAAACAGCAATATTATTAATAAGCCGTATATATGAGAGAGAGCTGCAAAGTTTTGTAATATTTCAACTATTTTGCTCTTTTTTAGAGCAGGTTTGATGACAAACTCTTAACTCACCTGCACTACACTGAAGATATCACTCGCATACAAACAGTGCGAGCTGCTGGTTGTCATCCAAGTTTGTTTTGATACAAGAGCATGTCCGTGCATCCATTATCTTCAGCTTATCTGGGACCAGGTCGCGGTGGCGGCAGGCTAAGCAACGTTTTCGAGCTCCTCCGGGGGGATCCCGAGGCGTTCCCAGGCCAGACGGGATATATATAATCCCTCCAGCGAGCTCTGGGTCTACCCCGGGGTCTCCTCCCAGTTGGACGTGCCCGGAAAACCTCCACAGGGAGGCGCCCAGGAAGCATCCTAATCAGATGCCAGTTCAAATTGATGCGAAGGAGAAGCAGCTCCTTACCCTCTCTCTAAGGCTGAGCCCAGTCACCCTGCAGAGGAAACGCATTTCGCCGCTTGTGTCCGTGACCTCATTCTTTCGGCCAACGCCAACATGACCACAGGTGAGGGTTGGAACATAGATCGACTGGTGAGAGCTTCGCCTTCGGGCTCAGCTCCACAACGGTCCGGTTCAACGCCGATCCGTCTGTCAATCACACGATCCATTTAACCCTCACCCTTAACGTTTTCCAGCAAGAGCATGTGACTGTTAATATTCTCGCAGGTCTTCTACCGCTGCAGCTCCAGTGTGTTGTTTAGTTTCAGTAATCAGGCATCAAGTTCCTGACGGTCAGAACTATTTTGCATTAAATCAATGAATACATTAAGGGTTGTTACAGTTGCAATCTTGAAAACATGAGCCCTCTCTCACTTCTGTCATGACTTATAACAGCTTAAAGTTTGTGTCCTCTTGTTGCAGGTTTAATCTGGATCCAGAGAGGACGTGCACCGATGATCGACTGTGGGAGGCGCTAGAGATCGCTCAGCTGAAGAACATGGTGAAAGCGCTGCCCGGAGGACTAGGTACTCAAATATATCTCCGTATAAAATTAGTTTTATTGCACCACAAGCCGCTTTATAAAGTTTAGGTTAATACTGGATGTTGTGTTTAACAGACGCGGTGGTGACAGAAGCAGGAGAGAACTTCAGCGTCGGTCAGAGGCAGCTCTTCTGTTTGGCTCGAGCGTTCGTCAGGAAGAGCAGCATCCTCATCATGGACGAAGCCACGGCGTCTATAGACATGGCCACGGTGAGTGATGTCAGATGTTCATCCCGCACTCAGTTCCAGAAGCATCTTTCTTCATGGATCGATAGGTTTCAGTCAACCTGCAGGGTTTTTATGTACATTTGGGTTTTTCCATTTTATGCAACCTGTGCAATGATTTCAAACCCCAAATATAAAAAAACTACAACTATGAACTGACACTGTTTCTATTTATTTTAAATGATTAAAGAATAACTGTTAATATCTCTTTCTTCCTCGCAGGAGAACATCTTACAGAAAGTTGTCATGACTGCGTTTGCAGACAGAACGGTCGTCACGATCGCAGTAAGTCGTCTTCTTTGTTCTGTTAGGGTTAAATGACAGTCCACAAAGTCCAGTCCTGCAGGTAGCTTTGGTTTAAGGTTTGCTCCGTGCTGATAGATGCAGATATTCGGCTCTTTATCTTTGAGCTTCATGTGCATCTATTACTTTATATTTTCCCTTAAGGACGAGCCTTACATCCTTTTCCTGCTGCTTTTCCTCCTTCTCACTTTGCACAGTATCTAAAATACTTAAGACTCGTTAGTCGTCTTAGAAAATCCTTTCACTTGTCTGCTTTCCTTTTCTGACTCTGTCTCTCTCCGTGATGCTGTCTTGTCCTCTGTTTACTCTCTGCCTTCCTTTCACCCACCCCTCTTCCTCCTTTATTCATATTTCTATACTTTTCCATTCCTCTTCCACACTCTTTATCCTTCCTTCCCCTCCTTTTTTATTCATGTTTCCCCACTCTTATTTCCTCCTCTCTGTCATCTTCCGTCTTCCTCTGTGTCCCTTCGTCCCGCCCCCCAGCACCGCGTGTCCTCTATCTTGGACGCCGAGCAGGTGTTGGTCTTCTCCTCAGGGATCTTGGTGGAAAGTGACTCGGGTCCCAACCTGCTAGCACAGGAGGACAGCCTCTTCAGTGTGCTAGTGAGGACTCACAAGTAGACCCGGATCAGCACACACCACGTTGGCTCCTCTCTCTTTCCTCTTCCTTCCTTCCTTTCCTCTTTTTTCCACCTATTTCTGTTTTTTTTTTACTTTTCCTGGCTGAGTCTGGGTCTGCTGAGGCCTTACTGCCACTGACAGCCTGGTTGGTATCAAATCAAAACTACTGCATGGCCTTTTATAGATATCTCATGTACTTGCAGTGCAATCTGTGCATGCTAACAGTGTTTATTAGCTTAATGAGAGCGTATCCCAACCTGTCCCTGGTATCCTGCGAGGTTAAGAGCTGCAGTACAGTTTGCATCCAGCAGCCATCGTCTGAAATCTGTTCTACTCAAAAACAACCTTGAAGTACCTGCATCCTTCACTCTTGGTGAATGGGTTAGGCTTCCTTCTGTAGCGTGCCACGTTTAGAGCACCTGCTGCTCATCCTAGCAGTGTGACGCTTGGAGTCAAATCTTCAGTGGTCTGAAAGATAAAGGGCAACATCATCTGCAAACAAACGGAGATCCCGTCCTACTGTCTTAGATTCAGACAGTTTCTGGACCTCAAATGACTCTTGTGCAGCATATTTAGGATGCACCTTATAAAGTACAACTTTAACAACTAGGGGTTGGACAAAATATCGATATGGCAATATATCGTAGACCTGACTGGTGCAACAAAATGATCGATTGGCGCAAATATCTATATTTTCATGCGATTTTGACTCACAGTGTCACTACTTCAGGACTCCTTGCGGTGGTGCTTATGACATGAACGAGGGCAACGTGAACACAAATTAATTGGCTGAAGAAGTCCGATATTGTGAAGTATAATTTTAGGATTGTCTTGCAATATATCAATCATTGCAGAATCCTGTATCGTGATATTATCGTTATCGTGGGCCACGTATCGCGTATTGTATCGCATCATGAGTTACCTTGTATTTTCCACGCCTATTATCAATACGGTGCCTGAAGGTGAAAGTCCCTTCATAGTGTTTTTAAGAAGCATTGGGGAGTGCTCTTTCGAGCGAGAGAAGACGAAGGAAAGGCAGGCTTTTGGAAGAGATAAATCTGAGGTCATCAAGACGTATAATCCCAATTTGCATGATGACATTTGGTGTGATGCCTGCTTGGATATTACCAGCTGACCCATAGTGGCTTCCCTTGTGGGTATCCTGGTCCCTGGCATACTGGGAACCAGTAGCATTCTCCCAGTTGGTCAACTGACTTAACTTCACATGTAAAGACAAACAAAATATCAGCTGATGAATCGTGATTTTGCTTTAATGCCCCTTTTGAACCTTTATCGTCCAATATCCATCCCTACTTCATTTGACTCGACACTGGAAACCACAGACAGGATTGACAGATTGACTGGCTAAAACCCTTATTTCCCTCCAATTTAGAATTTATTTTGAATTAAACAAATAAAGCTTTCTTCTAAGAGACTGCATTTTAAATCTTCCCAGTCCCAGTGGTGTCAAATTCAGCCTGAAATCACAGGCTGCCTGAAACGGAGAGGGCAACATCGTCTGCAAACAAGCGGATACCGTCCTATTGTTTTTGATCTGGACTTTGTCTGGACTTTGGCATATTTAGTTTCCCCTTTCTTTAGCACAAATTTATAAAAGTTTACCCAAAAGATAAAAGTCCCTTTGTAGTGTTTTAGGAAGCAGTTTGGAGCGTTCTTTGGAGACAGAGAAAGACGACGTTCTGAAAGACTTAAACAAGAGATCTTAAAGATATACAATCCAAATTTGCATGATGAAATTTGGTGCTGATCCAAAGCGATTTTCCTTCTCCTTTCTTAGCTTTGTCTATGGATATCGGGGTGGTCCCTGGTATGCTGCAACTCCAAAGCATTCTCCCAACTGGTCAGTTGGCTAATCATAATGTATAAAGGCTAACCAAATACTAGCTGATGAATCGAGAGCTTTGCTTTGTGTCTCAAGCCCCCTTTGATCGACAATGGCCCCAATGTCCAACTTTACTGCATACAATTGTCCTTTACCAAATCTTTTACCCTGGGTAAATGCTGCTGAGCCTCATCCAAGCAGTTTCAAACTTAGCCTTGAATCTCAAGTGACCTCAAACAGAAAGGGCACCATCATCTGCAAACAAACGAAGATTGAATCCTCTTTCATCTAGACAGTTCTGGACCTCAAATGACCCTTTTTCCTTCTTCCTGCTGCATGTTTAGGAGGCAGGTTATAAAGCAAACCTCTATAAATAATGTCAACACAAGATAAAAGTCCATTAAAAGCATTTTCGAGGAGCATTTTGGAGTGTTCTCCTTCGAAACGTAGAAGATGAAGGAAAGGTGAGGTTTGAATCGAGATAAACAAGAGAGCCACAAGATACAGAATCCAAATGTGCATGAGGAAACGTGGTGTGTGCATGTGTTGCATGTGAAATTGCAAATTGATCCATGGTTGCTTTTCAATGGGCATTTTGTTCAGTAACGTGTTGTCTAGTCATCGCCTTCAGCCCTGATTTCCTTTGGTACCAAAAGAAAAATGTCACATGAGAAAGCACCAACGGGAAAGTCATCAAGTTTTTATTTTAGAACTTTTATAGAGGACTTTAGAGGAATAAAGAGGCCGTTTAATCCTGAAACCATCAGTTTATTTGTCTCCAAGCCTGAAGAGTTGAATGTCCCATCACACGACCGTGAAAGAGTCTGCTCCGCGTTTCCAGAACCTAATCGTTGTTGTTTCTGTGTTTGCAGCACCGCGTCCACACCATCCTCACAGCCGATCTGGTCATCGTGATGAAGCGAGGGAACATTTTGGAGTACGACAAACCCGAGACTCTTTTGGAGCAGGAGGACGGGATGTTCGCTTCATTCGTCAAGGCTGACATGTAGGCGGTCAGCGCGCCGACGTCAACCGACAGACTCATCAGTTGGTCCTTTTTTATGTAGAACTTTTTTCTTAACGAGGCGGAGAGACGTCTGTGACACGACGACACTGCGCCAAGAAGCGTCTATGTGTTTTTAAAGGAAGAGAAATCAGATCCAGAAACATCAAACACCTGTTGATATTTGAAACGTACTTGAATCATTCAGCCGATAAATAGAGCCTTTTTTAAAAGACATTTCCTCTAGAAACAAACTTCACATATCGGGTATAAATAGATATAGATATCAAGAGAGTTTTAAATCTGTTAATCAATGGAAATATTATTGATTAGCAGCACAAAGTTAGATTAGAAAACCCCCCAAAAAGTATATTTTTTGTGCCCCTCGATCTGTTTCTTGGCTCCTCTTTGGATCATTTTTAAAAGTTAGAAATTTTAAAGTCTTTAATCATTTTGTTGAATTTTCTTCGCCACATTTTTACATTTTAAATCTATGCACAACACTTTACATTAGTTTTATCACTCTTTAGCACTTGTATTATGCAATAATAAGGAAGGAAAGCTTATATGTACAATCCTTTTACAATCACTGGATGTTGGCTTCGGCCGGAGATTCTGCGCTCCGCAAACATCAGTGCATCGTGCAGAACTTTTTGTACGAATATCTTTGAACCTGGTGTACGACGTGCAACCGTTCTGAGGCGTGTTCTGCCATAGAAGTTATACTGATAGAACATTGAGTCTTTGGAGCTGTGTGAGGCTGCTTTCACTACATGTCAGAAGTAAGAGAACAGGTTTGTGCCCCTTGTTCCCTAATCCAATATGTGGATTTAAAGGTTTTTGCAGCGATTCCCCTCCTGAACAAGTCCGACAAAGGAGACCAACATCGGAGGATTTTCTGCTTTTTTTTGGAGTCTGTTTAGAAACTCTTCTGCAGCTTGTGACACCGAGAAGAGGAGGCGCCAGACCTCACAATCCGACTCCACAAGCAGGTCGACCTGCAGGGCTCGACGGGGATTTTCCAAGCAATGACGGCAACAACACGCTGCATCCAATAAAGCAAATGTTTCTCTTTTTATGTTTGTGATTTACAAATCAAGTGAACAACAGAAGAGGTGTTAGGCTGCATGAATTGAAACACTTTGTTCTATCAGTCGTATTTCTATCCTCCACTAGTGCAAACACTGTAGGGTGTCCCGGCTCAGCCTGAGGCCGGCGAACCCGCTGTCTGTCTGCAGTCATGCTTTGCTGAACGTATTATCCTCGGGGACAATAGACGCCAGGCACGAGCTGCCAATCACTCCAGAGATGTTTCATGTGGACTCAGAGTGATTTCTAAGATCCTGAAGAGAAACAGCGGAAAGTTGTTTGATCCTGGAGAAGAACAGGATCTCGTGGCTGAGAGGATTCAAAGTGTTATTCAAAGCTCAAATTTACCGCTGCATTAAATTATTTCTAATAATGATATTTTTTTTAGGTTTCCTGCACCAAACTGCTCTAGTTTTCTTTAAAGACAAAAGTAAGCCTCTAGCTAGTGAAGTAAACGTAGCACTCAGCAGCTATAAAGATCTTAAGATCTTTTGCCCTGAACGCTGCGTTTAACTCAAAGTCAGAGGTTGGAATTCCCGAGCTGAAATTCCCAACTTCTGATCTCCAAGGGTTTTTGTTTTTTGCCGCCAAAAAAGAAAAAAAAGAAAAAAAAAGCGTGAATATTTAAAATGTTCAAAACAAGGCACACATTTTTTTTTATTTTTAACGTTTTCCTTAATTGTTAAAGGGCCAGTTCGCCGGTTTTCAACCTCAGTCCTATCATGCTATCATGGGGAGCTAACGCCATTATGGTAGGAAGAAAATGCAATTTCGCTCGGTGCCTTTGGAGGACGCTATCTGCTTCTCCAATGTCCCCTGGAAAACCAGGGAGCTCGATAAACTACACTTCCTCGGTCTAGGATGCCCGCCTCCGATGTCATGTCTCGTTCAAAATCGTCAGGTTTGAAATGTAGACTGCAGACCTGAAGATGTTTCAGACAATCAACCGGTATATTCTCGTCATGTTTCAGATATTGTCCCGCTCTGAGCCGTTGCCTGCAGCGAAAACGGTAGTATTTCACTCCAGCGTCTCTCGCTGGGCCGTTCCTTTCAGAGGGAGGGGCGCAATGCATGCTGGGTTTTGTAGGAATGTCGAATGGGCGAAACCACGAGCTGTTTGTACGACTTTCTCCACAGCTATGGCGCCAGTTTCAAATATTATTGCTTCTATCGATTGCAGAGAACACCAGCTTTGACTGACTGCTCCTTTAATTCGAGGAGAAGAGCATTTCAGAGATCAAACAGCCAGAGGACAAGAAGTTGTCGACCCTAAAGTCCACCAGTCATTGCCAAACTGTTCCTGTTAGCTGTGAAGATATCAGTTTACAATAATCAAATCAAATCAGTCAAATTTTATTTGTATAGCGCCAAATCATAACCAGAGTTATCTCGAGACACTTTACAGAAAGAGCAGGTCTAGACCGACTCTTTGTTGTGTTATTTAAAGAGATACAATAGTCTCTCTTACTTTACTAATGTTCTGTTCTCTTTACATTTTTACACTTTGGAGTCACAGTTCAGCTCTTTGAAACTGAAGTCACTCGTCCCATCTCTCTCTGGAAGCGGTGCTATTGTCCCTCTTTGTTATTTTGTTGTAATCAACTGTACTTGTTTTTATTCTTCAGATACTTTGAAATGAGATTTTGAAATGACTTTGTACTGTACAGACTAAATGCCAAATAGATTCTTCTGCAGGAATTTCTTTCTAATTATTTCACTTGCAGATGTTTCATCTCAACAAGTTTCCACGTTGGTTTTCCCTCTGATGCTCATTCTGTGTATATATAACATCTGAACAGAGAGTGATTGTAGTGCCTCTGTCTGCATATTTCCAGATCAGTTGTCTCTGCATCTCTCTCATCTACATCTTTCTCTTTTAAACTGCTCGTCGTTTTTTATCCTGTTCTTTGATTCTGATTCAGCTGCCTTTAATTTGTTTTTGTTTTTTTTATCTTGGCTACAAGTGTTTGATAAATCTCGTGTTTAGTTTACTGCATGTGTGTGTGTGTGTGTGTTTCCGTGCAGCTTCTGTGCTCGTCTGTGCACAGATCCTGCAGACTGCGGCCGTACAAACTGAACGCTTTGCATCTCAAACCAAAACAGAGAAAAGATGGACTCTGTTTTCTTTTCTTCTTTATTTTTCACTCTTTCATTGAAAGGCAGGAAACATGTTCGCACTAATTTCACCAAATTTGAGATATTTCTCTTTCCCATCTTTGGAGGAACAAACTAACGCTAACACACTAAAGTATTACTTTTGCATATGATCGTTACAACCAACACACAGACAGTTAATCCGCTCTCATGAATGCACATTTGACTGTTAATGAATGCAACTTAGATACCAGATTTATAGGTCAATTTAGGGTTTTTAAACTTAACGTGTATGTACGTGTACATTCTGTATATCCAAGACTTTTTAAAAGCATATATATCAAAGTGTTATTATGTGTGCCTGATTTTTTTTACACTTGAAATGACAATAAAAAGATTTTGAGTGACGTGAGCTTTTTCTTTCTGCAGCACACTTCACCCAATGAAGAATATATTGCTCAACAGCGCCCCCTGGTGGCCAAGTCTCACATCTGTAGATCTTAGCAAATAGAACACTTTCAAATTAAAAGCCGGGAAATACTGAATATTAAAGGCTCAACACGCTCCAGTATTTATCAGGAAATATGTGTTTATTTTAAAGTGTGTTTAATAAATATTTCATCGTTAAACAAAAGAAATTGCGATATTTTTTACTGCTTTAAACAGCTCCTAATTTAACCCTAGTCTGTGTATATATTTAATTATTACAATTGTTTGGATGCAAAAACGACATTGCAGCATAAAAACAAGTTTATTCATAGACAGCTAATAGTGTATTCTGTATAGTTCGATAAGTTCCGAATTTCCCCCCTGTGGATCAATAAAGGATTATATTAAAAGCCCTATATTTGATTTAAACCTGTATCGTACACTAGAGGCTATGCTGTGATATGTTTGCCTACATGTTAAAACTTATTTGAAGTTTAAGAGTAATGTGCAAATGTGTAAAAGCCCAAAATAACAAAACTTTATTGTCTTGAAATTTTAACTAAATTGTTTAATCATTGACTGAGCTCTGGAAACTTTATTCACATTTCACAGGAGGCATAAGTAAGACTTTTTATGTTTTAAAGATTAATTCTAGTTCAAATGTAGTGTTTTCCGACGGTCCCTGAAGCGTCCTTGAGGGCAGCAGCACCCTGGTCTGAGCGGGTCTGGACTCTGGAAGCTGGACTACGTCAATAAGCAGAGAGGAGACCGTCCCAGCCCTCAGAGGAGCAGCTGAGCAGAGGCGGCGCGCACCGAAACGTTCCCGCATGTCCTCAGAAGGAGAAGAGTTTTCCTGCAGGTGGACATGTTGGATCCGCGCGTAAAGACGCACTGAGCGCGGACTGAAACGTTTATTTAACGCTTTTTTCTTCCATAATCAAGGACAGCTGCTGTAGAAGATGTTGGCGAGAAAAAGCATCATCCCGGAGGAGTTCGGTCTTCCGGGGCTCGCCTCCCGGATGCCCCGCAAGCCGGTGTTTAGGGACCGCGTCAACAAAGCGCGCTTCATCGCCAAGAACGGCTCGTGCAACTTGGCGCACAAGAACATCCGCGAGCAGGGCAGATTTCTGCAGGACGTGTTCACCACGCTGGTGGACCTGAAATGGCGCTTCACGCTCGTCATATTCACCACGACGTTCGTCAGCAGCTGGCTGCTGTTCGCCATGACCTGGTGGCTGGTGGCGTTTGCGCACGGAGACCTGCACACGGACCAGCAGAGCGGGGCACACTGCGTCACCGACGTCAAGTAAGAAACATACAAACCACTGTGAAGTTATTGGGATAGAATTAAAGAGTCTAATTTAGTTTGTTAAAGTGTTTTTGATGAGACTTTTAACATAAAGTTGTGTCTTTCTCCTCTTTCCATCCATCCAACCACCCTCCTCCTTCTTCTCCTCCTCCTCCAATTCCTCCATTTTTAAATTCCATAGAGGAAGAGGAGGAGAGGGGGAGACGGATATTTATGACAGGAAGTCAGGGAGCTTTGGCTCTCTTTATATCTGGGGAAATAAAGTTAAGTTTGCAAAAGGAAAAAGCAGAGTTTGGCACCTCCCTCTCATCCTTCCTCTTTTCCTTCCTTCCTTTCTTCCTTCATCTATCTTTCCTATTTACGTTTTCTCAGCCACCTCTCCCTCAGGTAACTACCCACAGAAGTGGAAAGTATCTCAAAAAACCATTTACTCAAGCCAAATTGTGAGGTAATCGTGCCTCAGTAGCTTGAAAGCTATTTCCATTTTGGATACTTTACTACATCTAAAAGAGAAACATCGTACTTTTTACTCATATATTATTGCTTATTCTCATAACTAATGTAAACAAAATTATGCCTTAAATGGGGTCGAAAAAATGTCCATGCCTGAAACTAAAAGGATTCTGTTTTTTTTAAATCTTACATTTACTTTAATTGAAACAAACCACGGCTGAAGATCTTTGAAACTCTCTTTCTTCAGGTCGTTCACGTCGGCCTTCCTGTTCTCCATCGAGGTTCAGGTGACCATCGGCTTCGGAGGACGAATGATAACAGAGCAGTGTCCGACTGCGATCACCGTCCTCATCATGCAGAACATCATCGGACTTATAATCAATGCTGTCATGCTGGGTGAGACTTAGAGAGTTCTTAACTTCAAAGGAATTAAAGGAAAAGAATAAGACAGCTAGTTATAACTTGGCTGTGCTGAAAGGATCAGGTGTTGGTGGCTTTGTAACGTTAGCTTAAAATAGTCATTAGCAAACAAAAATATAGCCAATTTATTCACGCCTGGACTATTTAGCTGATGTTATACAAAGAAAACCAGAAAGCTAAATTAAGTAGCTAGCAATTAGTATGTGTGATTGACAAAGCTAACGTTGGTTGCTTCTTAGTGTTAGCTGTAGCTGAGTAATATGAAAACATGTTAGCTAAATTAGCGTCTGCAAAAATAGGGATGTTAACACAGGATAGCATTTTGATACCTTAGCTAGCTAGCTAGCTAGAAATGTACCCATGTTAGCGCTTAGGCTCATGATCTAACAAACCAAACGAAGGTTCCCCACATTCCAGTTTGACCAGGTGAGCTTCACGAAGTAAAACTTTTTGGCTTTGTTTGGAACTTAGTGTTAAGGTGGGCGCCAGTTGTTTGTGGATGTTAGCGGTGTTGCCAGACTGAACATACAGTAATATCATCGGGAAAGATGCATCGCTAAACTGTTATTGTGGGTTTCTTTTAAAGGGCAAAATTATGGTACATTCAGCCTTTTTTGGCTTTATTGATCGTATATCGTACAGAGGGTAAAAATATCGTATAAATATGATAGTTGTGGCACATCTGGCAACACAGGTTAGCGGAGAAGAGTTGGGAAATCCTTTGGATTTTCCCGCCAAAACCTTCCCGAGTCCTTCACATACAAATCAGTCCACAGGTGGTTAGAGGCAACCCAAACCATTTTCATTTACATCCGTCCACACGTTTAGAAAAGTGATTAATACACGTTTGCTTGCCTTATTACCTTGAAGTAAAAGCATAAATACAATAGCGTAGAAAAAAGTACAAGTAACAGTTTCTTCCTCTCCTCAGGTTGTATCTTCATGAAGACGGCTCAGTCGAACCGTCGAGCAGAGACGTTGATCTTCAGCCGTCACGCTGTGATCGCCGTCAGAAACAACCGTCTGTGTTTTATGATCCGAATCGGGGATCTCAGGAAGAGCATGATAATAGGAGCGACCGTCAGACTACAGGTGTTTATACTAGTTTGTACTCTCCGCTTTTATTGTCTGGACTGTAGTTTTATAGAGGAAAGAGGGATCAGCAGATCATAAATCAAATCTACGGTTTATTGGACAGCAGATTCTATTTGTTGCTGAATGTTTTGGTGGTCGTCTTTCTTATTTTATTCAGCAACCTCTTGCTGAATAAAATAATAAAATAAAATAAAATGTGCACAAATACAATTTATGTTAACTGATAACTAAACAGGACCACGTATCATCTGCAGGTGGTGAGGAAGACGACCACTCCCGAGGGGGAGGTGATCCCCATCCATCAGATCGACGTCCAGACGGAGAGCGCTTTGGCCAGCAACAGTCTGTTCCTGCTCGCCCCGCTCATCATCTGCCACATCATCGACAAGAACAGGTGCGAGAGTTATGCGGTTGAAGTTAATCGAGACCAAAAGGACGAAAATAACACTCATTTAGGGGGTCACAAAAAGGCACTTTGAGGTTGGGTCGCATGTCAGTCCTCACACTGATATTGAGCAGCACTTAACATTGGATTTTATATGTCTAACTCACTGCCTCCATCTGCTGGACGAACACTATCGAGATTAAAAACGTCCAAATTTATAAATAAATAAATAAATGATTCGATAAATAGTTAATATGCCTTTAAAACAGAGTTATTAAGCATTAACTTTTAACCCTTTTCAGCAAAACCAAGTAATCATGAGTGCTGCCAAAACAGTTTGTTTCTCAGCCCTATACTCAAAGGTGTTCAGGATTTTCAAAATAAAATAACAGAGTATAATATTCTGTAAGTATTTGGTTGGTAGATGTATAATAAATCGTCTCCGACCAATAAACAAACATAGTCGTCCCATCAGGGAAATCTAAGAAAGTGCATTTACGTGTTTGTGACTGTGTCGTCCCCGCGCTCAGCCCGCTGTACGACCTGTCGGCCATGGAGCTGCAGTGCAGCGACCTGGAGGTGATCGTCATCCTTGAGGGAGTCGTAGAGACGACGGGGATCACCACACAGGCACGGACCTCCTACGTCTCCGAGGAGATCCAGTGGGGTCACCGCTTCGTTCCCATAGTAACAGAGGAGGAGGGCGTGTACTCTGTGGACTACTCCAAGTTTGGTAACACAGTCAAGGTGAGATTTTAGTAAACTAATCTTCAGCTACACGGCTAACTAAAAATACTTCTGAAGCTTTTTTATTTAACATTTTATTTAGAATTTAGCTTAGACGTTAGCAGCTACTGTTTCTGTTTACTTTAGCTAGCTGGTTAGCTGAGGTTTGTAATAAACAAAACCTGCTTTTATGTAGTTTATTGCTCATAAGTCCAGTTGAAATGTGGTTATTATTTGCTAGGAGACATTTCCACTTGACTTCATGTTTCGTTGTTGCTCTCCAAGGTAGCGACGCCGCGCTGCAGCGCCAAAGAACTGGACGAGAAGCCGTCCATCTTAATCCAGACTTTGCAGAAGAGCGAGCTGTCGCACCAGAACTCTCTGAGGAAGCGTAACTCCATGCGACGCAACAACTCCATGCGTAAAGGCGGAGGAAGCAGCGGCAGCCTGCGCAGGAACAACACGACGCTCGTGGCGTCCAAAGTCCAGTTCTTCACCCCGACAGAGGGAGGCCAGAACATGAACGCCGTCACCTGACATGAGGCCGGCCTCCTGCTGGCCGCCCTGCTCCTCCTGGTGGGACGGAGGATTATGGGTGTTGGTGTTTCTCCTGCTCTGATGGGACTCATTTTATCTCTCTTTCCTGCCTTATCTAGACTTGTATCCCAACACTTTTACTGCAAATGTTAAAGTTTATTATAAAGGTTATGATTATTATTGTTATTCTTATTATTATCATTGTAGATAAAATACAGGTAGGCACACGTTTAACCCTGTAAAGAACTTTTCTGCACAGATAGAGCGACCAAAAAACAAAGACAAAGATTTTTTTATCTATTATCATCAAAGCAATAATTACAAACTTTGGGTCTTTTTGCCTATTTTTTTTTTTAACAGGACAAATTTTCTTTTGTATTAAAATCACAGTTTAACTTCTGGTAGTGGTCACTCAGCTCAATCAGTGTACTGTACATGATTTCTTTCACTTTATTCTGTCAGTTGTGTTGTTTGAGAATAGGGCTGGGCGATATGGCCAAAATCTGATATCATGATATAAGATTTTTTAATATCTCGATAACGATATATATCCTGATATATCATGTTTTCTGGTAATTTAAAAAATAATTACTCTTTATGAAATAACCACATGTTAAAGCCTATTTTTGAATAATCCTGTGTGAATTAAATACTTGACAAACTTGAGTCCTGTTCTGCACTTTAATGTCCATTTTAATAAACAGCGCCTCCCTCACGTGCAAGGATTAGAACGTAAAGCAGTTCAATCGCTGGTTTTGTGACATCACGACAGAGACAATATAGTAAAACACATTTCCTAGACATCGTTTTAACGATATATATATTATCATATTGCCCAGCCCTATTTGAGAATAAATGCACCTTTAGTAGTAAAGCACCTGCACCAAAATATAGCCTTATATTTGATGAAGAACAATCGGCTTTAGAAATTTCGTCGTTACACAGAAACGAAAATCCGACCAGACATTTGTCATATGCCACACAACCTCTCTAAGTAAGCACTAACAGAGTTTGGAAATTAGGCCTAACATTTTAATTTTAAAACATATAATATAAAGGTTTATTTTGTAACTGTACGTTTGATTTTCCAATAAAAAAATTATCGAAATGTCCGTATTTCTGACTGTTTTGGGATTTCGATTTACGCGTCTATTTTTACGTACTACGTGACGTCATCGCACCCGGAAGTGAGAGTGGGAAGGTGAAGGTAAACATGGCGAGAACTTTACTGTGCAGAGCTGTGGGTGTATTTCAGCTCAGCAGGACACCAACACTGCTTTCTGGGCGTCGTTTTTACTCTCAGACGGAACAGGAGCCGCTGACGGTGAGGCAACAAAACAACGGAATCAGGTGCAGTAACGAAATGTGTCCGTCGTGTGTTATTCACAGGTGCTCTCAGGTAGATTTATTGAGAGAAAACAGAGTTTAACACTAACAGCACCTTGCATTGGTACATACAGTATTTCCCTGCACATGCTTAAGCCTAAAGGTGAATTCGGCTTACGTATTATTCCTTTGAAAATCATATTTTTGTTATAGAATGAGACATTTGGATCTCACGTTTCATGACTCACTAGTACAGTTAGGTAAACAGTGTGAGGAACTACGGAACACATGAGGGGTCATAGAAGGGGGAAAAAAGTCGATTATCTAATACAGGCAACTGTGCTCATAATTAATGGAATAATGATAAAGTTATTAATTGAATTTTAAAAATAAATTAGTTTTTTGTTTAAATAGCGGTTATACAAGTTAGATTGTAAAGTTGTGCTAGATCTTTTAACTGAACCTTGGATGATAAATCCATCCATCTAATGGGAATTTCTGTGGTAGTATTCTGTTTGAAGTTATTTTATTAGCTACTGTATTTGTTGTGTACATTGTCACAATGGTTATGTAACAGATAATCACTGTTCTTTCTGCATTATAAAGAAATGTAGCCACATGAAAAATGATGAACCAGATTATTTTACTGTAATATCACTTTAATAGAGACTTTCTGTAGAAAACTAAAACGTATGCTTCTATATATAAATTGCCACTATAATATGTAAATGTTTCTTTTTCTTCCTCCAGGAGAATTATATTGAACAACCCCAAGAAGAGGAATGCTCTGTCTCTGTCCATGCTGGAGTCTCTCAGAGAAAACATCCTAACAGATGTCGACAGTAACGATCTCAGAGTTATTATCATATCAGGTATTCATATCATATTTATTGTGAGTTTATGTGATAAGAAAATAAAAATGATGGTCTGACCTTAAAATTTGTTTGTGTGTGTGTGTGTCAGCCAAAGGTCCAGTGTTTTCCTCTGGACACGACTTGAAGGAGCTGACGTCTACTCAGGGCAGAGAGTATCACACAAAGGTGTTTCACACCTGTGCAGAGGTGAGATTCTTTGTTTCTACATCTTCTGTCTTTTGCTCCTTCTCCCTCTCTTCCCTCTTTAACATTGTCATAATTTAGAGCAGCATGTAACTATAATTTCCATTCTTTATCAATTTATCTGCATTGTCTGAGTATTCAATTAATCCAATCGAACAATAAATTTAGATGATGTAAAGAGTGCTAGCTAAAGCTCACTGGGTTTTGCTCACGTACTTCAGGTGATGACTCTGATACAAGACATACCTGTTCCAGTGATCGCCATGGTGAACGGTGTTGCCACAGCAGCTGGTTGCCAGCTTGTTGCCAGCTGTGACGTAGCAGTGGTGACAGAGAAGTCCACCTTCGCTACGCCAGGTGTGAACGTAGGTCTGTTCTGCTCAACGCCGGCGGTGGCCATCGGCAGAGCTGTGCCGAGGAAGGTATGAGATGATTTTTTTTACTTTATTGATATTAATATTGGCAACAGCTAACAAAAATCCAGTATCAGTCCCTTATTGATATATACATTTGCTCCTTCTTTTTTTATAAGGTTGCAATGGAGATGCTTTTAACAGGAGCTCCCATCTCAGCCCATAATGCTTTGCTGCATGGTCTGGTCAGTAAGGTGGTGCCAGAAGAACGACTAGAGGAAGAGACATTGGCCATCGCCCAGCGGGTGTGTCAGACCAGCAGACCTGTTGTAGCTCTTGGCAAGGCCACCTTCCAAAGGTAGGTTTTTACAGAGTATAGATTCTCTTTGGACCTCTTTGAACCTTTTTCTTGAGCTTTTTGAGTGTTATTTATAGTCAAGAGACTCTTTAAATAAAACCCAATAACCATTATGTAGAATTTAACCATCAGTAAGACATAATACTTGTTTTTTAGTGACATTTTTCCCCGAGAAATTATTCTATCAAGTTTTTAGCAAATACTACTCTTTTTCAATAATAATAAACATCCTTATGTGAAATCCTTTTGAAACCTTTCCCTTCACGTCTCGTCTTCCCCCCTCTTTTGTTTCCCCTAAAGACAAATGGCTCAAGGACGAGACTCGGCATATGCAACCGCCTCCAAGGTGATGGTTGACAACCTGGCTCTGAGAGACGGACAGGAGGGGATCCGGGCCTTCATAGAGAAACGCAAACCAGTGTGGAGCAATAAAGCAGAAAAAGCCCACGACTGATGGACTGTTGGCTTTTATCTTGAACATCAATTAATTGAAATAGTGATTATCCTGACTCGCACAAGTGGTTTTCAGTCCCTGGTTTGGAATAATTGTATGGACTATGCTGCTGTTTAAATGTAGATATGTAATTTAAAGTTTGATTTGTTGACTTCATTTTCCCTGATGATTTTTGCGTGGACATGTGTCCTAACATTTGTGTGCCTTAAAAGCTGTTTTACTACCCAAAGGTAACATAGTGGACTCATAGTGCTAGTGGAGATTGAATGCTGCTCTTTGTTGTTGCATCAAATTAAATTCAATGAATACTGTTTCAAATTTGTTAAGAGTTATTTTGAACATCCGGGGTTCTGGATGTTAAAGTCTACACAATTTTCTGTATGTTAAAAATGTCAGCACAATGTATAAACTGTTATATAAACAAAAGCAATAACAAAGCTATCGATCATTGTATTATCCACACACTTTCATTAAGTCGATAATTATATTAATATCCTGATAATTTTGAGGATATTTCAATAAAAAGTTGTTAAATGTTAATGTAATTGGTAATGTAATTGGTAATGTAATTTTTGAATGGCAAAGATATAATTAGTTTTAATATTATGACTTATCTACAATTGTCTTATTTTCTGTTATTAAAAATGTGCCCATCTCGTGTATTTAAGTTTTCCTTGCACTTATATTTAGCGGTGATACAGTACGTAATTTCCGGCAGCCATCTTTGTTTGACGGTGAAGTGGAAAACTAACTTTCCGACTTTCGGACGGAAGCATTTTTAAATCCAGTTAGACGGACACGTTCGTGAGAGCTCTGGAAAAACTTCCCAGACAGCGGTAAGTGTTGTTTCATGACCTTCTGGTTTTATTTAAGATCCTCGGTGTTTTACATTTAATAAAAAAGCAACAATCAGAAAACCGTAAGCTAGCGCTGTTTGTTATGCTAACGTTTCCTAGGTTAGCCATTAGCCCAAACACTTGACTGCGAGTTGTCCTGTCTGTGCGGTCGTACAGCGGCATTTCTGTGCTTTACAACGTTTTTTTTGTTTCAGTTTCCCAGACTGCAAGCTTCGTACCTGCTGCTTGTGAGTAAGGTGAGGCTGCTGCTGCTGGTGTTGGTGAGTACCTGTTGCTTTCTTATGGCGCTACTGAGGATGGATTTATAATCAGCATTGTTGACCTGCAGGTGGTTGGCTGTTTTCTTTGGTTGCAAGGTTTGCTCTATAATGCTGCTGGTTTTAAACTGACTTAGTGTTTAATGTTACATAGTATTACGACAATGAAAGCCCATTTCTTTAAATTTTTTCATTTATATTTCATACATTGTTTAATCAAAGACAAAGTTTTGCAAATATTGAAAAGTGCCTGCCACAGTTTTTCAGATCCTAATGTAGTGTCTTTAAACTTTTTTCTTTTGTCAAACAGTTTTAAACACTAAAGAAAATAGATTTCAAAAGACAAGAAAATAGATATATGTCATATTTGGAAAATCTGGAAACAGAACAACATTTAATGACAAAATGATTATCAACCTATTGGCAGATTTTTATTTTATACATTTGTACCAACAAACAACAAAAAATGCAAGTCATATCTTTTTGCATTTATGATTTAATTTGTCAATATAGCCAATGAAATTTCAGAATATAGTAAGAAGTGTCACATTTACCCAGAGCCGAAGTCTTGACATTTCTTGTTCCAACCAAAAATCCAAAGATAAATTAACAATGACAAAATCCTCAAATTAAAGACTATGTTACACCAAATGTTACTATAAAGTATAAATGACTAAAACAATTGCATATTTAATCAAAATCTTTTGCTTTTGAGCAAAGGATTAAATCCTTTTATCTCCCTAATAGAATCTTTAGCTCTTTGGCAGCTGACTGTATTTTGCAGTGAGTTCATTTTAATCGCGTACAAAACCTTCCTACAAAATCAGTTGTTGTTGGATTAATCAGTTTATTCCAGTGAGCTTTTCTGAGCCTATAATATTTAACTTTCCATCCATGGAAATTGTTTCCCACTGTGGGCCAAAATAACAACTGAGTTTAAATTTTTATGTTAAAAGCCACAACCCTCTACATCATGAGCGTCTCTTTGACCTCCTCTAACCACAGATTTGACATCTCTTTTACGCATTGTCACACGACTGACAACAAACCTCCTCTGCAGGCTTCAGATGTAGGATTTATTTGTTCCCCAGAGTTTTCTCATCCAGCAGAGCTCTTGATGTCACGTTCCTCTGAAGCTTATTTATGCAGAAAGATACACAAACAGCACGGCAGCAGGCCGCTGAGTGACGTTATCAGACTTCCTATCAGCTCCTGTCACAATGTCTTTAGCAGCTTGTTGTTTATTTCAATAGAACTCGCTTATTTTTACAAACAGTTTCTTTATATCTTTGCTAAGGTAGCAGCAGCTAATTCTTATGTTTTTCCATTAATCACACGGTCTATAAAATACAAAAAAACAACAAAAGCGTAACCGCTTACTGAAGCCCAATATAATCTTGTTTGGTCCAAACAATAACAACCTCTGTAATATACAATTTACCAGACCTTGAGAATATATTAAGTAAATATATTGTTTTGCTCCAAAAATATGTAAATGATTATCAAAAAAAAAACTAGTTGATTAATCCACTAATTCATTTCAGCTCATTTATGGCTATTCAATGAAAAATATTATATTGAGAAAGTCAGGCTCTAATCTAAGACTAAAAATCAATAACTCTTCCTGTCAAAGCTTTTAACAAATTGCTTTTTTTGTCCAACCAACACCCCAAAACAAAAAGATATTTAATGCACAAAGACATAAACCTAGAATAAAGCAACATATGCCTTTTAAGAAGTTGGAAAGTGTGAAGTGTAACTTGATAAATGATTAGTATTTTCATTATATTGGTAAAATTGACAATATTTTGATAATTGGCTCATTATTTAAGCACTAGAGTAAGAGATTATCAGTATTTGCTTGTTTCCTGGATGTAGAAATCATAAAAGTATGGAATCAAAAAGTTTCAGGCTGCAACAAAGTTTTTTTTCATTGTTGATTAATTAGTTAGTTGTTTTGACTTTAAAATGTTTCCAGAAGCCCATGACGTCGTCTTCAGATGTCTTTTACCCCCTCAACCCAAACATATTCAGTCTTTAAGAAAATCTTAAAAAATACTTATTAATTATCAAGAGTTGGTGATTTAACTTATTGGTTAAAAAAGTAAACGATAACACATTGCAGGTTGGAAAAAAAAGTACTTAGTCTAATCAATTGTAGGATAAGAAAGGGTTAATAGTATCAGAGTTTCATCGTCAAGGCTTGTACCTCATTTCTTTTTTGGACAAACGTTATCATTCAGGATTCTGCACGCATTGATGCTTTAATCATTTATAGACACTTGATGTCCCTCCGTATCCTATTGGCTTTTGTCCTTCAATATTATTCCAAAACCACACTGCTCCACTAGGGGGCAGAGTTTCATTGTGAGTGGAAAGAATACCCAGTAGATTCACAGAAAGTCAAAGACTGAGCCACAGCTACATTTTCACCCGACCTCATTTTATTAAGCAAAGTATCAGAATGATCTGCAATTAGTTGTTTAACAAAAAAACAAAGATAACTTAAGGAATGTAATGAACAGTAAAGCAATACTGTTTCTGCTTTAAAAACCAGAGCATGAGGAATAATAATATTAAAAGGGAATGTGACAGATAAAATGTTGAAATGCGTGACTCACACATTTGTGACATGTAGTGTGTGTGTGTGTGTGTGTGTGTGTGTGTGTGTGTGTGTGTGTGTATATGTGTGTGTGCCAGATGACTGTGTTTGCCAGTGGAAGTGCCAGCAGCTGAACAGTAGTTGATATGACAGTGTTGAGAATAATAAGACGTAATGAAGTAAAGCAATCTGAAACTAGTTCACATCCATCTCTTGCTGCGTGTGAAAACTACAGTACAGCAATTTAAAAAAAAAAAGTTATTGTTACAAAGCAAATAGGATGGCTGATCAGACAAAACAATGTAGAATATTAGCCCTCATAAATTAGCTCTCTTTTTCTTTAGTCTCTAATAAAGGATTGGAATTTAACCAAAAACTACACTGGCCTCAAATACCCAATTTACTGTACTCCAAGCATGACAAAAAAAAATTGCACATCAGTTAATCAGGAAGGAAAATTATCACTGAAACTGAACAGGAAACTAAAAATTGCCCTTTTTACAGTGGAGGCGCTTCAAACTGGAAATCACTTTTCTCTAAATCTATCATTGGACATTATTTCTTCTCTTTGAAAAATAACATTCACAAGCATATAGAGTAAATTCATCTCTAATGTAAATATCTGGAAGTAACATATAAAAAAATAAAGATGGAAAATAAATCAGTTTTTTTTCTCGCTCGGGAGAATGTTCCCCTGCTACTGATAACAACTCAGCATATTAACAAAAACAATCCACTGTACATATCGGACTCTAAAAGATATATACTGTCACCTCTCGTTAATGATTTACATCCAAAAATAAAATAAAATCTTCAGTCAGTTTTTTTCCTCTTTTTAAAGTGATCAGTAAAAACGTCAGAGGCTGGTGTGTCCTGCAACATTACGATGCAGTGTGACAGTCAGAAGGTCAGTACTTCACACATTAAGAACAATAGAGCAGAAACAAAACCAGGCTCCTAACAAAGCTAGGACTACTGCTCGTCTTTAGCACAGTGTCAGTGACTACTCCTCAGTTTTTTTTTTATACAGTGTCTTGCCATCTTCTGATCACAGCAGCATGGACTCCTGCATTGCAAATGCCTCCTGTGCGTGCCTGTAGTGTGGTCCTCCAAACAGCTGGGGGAGCTGTTGCCTTATGACAGGCTGCTGCTCCTGGAATTGTGTCCTGTAGTGGAGCAGGTCATCTGGGTTGGGGGGAAATGTGAATTCCTGAACTGGAGACATTTGCGCTCGCTGGAAGCTTGGCGAGCGGGGCATCCCACCCGGGGACGGAGGGGGCAGCTCATTCTCTGGCCCCCACGTGAGTCCATCTACAGGCCGCCGTGACCCGCCTTCTGGGAGATAATGAGGGTTCGACTCGCCTCTCCGATGCCCTTCAAACCTATAATCCACTGGAGAGAAGACTTGCGCAGTGGAGGTGAGCTGTTGCAAGTAGATAGGGGTGGAGCTTCCCTGGGTTTCCAGCTGCAGGGAGTGCTCTGGAGGAGGTCGGACATGTCGGGGGTTGTGTGTGGAGCTAGGTGGCGGTTGTCTGCGATAGGTGGTGTAGGAGTTATTCATAAAAGCCTTCTCTGGAGAGAGGTTGTTTGTTGGACGCTGGGTTGTAGCGTACGCTCGTTCCCCGTACGCCACAGTGGAGGGTGGTGTAAACCGGGTTGGCGGAGGATGAAGTCTGTCCTCTCCCCTGTGGTCCAGGCTTATGCTGTAGGCTGGATGGAGGATAGGGACCTCGGCTGTAGGTCTGCTTGGGGAGTGCTGCTGAGGAGGGGTGTGGTAGTGGCTCTGGCTGCTAGGGTAGCCGGCCTGGACCCTTGCTGGACTGTTGTGGGAAAATTGTGGGGGAAGGGAGTGCTTGGGCATCCTGGGCGCTGATCCAACTGAGACGACACTCCCAGCCAGGCTGGGTCCACGGTTAGGGCTTCCTTGATGGAGGGACGATACACTGAAGGGTGTTTCACTGCGAGGGGTCCTCATTCTGGACGGAGGTCTCTCAAGCTCCAGGATCTCGAACTCCTGTTCCGGCAGACCTGGTACGTTGTCATACTGGGATGCATTGGAGCCTCGGTCGGCCCCAGGGATGAAGCCTTTGGAGCGCGGCCGGCGGTGAAGTAAAGCAGAGTCTTCTGGGCTGGAAGGGGCAGGTGATGCCCCTCGGCTCCGATGGACCTCCCGTGCCGCCGCAGCTTTAGCTGCTTCCAGCTTTGTCTCCGAGGGTTTGAACCAGCGTGGAGTGATCTCCCTGTGAGAGCTGGAGGCTGCGTTGGAGTTGTGATTTGCTGTGGCGTGGCTCTGCTGCTTCCTTCTTTCTACAGTGCTGAGATGTGGTGTTGGGGTGGGGGCTGAGGTTGGTGTTGGACCCCTCTCAGGTGTAGTGGAGTTGGACTGCTTATGCTGCTCGTTGGGGATCTCCCCTGATCCCCTGGAACGGACATCCCTTCTGTGGCGGATTGGTTTCTCCAGCGAATCCCGACGTGCCCGGCTGGGGGGCCGACTGTCCCGCTGGCGGTCTGGTACAGGACTCGGGTCCCTTGGAGGCTCAACTGGCTCGACATGGCTTTGACCGTTGCCCACGTGGTTGGCCCCATCTACTACCACCTCAGGAGGAAGCTGCCCTAGAGGCTTCTTGGGAAACTCGTCCTCTTTACCTGAAAGACCAAAACAGTAGAAAACATCAGAACAACGTCAGGAAACCAAACGGACAGTGATGGTTAAAAACACTGTGGCGCTGATTCACATCGGATGAGGAGTCACAACAGAGACATGGATTCATGCAACACCACTGCCATAGAGAGGTTAAAATAAAGGAGAAATACATTGATGAAGACATATAACCACATCTCCACAGGCAAACAGCAAGGGACAGAAAATAACATCGTAAATAACGTTGGATATTAATTCCCTGCTTGCGGGAGGGGCTCAAGCAGGAGGTGACACTCAACTGAGTGGTCTCTGAAATTCATTTATTCATTAAACTGTACTTAGCTGCAGCAGGAGCCCCCAACTTGAAAGGCCATACAGAAATAGTTTTTGATTAATGAACCTTGTTAAATGTACTGAGACTTTAAAGTACAATTATTAAAGCCATAGAAAGATTTCTTCACTTGGACTACTCTACGTTAGTATTCTACAACCAGGTCATGACACAGGTTATGACATTAATACTTTAACTTAATGCTGTAGGTCAAAAAGAAATAAAAAGAACAGTTGAAAGGAACATATACAGTGTGCAGACACAGTGATGGATGTTGTTGGGAACTGTAAGGGAAAGTGTGATCACCAGAGTCAGGAGACAGCAGCTGGAGTAAGATGGAGTGCTGTGGGAGTGAGCCAGGAAGTGAAGTGGACTCAAGTGTCTGTCTGCGACAACTTTATCCACTGACCATTAGCCTTTTTTCTCCTGCACAAATAACATTATCTACCTCACCAGTCTGAATGTGAAAACAGAAAAAATCTTCTGTTTAGCTCCTAATTAATAAAGGCTTATATGTTCTTTCAGGAATCTTTATTCAACCTGGAGTGTCTTGTCCTTAATACAGGTTAGTATACCTAGTCACACTACCTGAATGCATTTTCACATTTTATTGCATATACTGTATGTATGAAGTCATGTTTGTATCTCTCCGACAGCCTCACCTACTCTCTCAACACCACCTCTGCAGTCAAGAAGGCATCACATCTCCACTTCCTGTGGAGGGTGAAGAGAGCCAGCCTACCACCATCCATCTGAACTGTGTGGTTCGGGAATTGCAAAACACCCTACAACGCGTGGTAAGGATCATGGGGATCTCTATCCCCTCCATCCAGCACATCTTTCAGACACGCTGTGTACGCAGAGCCTACATTGTTAAGGACCCCTCCCACCCCACAAACATATTCTTTGTCCCCCTCCCATCAGGCAGGATGTTTTAGCATCCGATCCAGTACTACAAGGTTTAGCAATAGCTTCTTCCCCCAAGCTGTGAGATTCCTTCATAACCTGCTGCCTTTAACTACAGAAAACACCTACATAACCCCCCATCTCAGACTGTATGAATAAAAGTATGCACATACTTTTATTCATGCATACGTACTTTCATACCTTTTATACTTGCATACTTTAATTCATACTAACATACTTTCATACTATTATTTAAGCTTACATACTTTAATTCGTACATACATTTATAAAATATGTATATTAATAAAAGTATGCAAGTATAAATAAACGTAATGCATGTATTATGTATGAATAAATGTATGTATGTAAGTATGTGTATTTACGAAAAAAGTATCTATGTATGGATAAAAGTAAGTATGTAAGTATAAATGAAAGTATGTATGTATGTATGTAAGTATGACTAAAAGTATGTATGCATGCAACTATGAATAAAAGTACGTATGTATGTTTGTATGAATAAAAGTATGGATGTAGGCAAGTATGGATAAAAGTGTGTTGGTATGTATGAATAAACGTGTGTATGTAAGTATGAAAAATGTATGTAAGTATGAATAAAAGTATGTAGGTATATATGAATAAAAGCACGTATATATGTAAGTATGAACAAAAGTATGTATGTATGCAGGTATCAATAAAAGTATGCATGCATGTATGTATGCAAGTACGAATAAAAGTACGTATGTATGAACAAAAGTATGTATGTATGTATGCAGGTATCAATAAAAGTATGTATGTAAGTATGAATAAAACTATGTATGTATGAATAAAACTATGTATGTATGAATAAAAGTATGTATGAACAAAAGTATGTATGTATGTTAAACGTATGAATAAAAGTATGTATGCAAGTATGAAAAAAAGTACGTATGTATGAACAAAAGTATGTATGTATGAATAAAAGTATGTATGTATGTATGAACAAAAGTATGTATGTATGTATGAACAAAAGTATGTATGTATGTATGTATGCAGGTATCAATAAAAGTATGTATGTATGTATGAATAAAAGTATGTACGTATGTATGAACAAAAGTATGTATGTATGTATGAATAAAAGTATGTACGTATGTATGAACAAAAGTATGTATGTATGTATGCAGGTATCAAAAGTATGTATGTATGTAAGTATGAATAAAAGTATGTATGTATATATGTATCAATAAAAGTATGTATGCAAGTATGAATAAAAGTACGTATGTATGTTTGTATGAATAAAAGTATGGATGTAGGCAAGTATGGATAAAAGTGTGTTGGTATGTATGAATAAAAGTGTTTTGGTATGAATAAAAGTATATATGTATGAACAAAAGTGTATGTATGTATGTATGTATGTAAGTATGAATACAAGTATGTATGTATGTCAGCATGAATAAAATTGTGTATGTAAGTATGAATGTATGTATGAAAAAAGTATGTATGTATGTATGAACAAAAGTATGTATGTATGTATGCAAGTGTGGATGTATAAAAGTGTGTTGGTATGTATGAATAAAAGTATGTATGTATGTATGCAAGTATAAATAAAAGTATGTATGCAAGTATGAACAAAAGTATGTATGTAAGTATGAATAAAAGTATGTATGAATAAAAGCACGTATATATGTATGTATGAATACAAGTATGTATGTAAGTATGACTCAAAGTCTGTATGTATTTATGTATGAATAAAAGTATGTATGTATGTATAAAAGTATGTATGTATGCGAGTATGTATGTAAGTATGAATGTATGTATGAACAAAAGTATGCAAGTATGAACAAAAGTTTGTATGTAGGTATGAATACAAGCATGTATGTATGAAAAAAAGTATGTATGTAAGTATGAATAAAAGTATGTATGTATGCAAGTGTGAATAAAAGTATGTATGTATGTAAGTATGAATAAAAGTATGTATGTATGAATAAAAGTCTATGTATGCAAATGTGGATGTATGTATGTATGCAAGTATACATACATACTTTTATTCACACTTACATACATACATACTTATATTCATACATACATACATGCACACTTGCATACATACTTTTGTTCATACATTCATACATACATACTTTTATTCATACTTGCATACATACTTTTATTCATACATATATACATACACACTTTTTTCATCCATACATACTTTTATTCATACACACATACTTTGGTTCATACATACGTACTTTTATTCATACATACATACTTTTATTCATACATACATACATACTTTTGTTCATACATGCGTACTTTTATTCATACATACTTACATACGTACTTTTATTCATACATACATACTTTTATTCATACTTACATACATACATACTTTTATTCATACATACATACATACATACATAGATACTTTCATTCATACATACATACTTTTATTCATACTTACACACATATATCCACACTTTTATTCATATTTACAAACATACATACTTTTATTCATACATACTTACATACGTACTTTATTCATACTTTCATACATACATACTTTTATTCATACATACATACTTTTATTCATACTTGCATACATACATACTTTTATTCATACATACATACATATTTTTATTCATACTTGCATACATACATACTTTTATTCATACCTGCATACATACATACTTTTGTTCATACTTACATACGCACATACATACTTTATTCATACATACATACATACTTATATTCATACTTCCTTACATACATACTTTTATTCATCCATACATAATTTTAGTCATCCATACATACTTTTATTCATACATACATTTATTCATACTTGCTTACATACATCCACACTTGTATTCATACTTACAAACATACATACTTTTATTCATACTTACATACTTTTATTCACACTTACATACATACATACTTTTATTCATACATACTTACATACGTACTTTTATTCATACTTTCATACATACATACTTTTATTCATACATACATACTTTTATTCATACTTGCATACATACATACTTTTATTCATACATACATACATATTTTTATTCATACTTGCATACATACATACTTTTATTCATACCTGCATACATACATACTTTTGTTCATACTTACATACGCACATACATACTTTATTCATACATACATACATACTTATATTCATACTTCCTTACATACATACTTTTATTCATCCATACATAATTTTAGTCATCCATACATACTTTTATTCATACATACATTTATTCATACTTGCTTACATACATCCACACTTGTATTCATACTTACAAACATACATACTTTTATTCATACTTACATACTTTTATTCACACTTACATACATACATACTTATATTCATACATACATACATGCACACTTGCATACATGCATACATACATACATACTTTTGTTCATACATTCATACATACATACTTTTATTCATACACATACATACTTTTATTCATACCTGCATACATACTTTTATTCATACATATATACATACACACTTTTTTCATCCATACATACTTTTATTCATACACACATACATACATACATACATAGATACTTTCATTCATACATACATACTTTTATTCATACTTACACACATATATCCACACTTTTATTCATATTTACAAACATACATACTTTTATTCATACATACTTACATACGTACTTTTATTCATACTTTCATACATACTTTTATTCATACTTGCATACATACTTTTATTCATACATATATACATACACACTTTTTTCATCCATACATACTTTTATTCATACACACATACTTTTGTTCATACTTACATACATACATACTTTTATTCATACATACATACATACATACATAGATACTTTCATTCATACATACATACTTTTATTCATACTTACACACATATATCCACACTTTTATTCATATTTACAAACATACATACTTTTATTCATACATACTTACATACGTACTTTTATTCATACTTTCATACATACATACTTTTATTCATACATACATACATACATACTTTTATTCATACTTGCATACATACATACTTTTATTCATACATACATACATACTTTTATTCATACCTGCATACATACATACTTTTGTTCATACTTACATACGCACATACATACTTTATTCATACATACATACATACTTATATTCATACTTCCTTACATACATACTTTTATTCATCCATACATAATTTTAGTCATCCATACATACTTTTATTCATACTTGCTTACATACATCCACACTTGTATTCATACTTACAAACATACATACTTTTATTCATACTTACATACTTTTATTCACACTTACATACATACATACTTATATTCATACATACATACATGCACACTTGCATACATACATACATACTTTTATGCATACTTGCATACATACTTTTATTCATACATATATACATACACACTTTTTTCATCCATACATACTTTTATTCATACACACATACTTTTGTTCATACATATGTACTTTTATTCATACATACATACTTTTATTCATACTTACATACATATACTTTTATTCATACATACATACATACATACATACATACTTTCATTCATACATACATACTTTTATTCATACTTACACACATATATCCACACTTTTATTCATATTTACAAACATACATACTTTTATTCATACATACTTACATACGTACTTTTATTCATGCATACATACGTACTTTTATTCATACTTGCGTACATACATACTTTTATTCATACATACATACATATTTTTATTCATACCTGAATACATACATACTTTTGTTCATGCTTACATACGCACATACATACTTTATTCATACATACATACTTATATTCATACTTCCTTACATACATACTTTTATTCATTCATACATAATTTTAGTCATCCATACATACTTTTATTCATACATACATACTTTTATTCATACCTGCATACATACATACTTTTGTTCATACATACATACATGCTTTTATTCATACATACATACAAAGTGTGGATGTATGTATGTATGTATGTATGAATAAAAGTATGTATGTATGTAAGTATGAATAAAAGTATGTATGTATGAAAAGTATGCAAGAATGTATGTAAGCATGCATAAAAGTATGTATGTATTTAAGTGTGAATAAAAGTATGTTTGTATGTATGAATAAAAGTATGTATGTATGTATGTATGAATAAAAGTATGTATGCATGTATGAAAGTATGAATAAAAGTATGTATGTATGAATAAAAGTATGTATGTATGAACAAAAGTATATATGTATGCAGGTATCAATAAAAGTGTGTATGCATGTATGAAAGTATGTATGTATGTATGCAGGTATCAATAAAAGTGTGTATGCATGTATGAAAGTATGTATGTATGTATGCAGGTATCAATAAAAGTATGTATGTATGTAAGTATGAATAAAAGTACGTATGTATGCAAGTATGAATAAAAAGTATGTATGTATGCAAGTATGAATAAAAAGTATGTATGCAGGTATCAATAAAAGTATGTATGTATGTTTGTATGTATGAATAAAAGTATGTATGTATGTATGAAAAAAGTATGTATGAATTGAAGTATGTATGTATGAAAAGAATGAATAAAAGTATGCAAGAATGTATGTAAGCATGCATAAAAGTATGTATGTATTTATCATACATACATGTACTCATACATACAGTACATACATGTACTCATACATTGATGCATACTTTTATACACATACATACTTTCAATTATACATACTGTTATTCATACATACATACTTTTATCGATACAGTTACATAAGTATGTTGTCATATATGTTTGATTGTGTGAAGTCATGTATGTATGTATGTATGAAGTCGTGTGTGTACTGTGTATATTTCACTTCCTGAATTTCATGACCCGCAAAAAAATAGGAAAATAAGACGTAATGTGTGTGCAAATGATTCTGAATCACATTCTGTTTAGTGCAACTTTAGTGTCACACTTTCACCGGTCGGTAAGCAAGCGTTCTGTCAGGTTTATGTGACCTTCCTCTTTAATATACCAACACTGTTTTAGCCTTTAAGATTTCCTTTTGTACTACATCTTCTTCACTTAACGACTTGGCTGTTGAAGGCCACCATATTTGTGGCCGCAGGCAAGTGTCAGTATTGTTTTTATTTCACACAGCTGAAAAGAGGAAATGGTTTCAGCGTAGTGTGGAAGTGTTTTACACCGTCAGGGGTGCAGTGTGTAAAACAAACCTTGCCTTAAGGAGCCGCTTTACAGTGTGGAAGTATAAATGCTGTTGAAGGATTTTTTCCTTGCTTACAAATAAAATGAGGGAAAGAAAGTCATAGTAATGTGTTTTGATTTTAGGGGTCATAAAATAACATCAAAGATGTCATTCTTCCTTTAGCTTGAAAGCCTTCCTGATACTAAAAACAAGCACACATAATTGTCAAACGGTAGCCTTTAAAATCAGGTTTTTGCAGGAGTTTAAGACACAAAAGAACTGAATCCAGACTGTCTCTTTACACGACTGAGTAAAGCCACAGGAGAGGGAGTCAATCTGGAGCGGAGATTCATCCAGCTGCTGTTTGCACAGTGTAAATTATCTCCCTACTAAAACTCGGCCTAGTGAACCTCCAAACTACACAGCCATAAATCTACTGTCATTTCTCTCAGTTCAGTCAATTCAAGGAACAAGAATGCAAATTAAAAAAATATCTTCCCTTCACAAAGCAGCGAACGTGGCAGCAGATGGTTGTTAAAACAGAAGTTAAACAAAAGCCTCCAGTGTCTGAGAAGTGTCTCATTATCTTGTCAGCGAACAGGCAGCTACTGTTAAAGATGTGACGGCTTCTGGTTCCTTCTTTAGCTACGGCATTAGAATAAAAATCTTAGAAAATAGAGCAGCATCTGTGGTAGAAGGCTAACTTGGTGGAGATCCATGCTGCCAGTTTCAATTAATTAATAAGAGGCAAAAGAAAGATGCAAAAACAGAGCAAATTTAAAGATCAAATGTTGATTAAAAACAGCGATAGCTGGCCAACAAAATACCACAATAACCGATCAAACAAACCAATTGCAAAGCAACAAATTCTTCTTTTAAAACACTATAACGCAATGCCTTGAGTTGGCCACCAGAGGGCACATTATATCACCAGAAACACCTTATTGCATAGAGGTGAAACTTTCCAATTGCAGCCTCTTTAGATCAAAAACAAAGGAGCAAAAGGTCAAAAACTGAAGAGGATTCAGAGACGAGAGGAGAGCCAGCAACGTCACGACTCCAAAGAAGCAAAAACAAGAAAAAAAAGACCACGTGGGGAATAAAAACCAGCTGGAAGACTAAAGTTTGTGAAGGAAAACCGGAGTGCTGTTGGACAGACAGGAGACAGACAGGACGGACTGACTGAAGGACAGATGGACAGAGACATGGAGAGGGGGGGAAGACCAGTCAGGATAGCCCACCGGTTACTGTTGTAGGAGGGGATGTGGCCCCCACTCACGGCCACACTTTTGTTGTTGTTGGCTAACATCGTTCGAAAGAAGAGGGAGAGAAGGCAGATTAATGAGGAGACAGAGCAAGGTTAGAAACACACTGCTACCTAATGCTAACGCAGCTACAAGCTAAAGGACAGCAGGACAGCACATGTAAAAGCAACGATACCTGAAGGGGAATTCGTTTCTCCGGGTGATTGTGACTCGTTTGAGGGACCACGTCAGAGTGAAATGATCGCAGACTTGTGGAGCTTAAGGATGACTCCTTATTTTTATAATAATAGAGGAAATTCTGCATTTTGCGTCATAATTTATGCAAAGTGTTATCGTTTCTTGTCAATTTCTTTTCTGACATTTTGGGAATACAGAAAACCTACAAACAATGATCAGTACTTGCAAAAACATGCGTCCAATTTTTAGGTCCTGGTTGTTTTTAACTGTATTTTTTGGACACTGTGAAGGTGCACAAGAAAGGAACTGAGCTAAAATTAGCCTCAGCTTTTCTCGCAAACCCTGGAAACCTTGCAGACGAGTGTTAGAGTTATTTTTTACCTTTATAAAAAGAAGAATTCAGCCTTGAAAATTGTCATAGAAACTTTCGCGCACGTTGATTATCAAGGACATAACTGCACCAGGCTTCCATCATCATCAGGAAACGATTTAAACTTAATCAGCTTTGCATGGATCATAAAAACTGCATTATACTTTAGATGAGAGTTACAGTAAAATGCAAAGAAAAACACCAGTTTATGGTGTATATATCTGTCTCTCTCTGTGGTTCTGTTGCAGCCACGTCACCAAACATCACAGTCAAAAGTGTCCCTTTTCCTATACCGGCTGTTGTATGATGTGTGTGTGTGTGTGTGTGTGTGTTTCTGTATCAGTACCTGGCGCGGGCAGGTCCAGCTTGGCCCTCCTGAGCTCCGTCATGGACGTCTGCAGCTGATCGATCACAAAGTCGTCATCGAAGAAGAAATCTTTGGACAGGGTGGCCTGCAGGAACTCCACCAGCTCCTCCATGGTGAGCTTCATCAGGTGCTCTGTGAATCACACACACGTTAATACGACTCTGTAAAGAGGTGGACACCAGCTGGTTATAAAGAGTGTAAAGAGTCTCACTCTTGTGCAGTTTGAGGATGGTGTAGGACATGGAAGGCAGCAATCTCTCCCCCTCTAAGATGTAGATGTCCCAGATCCTGAGGGTGAGGGTGAAGGGAGTCTGGACACAAATAGAACAAAAGGTCAGAAGGTCATCGTGTTCGTCTGCACACGTCATGTAAAGTGATGTATTGCTTTGGCTCACATTGGCCGTAAAGGCTGTGCATCTAGAACAAAACCATGATTGTGTTAGTCTGCCTCTCAGTACTTTCTGACTTCTCTGCCGTGTCTGCAGCTCTCAGCCTGGAGCCTTTTGTTTCCTAAAATATGCGCTAAAAAAATACTTCACAAATATGTAGTTACATCTTTGCTGTTTTGCAAAGTTAGGAGGCAAAAAGGGGAACTGGTGCGTCTGTTTGGGACTCGTTAGTCGCATTAATTCATTGTTTGTTTTCCTGGGATTTGATGACGGTAAGAAAAAAAAAGTTGGATGTTATTGCTTATAATTTAGTGCAGAGACAAAGTTGTTTTCTTTCTGCAAATGCATGCTTATCAGTTTTATGAAAAAGCTGCATGGGGTGAGGAGGGAGTGAAAGCTTTTCTGCACACCGTCTAACCTGTGTGCATGCATATTCTTGCAGGGTGCTCGATGAAGCCGAATGAAGGTCGAGCACCAAAACGCTACCAATAAATACATGAACGTAAGTAAGAGCGTGTGCACGAGTCTTTTTGCAACTTTATTTTACCTCCAGTCCAACCAGAGGACACTTTTTCAGTCTGTTTTATTGGAGACTTGGCCGACAAAGACATGTTCCTATCAGCTTTAAAAGCAGCAGGTCTGTGTGTTGATGTACTCACTCTGTCCAGGAAGCACTGAAAGAACCACTTCATGGTGTACAGACTGGTGAACACCTCCTGGTTGTCCTGCACAAACACAAACAAATGTATTCAGTGCTTTGAGAGCAGCAGGAGGAGGAGGAGGAGGAGGAGGAGGAGGAGGAGGAGGAGGAGGAGGGTTATTGTTGAATCTCACCTATAGATAAACCACATGTATAAATTATTCACACAGGTCGTAGTGTGTTTGAATGCAATAACATTATGTGACGCTTTTATTTGGATGGAGGTTTTATGTCTTGCATTATGAGCCGCCGCTGCATCATTCAGCACTTGTTGCATTATTTAAAGCGACAGCAGGTCCGCGTGTCTCACCAGGTGCTGCTTCAGTTTGGGCATGATCTTCTTCAGGATGCGGTCGTGATGCTCCTGGAAACGCATCAGCTTCGGGAAGCCGGGGACGAAAAACCCTGAAAGGTGAGAACACAGAAGATGATCAGGATCTCACAATATTTCATCTCTGTCTTCTTCTCTTGTCTTTACAGTGTTCAGCTTCATGACGGCAGCAGCTGTAAGAGCTCTATATCACGACTTTAACTCTTCGTCTTCTGCATGCTCCTGCTTTCCTGTGTTTATAGTGTATAAGACAAACTGCTGAGTTTAGTGACTGTGGAAATTTATGGAGGTTTTAGTGTCTTTAACTGGAGAGCAGTGAGCTGGTTGCTGCAGCGTGCCGGCCCCCTTACTCATGCTTTATTCTTTGTAATTTGGTCATCTGTTTGACAAGGCCAGCAGAAGTCCTGAGGCACAAGTCGCACAAGCTTTCAGTGGAAAAACGGGGATCAGTTTGAAAGCTTTCAGTCGGGTCTTTGTCAAATGTCAAATGAAGGATTTAATAATCCTGGTTAGAAGAATGAAGCCCTTTTTGCAGCCTTTGCCATTTTTTCTTGGACCATGCAATACCAGCGTAAAGCTGCACCAGTGTGCATTTTTACAGAGTGTTTCGGCACAGTTTTCACCCCACCATCCGTGCATTTTACACAGAAGACTGAACATCACAGAGGCGTAATAATCCCGCCTTTTACTGGCAGTGTAAAAGGGGCTTGAGTGACGACCAGCTTCTTCCATGTTAGAGCGACACCACAGATGTTCACTGGATGCGAATGTGTTGCGTTTTGTTGCACCATGTCCGCTGGAAGCATGTCGAAGCGCCTGTTCTCCTGCAGCCACGTTCAAAGTTGCTTTAACGAAATATTCTGTGTTTTAAAATCCTATTAAAAACACTTTTCAGAACATTTTAAGTCTTAGGACTTTTTACACTGCCAGTTCAAGGCGGGATTATTAGGCCTCTGTTACGTTTGGTCTTCTATGTTGAATGCACGGAGGCGGAACGGTGGGCTGAAGCCGTTCTGCCTCTGATTCGGCATCGGGGTGAAACGGCGTCTGTGTAGACAGCAGCGTGTGTATGTTCGAAGCACGCGCCGTTACCTCGTGCACATTTTGCTTCTGCAACGCCGGAACACTTTGTAAAAACACACTGGGCTGGCTTTACGTCGGTGTTGCTTGGTCCAAAGTAAAATGACAAAGGCTGCATGAGGACGGCTTCGTTACGCCGCTGAGGCAGAACCGCAGAGTAAAAAAGGCTCGTGTTTCCTAATTGGTGTATTTCACCAGCACACTTTGTTCTCTGGAGGTTTTGATTCTTTTTTTTCACTGTGCAAACACGCTCTGCTGAGGAGCTCTGTGATAATCTAGCTACTAAAAGACGTTATGGTGAGATTTCTTATCAGCGCTCAAGGTCAAGAGTGACACGGCGTGATAGAGACTAGTTTTGTGTCTGTTTTGGGACAAAGTCTGAAACAATTTAAACTTGTATATGAGGGAGGGAAGCCACCGGGCTTTCTTCAGGCACACTCGCACCGAGCTGAGGATTTAGTTTAAAATGCTTTTATTGAATCAGGACAAGTCTCTGTAAAAACATCAATATCAAAGGAATAAACGCCGGCCGGGTTCGACCCTTGTTGGGTCCTCCTCAGGGCGTGGCTACAACAGTTTACTTTTCTGCCTTCAGGACCACCTGCAGTTTAACACCTTGCTACCTATATTTATTTAAACGTATATATAATATTTAAAGCCAGTGTTACCGTGCATGGAGTGCTTCTGCCCGGACAGCAGCTTGACCAGAGCCCAGAAGGCGTCCTCTTCGTTCATGTAGATGAGCAGCAGAGCCGTGATCTGACTCATGCCCTGACAGTAACCCACCTCCTGCAAACACACGCACAGTCAGCAGTCAGAGGATTAACAGTGACACCTTAAATCCTTACCTCTCCACAGAATACATGCACAGATTATACTGGTGTCAAGTTTTCAGATGCTCCTGAATGTCCTTCCTTTACTTTCTTATTTCTTACGTGAGAGACTGACATTATGCTTTTATAATACTCCACAAATACTCGTGTTTACGTGCAGCTGTTCAGCAGAGAAGTCTTGAATAGAAAAATATGTAATGCAAATAAACTAAACATCATCAAAACTAAATTGTAGTGCACAAAGAGCTGCATTTGTTGTGTTGAAAAGACCGAAAACACATCAGTTCTCTTCCTTTTTAACTTGCTGTTTTAAAAAGAGAAGCCGTAAATGTTTGCACGCCTTATTCTAAGCAGCCAGCGTTACCTGCAGATCTTATGAGACTATTTTACCCGACTTGTGCATTAAGTGGGACTCGTTACGCTGACTGGAAAGTACTAGCGTCCTTGTTCATTAATGTGTTTCTTTTGCATCAACAACCTGAAGTTCCTCAAATCCAGAACTTTAAACCCAAAGACGTGCAGGAAAAAGCCGCCGCTCGCTGAGACACTTAAAGCAGAGTAACCTTGGCAGCTTCCTGCAGCCTGAGCGTGGATGACTCACCGTGTTGTACATGGAGTACGCTGTGAGGACGTGGAACAGAGCCTGCTGCCTGAGAACACAAACACAGACTGAGATTAACACAAAAACGGGATCATCCTTCAGAGTTCTGCTTTCTGAGAGCAAGGACGCCTTTAACGTCAAGGTGAAACACACAAATATAATATTCTTCTTACACATAGAAAGGAAAGACATGTGTTGCTTAAAGCTCTGAACATGTGTCTTAAATTTAAGACTGGTTTAGACTTAGGCAGGTGTATTTCCTGTGCTCAATCAGAGACTCAAACCTCGTGAAAAAGAAGAAGTAAGAGAGGACACGAGCCGTCTCACTTCCTTATTATGAAAGCATAGCAGCATCAGATGTTGCTGTAACATACAGCAGTAACCTTACTTTGAGCCTTCATCTGCTCTACATGTAAACCATAAAAACATCGTGTTCCAGTCCCACAGTTCACCTGTTCTGTGTGGAAATTACCCACATCATCATCATCTGTGCTCCCGGCTGTATTTCTGCCGCTAAGTGCAAACCCCTGCTGCGTCTCTGCTCCGCACAGCTCCTGACAGAACGTGTCAAACAGTGAACAGCAGCGCGTCACGCTACATGTGGAATTATGTTGTACATGTGGACGTGTGCACAGGTGGAGTGAGATCGTTCTTTCCCTCTCAGCCGGGCGGGAACATTACAGAGCGGAGGAGGAGATGTGTGTGTGTGTGTGTGTGTGTTTTAGTACAAATAGAACTGAATTGATGTTGTGTGGTTAATCCTGCCTAGCAACAGCATCTTACCGAACTTTGTAACTTTGATTAGAAAAGTGCTGCATACATAAAGGTTATTAGAATATTTTTGATGAGGAGCCAGCTGCGAAAGTCTGAACTTTTTGAATATTTATACAGAAGAATATTGAGTTAAAGAAGCGTAATCTGTGATATTGAACTAAAGTATGCACAAACATTCTGTTATATTTGTTGTTATATAAGTTTCTCAGAGGTATCAGGAAGAGAAAAGTACGTTGCTGTATAAGGGCAGATGAGCTGCAGGGGAAGAAGAGAAAAAAAACTCACAGATTAAAGTCGCAAATTTGTGAGATTATAAAGTCAAACTTTGATACGGTTGTGCACGGCAGCCATGATGCAAGGCAAGCAGCTGCGTCTGATGTGCGACAGTGAGAGGCAATGTGGTTCAAATTTATGACCTGTTCTCAGAAATTTGCGAGTTATTTTCCCAAAAATTTGCACTTTTTTCGGATAAATTTGCGACTTTAATTACGAGTTTTCCTCGCAATATTTCTCGTCTCCTCCGGCTCTGTTTTTTTTGTTTACAATGGCCCTAACACGCTGTCCTAGAAAAGGTCGTCGAAGCTGTTTTAAACTTTATTTTCCGCGGACACTCGGTGGATATTTGTGTTCTACAAAGACTTGTGGATAGTTGTTAAAATAAATTGAGTATTTAGATTAAATGTTGAGAAGTTAAGAAGGGGAATAAATACAGTTTTGGGCCTTTTTATGTCTTTATTTAGAGAGAGGACAGTGGACAGTGTTGGAGAAAGGACCGAGGGTAGGGGGTCGAGCCCGGGGCCGCCGCACCGCGGGCTGAGCCTCTGTACATGGGACGGCCGATTGTACGGCTGAGCTGAACCAGCGCCTGGTTCTTTATATTTTAATTAAATAAAGGATTTAGAAACAGGGTGTGACATAACTCCTGTAAGATCCTAAAAGGAATAAGTACAAATTATTATTCTATGGATTAAAATTAGTTATTAATCGTTATCCTGCTTTCTATTTTTCCATTGTTGTGTTTTTATGGGATTAAATATGTTTCCATGTCGGGTAGGTTTGATTTTACAAGCTGTATATTTGCTAGTTTTACTTTTTCCTTTTGTTCTGCTCATTTAACTCACAGAAAACATTTACTGCTGCGTTTAAGAGTATAAATATATCCAGTCTGTATCTCCAGGAAGTGTAACATTCAGCGTAAACAGATCACATTTCAGACTTTAAATAGTTCCCACTGGCTGTACAGTTTGGAAAAAGGCAGCAGTTGTACTTGACCGAGCAAGGCGCCTGTTTTCTCTACAGGTTAAGTGAAGGTGTTTGTTAGTGCTGCGGTGTCTTGTGCAGAAACTCACTTGACATCGTAGCGGTGCATGAACATGATGTGGTCCCTGTAGGTGCGGTTCACATCCAGGTCAATCTGTCGGATGTCGGGGGAGAGGCCTCTCGCTCGGGCCTTTAGTTTCTGTCGAGGAGGAGCAGAAAGCAGAGAGAATAAAAACTCCAACAGGAAACTACAGAACATTCAAACTGTCCTCAAACACTCTGTAAAGTGCTCAGACTGCTATAAGTCTTACTGTCAAAAACTGACTTCTTCCACTTCTCCTCTGCTGAAAGTAAAGATTATTCAGCAACAGCAGCTTTTGTATTCATGCAAGAATTAAAGATAATATTTAATAACATTTTAAAACAAAGTTTCCAGCTTAAAAATATGTAAACTCTGACGCTGTTCATCGTTAAACTTTCATCTCCACTGGTTAGACGTGGCCTCAGCCTCAGAGGTCATGTTTCGGGTGCAGTTTGTCCGTTTCTCAGCATAATTACAGAAAAACTAACGGCTCGATTTCCATGAAATTCAGTGGAAGGATGAAACATGTTTGAAGGAAGAATCCATTAAATTTTGGAGCAGATCTGACTCACAAACAAGCAATCAAAGCCGAGTCCTGGCCTCGGCGGAGATCTCTGATATTTGAGTGCTTTTTTTTTATCCCTTTTGGGGTCAAAGTTCAGAACATTCTGGCTGAAATGTCAGATAGTCACAGATTTTCCTCACTAAAGATAATCGGATGATTATCGACACAGCTTCCAGGTTTATTTCCCGCTCTGTGTGCTTGTTTACTCTGTGCGCCCTCTGCTCATAATTACAAAACTTCCACGCGGCCACTGAAGGCAGCGTTATTATCGATCCTGGCTGCTAAACTTTCTAATGAGCTCCAAAGTTTGCAGAACAAAGAGGTTCTTTTACAGCGAGCAGAAACACACAATCGAGCCTCCAAACACACAAACAGAGAAGCGAAACGCAGCCGAGGCGTCCGCCGGCTCGGCCGTGAACCCGGCGCAGCGATGAAAGCAGCTCTGCTGTTATAAAGCGGTGCAGGAGAGCCGGGCGGCGAGGCGTGAGGAGCCGTACCTCGTAGAAGTCTTTCTTCTCCTCCTTGATTTTGGGGACGTCGAGCAGCAGACACCACACCTGCCCGCGGAGCTGCAGCGGGATTCCCTTGTAGATCCTCCGGACCAGCTGGAAGAAACAAACAGCAGGAGGATGTTTGTTAAAGAGGAGCGCCTTCAGACACACCTGAGCAGGAGTTCTTAGTTCGCTTAAACATCAGGCCTGTCATTAAAAAGTGTTTTTAAAGCTTCACCTGCGACGTGTGGTCCTGCTTTTAGTCTGAAAACTGTTCCAGCTGTAAATGTTGTTTTGTCATTGCAGAAGATTTACCAGCAATAATTCTGATTAGAAACTCATGGTGGAGCTTCTGTGCAGCTGTGCTTTGTTTTGCATCGCTGTGCATGAAGCATCTTTGGGATTTGGACTCTTTGTTGGACAAAACAAGCAATTAGGAGAGGCCAGCTTTGACTGACATTTATAGACTCGATAACGATGGATTTATTTGGAGAAGTTGGAGCTGATAATGAGAATAATCAGAAGTTGCAGCCATGACTTTGTGAAAGTCTGCATCACAATAGAACAGGATGAATCTGTGTAAAAGTAGTGACTGCTAAAACCTGCTTTAAAAACACAGCTCACTATTTATTAACATTACTGCTGTGTACATTATCTTTCTATCATTAAACCGACATTATCCTTCCTGTGTTGGTTTTCTGCAGACTGAAAAATAGATTTTATACCAATTTAGCTTCCAATTATTGTAGCTGTCATCTCTTACTCTGTGACCTTTCACCTTTACAAGGAATAGATCTTTAGAACCTTCTGGAAAGGTAAATAAAGTCAGATGATTTGATCCATAGATTGTGGCTCTACTGATCCTGGTTGTTACTCATTGATCATATGAAGCCTTTAAAAAACAAACGTGTGTCACAGTGAACAGAAACACAACAACATGAACACAATGTTTTGGTGCCAGAAGGCCAAACAAACAAAACACAGTTTTATGTGTTCGCAGGTTTTCAGACGGAATCGGAGCTTCTGACCGCTGACGGGAATTATTCAGAAAACAGAGAAATATCGACGAGCTGCCGAGAGCGAGTCAGAGACACAAACACAGAGACTCGGGGGTCTGCCCGAGCACAAGCAGGGGCGAAGCGTGAGCAGCTGGCTGGACGAGCTCCAGGAGAGAGGGAGAGAGAGAGAGAGGGAGAGAGGGAGGGAGAGAAGGATGAGAGAGGGAGAGAGAGAAGGATGAGAGAGAGAGGGAGGGAGGGAGAGAGAGAAGGATGAGAGAGAGAGGGAGGGAGAGAGAGAGGGAGGGAGAGAGAGAGGGATGGAGGGAGAGAGAAAGAGGGAGGGAGAGAGAGAGGGAGAGGGAGGGAGAGAGAAAGAGGGAGGGAGGGAGAGAGGGAGAGCTTGGGAGGAAGGGAGGGAGAGAGAAAGGGAGGGAGGGAGAGAGGGAGAGGGAGCGAGAGAGGTGGGGAAAAATTAAGAGAGAGACAGCGAGAAAGAGAGGGGGGCAGGGAGAGAGAGAGGGATAAAAAGGGGCAGAGAGAAAGAAAGAGGGGGGACAGAGAGAGAGGGAGAAAGATGGGAGAGAGAAAGGGAGAAAGGGGGAAGAGAGAAAGACAAGAGGAGAGAGAGAGAGAGACTCCTCTGAATACAGCCCACAGTGATCCACACAGGTGTAGACTCAGTGAGACTCTGAGAGACTCGATGAGACTCGGTGAGACTCGGTGAGACTCGGTGAGACTCGGTGAGAGTCCAGGTGAAGACAAAGTCTTAAACTGCTGGAACAGCAAAGCTAATCACAGTCGTCAATTCTCATCTACAGACATTAATACCAACCAGCCGGAGCATATACAGCTGATATGGGAGGTGTAGGTGTGTGTGTGTGTGTGTGTGTGTGTGTGTGTGTGTGTGCAGTTCAAACAAATATAAAGTACAGTCCTGGAAACTAAAAGCTCCTGATTGGTGGAGTTAAAGAAAAGTGAGAAAACTTTTGAACATCATTTAGGAGGACTCGCTGAATTAAATACTTTTTGAATGCAGCCCTGCTCGTGTAACATTTGTGTAACTTGGATTTTAAACCTCAAATATTCGGTTGCTTCGAAATGATCATTTAAGAAAATAATTGGAGGTCAGAGCTGATTGATGGAGCCGTGTGAGCACGAGCGCAGAGTAAATGTGGAGTCATAAGTCTCCTCTCGGCGTGTCAGAGTGTGATGCGCATGATTTATGTGGTGTGTCTCTCTGTTACAGGCAGAGTGGTGTGTGTTCGTGTCATCTCAGAATTAATGATATGTGGTGTGTGTGTGTGTGTGTGTGTGTGTGTGTGTGTTAGTATCCCAAGCCTTCACTCCATCACCCTCCTATCACCACACTGGGGACTCTCTAGTTTCTAGTGCAGCAGCCTTTGTAATTAAACTCTGATGAGCGAGTCAATGAGAGCATCTGTTACACTAATCATCCTCCGAGTGTCTGTTTGTGCGTTTGTTCGCTTTAACGCACGTGTCAACATTTACATTTCTGTGAGTCGGAGCGGTCCGGTCTGTTTTCACTGTGTACAAACAGATTCTGTTCAAATATTCAGAAGGTTTAAACTGATTTTCTTCTGGAGTTTCACGTCTCCAGTTTGAAAACGAGACCCTTGGAAAGCTTAATGTTAAACAAGGAACAAACATAAAGCTTTAAAGACTTTACAAACCACACGCAAAGATTGTTTTCTCTAACGTACACTGATTCTGTTTTCAGCAGTCAGGAAGGAGACAACAAACTGAACCGTTGGTCAGTAATATCTGGAGTTCTGGTGGTAAATAACTGTCTGGTGTCAAACATGGAAGCTAACTGTTGCTCAATCCTGTACCAGAAAAAACCCAACTTTCACTTCTTGTTTTATCAAAAGAAAAATGGAAGTTAGCTTTTTTTGCGTGTTCCTGAAACAAAACAAAGATGGACGCCAACATTTGTTTGTTTGGTATGAAAAGAAAATTGGACACTAACTTTCACTTCATCATTTATCTAAAATTTTAGTAAAAACATTTTCATGTTCTTGTATCAAAAGAAGAATGCATGCCAAATATTGGGTGTTCCTGTACCAAAACAAAGATGGACGCCAACAGTCACGGGTTCTTGTACCAAAAGAGGAATGGCTGCCAACTGCAGCATTTTCTTCTACTAAAATAAAAAATGGTCGCCAACGTTTGTTGCTCTGGTCGGAGAAGAAAATTAGACTCCAACTTTCACTTCTTACTTCATGAAAAGAAAAATGGAAGTTAACTTTTAAATGTTCTTGTACCAAAGGAAGAACATACGCAAACCATTAACGTTTTCCTGTACCAAAACAAAGATGGACGCCAACACTCACAGGTTCTTGTACCAAAAGAAAAATGGATGCCAACTGTAGCATTTTTGTCTACTAAAACTAAAAATGGATGACAACTCGTGTGTTCTTGTACTAAAACAAAATTTTTATTTCATCAAAAGAAAAATGGAAGTCAACTTTCGCTTATTCTTGAACCAAAAGAAGAATGGTTGCAAACTGTAGCATTTTCTTGTACTCAAACTAAAAATGGACGCCAATGTTTGTTTGTTCTTGAACAATCAAACGCACTCGGTCGAAAGATTTTACAACAAAAATGGATGCAGAACTGTGGTGTGGTCTTGTAAGAAAAGAAACATGGACGCAGACCGCCACATGTTCTTGAACGATAAGGGAAAATGGACGCCAATAATTGCATGTTCTTGGATTAACGGAAAAGAACAGCCACTGTCACATGCGCCTGTAACAAAAGAAAATGTACTCTGACTGATGGTGTTCTTGTACCAAAGCAAACATGGACGCCAACAGTCACGTTCTTTTACCCCAACAAACATGGACGCTGTTCTTGTAATAAAAAATCATGGATAGCCACCAATCTTCCAAGTTTATATGCGACGCAATTTGCACTAAAAAAGGAGGAAAAAAGCATTGAGTTTGGTGGGATCCTGGTTGGAGAGCATGCAGGACTGAACAGCCTCAAGAGGGAACCGGCTGTCTGAGCCTAAAGGTGAGCATCGAGGGATTTCACTGGTGGCTTAAATATTTAAAAGATGTCTATAATTTAGGCCTGCAGACTCTCTACACCGTCTGACCTCGACTAAAACAGCCCCAGTCCAACTTTTTCAACAGTCTAGAAATCATGTCTGTGACAGCTCGCTGGCAAACACCAATTTGTAATAATTTCTTCATCCAAAAACCAGGATGTAATCCATCTTTCTGTGCCGCTTTGTGATCTGATCAGACTGTTTCTAGGCACAGCCATCTTTCAAGATCACATAGCTCTGAGGTTTCAGAAAGCACGATATTATGACTGTTATTCTAAATCTACAACCTTGAGCTAAATTCACCGCGTGTGGCACGAGGAGGGAGGGAGGCATAAAAAGACTCTTGGCTGCTTTACATCTGCTCGGCTCTCTTGTACTTTCCTTCTGCAGGCTAAATGTTCCCAGCAGCCGGGATGTGAGGAAACAAAATAAGAGACGTATCAAGCGTGACCTGTTTCCTCCCCGAGCTGAAGGCAGACTGCTGACTGACAACGAGGGAAAGAAAAAACCCCGAAGCTTTAAAGAAGAAAGTCGGAGCAGACAGAGAGCGCTGTGATGGACTGAACTCTCCTCAGTGTCCTTGACTGTTTCTCACTGTGAACATTTCTTTCAAACAAGGAGGACGCAGAGCCAAAGAATGAGTCTCACTGTGCTCAGAGGGCCAGACACCAGAGTGTTTCACATATCAAAGCACACACACACACACACTAAATCCCTCCTGAATCCAAACATACAAATGAAGGACGTGGTGAAGAGCTGCAGGCATCGGCACAACAACCTGGACCTGAAAAAGGATGTGATCAAGGCAGCCTTAACTGATACCTGCCCCCCCTCTGATGGTGCTGCTGGGGGGAAGACAGAAAGAGACGCTCCTCTACATCCGCTGCTGACAGGACGAGTGCAGCAGAGGGCTCATATACACCTACGTTAACTCTGTAAGACTGATGTGTTCAGGTTGGGCGTTTAATATTATCATTTCATCAGCATCCTGAATGAATATTGTATGTTCCTGTCAGTTAGCGACTTCAATCTCAGAGTGAGTTTTTCTCACAAATTTATGACTTTGAAATCTACGGAAGAGGATTAGGGCCACTGGAAAAAAAAAAAATGAAGGTCCAATTAAATTTTTTTTTTTTTTTATTCAGAGAGAAAAAGTCAGAATTCTGACTTTTTTTTTCTGAATAAAAATTTTTTTTTTTATTTGACCTTAGAAAAAAAATCAGAATTCTGACTTTAATCTCAGAATTCTGACTTTTTTCTCTGAATAAAAAAAAAAATGTATTGGACCTTAATTTTTTTTTCTTCCAGTGGCCCTAATCCTCTTCCGTAGAAATCTCTGAGAATATTTGATGTTTTTTCTCGTATATTTTCTGTTTTTTTCCCTTGTAAATTTACAATTTTATTCTCAGAAATTCAAAGTGAAAAAAAGTCTCTGTTGCTCTCTTAATTTACCTGCAATTATTCCTGTGATTGAAGAACCAAAATGTTTGTTATTAAATCATTATATAAATCATATCAGGGCTTTTTTCAAAATTTCTTACGATTCACCAAAAAATAATCGACAGATAATCAAAAATAAAGTTGCAGCTCGAGTGTAAACAGGAAATATTTTGCCAACACCAAAAAAATACTTTTATTACTATTATATTTTTTGAATGCTTCCAAGTGACCAAAAAGGTTCTGAAAAATGTGGTTTAAAATACTGAACTTCTTAAAATACAAAATGAGTAATGAGTAGTAATACTCACTTTTAATAAATGCGTCTAATGAGAGACTGACTGACTGTAAATGAAGTGACGCTAACGGAGGAGATGTTGCAACAAATTACCTTCTCACTGTTCTTGTATTTGTCCCAGCTATTCAGCATCTTCAGCCACTTGGTGGTCCTCTCCACCTCCGTGTGTTTTTGCTGAGATGAAACAGGAAGTGACACGTTAATAACTTCCTCTCGTCTGTTTTTTCTGGATGCTTTCAAGTCCGATGGGAATCTCTGTCACAGCAGCCTGACGGCTACAAAGGAGCGGCTTGCAAAGCGATCTCGCTGCACGTTCAAACAGCAGAGATGCTCCACTTACGAACTTTTGAAGATGATAATTTTGACATTTTATTAACACTTGTGAGTGAGCTCATGCTTTTACAGCAAGACAAAGAACGTCTCTTATTTTCTGTTTCAAGCCGTCTATTTTTACTTCTATAACTGGTCTCATTTATCTCATCTCCACTGTTTTCCAGATGCAGGAGAAATGCAAAACGGGAATGAGCAAACGGGACTTTTCTTTCCTGATTTGCATGTTTGCAAAGTTTATTTTTAGGGCCTGTTTAAGAAGAATGCCATGAAGTAACTCACCTTCTCCTCCACCGAGTCGTAGGATGGAAGTTCATTTTGACTGAGGAAAAGAAAAAGAAGTTATGATTAATTAATAGTGTTGGACTTTTCTCTTAACCTACAGTGTATTTTCAGTTGTGACTTCTCGGTTCTGTCTGCAGTGGACGAATCAGAGTTCAGTCAACACTGCCAGAAAACACTCGCTGACAGGAACATCAGACACATCAGTGGACACACAAACAGGAAATAACACATTACGCATTCCTCAATTTGAGCTCTGTTTATCTGAGATTGTAAGCTGCTGCAGCAGTCACCAACCGTCGGGTTTCTCTCTGAGACAAACTGCTGGTTTCATTTTTATCGAAGCTGCAGAGTTATGGTCGAGAATATACATGTTTGAAGGAACCAACATGTTAAAGATATTTTCCTGTTATTGTCGGATCAAAGTGAACAAACAATCAAACAACACGACAAACTTTATTGCTTTTTACCCCCATGTTCTGGGAGGTAAAAGGAGCTCTTGTGTAAATGGAGTCTGGTGGCTTTGAATCGAGAAATGCAAGGGCTCTTCAGGTTTCAAGAAAGCATCTTTCTCTGTATCAAAAGGAATCTTGTCTGTTATGTTACCAGACTCTTCGTCTAACAATCTCAGCCTGAGACCTTTTATTTGACGTACTTTGATCGGGTGCATTTACCCCCAAAGATTACGTTGCAGCCATTACAGCCTGTTTCACAGCTGCAGGCTGAAGCAAACAACTGAAGCAATTCCAAAACGTTTTTTAGTCATTAAGACCCCAAAATATGTTCAAATAAGGCAACATTTATTTCTGCTTGATCTTTCCATCCAAACACTTTCACAAGCCTCCGAAGTATTTGCAGATCATGACTCTTCTTGACTCGTCTCCAGCATCCTCCCTGAGCTTCTTCTTCTTCTTCTTCTTCCCAGTCAGTGACCTTCACCTCAAGCTACTTCTGCCCCTGTCTGCAACAATCCCGTCACCCAGAGGTTTCCGTCTGCTGTGGATCGTACCACTCCATCCCCACACTGCTGCCCTGTGATTGTGGCTAACCGGGCTCTTTCCTGCTTGCATGTGCCAGCCTATATATACCGCTGAGTGCAGCGCTGTTTAAGAGGCTCGCAGCCTCCAGAAGCCACAGACACACTCTGTCCTCAGCAGCACTCGCCCTCACAGCGTCTCATTTTCTGCTTTTTCCCTCCACTGTGGGTCTTCTGTTGGAACTGGGCACTGGAGGTTATTCATTTACGTATTAGGAATAATCATACGTTCTGTATGTACTTACTGGAGGAAGCCGAAGCGGTCGATGACTTTGTACAGGTGGAAGTTGGTGTCCTCCCAGGGCTCCACGGTGGCCTCTTTTCCCTGGAAACAAGAAGAGAGATGGAGACGGTATGAGTGAAACTGTACACATATAAACTGTACAAATATTAAACTAGAATTACTGCCTCCGCCAACCAGTCACGTTGCAGTTTACATCCCTGTCTGTCCAGACTCATACAGAGAAGACTTCGAAGTAATTTAATAAAAGGCATTACATATATTTCTAAGCCAAATATGGATGCTTCACACACACAACCTGGCAGCACAGAAGATCTCTACAATCACCACAGTGTTAAGGTGTGCACCAAAGATTAGTGTCACTAACTCGGTATCTGACCAAATGTGAAATATGGTCTCAATCTCGCCTTCTGTTCCTGAGTTATAGCGTTGAATAATGGCCAGAAAAGTGTTTTTGCAGAACATTATGTTGTCACAGTGAAGGTGACCTTTGACCTTTTGGGTATAAAATGTCATCACTTTATCACCTTATCCTATTTTGTCATTTGTCATACAGTAATTAGCGCATTAATTCTTGAGTTATAGCCAAAAACGTGTTGTGTAGTCACAGTAACCTTGACCTTTGACCTCTGACAACCAAAATTGAATAAGTTGATCCTTGAGTCGAAGTGGAAGTTTGTGCCACATTTGAGGAAATCCCTTCAAGGCGTTCCTGAAATATTGTGTTCACAAGAATGGGATGGATATGAGGTCACAGTGACCTTGACCTTTGACCTTTGACCACCAAAATCGAATCAGTTCATCCTTGAGTCGTGGTGGAAGTTTGTGCCACATTTGAGGAAATCCCTTCAAGGCGTTCCTGAAATATTGTGTTCACAAGAATGGGATGGATATGAGGTCACAGTCACCTTGACCTTTGACCTTTGACCACCAAAATCGAATCAGTACATCCTCGAGTACAAGAGGAAGTTTGTGCCAACTTTTATAATAATTACGAATGGAATTCTGGAGTTATAACCAGAAACGTGTTTTGTGAGGTCACAGTGACCTTTACCTTTGACCTTTGATCTTTGACCACCAAAATTAAATCAGTTCATCCTTGAGTCGAAGTGGACAATTGTGCCAAATTTGAAGAAATTCCTTCAAGGCATCCCTGAGGTATCGTATTCACAAGAATGGGACAGTCGGACGGTGGGACGGTTGGACGATCGGACAGACAACCCAAAAACATAAAGGCCACAGCTGTCGCCGACGCAGAGACATAAAAGGATAGAAAGTTAAGTGACAGCAATTTCTGACTGTCTTTGGATCTCCTTCGCAACAGGGCTTTTATTTTGAAGGTTCATTTATGCAGGCTGGTTTCAGGCAGGTGTTCAGAGTCCATAAAACACCAACGATGTAAATGTAAGGATGCAAGGAAAACATAAGATACAGTCAGCCTCATGTTCTCTTTCTGCACATTTCATACACAGAACAATTAATCACAAAACATTCAACAGATATTTCTAAGAAGATGATGATAAATTGCGGCCCTGCAGTTTGTCTGATGCTGTTTAAACCCTGAAATATAACCGAACAGGGACTTCTGATTGAGCTCCTGATTTCATGCCGCCCACGTACTTCAGGGGCAGAGAATCATGTTTTGATTGGCTGCTAGATTACGAGCGGAGCCACGACTCCCGCGCCCTTGGGAAAGTGTGTGTGTGTGTGTGTGTGTTTATGATACACAGAGAAAACTCTGTGTGTGTGTGTGTGAGCAGCGATTAACAGGTGTGAAATGAACAGCCAGACGCCCACCTGCGTCACCGTCTGACTCCCGGCCTCCCGAAAAAATGACTCTAGTTAATTCACCATCATGGACTGATGAAATAGGAAAGCCATAATAGGAGTGTGTGGAGGAAAGAGGAAGAGGAGAATATCAAAGAGAGGCAGAGTGTGTGAGAAACAGAGTAACGGAGGATTAGAGGACAGAGAGCTGAGAAAGAGTCAATGTAAAGCTCAAAGTGTTCCGTCTGGTCGATTGGAGGGCGGTGTTGAAGCTGTCGCTCTCTTTTTCATTTCAGTTTCTTGCTGTTAAAACATACGTTAAGGCAACAAACATACGAATATGATTTGTTTTAATATGCAGAACTTTTGCTACATTGACGCCTAAAGCCTGGACCTAAGGAGGCCTTTCTGGGCGGCAGCGGAGCGGTGGCCCGAGCAGCTGGATTCGTGAGATCACAAGATCGCAGGAAAACTACATAATCGTGTGGGAATTGCGAAATCAAGCGATAATGTTAAAACAGAGCAACACACAAACAACAGTTCAGTTTGCACCTCTGAGGTTGATTATCTCCTCATTTAGATATCATTCTGTGATTTTTGTGCTTCCACCATGGGCGAGCACACGGTGATAGAATACATGGTAGTAAGATATAAAAACAAGAGTCTGTACGTGGTGTTTTATTCTGAAATGACCGAATGCTGAATGCTGTTTTCGTGTCAGACTTCCCGTTTGGAACGATCTGCTCTGTTCAGCTTTCTTGAAGCATCAAAAATAGACTTGGCGCGTATTTTTAGCGGAGAGACGATTCTACGCGACTAGAGTGGGCGCGATCGACTCCGGAGGTTGCGGCGCACATGGAACGTGGCGGACACGGATCCTGTGGAATTCAGGCTTAATCGTCTGCACTACAGCAGCGTTTTAGGAGCCCTAAGAACCAAGACATTGACCCTGTTTTAGGGGGTTTTATTCCTTTCCTTTCTTTCTTGTTCCCTGGCGTAGTCTTTCAATTTGATGTTTAGATTTTGTCCTGCCCTCGCACTCTAAAAGTCCCTGCTTGTGCTTAGATTTGCCCTGCTCGTGCTCACACTGCCTGCTTGCACTCATACTTGATTCCTGCACAGATTTTCTTCGCTCCACGCTGCTTCTTTCGCCCTTTAAACGTCTGCAAAATTCCCCAAGCAATAGAGTACCAGATGTAGAGATTTAAAAATACTCCTATCATGTCTATACGTGAAGAATTAACCGAGTTATGACTTTTAAGATCCAACCGCTAACCACGTCAGCAGCCAGACTACAATAACTCACTTCCTGTCAGCACACACCTGTCCCTTTCACCTTCCCCATTATCTCGGCCTCACACGTCTCTCCCTCTGGGTCGTGTTATTTCTTTATTTGCATATGGAGACAAGTACTTTGTAATTGGATGGTAATTTATGCCTCATTGTGCTGAACAATTGGCTATTAACACCAATTGAAAAACAAGTGCTTATTTATTCCTTTAATTAAATTATTCACTGGTCATTGAACAATAATCCTCGAGAACGTTATTCAAAGGGGAAAATATGATATTTAATTAAGAACCTGTATTTGTCGAGGCACTCGAAAGCTCAACAGTTGAGTTACAACATTTAGAATAAATTGAAAACATCCTCATGACTTTGATCAACATGTCTAACTCTCCTGAAGATGAGGACGGGATATTTAAGGACTTTATTTGATCAAAAACATGACAGGTGCTCCATAAAGACACCTGTTGACCCGTTCAGCACAGCCATGGATCCCTCGTCCCCTCAAGACCAAATGGTTGGTTGGCATTGAATCCCATAAGAAGTGGAAAATGTAACTTTTAGCTGTGCAAAAGTAGAGCTTGACAGATATATATTTGTTGGCCAATATCGGCCCAACGTGGACCTATCTCAGATACTATATCGGTATTAACGTTATGCTTTGCGATATGATGCTTTTGTCAGTGATTTCAAAGTCATGCTGTTTGTGCAGAAGAGCACAGTCGCACTTCATAGCTGAGCACAGTCTGCGGCTCATGTAGCAGAGCATTAAAGTTTATTAAACATGGCGGTCTAGGGGCGTCTGTTTTTACTTAGTGGTTAAACCGTGCGTCACAGAGGCTACCTTATTATTTGTTTAAGAAAGCAGCCTTCAGCCTTCTGGGTACATTTGCAGAATCATATTGCTGCAAAGTCCACATACGAAGGATGATTTCCATCCATCACAAACACTGGCTATATCAGCTAAAATATCTGTGATTGGTGAGTACTCCCCCTCTAAAATAAGCATCAGTATCGGTCCCAGAAATCCCATATCAGTCGAGCTTTACAGAAAAGAACATGACACTAAACTATGGCTTAAAGGAAGGCTTTACCTGACCTGAACATCTGGGTACTTTAAAGACAAAACAGTAAAAAGGACCTCCTAGGCCGTCTGCAACCTGCCCAGATAATCCTTAAAATATCCTTCTGACAGTAACGCGAACAGAAGGCCTCTCTGTGGTGTCACAGGTCGACCTGACGACCAGATGTTGAGGTGAAACGTTTCTAAATTCATCTGCAGAAAGACGCCAGTTAAATAAATAACCCACAAACCCCAGGATTTAAAAGACCTCACACCGTGTGTGTGTGTGTGTGTGTGTGTGTGTGTGTTCGCACTCTGAATCATGGCCGACACATTCATCATTTCTCTCTGTGTGCATAAAATCAATTTCAGGGTGGAATTAAAGCAGAGTCTGGTTGCTCAGCGCTTCTATGATTGTGTGTCACCACGACTCTGATCGACGGCACATTCAGTCGTCTTCTTTCTTTCAGAGCCACTCGTCAGGACTTCTACACTTTATTACTGATTCACAACAATAAATCAGAGGCTCCTCTTTAATATGAAACAGAATCTCTTTGGGCACGCTCCTCAGATTCTTTCATGTGAGGCCTGAGAAAACTGAACATGTTTTCAAAGGAAAAATTAGAGAAAACCTGCAAAAATAAACCTTATTTTAATATAAAATCTTCTTTTTCTTATTTTCTACTCTGATGATCTTCTTCAAACCCTTCAGTTTGGAACAGGTTCACTAAATGAACATTTTAAATGCAGAAAAGATCTTTAAATATCTTTAAATATTCATGATTTAATAAATGTACATTTATAACATCTAGGTTAAATGATAAATATTAATTCAGTTTAAAAATGCATGATATCCCAAAGAGAGCATATTTGATATTAGCCCCTTAAATGAGGCCAAAGCTGATTATTAGCTTTCCATCAACAACAACAACAACAACATCAACAACAACATGTGGACATAAAGAAAGAGAGGACAGAGCTTGCAGCCATGCTTGCAGCTCAGTGGTGCTTTAATTTAAATGCTAACATTAGTGAGCTAGCTCGTATGTTAGGAGGTTTAGGAGTTAGCACCGAAAGAAATCATTTCTTTAACAATATTCAAATTTTGCCCGATAGACTGTGATGGATGTAAAAGCAAAAGGGTCAAAGTTCAAGGCTTAACAGCAGCTGCTCTACAAGCAAGGGTTAAAAGAAAAACAATGTGATTTCAAATGCAGGGTTTATTTAGCGTGTTAGCATGCTAACATTTACTTATTAGCACGAAACACAAAGTATGGCTGAAGCTGATGGTGGAACTTTCTAAAGATTAAAGCACAGAGAAAGAAAAGGCCTCGCTAGTGGCCTGCTAGCTAATAATGCTAACCCATCTGTTATTATTGTCGTCTACTTATCCGGGGTTGAGTCGCGGTGGCAGCAAGCTAAGCAAAGTGACTCAGGCATCCCGCTCCCTAGCGACGTTTTCCCAGGCCAGGTGGGATATATAATCCCTCTAGTGAGCTCTAAGTCTGCGTTGGGGTCTCCTCCCAGTTGGACGTGCGGGAAAAACCTCCACAGGGAGGCACCGAGGAGACACCTCAACTGGCTCCTTTCGAAGCGAAGGAGTAGCGGCTCTACTCTGAGCTCCCTCCGGATGTCGGAGCTCCCTACCTTATATCTAAGGCTGAGCACAGACACCCTGCAGAGGAGATCATTTCGGCTGCTTGTATCCGCGATCTCATTCTTTCGGTCACTACTCAAAGCTCATGACCACAGGTGAGGGTTAGAACGTAGATCGACTGGTGAATTTAGAGCTTCGACTTACGGGTCAGCTCCCTCCTCACCACGATGCATTACTGCTGTTGCTGCACCGATCCATCTGTCCATCTCACGTTCCTTACCCGCACTCGTGATAATGCTAATAAATAATGCTAACCCAGCTAAGGTTACAGCCTTGATCACCGCAGATATCACAAACCAGTGAGATACTCAGTCTCTGCAAAATGTCTTTAGATGTGAGAGGCTGTCGGACTCAAAGCTTTTAAAGCCTGTAGGTTATTCTAGGTGTCAGAGAGTACATTAGCACAATTTATGACAGCACTGCTACATTTTTAACTGAGCAGAATCTATCTGGAATCAAATGTGACATTTTCTAATTGATCCCAGCCGAGCATGAAGACGCTTTAATCAGTGGCCTCCATCCAAAAATATCAGCCTCAGTGCCGGGGTGTGAAAACACCGACAGCAGTCAGACCTGAGTGAATCTGTCATCTGAAGACAGAACTCTTCACTTCTGCTCGTCCTACGAAGACGAGAAATCATTTTTAATATCTGAGAGAGAACGCCGGCTGATGTGGAAGACAAACGGTGACCGTGTGCGGTCCGTCTGACAACTCCATTAAACTCCTCCCCTCCCGACAGCGACAATGACACTGATTTAGCTCTGATTGTGCCTCGTCGTGACTCTGCAAACACACACACACACACCGACACACACACACAAACACGCCTCCATCATCTCCGCTCTCCACGGTCTCTTCCCTCCTAATGAGGCAGCCTGATTATGCAGCCTGCTGGACTAAATTAAAAAGACTAATTTACAAACGGAGCGTGGTGGGCTGGTCAGACTGATACCGCCGGGCTGTGAAATAGACGTGTCACTCAGGAACCATCTAGAAACACACACACACACACACACACACACGCACACACACAGCAGAGAAACTAAGGACAATTATCAGCACTGGAGTTTATGTAAATGTACAAATACTAGAGGACAAAAAGTTGCATCTAAAGTTTAAAGATTTAAAGGCAAAGACACGTTTTTCAAAATAAAAGCCTGTATGAACGCCCTCTTTTTTCTCTGAAAGTTTCATGAGTTGTTAGCGTGTGTTGCTATATGACGTAATAAGATCTTAATTTAAAAACTAAGGATCCTACACTTCCCATAACGCAATCCTTCTCCTTCCTGCTTGGTAAACGCCCATGTCTTTCAAACTTCCCCTGATATACTATTGCCGTCCCTCAGCCCATGAAGTCTCCTTCAGAAGCCTTCATACAACTCGTTTCACAGGCTGAACGGCAACGAGTTGACTTGCGTGTAAAATTGGTGGACTGCCCCTTTAAGAAAAGTTCTGGTCTCATAAGAATAAATCTACGGGCTAGAAATTGTTTATCTGCAAACATTTAATAAAATATCAGCACCTTTTAAAACCTTATGCTGGAAAACAATGCAGCATGATGGATGTAATTAAAGGGCCACCTCTGGCTCCCAGCCAATCAAATCACTCGGTGCCCATGACATCACATTAACCCAGCTATTTAGCTTAATGATTATTTCCTCCGCAGGAGAGACACCAGTGTTTCTCCCTCTCTCTGACACAGCTGGAGGCGGTCGCTGACCGTGCACACAGTGCGGACAATAAAGCTGCTTTTAAACGCTTTAATTACATTTTCTTTGCATCGCCTGTTTAACGAGATTCAGCCGAGGATACCGGCGGAAAACGGCTCCACAAAATGTTCAGATTCTGCTCCCTGCTCGCTGTTATTGTGTTTCACGGCCAATAAAGCAGTGATTTATGGAGGGATTCACCACAGTGTTATGAAGTTATGAAGCATGAGTGAGTGGCTGCAATCCGGCTGTGGATGACCACAAGAAAAACTATTGTTGTAAAGTATGATTAGTGCCGGCTGGATGGAGGGAGGGAGTTGTTACCTTGTCATATTTGGCGACTATCTCGGCTCGCTCCTGGTCAAGTTTCACCGCCGCATCCTGCTCGGTATCAGACGCTGCAGAGAGAGAGAGAGAGAGAGAGAGAGAGAGAGAGAGAGAGAGAGAGAGAGAGAGAGAGAGAGAGAGAGAGAGAGAGAGGAAGGATTCATGAGTAAACTGTAACAGCTGTGTCGTTCTCATTGAGCTGCAAACAAACAGTGATCGCACGAGAAATGTTTTCTGACTTTGACACAAAGTCAACAGAAGATTTAAATGTGTCGTCGCTGACAGCTGGTGCGTCACGATGGCGGTTTTGTTGTGGACGTCCACCAGCAGCTTTTACATGAACGGTGCAGCAGCAGAAACAATAGTTAGTTTATGTTATCGAACTGGTAATGTTCTTTCAAGAGTAGCTTTAGGTAACACAGTTTGACTGAGACTCATCTTTAACAAAGACTGTAGCTGCCTCTCCACCGCAAGATCTTTCCCCAGAGACTGTGGAAGAACTTTTGTGGGTTGCTACGGCAAGAACCAGAGTCCACATTTCCTTCCAGGGACATTATAGAAGCCCCCCAAAATGTCCGTGCTCAAGGGGAACTTTAAATGGTAAGCCTAACAGCGCCGAACATTTCTGATTGGTCTAATACTCACAATTAATTTTATTTCTTTTAGTTACATATTGGCAACAATAAACTGTTTCTTTTTGTCTAATGTGCTCGGCGGATACACGCAAAGTTCAGGCGCTAGTTCTGCTAGCATTGGAAACAACTACAAGAAATGGAAAGTTGTCGCGTCGTCGTCGTGCAGTGGTGTACAAAATGATGTAAAAACCAGCATCTCTTGTTCGGATGTCAGCGGACTCATTTGCCAAATCTTTTTTGGTCTTTCGTTTTTTAGACTCTGTTCAAAATGCAGACAAGGACAGACTGAAGGAACCTTTCAGTCTCTTGAAAAGTGGTTCCTGAGACTATGAGGGTGCTTTCACACCCGAGCTGTTTGGTCTGTTTGAACCGAACCCTGGTGCGTTTAGCCGGATAGTCCGGTCAGTTCGGGGTTTGTTGCGAACCAAACAAACAAACTCTGGGGGGTCTGAGTGGACCAGAATTTGGTTCACTGCAGGTGAGAAAGTGATCCAAACCAAACATAGGAGGTGCACCAAAAAAACGTGCATTGTTGGTTGTTAACGGATGTTGACACTTGCAGAGACGCCACGCAGACAGGCAGCAAGATGAGGAGAGGACAGACGTGGGGGAGCGACAGGGAAATACAAATCTGGTCTTTGATTTGGACCAAACAAACGGACTTCAGGTGTCGATGCACCCGTAAAGTTCTGGGTACTTTAGGTGGAAACATCATTATATTCTGGTTTTAAAAACTGCTCAACAACGTCCTTTAAAGGACTTCCTGTAAGTGCTCTTATTGTTTAAAGCTTCTGTTGCTTCTTGCTGCACATCCATCAGATCACTCTGTCATCACAGACCTGCTCTGTGTTTCTCCTGCTCTCCCTCAGCGTGCCAGGGCCGAGAGCTGACGTGGACGACGCACACTTCTGAACACACACTCGCAGCCGGGCTGTCAGCCTGACCTCAGCCTCGCAGAATAATGTGAGCGTATACGTGAGGCTGGTGAGAGCAGCTGCTGGAAACAGACCGACGTCACGGAGTCACAGGAAGGTTTCCTGAGCCGCTCCGCGACACTGTGCGAGGATAAACGTGTTGAATGTTGTTGCTACAGATGAAACACAAACACCTCTCACTTCCCTTTGTACCTCAGGATGATAAACTCCCCACAAGAGTTTCCAGCCTGTGAATTATCAGACATAATCTGTCACACTGCTAACACACACACACTTCCTAATTCAGCCAACCGTGAGAGGTTTCAAACATCGGATGTGTGTGAACAAAGCTGGCACACACTCTATTAAGTGGGGTCATGTTGTGTTTATGTTAAATATGGTGTTGGGCACGTAGTAACGGAGGCGGATAATGAATCATGGCTGCAAGCTGAGAGGAGAAGCAGCCTGCAGACGGAACACTGCACGAACAAACAATCACAACACACCCTGAAGAGGGAAATACTTAGACGCTATTTTTGGAGAGAAATATTGTTGGAAGTGTTAGGTTAAGGTAAGAAGACAACGTGCTCCTCCACTGAAGACACTGTCAGCTACAAACAGCTGAAATGTCTACAGGCTGTGATCATTTGAATCCCAGCAGCTGTGCTTCTCTGATCATTCTCTCCTTTCTGTCAGTTTTACAGGAACTATTTGACTCCACTCGTTCTCCAACTTCCTCTCCGGGTCTCCGGGGGTTCGAAGGGAGGGAACGTCTTGACTGGAATTCCAAATTGCTCCAAACAAACACACTCCTTATTGAGCCGGCTGGCATTTTTATGACAGGATGGAGTGTGTGTGTCAGTGAAAGGCATGTCGCTGTGGGCCGCAGAGAGCACACACAGCGGGAGAAGACGCCGCACAACAAACTGGCAAATAAACAAATAGAGTGAAGCCCTTTTCTGCTGGGAATTCCTCCCCAGGAGGCCCTGCGGTTCCCATAGTGAGCGGGAGAGGAATTGGGGAGGAAATGGGATTCAGCCTTTTCTTTGGACGAAGGCTCAGCCGTAATTCTGGGCCCCTTACAGCCATATTAGTATTCCTCAGCGGCCTGACTTAAGCTAAATGCAATTAGACCCCTTTCCATGCTTCGAGGATCACGTTGGCATCCGTGACCGAGATGGCGAGTGTGTGGATGTTTTTATTTGTGGCTCTCGCCGGACTTGTAGCGAGTTCACCGAGTTTACAGCCAATTGCAGAAGACCGCTTGTGTTTTAAGTTTAAAGTGTTTTATTTTATTGGCTCTTAAATATGTTTAACATCACAAAGAGAGCGGCTCCACACGGGACACAGGAGGTTAATTAATCGTAGTAATTTCAATTAGAAGACTAATTTCTCTTTTTAACTTCCTGTAAATAACAATGAAATGGAGTTAAACTTTACGTCCGGCCGGTTTATTGATAAAACTCGACGTTAAAGAATGAAAAAGAACAAAACAACATCTAACAGTTCAACAGGAGCGTGCACTATTCCTTTAAAAGATCACTTCTCTCCTTGTCATCCTGCTTATCATCATTACAAGGTTAGACACCGCCCGCTGAGTTGACCTTTAACCCCCCTCTCTGAGCTGCCAGTCAGTCCCCGGCGGTGAGGCTGATGTCGCTCCAGCTAACTGTCCCCGTCCTGCTGTGATGAAAATGTCCCCGCCCGTCACCCGCCCGGGTTAGCCGGACCCGTCCCTGTCTCCCCCCCACGCTCTGCCCTTCACTCCTGCTCTTCGTGATGCATTCAGGTCACGTGGGAATTTACTGTCAGCACCGAGGGCGTGCATGAGAACTCGTCTGAAACAATCCCGAGGCATTAAGAATACAGGAAGTTAGAGTGAACTTCCTCCTGCAGCTTTTACCAATGAACAGGTTCTCACAGAGGAGGCTGTCACTGCACACTGTGCTTTGTTCCAACAGCCTTCAGCCGGCTGGGATGTCCATGTTTCCACTTGTCCCACTCAAGTGAAAACTTACTGTATAATTCTATCATGCAGGGCGCTGCATGCTGACTCAGTAAGGTAAGAAAGGAAGGGCAGAGACTCGAGTCAAACAGCCCTCAAATATCAAAGCATTTCTACTCCTGCACCGCCCTGCGAGTCCTTTCAGGAACATCACCGCCTGCCGTGAAAAATAGGCCCTGCAAAGATTCTGCTGAACATACAGTTCAGTGCCTAACGTATATTTACAACAGGTATTACTAGAATAAGGCTCGAGCAATCATTAATGTTCCCAACCACCTGGAGGACAGCCTGTCGTCCTGCTGCGGTACGGAAATTTACAGCCACCCTACCACCTCTTCCTCTACCACCTCGCTAAGCTAAGCTAGCTCCTTAAATGGCTTGGAACCACCGTCATGGCCGCCAGTGAAGTGGGAGGGCTGCCAATTATTGCACAGTAGGAAAAAAGATCTCTGGTTGGAGAGGCAAGTTGAAGGCTTTTGTGATGGATGTTTCCTGACATATTGGGGAAAATATGGATTATCAAGGCTCATGATTTGATTTAAACTCTTTTAAAGCCTCACAGAGAAAGAAGAACCATGAATGTCTTGGTTTTTGATTTATATCTTTCCTATGTCAACATGCTTTGTCGTTGAATCTCAAACAGCTCAGTAAAGTCCAACACACTGCGATCAAACAAGCTTTAATTCGCATCCTTAACTTGACCAAAGCTTCTGCAGAAAATGGAAGAACTTGCTGGATGACTGTTTAATCTTACTCTGCTGTCAGCTACAGCAGTACGGCCCTGTGACAGGAAGTTCGGTGTATATTTGTTCCTCATTATTTGTCCGTTAACGACGACGCTGACAATGAACAACACGACGAGCATAATCACAGCCTTGCTCGTTTCCTCTCCCGGAGCCTCTCTGCCTGCCGTAATGAGCCTCTTTGTTCTTTCTGTTAAGGAGTCGTCGGTTGCAGCAGCTCTCTGCTGCTCTTCAAACTATCTGCTGAGCGTCTCTTGTTGTCTAAAGCATGTTATCTGCACAGAAACAGGAGGAATAACAGTAATAACCGTGTGGAGGTTGTGTTCAGTGTTTCTGCAGCTGAATCTCGGACATGATCACCACGTTTCTCCTCCATGTGCTGAGAGTTCAAACGGACAAATAACCAATAAAGCAATATTTACTGAGTCCTTAATGTGCTGTTGACACAATGATGAAAACTCTGCATGCACACAAATAGCAAATGATGTCACCCACTTCACACCAAACAAGTGACGCGGCAGCTGCAGACACTTCACGCTGCACTATTATGTGTCATTACCAGCCTCCCTAAACAATCATCTGTCTCTCCCAGGCTGTGCTCCGAACCTGAACACGACCGCACGAACGCTACGCGACACCAAACAACAACACACCAAGAATCCAGCCGCACTCTCCCAAACGTGGTTCACATATAATTAACTTCAAGTGTTAAAATTTTGGGACGCATTTAATCCAAACTGTGTAAGTACAGAGTGAACGTTCAAATGAGACAGCACAGAAAGTGCAACAAGTTGTTGGTACTAAAAAGTGGGTTATTTAAATGTTAACGAGAATAAAAGTCTAAAGCAACACTGTGGCTTTATTGTCCGTTGAAAAGATGACAAATAAATGACCAATATGGTGCCAAAAAATTGCCTTGTCTTTCCTGACGATCATCCATGTTTTTGCCTGAAAGAAAAGCGCTGATTTTTTGAACAGTATTTGGTTTATCTGGCTATGACTCTGTTTAGCTAGGTGCTAATGGTAGCGTGCTAACTTATAGCACCCTCAAAAGAGATGAGGAGTTAATAAACCACTGATAAGACAACTGCATTTCACAGAACATCAGTATACGCATGCTAATGTTAGCATTGTAATATTAGAGCATTATATTTGGATGCAGGGTGTTAGCAGAGAAAATAAAAGTTCACTGTTTAGTGTCTCGTTACTCGTCTGCTGCTAAGTGTGTGACATCACTTGGTGTTTGTGTGAAGAGCGACACTGGACTGTGAAACGCAACATCTTATCTGTGCACAAATTAAGTTTAGCCTGTTAGCATTATAAGCTAAAAGTGTGGCTAAAGGCGGAGAGAAACTCGACAGTTTTACACAACATTTCCAACGGTTGGTGGCGTTACATATAAAGTCAGAGGATCTTCAAAGTTATCTGGATTCATCCTCACACCAACGTGAATGGTTGCACCAAATGTCCTTGAAATCCATCCAAGTATGATCTATCTATAGAGACAAACAGAAATGAAACCATGTCTTGGATCCAGTAGAAGCGTTTAAAAGCCATCACAGATATTTATGGAACTTTTGCACCAACATTTTTTACCTTTACAGGAATTCACAGACAGGTAGACTGAAAGTTAAACCCACCACATATTTAGAGCATGATTTTGGTCGTGTTTGCAGTTGCATGTTCCTCGCCAGCTACATGGCATAAAAACTACGGGACACTTTGCATTGAACAAAAGACGCTCTCACAAAGCAGATTATGCAGTAAACATAGAAGCAAACTTCTTTTACCTCTTTTAAAGACATCCAGCTGATCCTCCGAGCAAGTCAGAGCTTTAGTCCTCATCGGTCACACTTCAACCAACATCCAATACACAACCTGAACTACCTCATCCCATCGCTGTCACTCGCGCTACTCTGCTTCACACCGACTGACACGCGGAGAGGAACTCTGAGCGAGAGGCGAGAGAGAAGTGAGATCAGACGGCGAGTTCACAATGCTGCTGCTTGTTACTGTACACAGAGACAGACAGAAATGTGACTGCAGGAGCAAGTCAGTCCCACACTCAACATTCCCCACCCAAACACAACAACACAACAACAGGCTCTGTGAGACACATCAGAGGGAGCGGACAGAGGGCGCGACTGTTTCAAGGAGGATTCTCCAAATGTCACCAATCTGATCCCAAGAAAGGAAGAAACTCCCGACCTCCTGTTTGAGGTCCAAAAGCACAAACTGTCACACTTAAGATCCACAAAAATATTACTTTTAATTGGGACAAACTTTTTGTGCAAAGTGCATCTTTAAAATGCAACAGATCGACTTCATCGAGGCTTCAGAAAACCAAATTTGAGGAATTCTGGGTAAAGTGGAAATCATGTATTTCCCCATAACGCCCTTTTCTTTTCATACACCTGTCTGTGTCTCTTGTTTCTTCCTTTATTGAACGGAAAAACACGCCCAAAACAAACGATTGGCTCAGAAGCAACGTGATTATTTATGTAACACATTTAGCAATGGAACCGTTTCCCAACCGTCCTCTTGGAAAACTTCTGAGTCGTACGAGTGAAAGTTTGCGAGAGAGAGGGGGCAGGAGACGACAGTCGGATGATGAATTGTTTCCATTAAAACTTCATTATGAAACGGACCGTGCCGGGTCTTGTGATGTGGCGTATCAGAGGGGAGAGCGAGGGCGGGGCTGAGGAAGCCGAAACGAGCAACAGGCCGAAGAAAAAAGAAAAAGTCCTCTTGTCATCTCAGAACAGGAAATATCTCTTGTGTTTGGCGGATGGGACTAAAGTGCTGTTATCACTTGTGAAGCTCCAGGGTCACAGGGGGGAGGGAGGCAGGGCGGGGGTGTACTGCCTTCAGACTGCAGCTCCATTTTCTGGAAGTCCACTTAATCCTCGTCTCTATTTGTGCTTCACTTCCTTCAGAAGTGACCCTGGTGCAGCGCCGACGTTCAGTCAGAGCAGAGGCTCTCATCTCCGGGGATCTTTTATCTCCTCGCTCTTTTTTTTGTTGTGTGGAGAACTTCATTTTTAAAAAGCACTGACTCTCTGTCCACAGTTAAAATGACAACTCATAACTCTGGCTAATTAACGCTAATTCTGCAAGTCACTTGACAAAAGGCCAAACGGAATCTCTTTAAGCCCCTTTCACACATGCACTGCACTCCTGAAGTGTCCCCACATTGTCCGGGTGAGCCGCCGAACACCCGAATTTTTAACTTTTTCCTGCCAGCCTCCGAAGCAACATGTCGGGGAGAGCCGATGTGTGAACGTGGCCAGCGAGTGGGCGGGGTGATGACGTTTATATCACGTGAAACCAGAAGAGCGACACATAACAGGATGATTAAAAACATCTGAGGTTGAAGAAGGAAAGATGTCTGCAGACAGGAGAGATGAAGGAGCTTCTGGCTGTGAGAACGGAGAAATCGTTCGCTTATCACACCACGTCCATGCCTCCCAGTTCCCGTCTGACATGGAAACTCTCCCGCTGTGAGGGACACGTGTGAAAGGGCGACTCTGGACAACGTCAGGACCGCGTGTGTGAAAAGCAGCTGTAGTTAGCTTCCTCGTGTTTGGGCTGTCTCCAAGCTGGTATTTGTATTTTGCTAACAATGCTGTGTAGCAATTCTGTTAATCAAGGACACGACTATATACATTCACTCTGTCATGAAGCAGCTCTTTGAGAAAAGAAAGTTATTTAAAGTCCAGGACTCAGATGATTGACATGAACTACAAATACCAAAGGCAAACTACAAATGAATGAGAGTCTGTGAGGTCTGTTTGTAGCAACAAATCAATATAAATTTAAACACCAAATGGGAAAGAAAAACAACTCTGAAACGTGAACCCTTATCTACTTCCTGCCTTCAGTTGTGGATCTGAAATGAAACAGGCAGTTGAGTGAGTGTGTGGGCGTGCTGGCACCATCAGGCAAAACAAAAACTACCAACAGGCAGAAAAAAAAATCACCTCTGACCTCAATGTTCCTGTGAATAAATTATAAACACAAAGCAGAAGGCGACACGCTCAGAACGAGCAGATTGAGTTGATGTTTATGGATTTGTATTATCACTACTGTGTCGGCAGCGTTGCCAAGACAAATTCCCCGACAGGGACGATAAAAGAGATCGTATTGTGTCGTTTTCATGTCGATCTAAAGAATGAACGAGGAGAAAGCAGCGAGCAGAAACGGAGGGACAGAGCGGAGTGATATTAGAGGAGAGACGAGCAGAGCGATGAGACACACAATCCCACCAGGCAAATATTAATCAATATCAGAGTGTCTGTCAGTGGGCGAAACAGCAGCATGGAAGATAATTAGATGCAGGCAGATTGTTCAAAGATGAGAGAGCTAAACACAGGTACATGGAGTCGTCCCAGGAGAGGAGGCGTCCGCCGAACCTTCTCTCTGTTTTTGACACATTTTAAAACTCCTTTTATAAGCTCATGCTTCAGAATAAGTCGCTTATTCTCTCCAGCAGCTGGAAGATGGATGCAGCTCTGACAGAAACATGCAGAGAAAGTGAAAAAAAGTCGCTCTTCCTCAAAAGTCTAACTTCCTCCCTGTTTAAGGTCACAGCCTGATGTTATTTCCTCGTTTCTCTGGCGTTAAAACAACACGCGCCCGCATAACTCTGTTATTAAACCAGAGCTGAACTCCTGTAATGCACGCAGCTCGAATTCAACCCCTCAATAAACCCGTCAGAATAAAAGACGGAGGCAGATTTAAAGCTGCGCTCCCTCCTAGTCGACCTAATTAGCTGCCATCTCTCACTGAGCATGTGCAGGAGATGAATGGAGGAAGAGATGCCTCTGTGGTTGGAAGGATTCACGCTGCACATCTGAATGATATCCTGATTGTGAACAGGAAACAGGAAGTGAAAGTGAAGCTGGATTTGCAGGTTCAAATTCAAGACGCACAGCAGAAACAATGTGCTCTGTTTCAGCCTAAAGCACGCATGCACAGACAACACAGTCGGATCAAACTGATGGGGCTTAAAAAGCTGAAAGTGCTGCCAACATCACGACCGTCACCAGTTTGTCATTAACAAGAGCGGACACGTCAGAGCGAGAGGAAACAGAAAACAAGCGTTCACACGCTCTCACCACTCAGATCTCATTCATGTGTTTGGAGGCTCGTGCTGATTCTCTTTGATTGACGCTGCCAAGCGTCATCTTGGTTTGTCCTTTAACGTAACACATTTTATCGTGTTCAGCTGCAGCTGAGGGGTGTTTGTTTAACTGGAGTATTCTTAGAGGCAGAGCAGGAACCTCACGACTCTAATGAAGGAGAAACACAGATTAAAGAGCCGGGATTCATTTCTTCCTGGAAGCTAATCGGCCGTATAGCTGGGCTAAACATTAATGCTATCACTTCTCACCTTCAGTTAAAGTCATTACAATGCTGAGGTTGGATAAGTCTCAAAACTGACGTCAGAGTTTTAATAAATGATTCAGGCTTTGGGCACCGTTTCAAGGCTCGTACTCGTGTGCAGCGTGTGAAATATAACCGGCTTTTAAGCTAACACGTCTCGGTGAATGCTGCTGTCTGACTTTGATATGAAACATTAAGTGATTTGGAAGCAGTTTGGCATAACTGACAATAATAAATCACAGATGTAGACTCTTTTATACTCGAGCTATAGATTCAGCAAACAGAAATGGCACTTTTCTTTTGCCTTATTGAATTAAACGGTCGCTACGTTAGCTAGTGATGTCGGGGCTCCACTCTGCTGACATGAGTTTCTGGTTGGATGATCAACCAGATGGTTAGTCTGCGACAGGTGCTTTTATTTGATCATTAATTCCAACATGAGCAAAAAAGCAGATCCACCTTTCCGGTCCTGCTGGTTTTCTCGTGTTTTCTCTGATTGAAACTTCGATGTAGATTCTAACTACGCCACAAACTGCAGATACGTTTAGTTTTCTCTGCAGCGTTTGCAGCTCCAGTCAGCGAGGAGCCTCCATCACAGCAGCTCAGATTGAATACATCAGCTTAACGTCAGTAATGATGTTTGAGGGCTGCAGAGAGCCGTCTGATGCATAATTTAACAAGACGAGGTGTGAGGCAGCAAACAGGGATCAATACGTTTCACTGAATCTGACGTGAGCAGAGAAAATATGAAGCGAGCGCAGATGTTCACATGAAGCTGCAGCCGCGGGAGGAACAGGAGCGTTTTTCTGAGATTACACTCCTCCCTGTTCTGTAAAGGCCGACAGCAGCGCTTTGAAAGGAACCGCAGCTTTAACCTTTAGGGGAGGACAGACGGCCAATTAGGCGGCTGCGACGGTGTAGTTGTCAGCAGGCGGCTTCAGCCAAACACCCGCTGGGCCGGACTGTCTGCCGCTCTCTGCTTCGCTAACCAGCGTGCGGTTTCTCCTTCCACACATAAATAAACACACAAAATGTCTACAGATGGTTCACAAGTCGGAACGCACAACAACACAAGAAGAATATCCCGTCCGGAGCTTCTGTCGCAGCGTCTGAACGTGTGAAGACGAGACGGGGCGAAGAATCAGGGCTGCTGAATTATGCAGGGAGACGGGGAGCTGCCGGTCGTGCTGACCAGGAGAAGAAGACTGCAGTTTGGCAGCCGTGCTGTCTCACTTTAGATGTGTTATAAATCCGGACCGCTCTGCTCCTCCTGTCCTCACAAAACTCTGTGTTTCAAAAAGAGAGTGAGTTAGAAGAGCAGCAGAGGGGCGAGTCTGCGGGGAGGTAATGGAACTTGAATGCACCATTTTGCAGCAGTTCAGTCAGACAGTTCCTCCGTACGAAGTCTGATCTTAATGTTTGTGGCAGATAAACGACCCAACGTCAACCTCACAGGGGAAGTTTGCAGATTTCCAACCTCCGTCTGTCTATCAGGGTCAGGTTCATGATGTGAGAGATGCCAAAGTTACCATATCATCTCTGGGGCAAAGCTTCACAACGTGTTGTTCTTCCAGCACCAGAGCCGTGACTGGTGTCCTGGAAGAACTACAGACTATGTTAGCTTATATTTCTAGCCTCCGCGTTGGCTTAAACCGCAACTAGCTTAAAACACAAATACGCTACAAACAGAGAATAGTGCATCCTGAAATATGACTTCAAAGGATGATTCAAGCCAGCGTAAACGGCTGCAGAAGGCAGCTGCTTGCACGCAATGCATCCTGGTACATGTAGGCAATTCCAGAACCGCTACACAAGCAGGAGAACTCAGCTTTTGTCGCCCGTATATTGACGTTGATGGATGCTGTAACCCCCTACAAATATACTTACAGCCCCCTTTGACCAGGACTGCAACTGACGAGTGTTTATATTGTTGATTAATCATTGATTATCTTTACAAATTTAATCCACAAAATGGTGAAAAATGTAATCCAGTGTCTCCCAGTTGTCTTGTTTGTTCCACAACTCAAAGACAGAGGTGGAAAGAAACCTGAAAATATTCACATTAAAGATTCTAACGACTCTAAAGGGTTAATTGATGATCAAAAAACAGTCTAATCACGTAATCTTTGCAGTCCTACATTCGCCCCCTCGTCCTCTCAGACTGTCCCAAATCCAACGCTGCGACTGCTACATCAAAAAGCATCCGAGCGTTTTGGGGTCGGCTGTTTTTTCCTCTTTCCACGGGGACTCCTTGTTTTTGTTTGTGTCGTTTTCTTTCACTTCAGGGCTGAAATTTAAAGAGGCTGCAGCTGAAATCGTTAACGATGGCTGCGATAGTGTTCGGGGTACAAAGTCAGGAGGTTTGTCAGCCGGAGATAATCCCTAAATTAGACTGAAACGCAGGTTTTCTTTGTCCTCTATGAGGAACTCAAACAAAACACAGACGCACACGAGGTGAATTCCTAACTTATAATGAGGTCTCAGGGCGGCTCGGCTCCGGTGAGAGCGGGACGGAAAGCTTCAAATGAGGGCCGAGGTCGAGGCCTCGGGGCTGCTGCAGGCTCTGAAGCTGACACACAAGTCAATATGTTGACGGGTTTTATTTTAACTAACAAAATAAGAGGAGAGAGACGCTTTATTTCAGCTCACGGAGGAGCGGTGGATTTGAACCACAAACCTTCTGCTGAAAAGCCCAAAGAGAGCCCAGAGATTCCCCTGGAGAGACCTCAGCCCATAATGAATTCATCCACCAATATTGTTTGGGAGAGTTAATGGAGCGCATTAGGAAGCACTTACAATCTCTGTCACACTGAAGGCGGAGAGCTCCCATGAAAGGAACAGGCCTAACCGATGGAAGGCTTCTGTTTCCTGTGGGAGGACGCTTTGACATGTGGACAGGAGGCCGCAACAGCGAACCACCAACCCTGCAATCAGAGGACGATCCCTCTCCGCTCGGCTGCAGGCGCTCAAACACCTTTAAAAAGAAACCCTCCAAAGAGAGGCCGGATCAATCTGCAGAGGTCTTTATGTTTTTGGTGACTTCCTGGCTCTTCAGGGCTCTCACAGGCAGCTGAAGAGTTCCCAGGGTGATTTATTACAGAGCTGGAATGCTTAGGTGAATAACTGATGAGATTAATGAACTGAAAATAGCAACTGTATTTCTTTAAGACAGCGGAGGCGTCACTCGACCGACCGAACCCTCCGACCACCTGAAGCAGAGCCAGATCTCGATTCCTCAACATCAGTGCCTTTTCTGCAAAGTGTCAAAGTGTTGAGGCGACACAATGCGTCATCCATCCATCCATTATCTACACCGCTTATCCTGATCCCAGCTGTCTCTGGGCGAGAGGCGTGGTTACCCCCTGGACTTTATCGCCAGTCAATCAAAGAGCTGACGCACAGAGGCAGACAACCTTTTGATGCTCACACCTACGGGCACCAATGAACCTAACGAGCATGTGTTTGGACTGTGGGAGGAAGCCGGAGTACCCGGAGGGAACCCAGGCATGCACAGGGAGAACATGCAGACACAGGAAGGCCCTTTGATCGGACCCAACCTTGTAGCGGCGAGGCTACAGCGCTAACCACTGCACCACCGTGCAGCCCACAAAGCTTCATGTTGATGGAACATATGGACGCCCTTTTGGTCGCGCTCTCGCACCTTGTTGATGTTCCTTCTCGTCCTCTCACAACCAATATGAACGAGAAAAAAAGGAACAAATCAGAACCATTAGCATCATTGTGAAGCGTACTGTTGTAATGTTTGGAACCCAGGCTAGCAAACGAACGTCTCCCAGCCTCAGAGCTTTCAAACAAACCTTTTACTTTCACTCATTTACTTGTGGACGATCTTGATAAAGCCTTATCCTTTAATCTCACGTTCCTGTGCTTCTATGCTGCGCATCTGAGCGTGAGCAGACTGAAATGTTGGCGTTTGTTCTCTCACACACATGCTGACATATTTCTCACTCAGCTCCAGAGCTCCACCCTCATCACAGGACTCAAAAGAAGCAACATCTGCTCGCACCCTGCACCTCGCACCTCAGCACCTTCCAGCCTGCACGGCGCTGCAGTGAGAGTGTGAATTTATGTATGTGTGTGTGTGTGTGTGTGCGCTGTATCTGTCGGGGGCCATCTCTAAATCTGGCTGCATTGATCGGCGCTGAGAGAAGAGCCAAGGTGAATTCCTCTGCAGGCTGATGGACGCAGATAAAGTCGACAGCCAAATGGAAAGTGCGAATCGTTTCCCCGACAGTCGATAAAGCCGCTGAAATCTCTGAAAGTCTCTCTGTTTAAGTGTCTGTGCCTTTAGAGCTGATTACACACACTTACCTGCCTCACAATAACTTCCACACACCTGTCATCAGGACTTACACACACTCACAGCGGTGAGCAGCAGCGAGACGACAGGCTGCAGTCCGGGGCCGGCCGTGTTAAAGGTTCCACTTGTAGCTTTTTGAAAATCAATAAACCTTTACGACATTCAGCAGCATTAGAGCGGCTGCTGTTAACAAACAGGAGCAGAGCCAGCGGGACGCAGCAGCCACATTATATGGGACTTTTTTTAACCTGCTCTCAGGCTGTGCTAAACTCACTGCTGTCAAACACCTGATTCACTTCGTATCTGTGGCCTGAGGACAGCTTGTTCTTCATGTTAAACTCTCTGGAGCTTCTCATGTGCTGTGTGAGTGATGGGAATGACTCATGTTGTTATCCTGAAGCTTTTGGACATGCATCTGAGTTTAAGACCAAGACATATATATTCAGGGAGAGGGTTATATATATTTCATTATGGCCATGCATGATCTTTTCCTGAGTGACGGCCCCTGACTCAGTGCTGCTCCTTCTTTTCTTTGCAGGTAGAGATGGGCGGAGCTAGTCCCCCTGATGTCTTGCCCCTGGGCAGGCTGGGCCCCTGTATCTAAGCTAGCTTCTCAGCCTCATTCTCTCTCTCTCTGCCATCATCATACCTTTTGGTTTGTTGTCTTTGTTTTGCCTTAACACGACACATACATTCATCACTGCAACTCCCACCGGTCAGCCCAACACACTGTACGGTCTGTATGTGACTGACTGACTGAGTGACGGTACTTTCAGAGCTGTAGAGAGAGAGAGTTGCTACATCACAATGGCAGATCATGGAGCATATTGGACCTCCACTGACGCGACTCTCTGTCTGTACGGCTCTGGATACTTTGTTCAGGGAGCAGGCGGGGCTGCTCCTCCGCTGTCCTCACCTACATCCGCAGCGCACCAGCTTTCAAACACGTCGTCATCGGCCTCATAAGGACAGCACCTCCGCTTCACTCATCTCCTTTTAAAGGTTTTTCACGCTGTGAGCGGATATCCAACTTTTCGTGGATAATACAACTCAACACCGAGGTTATTTTGCTGCCTACAGCTGCAGACTTTGTGACTGCACAGCGACTCTCTGTCTGTACGGCTCTGGATACTTTGTTCGGGGAGTAGGCTTGTAACACATTGCCAACAAAAGCGCACATTGACCTGATTCGGAGGTTTTGACCTCGTCTTGTTAAATTATTTTAACACTGTGTGGTCTCCATTCTTGTCCAGCTCACTGAGCCTCAGCTGTGACACCTGACTTTAAATAAGTGGTTTTAGGTGCCAAAGCTGAACATGAGGGAAAACATTTTAAACCATGTTCAATATTCAAACTTATGCTTTGATATAAAATGCGATTCAGGGGCGCTGTTTAGCTCAGTTGGTAGAGCAGGCGCCCCATGTACAGAGGCTACAGTCCTCGTCGCACTGATCGCAGGTTCGACTCCCGGTCTGCCGATCATTTGGTGCATGTCATCCCCCACTCTCTCCTCCCAACATTTCCTGTCTATCTTCAGCTGTCCTATAAATAAAGCCAAAAAGCCAAAAAAAAAAATCTTTAAAATGCGATTCAAGCCGCTGTTTAAAAGTTTGAAGGTTGGTTTAAAAGAAATAAATAAATCAATGACCGTGTCACAGAAAAGTCTTTCAAGCTGTCACTCAAATACTCTGAAAAACATAACTTTCGCATCATGGCTCTTTTATTTTGAAAGACACCAGTGTGTTCTGGTAGAGACTGGAGGCTCTGACAAAGGTCTGGGCAATCAATCAAATTCTCTGTTCAACAACAGTTTTGCTTTCCAACAATTATGAACACAAATTAATTGGAATAAAACTCTTATTGTGCTGGATTCTGTTTTATAATCATGTTTTCTTTTTATCTTGTGTCATAAATTCAGTCCAACATTCCCTTTAAAACTTTCCTCCATCCACATTAAATCACTGATGTGTGTTTTATCTACTGTCCGAATCCAGCATCCCTCAGGCTGCATGAAGACCCACCCTGGAGACACGAGCAGATTAAGAGCAGAGGTGTTGAGGTGTTGCTCTGATGCTTTGGGAACTTTGTTGTCAAGCTCATAAAAGTCAGTAAAACTTACGCCCCCCAGGGAAACGAAGCACCCTCATAAAAGCACAAACAGAACCATCCTCGCCGCGCGTCCCCCCGGCAGCTTTCCACTTGTAGCCAGTAACAAATAAAGGAAGCCAATTGAATGTGTTGATGTTATTTAAATGGTCCAATAACACCGTGCATGAGAAAAGCAGTGTGATAGATTTGTCATTGCTGCAGAAAACACTCAATCATGGCCAACTCAGTCACAGCACTGATGATTTCATTTCCACATCTCCGATTAAAAACCCGGCGTATGAGGCAGCAGAGTCTGCGACACCTCTGGGCTGAATCCATTAAAATGACTGAGTCGTCTGCGTATCGGTTCAGAGGTTAAACTGTTATTAAGCTGCCACATTAAACTTCTCCGATCGCTGGCCCCCCGGCGCGAATTAAAGACATATCTGACCTTGTCCTCTGCCTGCAATAATAATCATTCCTCTGTCTGCAGAACAGAACGCCCGCTCGCCTGACTCCATCTTTTATTTACCAGCAATTATTCAAGAAAAAAGCGATTCCTGCCCAAAATATTGACTTCCCAATGGAATGCAAACTGCAACGCACACTTAGATGGCTTAATTTGTCCTCCGCGAGTGCTCTGGTGGGGTTAGCTGATAAATTGAAGCTGTTATCAAAGCCAGCTGGCTGCAGACAACACATTTTCTACCTGAATAGAAGCCTTTAAAAGGGGAATCCACCTGGATTTGAAAGCAGGGGAAGTAAATTCAGCTTTTCGATCAGGCTTCTGTCATATAAACGCTTCTATTCAAAGGGCAGCAGATGTTGCTCTGAAAGTACGATAAAATGTATCAGTTAAAAGATCCTCTCCACTTAAATATATGTTTATGTTGCTATAAATGTTTGCCCTTAAGTAAACTCCCTTCAATATATGCAACGTTTGTAACAAGAGACGTGTTTATACATTTTTCTACTAAAAGAAAAGACCTAAAATCTGACATCAAATGAAGCTCTGGCGACGTACGTAACAAATTCAAAGACAGTGTGTGTTCATGTTAGTGCTGTCAAACTTGGACAAAAATGACGTTCGATTATTCCTTAAAAAACCCACAAATGTTCGAACTATTCGAATATCTATTTTTGCACAATATGTCCACAAGAGGACATACCAACACAACGAGAGACAAACTTACCTGCAAAGATATATTGATTTAAACAGAAACGTGCCTTTTCAAAAATCCTACACCTTGCAAAATAAATTAAGTCATTAGGTTACGGTAAAACGGACATTCAGCGTTCCAAGCGAACTGTGCTGTGAGGTAAATTTATTCAAACATAGCCTTAAATCAACATACTTACACCTGTTCTCCGACATCATTACCCCACACCACACGGTTGTTGTTTTAGCTCGTTTCAGCGAAACTAAAGTTAATTATTAATGTATCATAGTGACGTTGTGATGCATTCGAGGATGCTCCGTAACCAAGAGTTGCGCGTGAGGACGTACGAGAACTTGCGAGCTTGCAAACACCCGCGGTAGTGCTGATTTTTTTGTCACAACGAATATTAATTTTAATATCCGAATATCCGTTTTTTATTACAATTCGATTATATATTTGAATTTTGAACATTCGTTGACAGCCTTAGTTCATGTACGTAAAAACACTGACAAAGAAGCCTGAAACATCCAGTGCAGACAAGAACAGAGTTAGCTTTAGCATTTCCTACAAACGTGGCAGAGTTCGCAGAGATGAAAACCTGGAGCGTCCTTCCGAGATCTACCAACAATACTCGTTTCACAACCACTAAAGCTGCTGAGTGCCAATTACAAGCTAACAAACAACACAAACAAAGATGCTAACGATATTCTTTGAGTTGCCAGATTTTGGTGCCCAACAGATTCCTTTTTATTTGGGAAAACCATGCTAAACTTAATATCTGTAATAGCACAGTATTTCTTTATGCCTATACTTTAGATAGAGCCTGACCGGTATATAGGTTGGTTCTCCAGGTGAGACAGAGAAAACAAAAACATAATCCAACCCAAAAAGCACAGCTGTAAAAATCCTGTGAAGTTTCTCAAGAAGATTATCATAAATTATCATCAATGTCCTAATTACAAGACATTTTAGGAGAAATCTACAAGAAGCACCAATTTACCTGCCCATCAACCCCTCGTTAAATTTATGCAAATCGCCCCCTCAGGAAATACAGAGGCTCCGTTTTTTATTTGAAAAGCAGCGAAGCGAGAAGTCAACAAGCTGCGAGTTTCCTCCTCCTGCAGGGGAAAGAAAGCTCTGAGAAACTTGTGGCACCGACAATAAAAAACAGCGCTTGTTTCGCAACAGAAGACATGAATCGAGGCTATCGCACAATCATAGGAGGGGAGACAAGATGGGGTCAGGGGTCACAGTGTTCTATTACCCCGGGCACCTTGCTTCATTATTCAGAGGACACCAGAGAAATGCAGCTGCAGGAGACGCACACATATACACTCAAGTCCCACAGCAGCAGGGCTATTACAGTAGCAGCTCCAGGGGGAACGTCCCTGCCATTCAGACAAACGCCACACGGACAGCACAAGATGTTTAACCTCATTGAGAATGACAATGAGCACATCATAATTCACCTCATCTTTAAATAAGACAATTTCCTGCAGAAAAAATGCCAAATATTCAAGTGTTGCAAGCAACTTTAGCCCCAGACCCCTTGGCTTTTTCCAAAAGAGGACTTGTGTCAATGGATTAAAGTTGCACAGGATGTTCTAGAAGAAAGATTGAAGTGGTCTGAATTTGCCAAGTGGTTATTGCTGCAACTAAAAACTCTGCATTGACGCTGCTCTATCTGCAGCATTGTTGCTGCAAAATGAGAACCAGTTTTCTTATCGTAAGCAGTTTACCGTGTTGTGCATATCAACTTCGTATCCTCTTTCCAGAAGCCTGAAGTTCTTATCCTGGTTTTGACAAACCTGGAGGTGCTACCTTGAGTACTCGATAGATACCAGCAAAACTGTGGCATGTCAAAAGGTTTCTGAACAGTCTTTGTTGGTGCAGATTTGTTGGTGTCTGAGATTTTAAAGAATCAAGACAGGTGATCAGATACTACACCTCGATACTGTCATGATCGTGTAGACGTGGATATGACTAATGAGGCTTCACGTTTCATGTCAAAACCATGTGTCGAATAAGATGCAAGGCTCACTACTGAGCATGCCAACACACTGATTGGATGACAGCAAGTAGGGTGACAGTTTGCCCTACTAATACCCCATTTGATATGCACAACTTCATTGCGGTCTTTCTATATTTGCAACAAAAATCCCAATGTGACAAACGTGCACACCTGTAGCAGCACAGACAGATCATGTTCCTGTTGAGTGTACCTTTGTATGTGTGACAGCTCAGACTCTGGAAATGTAACTTTACGAGAAGGACAATCCGACCCTGCAGCAGGTTTTAACTTCCCCCTAAAGCGCTCTTTTTCATTCATCGCACTTCCGTCATCGACTTCAACACCGTAAATGCCTTCGAGACAAGCCTGTCCTTAAGGGCGAGCTGTAATCCCCACTTGTAAAATTCATTGAAATCTTGTCCCTCTCTTTGGCAGGCAGGAGGTTTCTCAGAGTAGAGCCAATCAGAACAAGAGCAGAAACCCGTTTGTCTTTGATAAGTCAGCTGCAAGCGTTCTGAATTTCCAAGAACACTTGGACTAGCAAAGTGGAAAAGCCTTGGATTCAGAATTTGGACCATCGAGGGACACTAACCCTCTCTGTCGTAGTCCACATTAAACTCGTTGTTCAACAGCTCTCAATGGTTGGATGACTCTTTGTACACTCTGAAACCATTGGGAGCAAACCTTAGAAGTATCTTGTTCCAAAGACCAGTCTAACAAACATGAATTTGAAACCAATCCCAGAGCGGACAAGCCTTGGAAGCTAGATCGAGATCAAGAGACCTCTCCGCTGAAACCTAGGTTGAAATAATGAAGATGTTACAGGTTGTTCGACAGCTCTTGACCGTGAGGTGAGGCAGATGAGAGATTGTTTCAGGGGAACACGGCACAACAGGCCAATAACCAGTTTTAATAAAGGGCTTGTTTGCTCCTTATATTGGTCGACTGCAATCATTGACAAGGCTCGTTATTCCTTTCAGCTTCAGCCCTGTCCTCACACTGAGTTTTTGATACTTCCAGTTGATTCCCTCTGCTGTATCTAACTTTACACAGAAATACAAGGCTCATGACAAGAATTAATTCAATGTTCGGTCCGTGCACAAACCTCCAAATCTGGTCGCTGCCCTGCGTCTGGATGGCGACACCAGCTCTTTGACGATCTGTAGAACCTGCATTCTCACAGGGAGGCAGTCGGACGTGCCACAGGGCAGGGGCTGCCCATTCTTGCCCTCTCACCTCCGACAACCTCATCCCTCCCTGGATCCGTCTTCGAGAGTCATCCCGCTAATCCACATCGTGACTCCCGGCTCCTTGGGATCTTGATTTCGGCATCCCAAAAGAGAGGCGAGGAACCACGTTTCTGCTCCGGGTGGTGTCGTTTAAGAGCTCTCCGCCTCTTCAAGAGTTCAAAACAGCCTTTTCTTTGAATCTTCCTCTACTCCTTTATCTTTTTGATGCTCTCTCAGCAAACTCTCCGGCTCTCAAACGTCCTCAGATACTCTTTGTCAGTATTTCTCAAAACAGCTGGTCTCCAGGCATCACATACTCACACACTACCTGATAACCTGCTTCAAATGCCGCCTCCGGTCCAGCCTATAAATCACAACTCAACCACTGGCAGCTGCTAAAAGTGGCGGAGGTTGTTTGCTGGCAGTGCCGACTCTCTGCAAACTGAATGTGTTCATCTGGCGTGTGATGTTTGGGTTGAGTCGCTCAGCTGGAGTGCTCTCACACACTCTCCGTTTGGCGGAGAGGAGAAGCAGAACAGAGCTTTTCTTCTTCTTCTGTGGCTCCAGCCGACAAACACCTGGCCGTTGTCGATCAATACTTGCACAGGAGACCGGTGATGATGCTTCTCAACTGTCAAACTCTCTCACATCCCTTTCTGACCCTCGTTTCCCCTCCCATCCATCTCTTTCTTTCTCGTCGCCCTCTCCTCCCACAGTCCTGCAAACGCTGTCTGCCTCGCTCGCTGTCCTCTCTTCACATCCTTTAAATTCTTATTAATGAGCGCTTCTACTCACTCGCTCACAGCATCTCCTTCCTCTCTCCGCTTTCCTGCACTCCTCCTCCCTCCTCTCCCTCCTCTCCCCTTCTCATTGTGTCGCTTTCTGTCTCGGTCACCCACCCCCTTTTTTTCTCATGTACATTTACTGTCAAGCCGAGAACACCAGCAGAATGTAATGGGGTAATGCACGGAGGGAGGTGTGTGTGTGTGTGTCTCAGTGCTGATTTGTACCTGGTAGCATCAGTAACGCTGCTGCCTTTAGGTTACGCCCTCTCACATTTTCAACTTATTACTGTCATAACCTTCACTCCCTCAGCGTGTCTGTTAACAGGATGAAGGTGTTTTTAATTTCTGTGCAAGACAGAAACAATAAAGAAAATTCAGGTCAAAAGCTGGTCGCATCACTTACTCTTGGGAGGGAGACGGGAGTCGGTTACTCCCGACACCGGAGGCAGGCACTATCTTACTTCATCTGGAGATCATTAGCTGATATTTTTATGAACAGTGTCAGTAAGAAGGTTTACTTAATGTTGTTGATGGTTAAAATCTGAAGACTTGTTTAAGTTTGTCCGACCAACGGAGAGATGGCTGTTTGGTCGACTTATCAGACGCTAGCAAAGCAGAAAGTCAGATAGGTTAGACCACCGTGTTTAACCGTACATCTTTAAATCTTACAGTTACGGCCGAAATCCCAAGAGGAATAAACAAGCTTGCCAATTTCACATACATTTGTCTCCATGGATGGTTATCGCCACCAGTTGCCCATCCCGAAGTGTCTGTTGTTAGCGCGACATCGTGGAGGAGTTCCTCAGGGATCAAGTCTAGGTCCTGCTATCTTTTCCCTGAACACAACACCATTTGGGGCTGCTTGAGGTCTGCTGCATGTTTCTTGCAAATTCGTACACAGATCTGCAAGCCTCTTCATTTTTATAATGTTATGTACGCAGAGCTGAGTGGCCTTTTCCAAAATCGGACACTTTCCGCACGGTGGCAACGTCTGTGTCGATCATCGACTCGCTTGTCCGTGACACCCATCTATCAAAGCAAAACACCCCTAATTATGCATCACTTTAAGCCTTAAATGAGTAGTAAAAATCCCCTCCTGCACAGTTGTCATTTCAGGAAACAACGGGGAAGATTTAAAAGCAATAATGACGGATAAGAGGGGGATTTGCTTTCAGCGAACCTGATTTAATTTGATGATATTCAATCTCTCTGTACAGCACACACATAACAATGTTTGGTGGCTCTCCACCTCTCTCGTTAGCTGCATCTCTCCTTCTTTCATCTCTCCATTTCTCGTCCGTCTCGTCTACTCTCCGTCCCCCGCCCATTATTACATCTCTAATCAGTCGACGTACAGCATCTCCACCCTGTAACTCCATCTAACCGCATCATGTTGCTGTTATGAATCCATTTATACCTCTCATTAGTGATGCATCCAACAATTACACTGAACATGACACAGCTTGTGTTACTGCGTCCTGACGTGATGGAGCTTTGTGAAAGAACATCCACATTTAATGTAGAAATAATCCGTTTTTAGAGGTTTTAACAGCACATATGACTCTAAGCAACACAGGCACTCATGAATATAAAAATAAGCGACTTTTGATGTTTTGTTATTTAAATGCTAATTTCAAGTCCCAGTTTGAGACAATGCTTCGGGGGGTTTTCTTCTTTTTACATCACATCAGATTTGTTATTCTGGTACTTGATATGAGCAATGATCGATAAAACAAAACACCTTAAAAACACAGTTTAAAGATGCCGATATATTATTCTTCACAAGTTCATTTTTATGATCAAAGATTGTAGAATCTTAATTGCTTTTATTAAGCTAATTGTGATGTTTTTTATTTGTTGTTTTCCTTTGATGTGCTTCTGTTATTGACTCGATCGCCCCTCGCTGATCTATCAACCACAAATAAAGGTTGATGACATTGATGGCAAATAATGTAATAAACCTTTCACAGCCAACGAATAATCCTAATTAATGTCTCTATCGCTCCTTCCTCTCCTTCTCTTGTTTCAAACCCAAACTCGATTTCCCAGCAGCCCCGGCGGTGAGTAATGTTCGCCTGCAGTGCATCTGTGTTCGACCCGGTCAGAAGATGAAGTGGCACATGAACGCACCTTCAAGGCACATGAACACACCGAGCCATTAGTCGAACACACACACACACCGATGACATCACACATACAGTACTTGTATGTACACGCACACACACGAGCTGCACACACTCAAGGACGGAGCAGCAGCCAGGTTCTTTGTTTAAGAAGTCACATTCTGTTCAGATAAACTGCCTCTTTCTCCTCTGATGACACACATGTTCTCTGTGTGTGTTAGCATGCATGTGTGTGCACATGATATGATGGCGATCCTCCAGCAGAGAGTGTAGAAGGTCCAATTAGTGCGTTATGTTACTGGACTGAGTCTGCAGCTGCTGTTGCTAAGCCTCAGACCCGCTGATGCTAGGCTGTGACCCCACCACATGGAGGGGAATAATTGGACATAATGGTGTCCAGTTTTAAGTGACTACAGCTATCTGATAATTTAGCCTTACAACTACAGGAGCTGCAGTCCAACACAGACCGAACCACCAACGTTACTGCTGTGAAAAGTCACACACAGATGCAGATACGTCCACATTTCTACAAGCGGATGCATTGGCGGCGAATGTAGGTCCCAAGTCTTTCGGCTTGGGGCTCCTTAAAGTTAAGGAACAGATGTTTTAAGGGCGCTAGTTTAGCTTAGCGGTTCAATTGCGTGTGGCATGTACAGACGCTTAATCCAGGCCCTGGGTTCGACTCTGACCCTTGGCCCTTTGCTGCACATCTTCCCCACTGCCTCTTCCCATATTTCCAACTTTAACTGAACAACTGAAAGACCCCCACTTCTTCTGGTGTTCACACTGCAAAGGCCTAGGCACTAAGCAAAGTGATTTGTGCAGACTTAAGTGTTCGTTGTTTGGTAGGTTGGCAAATAAAGCACCAAAAAAACTCCATTATTGTCATAAAACCACATCACGCTACAAAGTGCACCATCTTGGCTGTTGGTTTAGCCCAGCGGTTAAATCGGCGGCCCACATACTCGCCTATTGTCCCGGGTTTGACTCCCACCCTCGGCCCTTTGCCGCGTGTTATCCCTCATTCTGTCTTCCCGTTTCCGACACTGTCGATTGTCCTCCCGATAAATAAAGGCATAAAAAAAGGTCCACCATCTTGTTGTTGTTGCATGTTGTCCGCCTAACAGTTTACAACACTTCAGCTTCCTGTTGTTTCGACATTGTTTACCTTTTTTATAGCAACACCAAACAATTAATTGAGAAAATAATCAGCAGTTAAATCGACAATTAAAATGATTTTTTTACGTCTTTCATCTGCACGCTCTTTGTGTGAAACACACAATGCTTCTTGGTCTTGCTAAGAATCACTTCTTCCTCACCTCACAGGAATAAACTTTCCCAGGATCAATATGTAATCTTTGAGAACTTTTTCTTTTTGGTTTCTGCACTTCAGGAGGGATTATCAAAGCATTCTCACTTTGGAGGGGAAGAGTAAGTAAGGGAGAAACTGTGAGGGAACAGGAGAGAGGTGCAGAGAAATGAATCGACCTGATATCACTGTGGAGGAGTCGTGGGGAGGCAGGAGGATATTGATGGAGTCTCCTGCCAGTAGCACCCATAGGTCCTGTCATACAGGGGCCCTCTAACAAACACCGGATCAATAGGCCCTCCATGAGTTCCCCCTTTACACCCACCTGACTGAGAGGAGACGGATTCTGTACGTGAACGAGTCGCTGATGCATCGTCTCTTAAATCTACAGGCCTGATAAGAGCTCAGGCTGGTGGCAGCTCGCTTCACTCAAACTGGCAACCGAGGCGCCGTCGATGCTGCGATCGGGGATTCAATCTTTGGCGTCAAAGGAGAGGAGACAATGCACGCAGGCTGCAAAAACACATCTATGGAGGTATTCAGGGCTGCAGCTGGAGATTATTTTAGTCCTCTGATTAACATCTCAATAAATCAATGTCTATCAAAAGAGTCTTTAATTAGCTTGTTTTGTCTGACTAAAGGTCTTAGGCTTAATATGGTTTACATGCTGTCATATTACGACATTATGATGAATTTAAGAAGCTAAAACCAGAGAATATTTGGACGTTTTGCTTGAAAAATGGCTGAAACATCTCGTCAAATATCACAATGGTTGCCATGTATATTTTGCCTTGCTCTGATTGTTTGTAATTTGCTTTTTGAGGGATCCTAATTTGTTGATTTCCAGCAGGAACCAAAAGTCAAGATTTTTTGACGACAGTTGATAGTGTTAGAAACAGGGAAAGAGAGAGTAGGGGCGACATGCGGCAAAGGGCGAGTTTAACCTCGGGGCCGTCGCATCGAGGACTGCAGCCTTTGTTCATAGGATGCGCATTTAACCGCTGAGCTAAACTGGCGCCCCAAAGATTGAATTCTTAATACGTACCTTTAGTAATGTGTTCTGCATGTTTGTCTGCATGCATATGTGTAGTTACGTGGACATGTTGCCGGCTATAAGTAGGGACTGTAATTTAGCAAACACTCCGGTGGGTCATCTTAGAGGATAGGATCAAACTACGTGATCATTTGAGAACAGATTTGATCCTTAATCGCTCCTTTAAAGCTGCACGGCAACAGATTTTAGCCTTGTTGGACTGAAAACCAGTTTCTGTTTTTATATTCTTCAACAAGGGTTCAGTCTTTTATTCAGAAATAAATCTATTTTAGTGCACACTTGTTATTCCTGATACAAGTTTGTGGGGGATTTCTCTGGCCGCCTGCTTGGGAAATAGTGAGCTGTAACGGTTAAAATCCACTTCTGATGATCCCAATTGGTTTGAGAGAATACAGAGACGAGAGTGATAATAAATTAGCAAAGAAAGAGAATGTGAGAGGCGGTGAAACAAAAGCCAGAGCTTAGGAAGATTACATGTGAGAAAGAAGAGAGACGAGGGCTTTGAAAGGGAGACAAAAAGTGTCAGAAGAAGACTCGGATAGGAAACAGAGAAGCTTTTAAGTCCTTATTGTCGCCATTTGTCAGAATTAGGGAAGAACTGTCTCCAGTTATCACAACATGAGTGAATAGACGTCTTCTCTGCCTGCCAGGAAACACTTTGTGAATATTTACAACTCCTTTTTCCCACTTCAGCTTCCTCCACAGACAACCAGAACAGCGACTGCACAGTCGTCTCTCTGGCCTCGTCTGAACTTCTGTCGGTTTTTTGCTGTGCAAGAAAAGTGGCAACACCAATTTGACACAGCACTCCTCTCCATAATTCTCTCTGTGTGCTTCCTCTTCACTCTGTCTCTCTGAAGAGGTGTGTTTCAGGTTGGCGGCGGCAGGCGGAGGGACTCGCACACACAAATCACGGGGACATAACGGCGGTGTGAACACACACTGCTCTGTTGTCCTAATGGCAGTATTCTGTTGGAGGGGTGATTGAATTAGGCTGGGTGCTGATTGCTCGGCGCATTGATTAATGCTGCCTGCTGCGCTCCAGTGGGACTCAAGAGTCCTGCTGCTGAATGCCAATGAGAGACCACGCACGGGGACTGTACGAACACGAACACAACACATGAAAGCATGCGCAGGTCAGCTTTTAATTTAGCTAACAGCTAAACAAACTCAGTCCTAACTCGCAGGCGGGGATGGACCGATCGCCGGATACTTTTTCAGATTACTTTTCATTTGGCACCAACATCGGGTCCAAGTTTCCATTTGTCCAACTCTTAAATTTAATTTGGGACAAGACACCTTCAAAACTTACCAAGAAATTACAATCGAATTCACCGTTTCGTGAGATTAACGCTAATGTAGCACACAAGCTAACGCTGTCAAGCTTGAATCTTGCAGCAGTTAGCTTGCTAACATGAAACATGGCATATTAGCATCCACTAGTTATTTAAAATGCATGTTGAATTGATAACACCGTAATAATAGCAAACGTTTTGCTGTGTTTTTAAGCTAACATGCAAAAGCTAGCATGCTAACATACATCCTTTGCATTCTAATACCCCAGACTCAAGCTTGCCTACACTGTTGTTTTGATGCCAATGCTAACATTTTAAAGTTTACAATATAAAGGTCTTTTTTTCGTGGATATGTATGAACCAAAAACAACTGGTTAGCGGCTGCAGAATTTTTCAAAATGGCCGCCACAATAAAAAGCTACGAGCACTTCATCTATCTGAAATGTTCAGCCCTGCAAGCCCCATCCATGGACTTACTTTAGTTTGGGAAAATACCAACTTATCCAGGACTTTTGGAGAGATAAAATGACGTCCCTTGAACTGAATTTAGACCCAGGTCCCTGTGGGGGGAAAGCACAAAGTTCCTCCAAAGGTTCCTTGTCCCGGGGTAAAGTTCCTGCAGTGGAAACGTGGCTAAAGGTGCATTAATGCAGGTAGCTGGACAGACTCACAGCACAAACATAATAAAGTTATTATAGCCGCTGTTTTAGCATTACTTACACTTCCAATAGACATGTAGCAACATCATCCCACTGGAGACATGTTTCTGTCCAACCGATGAAAGAAGTCCAACAGCAGAGAGATCAGGTGTCACATACTGATCCAAAACAAACTGTTTTCTACTGTTTTCATCTGTCTTCTCTAAATCAGAAGTATCACATAAATCCAACGCTCTGTGGAGACGATAAAGCAGAGCTTTGAGTCAGCAAGTGTCTCTGGATGGAGCCACCGGAGGGGCAGAGGGGGGAGGTGGGATTCCCCAGAATGCCCTCCTCTCCCTGACTTTCTCACTCCCTTTCCTCCCTCCTTCCTCTCCCAGCCTGGCTCCGTGCCACAGCGAGCGAGGGAATGGGAACGGAGGGGAAAGAAAAACATTAGCTCCCTGCCTCACGCTTCCTGTTTGCCCTCCCCGTGTCATTTCCTGTTTGAAGTGTGCAGATTTTTGGACCAATCGGGCCGCAGCCAGGGTTCCAGTGTCCTTCATGGCTAGTTACATGACATTTTCCAACACCACCTGTGCTGCATTATTCACGTCATTGCCTCTGACCTTGCTTAAAACTTTACACCCAACTGTTCTCGATTGAACTTATTCACATGTGGGCGTAAACTACCTCCTCTTTTGAAGGAAGGACATCATTTTACACTCTCAATATCCTTCTTCCTTTAATTATCCTTCAAAAGTATCTTTTTCTTTTGAATTCCCAAACCTTTACTCCAGGGAAAGGCCCTCAAATACACAACAATGCATCGTGTATATAATAGACCGACTAGAAACGCCTCTCTGTGACAGTCCTGGCTGACTGTTGTGCGTTTCCTCGGCTTTGAACCACAATGGTTAACTTTAATTTGAAGCATTTTCATAAGTGGTTTTGAAACGGCCCATAAACTGCAAACCAGCATGTGTAAACACGAGTCACATGACTCATGAGCGCTCTCTCTTGTGGTTAGAGACACGTTCCGTTCTGTTCCCAGAGTCTTATTTGAATTGCACTTTTTCATCGTCTCCTTTTTCTGTCCTGTTCTTTGAGTTTTCCTCAGAATCGAGCGTGTCAGGATGGAGGGCGTCAGATGTGGACCGACTGCAAAGTCCTACGAGACCGATTTTTGATTTTAGGCCACATAAATAAATGTTATTGGATCTGGAGCGCCATGGTGACCACGTATGATTCCCATCATCTGACTCCCTCCTTTTCTGGTACGCTGGTGACTCTATCAAAGTCATTAAATGCTCCAAAAACAGACTTCAAGTCCCATGTGCTATGAGCATACGAGTTGTAAAAAGGCATCAATCCATGGTGGCATGCTGACCAAGTATAACTGATGCAATCAAATGTCAACATCCGTCTTTAAACACCCACAAAAACGCCCCAATATCTGATTAAAGCATGCCACACTCCTCTGAAGGAAGACAAACAAATGCTTTCCCCCGTCTGCTGTGAGGTCAAGTCCCACTAGTTTGTCAGTGGTTCTCAAAGTGGGGTCCATGCTGTATCATTACAAACTGCATGTCTACAGATGACGACCATTTGCGCCAATGAAACAAGCAACTTGTGTCCATTACTCCCGCCCACGTGAGCTTTGGACCAATCGGAACTGACATGATTGTGACACATCACGTCAATCTGTCATGAATGACTCAGCTCACTCAGGTCGCAGCGAAAGGTTCCTGCAGCTGTGCACCTTCTGAAAGCTTTTAAGATGAATCACTTGAAAAGTATAAATGCTCAAGTTGAGCCCACAAGCAGTTTGAATAAAGTGAGCCTCTGTTTTAAAGTGATATTAACATGATTCAAAATGAAATGTTTTTCTGTTTATCGCCATGAAACACGTCTGAAGTATTTATTTGATAAGTTTCAACAGCATATAGAGTGCAAATGATCGTAAGCATGTGCTTCATCGGTGTTACGATTATGAGGGGGTCCTTGGAAAATGTTCTCCCTGGCTGCAAAAAGTTTGAGAACCCCTGACATAAGTGAAGCTAAGTAGTTGAACCACTATCCCCGGACCTCCACCTTTTTTCCCCGAATACCTTCTATGGCAACTAGAGAGCACAGCTGAACTATAGCTTTGTCCCAATCCACGGGCTGCAGCCTTCGAAGGAGGCGGTCCACGGAGGATGCTCCATTCACAAACTGCGTAGACCGTTAAAGCCGAACTGAAAGGAGACGGACTAGTCTACCCTTGCGTCACCAAACGCCGCTCCTGTCGGGTAGCAACAGGTAGCTAGTGGGCTAAATAGCTAGCATAGCTAATGTCGAGTAAGTTAATCTATTCATTTAAAGATAATTTGTTGCAAGGATCCTTTCGTTTTCTTACATGTGTAACACTGGCTAAATGTTTAAATTTTAAAGTGTATTCCTCGGCCGTTCAAAAGTCTGCCATCTCGTTTGAATTGCTGCGCAATGCATCTTGGGATACGTTGGGCCGCGAAGGATGCACCCGATGGATCCTTCATGGCCTGGGAAACGGAGGACGCATTTGTCGGCCGCATCTGAAGGAGCCTTTGAATTGGGACAGCCTTCGATGGGCTTCTGTGACGCAATCGGCCTTCAAATACGTCCTTCGAAGGCTGCGGCCGCTGGATTGGGACACAGCTTATAACTGTGTATGGGTTATAAAAACCGTTGCAAAGACCTATACAGTTGTATTTTTGGTATGGACCGTCACCATGCTAGGTGCTAACCTTAGCATAGGCAGAAATTTGAGATTCAGAGTCTTGATGAAAGTGTTTTTTTTTAGCAAACAGACCTGGAATGAATCGGTTGCATCTTTTAAAATGTCCTTTATGGTAGTAAAGTTAATATCTAAGGGGTTAATACATTCAAATATGTCAGTGAGGGCTCTGGACAACTATTTCCTAAGAGTTCATAAACCAAACTATTCATCAATCAGTAGGGCATTAAATCAGACGAATCAATAATACAAATAACAGCAAGTTGCAGCCTTATTCATGGTGAGTAAACATGAAGTACTTTCAAATCAGTTTTGACTCTCAAACAATCAGAAAATAAACTAGCGAGTAAACGTTCTAGAGTTCAACCACAGACGAGCAGATCAGAGAGCCAATGAATCAGTCTGAGTCTGACTGTGACTCCACACGATGACTGACCTCTGACCTCTCCCAGGCCTGCCTGACCCCGCCTCACTGTAAACAGCGACACAAAGGTGGGAGATTCGATAGCTCCTGTAGAGGGAGCTCGGTAAACAATGTGTGTGTGTGTGTGTGTGTGTGTGTGTGTGTGTGTGTGTGTGTGTGTGTATGTGTGTTCTTTACAAGGCGACAGTTAAACAAACAGCCGGTACAGTAAAGCAGCACGGAGGATGGAGGAGGAGGAAGAGGAGGTTTGACGCACGCAGAGGAAGACAGCCGAAGATCTACGACTGCGGCACAGGCGTGGGAGTCGACGAATATTACCCACAATGCTCCATGCCCGCCCTCACCGTCTCAATCTCTCTCTCACACACACACACACACACACACACACGTGTTCATACATCACACAGTCGATCAGGTGTATCCCACTTGACATTGGTCGATAGGGTGTGCGTCGTTTGTCATGAGTTGACGGGCGGTGAGATGTTTGTCACTGGCCTCTGTGTGTGTGTGTGTGTGTGTGTGTGTGTGTGTGTGTGTGTGTGTGCGTGTGTGTGTGTGTGTGTGTGAGATCACTGGTTTACTGTAAGACAACTGCCTGTGGTCGCGTTGGGAGGTTGCATGTTAGTGATAACAGCAATGACATCATGCTTCCTTTTTATCCCTTTGAAGAAGAGCACCTTTAAAAGGCATCGAGGCCGCACATTCAAACGCAGCAAAGCTTTCATTGTTCGACATCCCTTCCCTCTAAAGTCCGAGCATTAAGTATTGATGGACTAAACTTTCTGAGCAGCAGGGCACAGCCGCTCCGCTGGGCTCTCCATGGCAACAGAACACAGAGAGGCCGTGGAGGGCTTGTGACCAGGAAGCGCCATCATTTCTCTGCGTGTGAGGGAGAAAGCAGAAGAGAGAAGAGGGAGACATTTGTGTGGGTTGCTACCAAATTTTCAGGGTGCAATTATCTGGCTTGAAGTATCATTTTGGATGATATAAAACGGCGTTTATTTCTTCTTTGTGCGTGTGCAAACTGGAGCTGCTTCTGAATCTGTATTTTTTGCACAAACTCGGCTGATTCAACAGAATTCCTTTGGTGCAGCCGAATGTTAGAATATTTACGATAGCTGCAGGGATCTAAACTACATTTCCACAGAGCTGCAGGGAGCTGCAGAAGTTTGCATCCTATAAACCTGCAAATGTTTTTATTTATGGCCTGATAATGTTATACTGACTGTGTGCGCCGCTCTCTCCTCCTCTCATCTCTGCAAATAAGAAAAACAAACTTGGTCTGCTGCTACTTTTTTCGAGAACAGAGCGGATAAATGCCTCAGCAGCCCTCTGTGACTCCCAGCGTCCACTCTGAGCTCTATGAAACAGCCGGGAAACTTGATAAAAGTGCAGCGGTATGGAAAAGTTGCCCAGCAGCAGTGGAATAATCAGGTGGCAGTGCAAACACTGTTACTCTCTTTCAGCTGCAGCCAGCAGCAGGATCAGTGATGAAAACGGCTTCAGAGCTGTTCCTGCACGCTCCGCCGGGCGAGAGGAATCAATCCGTCCAATCAAAAATCCATTACCGAAGCCCTGCAACTACAAACTTTGCATGGAGGCAATCATCTGTTCAAAAGGAATATCTTTACCATTTTAAATACAAGAAGATGCTTCTTAAACTTCTTATGAAGGTGTTCTTCTTGTTGAAGCAGGATTGTGTGCAGGAGCATAAACAGCAGAAATCAAAGGTATGTCTGTCCCACTTCCCCCGCAGGACGTTTATAAAACTCTAAATATATAAATAAAGTTTTATTCCCACTTTGGGCTAATGCTTGAGATTGCAATTACATTTTGGCGCTGCTCATGTAGCTTTATTAAATCACATCTCTGGGGTTACTTTCAATCACGTTTTGGTTGAGCAAATTCGAAGCCTAATCCAAAAGACAACTGGACGCTTCACCTCTCATCCAAAAGGCTTCTTCAGTTCTAAACTCTGGTGTTGGTGGGCTGTGTGGTTTCAGCTGTTTGGGCAGAGTATTTAAAACTGCATGTACCCTGTTGAATGCTCCGTCATAGGGCTCAAAATGTGCCCTCTAGGACAGAGGGGAAGAAGAAGGAACAGAAACATCTCAGGGAGGCACTGAAGATGTGCAGCTACACACACCTGGATGTACGAGAACCTTCACAGACGTGTCGCCACATCTCGACATGGGGAACTACAACATGCAAAACAGCAAACGGGGACAATTCATTATTAAAAAAAGGAAGAATGTTTGAATGTTTAGGAAGAGGTCACTCGGAGGCTTCTGGATCCAGCTGCAGCACTCGTATGCACAAAGAAATATCACTAATGCAGATCTGGATCTTAACAATGTGGTGTCCTTTTCTAACTGACATACAATGTTTGTCTTCAAGGTTTGTTAGGAAGTATTTTTTAACATCTTACCCGGAGAGTAAAGATGATTTTTGTCTCGTCTCTCTAAAGTAAAGATTCTGCTGAGTCAGTCAGAAAAGGAGACACAGCCTAACACAAGACGAAACAGGGCGGGACGATGGAGCAAACCACTGCCCAGCCTCAGCCTTTCTCTGACAGTGTAGAGAACCCAAATAATCAGATTAATCAACAATAAAATATTGTTATAAAATGTCAATTTCATGCTTTTCTTTGCCTTTGAATGGGCCTAAAATATGCTAAATAAATACCCTGCCTTGCCTTGCCAAGTACAGTTAATAGTTAGTTAGGCCTTCAAAACATTTACGAACTTTGTACCAAAGTCTAAAAAAGTTCCCAGAAGTCCAGGTGAAGGAAAGCCCCAGGTAAAAGGTTGGAAAGTTCCTGCTCCAAAGTTCACACTTTGTCGTGCAGGATGATGTCACCATTAAAGTTTTAATGTTTCACGGAAAGTTCAGGTGTCAGTTTCAATGTGATGTCACACAAAGACTCCAAGAAGGAATTTACAACCTTTCAGAGTAAAAGTCCACATTTGTCTCTAAAATCTGAAAGAAACAGTAAAAAAAACTTTGGTTTAATGTTTTATCCACAGACGACCAAAGATCACATCTTCAGTAACCCTAAAACCAAACTGCAGGTGAGGACGCTGGCTGAGCTAAATTTAGTCTTTAATAAGCATGTTGAGTGCAGGTGAGGATGTGCTCAGGTATGTGAAACACCAGGATGTGCGTGTGCCTCTCTAACATTTAATAAACCTGGAAGCTGCAGCATGTGGAGCCTGGTGCCCCGAGGACAGCAGGGTCCGTGGATCCATTTCCTACTGCTGCCCTGTTTACCGGGAGATGTAATCGGATTCCAGCACGGCTTCCTTCCTGTGACCCCCCCCTCACCCCTCCCCCTCCTCCCCCTATAACTCAACACAGCCTCCCTGTCCCCACAAACATGACATCCGAGCATCACTCAGCGCCGCGAGAAAGGACAGAAAATACCGAGAAGGAGGAAGAACTGCATTCCTGCACACCACTGGCATCACACACACACACACACTCGCTTATCTTCAATCGACGTGGACTGAAATAAAACAGAACGTGACGGAACAAGAGAGGGGAAGGAGGACAGCAGGAAGACAGCAGGAAGAGATGGGAGAGACGTCGCGTCTAACGGCACAGAAAGAAGCAGAGATCACTTTCAAGTGAAGGATTCTGGATTCAGTTCTGGTCCCAGTTCACCAAAAACATCCCTTTTAAATGTGGCAGTGTGTCGCTGTATGTGCAAAACTGTGTCAATCAAAGCTGCACGAGGCACAGTTCACTTTCTCAGGAGACAACCCCCAAGCAGACGGACTGAGATAATATCAAATGTCTGAGTCAAAATTCTTGAGTAAAATCAAGACTCATTTTAAAGGTCTTGTTCTTTAAAGGGAATCTGATATTTAGCAGCCCTGGGCTTTATGTTGACATACTCTGAGGTCTAAATGACTGGTAGGTTACTGTAGACAGCCAGGAGACCAACTGTAATGGCTGCAACGTTAAAAACAAGAGTTCTGACAACTTTTCAGGAAGTTATATTTAAGAGTAAGCTGCTTGTTGAGACCAGAACTGGCCGTTACATCGCTCTCTTCAAAGTCACCAAACTCCATTGAAAAAAACTGTGATATTAGCCTTCCAGAACATGGGAGCTGCTGGTCTAGATTCCCTTTAATGAAAACACAAACAAACTGTTATTTTTAAAGCCTGTGCCTTATTCTGACATACTGTGAGGTCTAAATCACTAATAGGTACCTGTACATTGCAACCGACAGCCAGGAGACCAACTGTAACAGCTGCAACGTAAATCAATAAAAGTATGTGTGGTAGCTAGCGATAGCTGGCAGCCTACAGTAACGCTGATTGTTGTGAGGGTGGCGGCTGCAATGGTGATCATGACGCTGCATGTCCGTTGAAATTTTTTTTTTAAAAACACATAAAATTTTCCATAAAAATATGAATATAAAATATTAGCAGCTTTTAAATCCACTGTAATGAGGTGTGTCTTATTTGTCCGAGTGAGTGTTAACATGTGACATTGATTTGAGGACGCTGGGTCACATGACATGGAAGCTATTGAAAAAAAAAGTAAAATGTTTCTATAAATAGATGAAAAAAAATGTATTAAAAGTTTGTCTTATACACCGAACGTTACGGTTTTTGTTTTGTGTTAATGCAGCTTAAAAAGTTGAAGGTAATCAGTTCCCGCAGTTGAAACGAGTCGACACAGGAGAGTTTGAAGTTGAGATAAACTGAACTAAGTCAAAAGTAATTAATTTGTTAGAATTTACGAAGAGAATTTAAGAGAGCGATATAACAGCTGTTTCTTTTTTTAAAAAGCGTCTCACTCTTAAATAAAAGTCTCTCTGTAGAAATATGTCTGAAAAGTTGTCAGAACTTTTGCCAGCAGGTTTTTCTATGTTGCAGCTGCATAAAGCCCTGATCAGACGGAACACAGGCTTTTTTTTTTACCGTTGTTAAGGCAACCACGGAATCATGAGCGGTCATTCACCTAACCGTTACTTTGTTAACCGACAGAAGGCCCGCCTCTCCTTTCATCTGATTGGGAATGAGAAAAAACCGCCAGTGATGTCAGTCTGATCGGGCCCTAGTACAGTACAGCAGACACTCTTACTATAAGGTAAAAATGGCTACCATACTTTCAGGTTCGGGTTACCAGGCTGGTGACCATTTGTAAGAGTTACTACCTGAGTTAATACCTGAAACGCCACAGGGCAGGTTACAGAACATTTTGCAGCTATCACAGTGTGTAATAAACGCTGCAGTCTCACACAGCTGTTCATGTAGCTTGAAAAAATAGGAGGCAATACAGTGAAGAGAACTAATCGATGTTTCTTTCTGCGCTACAGCCAAAGTGTTCCCCTAAGTCAGCTCCTGCTTCAGAGGTTTATGAAATCTCTGCGTCACGCCGATAAAGCAGCCAGTGAAACAAATTGAATTGTGGGTAAAAAAAAAGGGGAGAGAATATGGAGTAGAAAACACACAAAGCGGCATTCTGGGAGTAAACAGAAGCTGCTGTATGACCGTTTTGCTGCTGCAGTGAAAACAGTGTTCTGTGTTAATGTCACACCAGAGACGGCCGCCAAAACCTCAGCGTGCGCCTCACTTCCTGTCCGCAGGAGGCCTTACAGGTGGTAAATTGAAGCAGCATGTCATCTGTCATAAAATCTGGACTCATCTTAATCCTTAATCTCTACTCAAGTTCAAACTCACAGCACGCTCGGGGTGACGAGTCCTTGAAGTCGGAGGAAGCTTGGCGGGCGAATAAACCCGCCCGACCTGTGGAACAACAACAACAAACCGACACTCAGGTTCTTTCCAAACAGCAAATACCAACTCTCCAGCAACGAGCCGTGAGTCACTCTGTGGGCAGAGAGGATGTGACTACCTGGAGCCTGTGTGAGGTAAGAAGACACGCTTTACTCCAGGAGATGTGTCATCGTCACTACAGGGATTTAAGGTTTTAATAACAACAATAAATGCTGCCTTCAAGCACCGCAGGAATGTGGAAACACTAACAAAAATGTAGTAAAAACAAGAAGTGAGTAAATCTGAAATTCCTGTGATACCCGAGTTTTTAAAAGGCAACACATAACAACGACCTCCTTTTTCACACTGAGGTCAAAGAACAAGCTTCAGATTAGGTTATTTTTAGATACTCAAATTGGTTAATCAATACTGTTTGGCGATGGATTTAATAGTAGCTAAATTATTTCATAAAACCTGCTGTAAAGTCAGAAGAAGCTTTACTTGCATTAGAATCACACATCCACGCTGTCATCAACAGGGTGGTACTGGAAGCAACACACCTCTACCACAACCCCTGAACGCAGCGCTATTTTCAGCGCCTGCTAACAGTTATTTCCTGCATGGAGAATGACCTACACTGCAGCGAGACGTTAGCACCCTTAGCTGTCATATGTTTGACATCATCGGGGAATCAGTAGCTTGTAAGCCATGTTCAACAAGGACCCGAGGTTTGGAAAATGTGGATCAGCTAAAACCACTCGCCCAGACAAACGCTCCTGTCTGTGTCTAACTCTGTTTGTGTTGAGCAGCTTCCAGGTGTGAATGTGTGCGTCTGCGTGTTTGTGAACCTGCCCACTTTTAAGAGCAACTGCAGGTCTAGCTGGGTATTAAAGGAGGCTGCTCTGCGGCTAAGCTAACCGTGCTACCGTCCAGCAGATGGAGACCAGATGAGGCTTTGAAGAGGAGATAATTATCCTGCACCACACCCAGACAGCGTGCCCGGCAGGCCACCCGATGACATCAGTCTTTTCCTCTGACAGGGAGATGAAGGAGGTGTGTGTGTGTGTGTGTGTGTGTGTGTGTGTGTACGTGCTGGAATAAGTGAAGGACAGGTGAACAGATTGGAGCTAACCGTCCATGCCTGCACACTCATGCTGCCCTCAAGTGCTCCTGAAACCGGCTACCTCGAAGTTCAGAGGTCGCAAAGTGTGCCTTTTTTCTGACATAATAACAACACTGACTCTGTAAAAGGGTAATTTCAGGGTGGGGGCTTCTTATTTTAGAAACAGGTTGGCAAGGAGGTGCAGAAAACACACGTTTAACTCCATCTTTAGTGATAATATTTAAATATCACACGTCAGCAGTTTCTAAACTACTTTCAACACTTTGTCCGGCTGAATTGAGGGCCGCCGCCATCTTGGTTTTGGAGCCATCTATTCATTCTTATTTCTCATTGGCTGTATGCCATGTGACACCTGCTCCCTTCAGGTAACACACCCCTGATCTGTATGCATGACACAGTGAACCACTGCTCTGACAGAAACTGTGACTCATCCTCCTCCTCTACCTAACAGCTCTGTTTACACGCTAATAAAACCGCACATAGCTTCGAGTCTCTTCCTCATTTGTCATCAATCTCTTCTCCTTCCACTGTTGTCACTCTGACTCTGACAGACAGCGCTGCAGTGTATTGTTAGCAGGTATAATAATATAATAACTGTGTGGCTATTAGGGCAAACGACGCCTTCTGATCACAGCAACGTCAGTGTGATTTGTCCGGTCACGTCCGGCCTGCAGCGATGTGGACATGTTGTGATCGGAGGGAGCAGAAGATCACAGACATCTAATAATAAAACTACTGAAGAGGCCTGTATGGAAGGATTTATTTATTAGTAACTGAGAGGAGGTAATGAAGCATTGTATTAGTTTTTTTAAAGATAATTTTTTGGCCCTTATTTTAGAGAGAGGACAGTGGATAGTGTCGGAGACGGGGGAAGAGAGAGTGGGGACGACGTTGGGCAAAAGGGCCGAGGTCTGGGAGTCGAAGCCGGGCACATGGGACGCGTGGTTTAACCGCTGAGCTGTACCGGCACCTCGAGTAGCATTTTTACTCCACCTTAAATCTTTAGTTTACCTCTCTGACGTCCTGAAAGACTCAGAAATAAGTCGATGCTTTTTAAATATGATTTGAATCCTTTGAATTCTGCAAAAGAAGTGTCACACAAAAGCTTTTTACGATGTCCTTTCTTCTGTGAAACCTGAGCATGAACGTTAAGCAAGTCGATAAATCAGAACAATAAATATACATTTAAAAATGCATTATAATTTGGTTATATAAAAAGAGAATGCATAAGCTGGTTTTTGCCCCGTACATAGTCGGGATGGGGACGAATAATCGAGTACAGAGGCCGCTGTTTTCGGCTAAAGTAGTTTAACTCAGTTACGTGCACCATGTCAGCCGCGAGCAGGAAAAGTGATGTCTTGAAGTACTCTGACAAAAAAGACGACGATAACGTGCCGTGCAAGATGTGTGGCGTTAAACTTGTAGATCATAGAAACACTAATGCGATGTTTAACCACACGCACCTAAAGCACAAGAAGCCAGTGGAGTCAGACAGACATATCACATCATGTGCTAGCTCTGTTAGCACACGCCAGTGTGATGATACCAGAGCGGAGAAGATTAGCCTGCTAATAACGAACGCGGCGACTGGAGACATGCTCCCATTGAGTGTTGTGGAAGGAGGAGAAGGCTTCCGTGAGCTGATGGCGTTTGTAGAGCCGGAGTACGAGCCACCATCACGCCGGACAGCAGCTACGAGGAAGCTAAGCTAACACTGAAGGGCCTGTTAAGGTTGCTAAATGCAGTTGCACTTGTTTCCAGGTTTTTTTTAACAGTAAAAAGTATATAATTTGTGAGTACTCGATTACTCGTTCATGAGGTAATTAGATTACTCGAATATTGAGATAAATGGAAATGCCCATAATGTACGAACGCTATAAACTTGTTCATAGCTCAGTCAGGCTGCTAAAAAACTCTTCAAGCATAACGTGAACTTTCCTGATAAAAACAAAAAGTTGTAGTCTCAGCATTTACCAGGAAGTGGAAAATGCATTTCAGAATAAAAGCCCTTTTCAAACAAGCTCCTGACCCGCCTGAAATAGACCTGTAAGCCACTTCTGCAGCACATCGCAGAAGCTCTGGTTTAGGAGATTGCTTCCTAAACAGTTCCTATAATCAGCAAATGGATTGTGTGAAGCTAATCCTGTCCAGCGTTTCAATTCATCACAAATCTACCGTCAGAGTAGAAGAGCAGCACGAAGACGGCATAAAACTCAGACAACTCCGGAGCGAATCACGCGTCCTCGTTAAGAGAGGAAGCTGACCCCGCCCTGCCCCCCGGCCGTGAGCTGTGTGCGGTTCTGTGTGTTGTCGGGGGGGTAATTAAGGCAATTAGCTCAGGATATCAACATCGTCGAGCATCTCCAGGCGAGCAGGCGAGTCCATCAAAGGTTGGTATGAATGATTAAACACACATCAGCCTTTTTCCCAGAGCGACAGCCGAGTACAAAGAGCGCCCAGGTCACATTCAGCAACACATAACTGTGATTGTTTTGCATCGAACGAGACAAATTCATACACTTTATTAAATGTATTTAATGCAACACTGTATTGATTTGTTTGTATTAAAAGCTGCAGGGCCTTAGGGGAACACACACACACACACACACACACACACACACACACACACACACACACACACACAGAGGCAGCAGTTAGCGAATAAACCAGCGAGCTGCTGGTGGGCTTTTCCTGCTCATCAATCACGCTTTCCTCCAATTTCATCACCCATAATCAATCAGATCAAGCACCTAACCTTTCCTGACACACACACATACACACACCTGTTTGTGTATGTGTGTGTGGTCGGCAGAGTGTGCAAAAGAAAAGGCAGTAATCGGGTTAAAGCTCTCGGCGCTCCCCTCCAGCAGCTTTAATCCAATCGCCTTCCAGTAAACGCCTCACATGCGCTGGTTTGCCCTGGTAACCCAGTCCCAGCCCCCTGGTGTACACGTCCGCAGCCTCACAGCTCTCTCTCTCTCTCTCTCCCTCTCTCCCTCTCTCTCTCTCCCTCTCTCTCCCTCTCTGACGTGGCCGGCACACAGCGAGTTAACACCACTGGCTCCTGTTCAAACCTTATCTGTGATGTGAGCTAAACAGAGGAGAGAACACGGCGGTCTGAGAGGGGAGGAGGTCTGATATCAGTGAGAGAAAGACATGCTTGACTCGTGAGTGAGATGTACTCTGTGCAGTCTTTCCCGCTCCTTAGGGCTGCAACTGACAATTACTTTGATTATCAAATAATCTGCTGATGATTTTCACGATTAATCCGTTAATCTTATCGTTTATGCATGCTCGGAAAACTGTGGAAAAGAGCTTTTCAAGAGCTTAAAATGACACCTGCAAATTCCTTCTTTTGTCCAACCAACAGTCACAAACGAGACTTTAGAGTGAACAAACATGGCCGACGACGGGCAGGAAGAGTTGGCGATGATGGTTTTTGGAAGAAAGTGGTGGAGACGGCGTGAACACGGGCTGTACGTGTTACTTTACGCTTCACGTTTGATTCTGTCGCCATGGCTGCGGTTGTTGTGCTTCCTGCTTCAGTCAGCTCGCGTCCTGATTGGCTATCGTTACAGATTCTACATAGAAACGTAGAATCTGTAGGCAGGTGGATTTCCGAGAAGGCAAGTGTTCTGTTTGAACTACGCTCCGAGTAATATTGACCAATCACGTATCAGCAGGCTGCGGCGTATGCAGGAACAACAGTGAGGAGAGCAAAAGCAGGTGGAACGTAATGCGCCGTAATGACATCCCGGCTTTAATCTCTATAAACAGACGTCTGCATGCTAACAGCTAACAATCTGTTCTAGATCTAAAATTTAACTTGATGAATTCCTTTGACGCTGTGTCAGCGTTCAGATTTCCTGACTTCCTCGAATGCATCAGATCGATCCGACCTCCGTTCAACAAACAAGTATTTTAAAAGTTTTCTTCTCCTCTTTTGGGCAAAGGTGAGACCCGTTAATAACAAGTACATCACAAGAACACGGTTTCTCTTTCTGTAACGATGCAGCACGCGGGAAAGGAAGTCTTGACAGTAAGTCGTTTATCGCTTACCGTCCGGCACGTTCATCGGTGTCCCCAGAGACTATATCGTCTCAGACTGTAGCCGATGGGATCCGAGATTGGGTTCCACGTGAGGATCCACACAGAGCGTGCTCGGCTGTCCTCGGGGTTCCCCCCACACAGCAGGATATCAGATCGTAAATACTGAACATGTTTAATATTCTAAATCATCGAGCAGATCGGGGGAAGTAAAATCACTCCGAACATCGCTCACACCGCAGGAACATCTGGAGAGATCATCTTTAGAACCATCAAACGTCAGGACTTTGATTACTTTTGTCAGGAGGAGGGACTCAGGCCCAAAATCAGCTTGATTATCTTGATGTGTGTCCTCCGCTTCAATCACTCATCATCATTTTTAAGGTGCATATTCCTTTCAAAACACCGGAGGAATGCAGAATACAGCCATAACAAAAGTCTGATGTCTGAAATGACTGAACAAGGCTGGAATAAACGTGTTATGTTGCACATATTGATCGTATCAGGTCATATGTTTGGTGTTATGAAACACTCAGGACGTACAATTCATCCATATGAGCCACAGCCATGCTCAGAAGAACAGAGGACACGCCCCCCTGAGGGGAAAATGATCAAATGTACTGCTGCAGAGAGTGTGTGTGTGTGTGTGTGTGTGTGTGTGTGTGTGTGTGTGTGTGTGTGTGTGTGTGTGTGTGTGCACGCCTGTATGAACATAAGAGACATTACCAGAACGTACTGCCGCCTGGCCTCGCTGCATGACTCACGCTGAGCCCACATGTGAGGCCGTAACATTACAGTCACACCGACATGCAGCGGTGCACCACACATATAAACCATACTGTAGATGGAGCTGATGGAGTGCACACCCCTCTACATCTGCCCTCCCATCATGCTTTGCGGTGTGATTGATGAGTGACGGGGTGCTGAGGGTTGCGGCACTCGCTCTGCGTGTGTGTGCCATATGTTTGTGCTTCAGGGAGGAGCGGGATGGAGGCGCAGAGGAGGCAGAGGCAGGATGCAAGCTACGTTTAAATACTTACAGGTACAATATGCAACATTTCTACAAGAGTGTCCTGTTCAAACTGGTCTGCACGAGACAAACATCTTATTTCACGTGCTGATAAAAGCAGGAAATACAAGTGGCTCCTGCAAACAGTCCAGTCCAACGTTACAAGAGTCAATTTCCCCAAACAGAAACAGTTTCTGTTCCTCTAAAGGCACCAAAAACCATTTCTCAGGAGAAATCAGGACGGAAGTGTTTCTATAAACACCAAGGGGACATGTTGGGGTCTTAGGGAATAACACGGATACCAATAACGATGCACCAATACCGCTATCTCCTTCAAGCCTCTCATAGATCTGTCTGTCGTGCATGAACCGATGTAAAAACTTTGGTACGGAACATCTGATCCAGGAAACAAATACTGGGGTGACTTAGAAAACACATCATGCTCCATATCATTACGACAGCTTGTCTTAGCTCCGCCCACTGAGGATGTGAAAGAAGGAACAAGGAGGGAGAACCTGAGAGAGCCAAATGACACATCCTCGGTTCAAAAGTGCGTCAAGCTGTGACAAATGTGGAGATGCAACATTTAAACAAAATGCCCCTTGGTAAAAAGACACTTATGGACTCACACACACACACACACACACACACACACACATGCACGAGTCCCGATCTCCAATCAGGAGCTAACTACAGCCATGCACTGATGGCTTTGCCTCCAGGAGCACATTGGGGTTCAGCGTGCTGCCCAAGGACACTTCAACACGCAGACTGCAGCAATCAGGGATCAAACAACCAACCTTCCGATTGGGAGACAACCGGCTCTAACGCTGAGCCACAAAAAAGCGGCCTATCACAGCAGAGCACGGCATAGCAATAATAAAAGTAAGATTCCCACACCTGCAGGCAGCATCACAAGAAAAACACACTGCAAAGACGTTTGTGAGACGCAAAAGCCTCCATCGCAGCTCAAGTGGGAGGAAGACGGCGCTCATGGGTTTTAGGAAAAGATGAACTTACTCATGGTGGGAGTGTAGGGGCGGGGGGCAGGGCGAGGCCCGGGTGGGGCGGGGCTTTGGACAGGTGAGGTTATTCTCCACTGGGTCTTTCCTCGAGGCACTCATGACCTGAGGAGGAAAGAAAAGACAGTAAATCACTTTTGAACATTTGGACAACAACTCCCAACTTTTGGCTCCTTTACTTTGGGATATTTCTGGATGTTTTTCTGCATCTTCTCAGACTTCGGGGGAATAATAGACTCTTAAATCAATATAAAACTGTCTCCAAAAGTGCACAGATGCATCCAGATGTCACAGAAATAACAAACTGCCTCTTACACAAATATGCACACACTTATTAAGGATGTGGCTCTTTAACATCTTCAGGATAGACACAGCAGACCACAGGGCGGGCCAATGAGGAGCCTTGTTTGTGTGTGTGCGCGCCCGCGTGTGTGTGAGCATCCATCCGTCCAAATGAGCCCGGTCATTGGGCTAAATAACAGTAATCTGATGATAGTGTGCGGTAATAATGGGTAATTTGATCACTCTGCAGATGCCTGCTGGACGAGGAGGGAGGGAGGAAGAGAGGGGAGGCAGGAAGAAGGAGGTGGGAGGGAGGGAGGGAGGGAGGGGGAAATGATGCAGGTGATGTAGAAATTAAGTCCCCCCCTTTATGTTGCTGCTGCAGATGCTGGAGGATTCAATATCCTCCTCGGGGGCTGCGAGGAAAAGCAGCAGAGGTCAGCAGAAAGCTCCGGCAGCAGAGCGGCGACCTGTGCAGAGAGGCTTTTATTCTGAAGGAGGGCGTTTAACCGCCTTATGGGCTTTGTTATCTCCATCATTATCACTTACGGCCGAGTTGAGACAGTTAGAGAACTATTCAGCAGAGTTAGAGTGGTTCGATGGCGGAGGCAGTTTTTTAAAGAGAGTAAAGGAAACATTCAATAAGCTGATGTGAACACATTCTTCAAGGCACAGATTAGGTTTTAAACACGTTTTAAACAGAACAAAGTGAGTCTGAGAACAACAGGACGCTCGAGCACGCCCACGCGGAAAACCTCTATTAGCTCTGAGGCCGTGCACGGGGATTAGATCCACCATATGTCCACCTGTGACACTCACAGAGCCGCAGACGAGGCAGCCAATCAAACGCAGCGCCGCGGAGGAGACGGGGTCAGTTTAGAGAGGCTGAGCTGAGGTCGGAGGTCAGAGGGCTGGGCTTGAATGAGTGGATGATGGAAAAAGTTACATGACTGGAGAGGTCATGGACAGTGTTAGACATTGAGTGGACATTTAGCAAAGAAGCAGCTGGTTACAGAACATTTTGCAAGTTATGCAAACAAGCTAAATGCTAACGTTGTCATCTGACTGCATAGAGACAGATAGGTAGCATCTTATGAGAGCTATTCGTGCAGACCTGCAGAAAAATAAGCGTTAAATCGGGAAAAGAATCAGGAGATTAATCGATGATGAAATAGTTTGTTGCAGACCTACAGCCAAGTTTCAAAGGCCTTCTAGATGTCTGTTAACCAGCTTTTATTCTGAAATTATTCAATACTTAATTACAAATATTTAAAACCTTATATCTCGTGTATTAACTTTAGAACATTCTCGTCAGACTGCCTTCACAAAGCCGTATCCGTCAGCCCACAAAGCCTCAGCAGAAACACGCTGCCTTTTGTTCTCGGCTGTAAACTCAGCAGGCCGGCAGCTGTGAGGGATGTGTAGCTGCTGCTGCGGTGTGTTAAAGAGTAACCGTGTAACCTCAGACTGGTTAGAGCGCTCTGAAGTGTGTTAACGACACACTGACTCGACAGAACACGGCCAGCTGGTGGTTGATTTATTCTAAATTATCTGTATCTGACTCCATGAAGCCAAACAGCAGCGCGTTTGTTGGACATGAGGTTAGTTACATCTGATGCGGGGTAATAAGCCAACGCTGCTCTCTCACACACACACACACACACACACACACACACACACACACACATTTAGACCATAGGGCTCAGCATCTGGTGTGTGTTGCTGCTGTGAAGCCGGGCATTAAAAGAGAGAGCGGTGGCCGGAGCCAGCGGGGGATCAGCGGCCAATAAAGAGGGTGCCAAGGCCTGGACAGCAGTGAGGGAATGCAGATACCCTGTGTGAGTTGGTGTGTGTGTGTGTGTGTGTGTGTGTGTGTGTGTGTGTTGGGAGGCTACATCTGGTATGTGGGTGGGCTGCCTGCCTTGTGAAGTCGGTTGAATTCTGCAGCACTTTACTGAAATCCGTTTCAGACCTCAGCTGACCTGCACATTCAGTCGGAGCCCTGCAGGTTTCACAGAAACACGTCCGACGTCACGGAGCCGTTTTAAACTAACTGCTCATATATCTTCAAAAGTGCATAAATTAACTTTCTTGCTAATCATTAAATAAAAGGGTCGATACTTTTCTTATGTTGCTCCAATATGTTTAAAGCTGCAGCCAACAGATGTTTAGCCTACATATGCATACAGAATGAAATAAGGGACACCAGCTGCTGCTGGTTCTGCACAGGTTTTGTTCTGATTAAATAACAGGCTGCTGCAATATTTAATGTTTGATTTTCTTTTAACACGGTTTGAGCATTATAAGCATGGGCTGGTTATGAGAACTACGGCCCCTGGTAGCCCCCCTCCCTCCTACATCGGATAAAAATTTGTTTATTGCAAATCATTTTAGTTTTCTTGCATCTGTTTGTAGTTCTTTTGCATCTGTTTGTAGTTCTTTTGCAAATGTTTGTAGTTCTTTTGCATCTGTTTGTAGTTCTTTTGCAAATGTTTGTAGTTCTTTTGCATCTGTTTGTAGTTCTTTTGCAATTGTTTGTAGTTCTTTTGCATCCGTTTGTAGTTCTTTTGCATGTTTGTAGTTCTTTTGCATCTGTTTGTAGTTTTTGCATCTTTTTGTAGTTCTTTGCATCTCTGCAGTTTTATGCATCTCTTTACAGTTTTGTGCACGTCTTTGTTGTAGTTTAAGTCTCTTTTTGGTCTTTTTTGTGCATTGTTGTGGGTGTTTTTTGTCTCTCTCTGAAGGTTGTATTTCTCACTGTAGTTGTTCTGCGTCTCTTTAAGGTCATTTTAAGTTGTTTCATTGACCTTCAAACCTTCTGATAAGATGACTCTAAGCAGAGGCTCTGATTTGAACTTTAGATGAGCTCCTTACTTTTGCAGCAGAGTCAGAAAGAGAGAGCAGAGATGAAGTAAATCCTCAAACTGCAGTTTAAATCTTTTTCTATCGTCTGAAAGCCTACAGGTATCTTCATGTGTGATCAGAGAGGAAACACGTTTATCATAAGGTGTAAAACTGAAAGAACGAGCCGAGAAGCAGCGAGAGGGAGGGAGGGAAAAGGTCTCTGTTGCTATGTTACGGATATTGAGTCAGACTAAACCTGCTGCTGAGTTTGGGAAGCCACCTGATGCTACACACACTCTTCTCGTTTACACACACACACACACACTGACTCATTGAATTGTTTCTGGAGAGGCTGTGCAGACGCTGAAACAGATAGAAAGAGAACAGAAGAGGAGATGAACTCATTTGTGGTTGTTGACCCTGAAGATGGCCCGGCTTTTCCATTTCCTCTCTGTCACTGAGACGCACATCCAGCGGCGCCTCCAACACAGCGCCGCACATTCTTTTTTTTTGTACCCATCAGACATTTTACGCCCGTTTCTCAGTTTGTGCTTAGATTCATACAAATACAGCTCAGAGAGTGGCAGGTGTGAGATAACAGATTCTGTAACAGAAGAAGGGAATGTTTTTCTGCATAGAAATGTGTCCTTTTAGTTCAGTAAAGGTTTAGGAAGCATGTTTTTAACAGGCTGTCTGCAGAATGGGTAAAAACCTAAACTTATTCTAAGGACTCTTTTTGTACTAATTTAACACAACAAGAGCTAAAAAGTCCGGAGCAAAACAAACATTTGTATACATATTATATTGCCACTTACAGTTCAGTAGCATGAGCTTCTTGTTTTGTCTTAATGTCACATTTTGGACACATGTATTCAGAGGGGAAATCTGTTTCTGTGGTTAACTATAATTAGCAGGGTGCCTCACATTCACCGGCTCTCTAAATGCCACACAGAGCAGCAGCTATGCACAAAGACAGCAGGGGGCCGGGTGCAGAAAGGTCAAGTGTTGACAGTGGTGTACGGGCAGCAGTTTGACTGATCAGACCTTAAACCTGCCGAAGCAGAGACCTTTGGTGTTAATGCAGCATCAAAGCTGAGAACCTACCCGCTGTGGAGGTGACGCTGTAGGACAGTATTCCTCTGAGGGGCCAAACGAACAACACAAATTTACACTTTAGATTATAGGTGATGCAGACAAATCAAAAGCTAACTCATTTATCTTTCAAACAGCGATAACATCACCAGCGATTATTAGAGATATGTTGTACGTCTAGCGTGATACGAGTCGTCCGGAGACTGCAGCACGAAGTTTGCAGGAAGCATCACCACGTGTTTATCGAAACAAATGTAAGGTTTTCAAAAGCGTCTGCTCGGCTGACTGAGCTTGTTGCATCGCTGAAGGAGCGGTGCGAGAAAACACAATAAGAAAGAAAGAGACTGAAGCAAACTTCCCGTCTTCTTTTACAACCAAAACAAGAAGGGCTGACGCCGCCAGCGCTGCTTGAAACTTTGTTCTCCGCACTTTTAGGTCTTCTGGTTTCCCTTTTTAAACAACGAATACAGACTAACGCCACCTGCTGGTGTGGAGGGTTATTTCCACTCATGCAGGCGCAGAGCTTACGTGCTAGCTTATCGTTCGACAGAGTCTTTGGGGCGCGTTCACTTACAACTTTTTGGCACCACTTTCTTTGATTTCAGCTCGGTGTGTGTGGAGCTTTAATTCAAATTCAGGAGCACTCAGACTGCTAAAAACATCCTAAACTCTGATTAATGTAGCAGAACGCTTGAAGCCAAACAGCCACTGTTATCTAAACTTGTTTTCTATATGACGACTTTATTCGAAATGAGTACAGTACTGTGACAGGACCTGCCTTTTCCAGGAATGTTGCTCCCACTTAGCTTCCTATCTCTTTCTGTATCAGAGCTGGGAAACGGCTGATCCCAGAAAAGCAACTCAGCAGCAGCAGCAGCAGCGGTGACACAATGGCTCCAAATAACAGCTGATAAAGCAAATAGTCTGACCCTGACACATCCGGACATGCAGCTCATTTCATCGCAGACCGACACTGAACACCGGGGATGTAGCTCTGTGGAGGGAAAACCAACCTACACTCACAACAGTCACATAAAGACACGATTAAACACTTTATTTTCCCTTCTGTTTGTGGTTGTTTTGCTTGATACTGTAAGTTTGCTTAATATAGCAATGTAGTCCTGAGGTAGGACATGATATTACAAGGTTCAGGGTCTTAAAAGCACCTCTAAGTCACACTGGTTCATGCTACTACACACGCCTTGTGTTTTGAAACTGTAAAGCCCCTGACAGCGATAAGCCGCATTATCCTGAAGCGGGATAGGAAGGATTGACAGACACTCTAATGACAAGTTAGCAACATTGAAATATATAATTTCCTGACAAAACTTTCAAAATAAAAAAGGACAATTTTCTTTTGGAGGATTTCCGTGAATTGACAGTGACTTAAAAGTATTTTAGATTAGCAGTCAGTTGGTGGAATAGTGCTGAAGTTATTTTAAGTTATACACCGTAACACCAGTGGCTTAAATAAATGTTTAAAGTCCTCCAATCTGGGCTCTAAAGCTTCATTAAGTATATATTTAAAGCATTCTCTTATATATGTTTTTCACTGTATACTTTTCCTACATGTTTAATATGAAATGTTACTGTGTAAACTATTAGTACGATAGCAAGTTTGTTAAAAACATTTTATGGCCTAAATACATATAAATACATAGGGCACTGACACGTTTCAAGCTCTTATTTTGAAACTAAATTCGCCTTACATCCGTTTGAATTTCAGTTCCGTTTAGCTTGACGCACCTTGCTAGAAAGGTAACTCTACCTCCTCTCTCGTGAGGGGAGAAATAACACACAAAGCTAAACTTTCTTAAATAAAACCACTATAAAAACCCGAATCCACTCGTTCATGTTTAAAGTCCGAATGTTTCTTATTTTACAACGTAAACAACTAGGCTCCTCGGATGATTTGAAAGCTACAAATGCAGCAGCAGCAGCTCCAGGATCATCAAAGTGAGTGACAGGTCGTCACAGCCAATCAGGAGCCTCTAAGCTCGCGGCGACAGCCAATGGGAGGCCATGATTGGTGCTCCGGCCGCATTGATTCCGTTGCGGGAGGCAGCCTTGGGGGTTTCGGGGCGTCAAGTTTTACACATTCAGCTAAAATAACAACGGAATTACAGCTACTTGACTTTCAAAATAAAAGACCTGGTAGATAGTTAACGTTGACGTCTAAACACTTAAAGTAAAAAGAAAATCAGCAACGGGCATCACTATACATCTCAAGGCATCAGTTTTAGCTTTTGAATCAAATAATTATTAATTATCATTTTAAATGTGGTCAAAATTGTGTTTCATGCTACTTCCGTGCTGTCACTTGCACCTTACTCGCTTTCCTCTATTTTGTGCTTTCTTTATTTCAGTGTAACTACGAATAGCAGCAATATAACGAAGAACATGCAAACGAAAGTGGTTCTAGACCAGAGTAGATCTTCTTGGATTGATTTGTAACTAATATACACATCCACTCAATGTAATATATCGACTCCCTCGACACCATCATATGCTTGTAAATAAGTCGTTTATTTTGTAAGACGATACCGGAAGCCGTTGTGTTCTACTCGGCTAGCTCAACGGTGGTGGGTTTGGCTAGGTAGGCCTCGGTGAATACAAATAAGCATAAAGTTTACAATGATAAAACACATTATATCCTCTTTGGTAAATGTAAAACAACAGAAATAATTTCATATTCACGTCCAACAAAGTCCTAAAAACCCGCGTCGCCATGTTGTGTTTCACTTTGAAAAGCTACCGTTAATGAGCCACCGTCATTCAGCCCCGCAGTAACGCTACCGTTTCACTGACAGATGCATTTCACGAGCTCGACAAGTTCCATCTGCCCCAACATTAGCTCACAACACCGGGGCTAACAAACTACCGAAGGCTCACCTTGCTCTCAACTCGACGGGTCCTCCTCGATCACATCCCTGCAGGTAGTATTCCCCCGGACGAACTGGAGCAGAAAATGTCCATGGTCCCGTACCAGGAAGTCCAGAGCACTTCTCAAACTCTGTGTGGAAAAGCCGAGCAGGATCCCAGCCAGGTAGCAATGCGCCGCCCGCCGGGCTCATCTGACCTCACCGGGTGGATGATGGTGCTGCTGCGGATCAAGCAGCCTGCGACAGTCCTCATAATCACAAAATGACCCACAGTTATCAAGGGCAGGGGTGAATTAATTTTTATTTCATTCAATCTTATTTTTATGGTCTTTTACTGTCCGTACTGCGGCCAATAATAGATAAGATATAGGTCCTATAACTCACAGTCAACACCACAATGTTAACCACATCTTTTCTGATTTAACAAACAATAAAACACATTTTAAAACGCATTCTTTTTTCGTTTTTCCAACATAAAAAGAAATAAATACTTTAGTTTTAGTTATTTTTAGTAAGTTTACACACACAGAAATATTGCACTGGTAAATTGGGGAATACAAATAAGCAAAAGTCATGAAACATACATTTCAGATGAAAAAATTACATTTAAAGGTTTTTGGGTTTTTTTAAGAAAACAAAATATTTACAATGAACATATTGTACATATTCTTTATGGTAATACACATAGACTTATTTACAATAATAAAATGGCAGCTTAACAAGGCAAAACAAGAATAACCAGTACAATTGACAGCAAATATACAACATTAACTTAACTAACAAGAATAAAATGGGTACGTCTGAAACAGTCTCCTTGTGGCTTTTACCTCTCTTATCTTCATCACATCCTCTCAAACTACACTAGTTCTGTTGATGAGTGTTTCAAGTGACCACAAACTCTATGAAGACATTTGTTTACGTAGAAACAACATTAAGTTATAAACTGATCCAGTTACAGACATGATTCAATTCCATTTTGCTCTCCAGTCGCATAAACATGTCGTCTAGTCTGTTTAGCCTTTTCCATGACCGTACTTTTCCTTGTAAATTACATTAAGATTACATCACAAATACATGTAAGTCTGTCGGGCAGTGTGGCGACTGAACTGATGTGGTTCTTTAAGTTCATACTGACCTCTATAGGCGGGAAATGTGAGTAGGAGGGAGCTCTGCAGGGCCACAATCACAATAAGGTTCTTAGATGAATGCAGCTCATACAGGGAAAGGAAAGACAGGGCATAAATGTATCTGTCAGCTGCTCCAGATTTTTGCAAGGAAATGTTATCTTGTTTCCATGATTCAATAACTTGTTAGTCATAAACTTGGGCGTGCTGGTGCTGCTACATAATTCTGGATAGTAAAGAAAATGCTGGATGATAAAAACAGGACAATTAACTCAAGATTTTCTCTTTAAAAGTTTTAAATTTGGCTTCCTTGAGTTCACGCAACTTGGACATGACAGGAGGAGACCGGGAAGAAGGCTGAGGCTCTTCAAAAATCTTTTAAATTGCCTTCAGAAACTTGACAAGTACATTTTATCACATGGGCTTAATTGGAAGGGAAACTCCAGACAGAGCTGCAGATTTTACTTTAAAATCTTCTTTAAAAAAAAGTGAGATTTTTGACTTTCATAAGCTGCAGTTTTTATGCATTAAGACATAAAAAGATGAGGCAGAACAAGGACAGGGATGACTTGACATCTTGCAGATTCTCCCCTGTGTTAAATGAGCTCAGTGTAGTGCAGCGGTGCAGCCTCACTGTGCTGTTGTGTGTTTCTGTTACAGCAGCCTGCAGGCCCTGAAGGAGCCTTAAACACACAGGCAGAGTGTATAATGAGGGCTGGGTGTAGGGCTGCACTATTTACATTAGAGAGCATACTGTTTATAGAGAGGAGCGGCTGAACCCCCCCTGGCACAGCACATTATTGACTGCAGAGCGCTGACTGCTGACTGGGATACACCTGATGCTTGTAATGCAGCGCAGTCATGTGGAGGTAAACATGCGAGGGCAGGTTCGACGGTGACCTCCTGTCAGAGATCAAACAACCAGCAGAGACGCCTCTCCTTCTAAGAACACAGAGTTCACTTAAAGATGCATTCAGTGTTACTCACCACAGCTTTCTGAGTGTCTTAAATCTGTTTTCATTCATGCTCCAGCCAAGCTTGCAATCTTCTTCTTCTTCTTTGCTTTTGTCGGCACATTTCGACGTTTCCTTGCACATTACCTCCTCCTCCTGTCAATCAGCAGAATAGCACTGAAGTTGTCAGGGTTTTTTTCAGTCACTCTTCATACATTTACCTGTGAAAAGTAATGCTATAACCCACGTTATTGAGTTAGAAAGGACATGAAAAGACCTTTGAATAGACAAATAAGAGATGCTCCTTTGTACATGTGCATGAGATGCCAAAGCCGGGCCGTGACTGAGCATCAGTAACTGCAGATGTGGGGATGAGAAGGCGTTTGCAGGGTACTTACAAAAAGTAGTGCATAACTTTAAGATGTAATAAAAATGACTTTATGAGGACACGCTGTTCGTGCACCTTGCAGGCATGAATAATTAATTAAAGCTGCTGTGAGGAACTATAGGTTTGTGTTGATTTTGGCGCCCCCTGTGGACAAAGCCAACCTCTTATCTCTTGCTGACTTTGTCCTGTACATGCTTAAGTGGTGTTTTTAACAAATCTCATCCTGCTTTCTTTAACAGTCATATGTATCAATCACTTTCAATACTTTCCCTTGAAAATGTAAACGAAGGCAGCGCGCAGTTAATCGCTACATCTGACACCTACCCCCCCCGCCAGCAGTTCAGGCATTAAAAATAACTATAAAGAAATAATCAGTGTTGTCGCTGATGGTCTGGTTTACCTTTGTAGCTCATTTAGAGTACTCAGGATTCATTTCAGTCTGTTTCATTACCAGCAAAAAAACTCCTCACAGGAGCTTTAATACAGCGTAAAGGGAGGAAGACATGGCGAGTGAAATCTGCCTTTAAAGTACCATCCAAGCACTGACCTGAAAGAGCCTTTAGGAGGTGTGTGGTGAAGAGTGTGGTTTACAATCAACTTGTCAAAGGCTGCATTCATACTGCAGCTAACAGTGTTTTACCCCCTATGAGACACAGATCAGATTCAAATCAGTGTGAACAGCAAAAAGTTGCATGATGTCGCATTTTTTAAATTCGGAACTGGGCTGCTTAAATATGTGGGACAAAATCGGAATCCAAAACATGCGACCTGCATGCAGGGGCGGGTCCAGAGGGGTGGCCTGGGCCCCCCTTGAAATCTGATTGGCCACCCCAAAGTGTCACTCCAAAATCCTAAACCAGGATTGGCTATTTGCCTCATCAGAGGCGGGATTGTGTTAAAATTAACTATTTAAATAGTAACTCTGACCACACATCTTCTGTTTGAGTCCTTAAAGAATTCAGCTTAGCAGGAAGGGTTCATTAAATGCTATTTATTTGCGTGTGTGTGTGTGTGTGTGTGGACACATACTTCATGCTACCCCTTCATAAGTCAGTTGGGCCACCCGAGTCAAAAAAAGTCTCTATTCGCTCCTGCCTGCATGCGACTTGAATTTGAACACTCAAGTTGGAATTGGTATGCGTTGTCGTGGTAATGCGCACATTTCCAGGAGTGATTCTAAAGAAGAAGAAGACTTCCTTTCAGCAGTGGGGAGACGGCGAAACAGCAGGTTTAATTGCTATTTGGGGAGATGCATCTATCCAATCAAGACTTAGAGGCTCAAACCGCAGCCGACGTGTTGCAGATAAGGCAAGGACTAATGCCTTTGCCACTGATGTCCGTGTCAACAAAAGTTTATGCACATCCAAAGTTGCCCGAGAGCCACCCATGTTTTACAGAAAACTTTAGTTACTGTTGTTTCTGCACATGTGTCTTATGTGTCTCTCACATTGATGTCTTACCTGGGTCACATTCTAAAATAGATATGAACAGTGAACTCCAAAATGCCCGGAATTGAGCATGAAGGCCTGCAGTGGGAAATCTGCAGGAGAAATAACTAGTTTCTGGCTCTAAATTCCTCCAGAGATTCAATAAGATTTAAACACATTAACAGAACAAAGGAAACATCGGAAGCTCTAAAAATGCTCATAAATTGAGTTAAGTTTGGTTTAGAGAAACTGAGGTTTTTTAACACCGAGTATCGACTTTCTCCAACAATGTCAGACACAATCCAAGTCAGCGATTGATTTCTTCGTTTGCAGCATGTTGTGTTCACTTATTGGACATGTCCGTCAGTTGTCAAGGACGCACGTTCCTGTGAATCACAAGGTAAACGGGAGGAAGAGCACAAACAAACAAGCAGCTGAATGTGCGTTCAGATCAGTCAATGATCCTCAGAGGCCTGAAGCAGTGATGTAATATATTTACAGTCCAGTCTCTGACAGAGCTGCAGACCTGCACCACTTACCTTGTTAGCGCCCGATGGCGTTTCGGCCTGTTTGTTATCCTAATGTGTCACGTGACCATGTTAAGGGGGCGATGAGAAGGACAGGAGCCTGGCTTCGGCCTGCTGCGAGTGTTGATTTCACGGCCTATTAAACGGGTGATTGTGGCACTGCTGTGTGCAACAAATTCTACATCAGTTCCACCTACAAGTGCTCAACGCCGACGCACAGTGTGGCGACACTTAGAGAAACACACAAAGGAGGAGTGTGATGAAAAACTAAGTCATCCGTACTCAAAGGTGCCCTCAAAGAAAGCCGCAAGGTCAAACATGGCGGTGACTCTACAAACTGGCCCTTGGAGGGAAGATAAAGTGGGTAAAGCAATCTAAACAAAGCTAAAACCAATCGATGTTTGTTCCTCTAACTTTAGTGCCGGCATGGCTGCAACCTAAACTACACAGTGGACCTGTGTCATGACAGAACAAACAGGCACATGAGGGGAGATTGTCTGTTCTGTGTGGAGTCTGCATGTTCTCCCCGTGCATGCGTGGGTTCCCTCCGGGTACTCCGGCTTCCTCCCACAGTCCAAACACATGCTCGTTAGGTTCATTGGTGACTCTCAACTGCCCGAGCATTAAAGGTTGTCTGTCTGTGTGTCAGCCCTGTGATTGACTGGCGATCAGTCCAGGTGTAACCCCGCCTCTCGCCCAACGACAGTTGGGATCCACCTTCCCTGCGACCGTGAACAGGATTAGCGGTATAGACAATGGTTGGATGGGTGATTAAGTTCCCTCAAGGTGTAGCTTTGACCTTTGACCACCAAAATTGAACCATTTTCTCCTTGAGTCAAGGCGGATGTTTGTACCAATTTTGAGGAATTTCAGACAGGTGTTCTTGAGATATCACATTCACAAGAATCAAGTAGTAAAAAGTGTTTTTCCACGACAGTATGATGTCACAGTAATGATGACCTTTGACCTTGAAAAATGTCAGCGAAATGATGTATAAGTTTTAACAGGTACATTGTATGTCCCCATTCCTTGATATTAAACAAGTTGCTTGCCGGACATGAAAGAAAAAGTATGTAATTATTGTATCTTGGCAGCTGCAACACCTCAGGTCAGGTGCTGCCACAGGTTTAAGAAAAATCACAGCATAATTTTAATGTTTTTTTTTCTTGCTGTACAAAATGATGGTGCATATTCACAGGTAGAGGCTTAACTGTAGAAGAAAAAAAGGCCCCTTCAAAGGTTTAAAGGGTGTAGTCAGACCAGAACACACACACACATCAGGCGGAGATCAAAGCCTGATCTGAGTTCCGGCACGCCCAAACATCAATGAGGACTAACAGGCGACTGAAAGGCACCGTATAAACACATGAAAGAGCATGCTCTTTATAACAAACACATTTTCCTCAAGCAGGTGGCGTCCTCTTTCAGGTCAAATCATAATATTCTTGCTTTTAAAGAGCCAGACGTGTGGATTCTTTAGGATTATACTTTCCTCTTTGAGCACAAGATGGCAGCATCACATCATTTAACCAGCCGCAAGTCCTTACTTTGTTTTATATATATTCTTCTTGTTCCTGCGTGTTCTGCCAACAAGCTTAAGCATTGCATAAGCAGAACAATTCAGTGAATATTTTGTCTAACAAAGGAGGAATGAGTCACTTCGGTTCTTCAAAGGATTGCAAAGGAAATGGTGAGAAAATGTACAAAAAAAGGACAAAAAAAAAAAAGAAAAGACAAAACCCTCTCCCCGGCCGTCCTTTGATCAACGCTGTAATTTAATTACCTGCATACCAAAGAGAGCTTTTATTTTGGTTATTCTTTCTCACTCGGCCTGTTTGCTTCGTGGTGCAGAGAGGTGGTTCAAAGAGACGTTCAAAAGTAGTTTTGCTGGAGCTCAAAGTTTAAATAGATGTAAATGATAAAGCACATATTACATTCCTGAACTGTTGATCTAATTGTGTACGTTTCAACATTTGCTTTCTAAAATGACTTGTGATTCTTTGGATAAGCCTTTTACGGAAGCCCTAAGCGGACATGCATCCATACATTTTATTTACTCCATTTTCCCGCGATAACGAGTTAATTTCAGTTTATGGTGGTGCAGCGCGGTTATCTCGAGATAACAAGATAAATAAACAGCCGGTAATTACTCGTTATCACGGGAAAATATTTTTGCTTATTAGAAATAAATGGAGGAAATGCACAAGTTCGGGTAGCTTTTAGGGCTTCCTGTTGGATTGCAGAAGTCAATGTTTATGTATTGAACATGCCAAAAACAAGAACATTTTGGTACCTTAACCTAACAAAAAAAACCCGTTGCAATTTGGTCACGTTTAGGAACCAAAACTACTTAAAAAAAAGATTTGGTTTCTGCTAAAATACATATGGTAAACTATAAAGGTGGGAAAATAAGTCTCGTTACATTTTAAAGGTAACTTTTGTCCGTTAAAATCATTCAACTTAGATTTTTGGTCTCTAGCAGGCAGTGTTAATTTCATTAACGATAAATGTTCATCAACGATCATTTTTCCATGCGGAAGACGAGACGTGGACGAGCTAAAAATATACATCTGATAATAAAAACTCTGACGACAAGTCTGTTTTGTTTTCGTTAACAAGACGAGACAGAACTAAAATGTCATAAAATTCAAAATCTGTGATACTTTAAAGCCTCAAGCACCAGTTAGAGAGTACTGTGTGACAAAGGTGGACACTGTTAACTCTGACTTTCTGCTTCATATAAAACTGGACTAAAATGTTTTGAGTTTTCGTCAGCTAAAACTAAAACTATAAAGGGTAAGAATGACTAAAATAGGACTAAAACTAAGAAGCATTTTCATCTTAAGACAATGACTAAATCTAAAATAGCTGCCAAAATGAACCCTGTAAACTTGAACTCAAATCTTCTGTGTTGAAGTCGTGTGTTTGTGTCTTCATACATCACCTGCCTTAAAGGCTCTTGTGTTGCAGACACAAGATATACTTCCTGTTTAAACAGTTTCAAAGAGACCGAATTGTTGTGACGCTCCTCTGTTGTAAAAATTATGTAATGATTTTTTTTTTCTGGATGAAAAACAAAGAGACTTTTCATGGTCATGTTGTTGCATTTCATAGTTTTCCTTTCACTCTTGTACCTCACATGCTATTTTTACAAAGACACAACGAAAAATATGAGACCTAACTTATTTAATTTACCTGCTTTATCCGTGTAGTGTTTACCTTCCAAACCAAACATCCTGAATGATTCATAGTGAAACTGAGGTCAACGTTGTAAAGACACGGCAGCCACCGTTTCTCATTCATTTTTATATCTGATTGCTGCATATATTCCTCTAGATTGGGTAGAAAAATGCAGTTTCCTCCTCAATGAATCGTGTCCTTGTATGAAAAGTTGAATCAGACGTGAAAAGAAACACATCCTGTTCATGACCTCAGTGTGTTTAGTCTTTGTTCTGGCCTTGATGTTGTTTCGAGCAGGAGACACTGCTCCTTTCTTTCCTCCTGAGCTAGATCATCCTGCAAAAATTACTGTTTTGACACTCAGCAAAACTACTTTGACCTTTGACCCCTCTGAGGTAGCTCCATCTTGTTCCTGCTCGTTAATCTAACTAATCTCCGTTAGCCTCCTCTCATCCTCTCTCTGCGTTCTGACCGGTTTACCGTTCACCAGCCCACTCTCTCTGCTTCTCTGCATCTCGCAGCGCATCCCGTCTCGCTCCTCGCAGGAAGGAAGCCTCCGCGTTTCCGTCGGGAACGCGACAGATTGAAGACTGATGCGTTACTGTACGTGCGCTCTCCTGCGGCACGTCTCTCCTTTTTTCTTTTTCTACCTCGTGTGAAGGCGTGAATAATAGACTAGCTCTGAGATTTGGTGGTTTAACAGCTTCTTGTATCTTCAAAAGAAATTCACAGTTTGGTAACAAATAGCCCGCTGATAAACTGCATAATGCATTAATCTGCTATATTTTACCTGCATCCAAAACGGCTGCAGAATACGAGCTGAACTACTTACAGCACTCTCCAAACACGTCTCCATTGTTCTGCTGTTTCATTGAGCGTGACTCCCTTTATTTTCCTCTGCAAACAATGTCTTGTGTTTGGTCTATTGATCCACTATCACTCCTGTCTCCTCACTATAAATAGTCTCTTATTGATTGTGGGATTTATTCATGTGTTACTCATTCAAAGCAGCTCAGAGGCTTCATGATGGTGTTTTTAGGTTTTTCAGCTCCGAGAAACGAGATGAAAAGAAGCCAAAGAAACATTTCTGTGGCGTCTTTAAAGGCTAACTGGACACGTTTAAGTTTATATTTTGAATTTATAATCACACATATACATATTATTTGGATGATTTAAGGTTGTGGTATTGTATATTTTTAATAGAACCTGTGGTATTGATAATATCACCGTGTTTTGCAATATTTTTGGAGGCTTTGGCAAATGATTCCTCAAATTTTTGTGCAAATAAAACCTTTAAATAAAATTTTAAAAAGCAGAAATGTAGAGCTATCTTAGAGTATTTGGAGCTAAATATTTATGCAAGTCAACAACTTATGATAAATCCAAAAAAGGATTTAATTTGTGCCCTAAATAATCCACAACTACAACGTTTTTTCATCAAATTTTGCAGAAGAAACACCCAAAATTGTCATGCATACCAATTCTGAAGGTAGAAATATGTATAAAATGTTCCTTAACGCCTCACAAGTTGTGACTAATGCAAGTTTTGCTCCAACTATTATGGTTTTAGATCAATTTAAACAGGAACATGCAAATAACGATCTCCCAAGCTCCGTTTTCATTGGGTTGAACCTTCAGTCTCTCTGCCGTGTTTTGTTCTTTGTAGTATTTCATGTGAATGAAACCTTCTAAGAAGCAGCACTGTGATGTCGCATGGCCTAAATGCTGAATCAAAGGCCTTTCAGCTCTGAGAAGAATATAAAAAACGTTACTGAATCCTTGAAATCTTAAAAAACGGTCAAAATGAAAGAACTAAGTGCTGCCATTGGCGAAGTCGTCCTTCAAACACCCGCACTTGTAGAGCTCGTTTATTTGGAGCGTTTTTGTCCGACTGTGTGGACCTTACCTTGAATCACGGCGCCTCCTGGGCATCAGCTGATGAAGAGGTCATCTTCAAACACCTTTTTTCCACGGTTGGACCCATGAACCTTTAAGGCTTTTCTTTATGTGTGTGTGTGTGTGTGTACAACCATCATTAAAAATTACCTGCAAACACCTTCCCTTACTGGCTGCTTTCACGTTATAAAAGTGATTCTACAAAAGAGAAAGACAAAAAGAGAAAAACGAGGAAAAAATAAAATCCTGATCTGCAGACATGCTCTTAAATTACAGGCCACACATGGACGATAATAGAGCCTTAATATTATCTATCCATGGGTAGGATCCACAGACTGAGGGCACTTTATTGTATGCCTTGCCTGAACCCTAACAATCAATATTTAATAACAGACTTGGTGGACTGGTGCAGTGATGAAAGGGAAAGATGCTATAATGTGCCCAAGAGTACATAATGCACAGAATAGTGGATATTTGTAGAACGAAGCAGTAAAATTGAAAAACGTCGAGCTTTGCAGGTTGCAGCTTTTGGGTTTAACGTGAGGGAATCTGCAGATTTATTAAACCAATATTGAAAATCTGTCTTCATTTCTTCAAAAGCAGCCAGTATTGTCCAAATCTTCCCATTTTTGAACACCTCAATCTCTTAGAAAAATATTGCCTATGCAGTAACCTTCAATGTCTGAAGCAAAAGCACCTCTTTGTATTCAATCACAAGTCAAACCCTCTTTGATATCCGTGAATGAAAGGTGAAAACTTTGACCTTTGACTTCTCTTTCCTCTCTCTGTACTGGGGATGCAGTTGTGACGGTGAGACAGTATACGGTAGTGGATCGGACACAAAGTGGACATACAGTGGACAGGCCTCGCCCAGGACAGCGGACAGCACAGGAAGGAGGACAGCGTGGGGCCGGTTCCCTGATCAGGGAACAGTTAGACGTTCCCTGATCAGAGTCGGCCCTCTTGTTTAAAAGAACCAATTCTGGTGTGAGCTAAGATGTAACCGTGGCAGCAGTGAGAGCACGTTTAAACTGAAACCAGCTAGCTTAAAGGGACTAAAGAAAGCTCTCTTAATCATACAGAATGAATAATAGTAGAATCTAACATTTTGGGAAATGTTTTAAATTGCATTCTTGCCAAGAGTAAAGAAAGAAGATTGATACCACTGTCATGTCTGTAGGTGATCATAAAGATACAGCTAGCGTCCAGCTACAGCTAGCATCCAGATTTGAGAAGGGGGAAACAGTAAAACTAGCTAGCCTAGCTTTGACTAAAGTAAACAATATTCATCTATCAACACTTGTTAAAATAATGATTAACAAATGTCTTTTTTATTATACACACAATTCAAAATTTCTGCAAAATTTAAAGCTCTGGCTTTACACCAAGTTGCGAGCCTTTCCTTTGGAAACTTATGTAGGCTATCACCAAGCTATATTTAACCTTTAACTTTAACTAATCTCCTCGGTTGCGTTATAAACTCCAACAAAAGAGGATTTTATGACACATAGGTTAAAATTGAAAGACATTGCGAATATAATCCTAGCTAGCTAGCTTGTTATTGTTGGTTAGCTCACCAGATACAGTAGGTTACCAACTTCTCAGTTAGCATTTTCCAAGCTAGCTGTAACCTGTTACCTACTAGCCCTACATGTAATTCCTTCATAACCAAGCTTACAAAAACAGTTTGTGATTCCCTGTATTATTAATATTTGTATGGCCGTCCCTAAATATCTACCAAAACACAAATAGGTTCATTTCCCAAAATGTCAAACTGTTCCTTTAATTAAGCTAAGAAGAAAATACATTCATGTTTCTTGATTCTACGTAGCAAGCTAGTTTAGCCTGCTAAGCTACCGACTAGCCCTACATGTAGATTCTCGTCACCAATCTTCAATAACCACATATTTTGCAGAAACGTGCAGGTGAATTTTGCTGCTATACTTCCTGGAACAAACTTTAATCTCAATAAGAACACAAATAAACGTAATAAACTTTTCTTTTAAGCTGAAAAAATTCTAGCTAGCATGATTCTTTTTGGTTAAAATTCCCAGGATGGCCGTTTTTTGGGGGCGACTTATTTTTCGACTGTCACGCAGCGACTTGGGCTACACAGTAATATACATACAAACACTTCGATGTATATTTACTATGTTTAGTGAGAACAACAGCATAGTGAGTTGTCACTGGGGATGGAGTCAACTTTACTATGTGGTAAAAACAAAAAATGTGAACACGAGGGGGAAAAGATAGAATGAGAGAGACTATGAAGGAGAGAGAAAGAGAGAGAGAAAATGGCAGGGAGAGGTTGTGAAACAGTACAACATCAGACAGCCACTGGAACATAACAACACAGAGAGAGACAAGTATTAGGAAAAATGGTTTAATATAGGAGACAGAAGCAAAAAACTGCATCACACAAGAACATACGTTTACAAAAATAATTCTGACTGCTTCAGCTACACAGTTAGTTCACAGAGAAGGACAGAGAAACCGGAAAAATCTAAACAGCTAAAAGCAAAAATTTCTAATTAGTTGATCTCTTTATTAAACTAATACATTAATCCACTGAAGGTGACTAAATATTTCTATTCCTTCTTTTTCTATAATTGTCTTATCGTGTAGACGGCACAATACAGAAGTCAAATGAAACTTACCGCTGTTGTATAGACAAACTCGCTAGAACTATTTAAAAAGCAAAAAATGAAAGATCTGACACTCACCTACCCTCCGTTTTTCGGAAAAAAACAAAGAAAGAACGAAAGAAAGAAAGAACAACACTCAAGTGAGGAAAAAGAAGTGAAAGAAATAAAGCCAAAGATCTTCTAGAAAATCTTATATCAAAAGCCAACTTCCTTGATGCCAGCTAGAAATCATACTCGGGGACCAGTCAGGGTCAGGCCACACCACCAGGCCAGACAGCTTTTTTTCTAAGATTTTTTTGTTGTATCCTTTAATCTCCAGTATAAAAAATTCCACTGGTACAAAATGCATAAGTACAATCAGTTGTAGAAATAGGAAAGCCTGCATTTTTTGTACTTTTTAAATCCCATCCAGTGACAGATTTCGAAGTGTTGTCAAACAAACATACATCACGCTTACAGGATCCACTGAAATGCATTGACTTTGGCTTCTCTCAAGACAATAAACTACTGAAAACCTTTTTGAGAATTAAAAGAAACCAAAAAACAACAAAAAAAATTGAATAATTTCTACAGACAACAAGCTTTTTTTTACGGCACGGAAAGAGAGAACACACAAAACATTTTTCCTCATTAAACTTTGACATAAGCCATAATGCAAAGAAACGACAAGTTCAATTTTTTTTTCCTTTCAGATTTCATTGTTTGATAAATAGCACTTAAGATAATTAAGAAAGAAGGAGAACAGAGAAGTGAACAGTGACAAGATAGAAAGATTACAACGAGCATCGGCCATGACAGCCCCTGAGGTGAGCCGCTCGACAGAAACACGGTTTCTACGACCCTCTTGTGCTTCGACATTGAAACAAAGACAAGATGCCTCGCACTCGACTGTGCAACGTCAGGCTGTGTGCAACTCGGTGAGATTTGGCAATTTACAACATACTTTTTGGGACAGTTAAAAAGTCTCACAGACAGCCGTACAAGGTAGCGTGCTTGGCAACACGTTCCAACTTCCAACTCAAATACGACAGCACCGTCAGTGGCCCAACGCTTCAAAATGTGACTACGTAGGTAAACCTCTAGCTTTTTGTGGCCCTACGCTTCAAAATGTGACTACGTCGGTAAGCCTCTAGCTAGTTTTGTTGCCCTACGCTTCAAAATGTGACTACGTAGGTAAACCTCTTGCTATTTGTGGCCCTACACTTCAAACTGTGACTACATGGGTAACACTCTTGCTAGTTTTGTGGCCCAACGCTTCATAATGTGACTACGTCTGTAAGCCTCTAGCTAGTTTTGTTGCCCTACGCTTCAAAATGTCACTACGTAGGTCACCCTCTTGCTAATTTTGTGGCCCCAACACTTCAAAGTGTGACTACGTAGGTAACCCTCTTGCTAATTTTGTGGCCCAACGCTTCAAAATGTGACTACGTGGGTAACCCTCTAGCTAGTTTTACACGTGTCGGGCTCTGATGTTATGCGAGCGGTTATAGAAATGCAAAATCCGGTTTGACTTTCAAAATTAACCTGTTAAAGCAGCGATAATAAATAGGTCACATTTGGTTAGACTTTCAAAATAAAACACATGGTAAAGGTTTCCAAACTTTTGCAGCTAGGCTAAGTTTAGGCACCTTAACTACGTGGTTTTGTTTAGGAATAAGGTCGTGGTTGGGGCTTCAATTTGGCGTTGGATTACGACTTGAATATGTATGTTAGTTACGTATCTTACGAATGTTACACAACATAAAGTAATGTAGTTCACGTATGTTACGAAACGTGATGAGGGATTTTTTTTGTCGATTTTGTTGCCCCTATGGACATCTGTCTTTGCTGATCTTATCCTGTACATACATTAGTAGTAGGAAAAATGTCCTCCCGGAAGTCAATCTTTCAGCCTGGTTTTCTTTTGTCAGTCTTATAGAGGCCGACAGCGACAAGAAATGACCCAAGAGGGCTACCTAAATTGTCATATTTTGGTGCATTAGGCTACAGACCGAGCTGCCATATTTGAGGAGTTGAAAGCTAAGGGGCTGCGCTTGGTGTCGACTTGAACAGCACAGGATTAACGATGAAAGTCATGTAAATTGTGCGACAGAGAGGTGACGATGTGAAATGTGCATTCGTAGTCTCAAAGGTTTCAACACTGCACACGCGCTGGTCAGAAAAACTGGTCCATTAACACTGATTGAACTGGGACTCTTCTTGTCCAGCTTTCTTACAGGTAGTTATGGCTGTTTGTGGCACTGCTCATGTGTATACTGCATTTTAGTAAAAAAAAAAGTCTGCTCGCCTCCCTCCATGAGATCTGTTTGTAAAGTTTGGTATTGGGTTTGGTCTTTGAGAGGATAATGAAAGCTGTATTGCCTTCATCTCGGCTGCGGCTGTTGTTTTGCCTGTGTGGACCTGCGGACGTGACCCCTTCCTCTGCAGCCAACAAGCGCTTTATTTCCCCCGTCGCTATTCCAATAAGACGTCTCTCCACATAGCCCTGTTTCTAATAACCCGGGTTAGCCTGGGAGACAACAAGCAGACGGAGGAGCCTCGTTTTCCTCTCCTCCATCCTTCACCGCTGCGAGGACAAAATAACGGCCATTTCAGCCTCTCTCTGCTCTGGACAAAATGGCGGAAGAGCGAAACCCAGACTTCGACAAATGGGAGGTTAACTGTACACGAAAGTGAACCTAGACTTGGCACACATCACTGACTGACTGACAACATCTTCTACTCTTATAATACTGGTTCAACGCTCCCTGTTTAAGGCGACTGGTGAGCTTCTGTAGAAAATAATGCTGCCTTTTTTTTTTTGCAGAGCGTAAACTAGGCTTTCAGGGAGGGGGTTTCGGGGGCAGTTGAATAGACTGACAACACTGTGCCATGTAAACGGCTCGACTATGAGAATGTCATCAACACACTTTGGCATCTAAACATGATTTTGGCCCATTACACCACATATAAGACTCACATATGGAGAAGTCTTACAACCACTTAAAAATCAAAGGATAAGTTCAAAAACCAAACGAGTAAAAACTTGCTCCGGGACGTCCCGCCTCTCTCTGTTTCTTCTTCTCCACTATCTCGTGTGCTTTTTTTTTTGTTCCTCAAAAGATCGAGGCTCGTACGAGCGAGTCTTGCCCTGTGCTTACATCATGAAAGAAAAGCACGCTCGTCTGAGGTGATACACAAAAAGTAATGATCCTCGCACGTCTGAGACAAACGGCGCCGGCTGCAACTCAACAAAAGGGATAAGAGGATTTTGGAGAAATAAGGCTTCGCGTATGACTCTCACCTCAATTTTTTCGTTGCTGAGGAGCGCGACAGCGTGCGAGGAAAACAATCAGAACAATACATGCTGAAGCCTGATGTCTGTGTTTGTGTCTGCGTGCGCGAGATACTAATAGAGAGAGAAGAGGAGTGCAAAGATTTGTGGTAAGGCTTTGATGAGTAAAACGGCTGTACAATGGCTAAAAATATCTGTTTAAAGTGTGTGTGTGCACGCTGGGCGGGCGGTAGCGGTTTGCTGCGGAGGCTTTTCACACTCAGGGGCTCTCATGCACAACAAGAAAGTAAAAACTGTGAGGTCTGCACGAGAATGTGTGTGTGTCTGTGTCCGTGTGTGTGTGTATATAGATATATATATGACACATGGGCACTTTTTTTTCTGTTTTTTCTTTTACATCTTTACAAAGAAAAAAAGCAAACATGACATTTTTCAGGCAACAAGACCACAGAATAGCAAGTTAACAAACTCTTTTTTAAATCTATATTTTAAATATGAGGGATCCATACAAAACACTTATAATAAAATACCCATGTTATCAAATAATTTCACAAGAAATACACTGACGCGCTAGGCAGGAAGTACCTTCAGAATTTGGCACTAAACTCCACTGATCTTGTCTTTTTTTCGTTATAAGACATTTTGCTGAACAACAAAACACATCTAAATATTGTTTCCCACGAGAGAAATAAAATAATAATGACATTGATGCTTCACAAGCTGACATTATATATATATAGATATATTTATATTTATATATATTTTTAGGAATTTTATATAGCTAATTAACCAACAAGAAATTTAGCAAATAGGGACTCCTTAAAAAAAGAAGAAAATAAAAGAAATAAAACAACAAAGTAACTATTATAGTAATATGAAAGGCTTTGTCTATTGTTCAAGTAAACTGATTTTTTAGTCTTCTCTTGAAAAACATGAGAACATTTAAGACCGTTAGACTTGTGATGAAACCACAACTAAACTCACGAGAAGCACCGACGTTAACGCAGGTTACAGGTATCTTAGTACTTTTTTTTTCCTCTATACATTTAAACAGTAGAAAATATAGGTCATTTCATCATGTGCATTTAAACCACGGATTGTCTATCTGTGAGTCAGTTCAGCAAAAGGTGACACAAGTAGGTAGCATTTCTCCCACCCAAACAGGGCAAATGTCTTTTTTATTTTTACCTTTAAACTACTCTAGAAAAAAGTGGTTCTATATATAGACTTTGAATGAGAAACAGAGCCACTTAAAATGGCCTTATCAAAAAACTTTACACTGCCTGAAAAATGTAAAAACCATTGGAGAGCTCTGAGAGAGAGTCTAATATTGATCAGACAGTTTTTTACTCAAAACTGTTTGGAAGTAGTCTTATTTCTCAGAGAAACTGGCGCGGACTGCTTCTGGACCGCGCGCGCTCTTTGTGTGTTTTTTTTCTCGTCGGCGCCAGAAGCAAGATGACGCGCCAATTCCTGTGGTGAACTTTCAAGTTTACTTTAAATGAAGAAGAAAAGAAAACTGACATAAAGAAGAAGGAAAAAAAAATGCAAGAAAACATACTGAATGGAAATCACTTTGCCACAGGTTGTTGTTTTTTTTCTCCAAAAAAAGGAAACGTGTTTTTCCATAAAAATCTCAGTCTTTTTTTGTTTTTCATATGAATGCAGCTTTATATCTTTTTCACATTGATTCATTTTCTACCCGCCCCCTCCCCTTTGTATGTCGCCTCCCTGAAAACCCTCCCGGATCCAAATGAGGTCACATGCAAAAAAACAAAAACAAAAAAAAAAACATAAAAAAAAGCAACCAAAAAAAAAAAATTATCCAAAAAAGTTCAAAGGTCAGTAGGCAGCGGAGGAGGAGGAGGAGAACCAGGTTATGATCAGGTGAGCTCGGAAAAGACATCAGAAAAAACAATGACGGGGAGGACGATGACACTTTTTTTTTTTGGTGGGGATTTTTTGTTTAAAGTTTTTTGTGTTTTTTTTTTTGAAGGGGGAGGGGGGACGCCACGGAGACATGCTAGGCAAACGATGAGCTAACAGGCATGGAGATGAGGTTGTTCTAAAAGGGGGAAAGAAAAAACAGGGGAGAGGAGAGAGTTACACACAGAGAGCCAGAGAGCACCACACCACTACAGCATTTTTGTGTAAAAAATCAGGAGAAACAACAACAACAAACATCAACAAACAAACAACAACAATGCAGAACAGCAACACCACTCACTGATTTCATTGGCAAATTTTTTAGCTTTGATTTTTGTCATTTTTTAAAATGATATTGTGTTATAGTTCTATATTAACAGGCAAAAACACACGCTCAGTCGTTCGTTCATTCATTCACAAAAAACAGAGAGCACCCAAAGCTTAATCCATCAGATCCCAGATGGATGTTGTCATTTGGGAGAAAATTGTTTTTTTCTTTTATTTTGAAAGGTGGGGGTCTACTAATTTCTTTTCTTTTTTTTTAAATCTTTGGAAAGGGTGGGCGGAGCTACGGACAAACAAAAAACGGAAAACACTCAAAACAAAAAACTTAAATAAAATAAAAAACGCGGAGAGAAAAAAAAGGGAAGAGTGAAAAAGTAGTCCCACTACGGATGGAGAGAGGGAGAGAGAGGTAAAAAGAGAGAGATGGATGAACAGATGAACAGCACAGATTAATGTGTGTGTGAATGAATAAATGACACATGGGAGGAGGAAGAGGAGGGGAAGGTGCGGTTCTAATGGTGGCGGAGGTGTGTTGTGATTGTGGTTTCTGCACTGAAAAAACATGAAAAAACACCGGAGAACCCAATTTCCACGAGACTTCTCCACAAAGGGTCTACTTTAATGATGCTGTATACTTTATAGGAGTCCAATAACTTAACGATAGGCAATAAATAAAATCCTTTTTTTTTCATCTGAGGCAGTAAAAATGTTGTATAAAAATAGAACTGCTTTTTTTACAAATAAAATTTACAGGCCTGTGGCTCTCTGTACTTTGAATTATTTTTTTTAAATCTTTCAACAAACATCAAGTATTTTCAGTAACCACCTTAAACCCATAAACTCTTTTATTTATTATTAGAATTATTATTATAGCCTTCAAATTCTGGATGTTGTTTTGAAAAATGCTCTACATGCTGTAATATCCCTTTCACGACAAAGACCAATGTGATCTGACCCAGAAAAGTAGTTACTAATTATTTTTTTTTCTGAGAAATAAAAAATCTTTTTATATTTTCACATAAATAATAAGACGTAGCTGGAGTGTGTGTTCGTTTTTTTGTCTTCTTGCGGTGGTGGACTGTAACGGTAACAGCAGGCTGATGTTGCCACTGACTGTAATGTAAAGAGGCCACTAACGTTTTGCAGCCTTTGCTCCCGGGTTGCCAGCAGGCATAGAGGGGTTTTGGAGAAGCAGCGGCGGCCTGCAACCAACACCGCGGAGGTCAAAGGTCGAATGTGCATATCTGCATGCGCGTCAAAAAATAAAAAAAATGGAACCCTTCGCCAGGCCTCAGGTTCACGAAGAGAGAGAGAAAGAAAGAAAAATTATCATGGCTCCTTTGTCTTTACCTCGGTTCTGACTGTAACTAGTCCTCAAAAATGTATAAATAATCACTGAGAAAAAAATACTAAATTTTAAGCAAAGTTTTTTTTTTAAAAAAGCTACCCAAGATAGCTACTTCCTTCCATTGTAAAAAAAAAATAAATTGCACAAAGTAATGGCGGTAATGGAAGCGTTCATGTGTGTAAAAGAAAAAATAATTGTAATAAATAATAATACTTTAAAGCTAACATAAAAATCTTCAAAAAAGCAAGAAAAAAAAAAGAAAAAACAAGGCGTGTGTGTCTCCCTCAGGGTGGTTGTAGGTCGTCTCCCCCTCCCTCCCACATCCCTCCCGTCCCACCCATCAACCCCCCCAACCTCCCCCCAGTCCCTGTGTAAAGAGGTCGTGGCTCGGTTTGCTGTTTTTTTTTTTTCTTTCATTTTTTTTTTCTTTGAGGGGGGGGACTTACCCTAGCAGTGCTAACATGGGGAGCAGATAGACCCTAGTGCTAAGATCAGTACGGTTTGCTGTCGTTCTTGGAGCGCTTCAGCTGCACCTTCAGCCGCTTCATGCCGATCTGGAAGCCGTTCATGGCCTGGATGGCTGCCTGTGCCGACACTGGATTGTCGTAGCTGACGAAGCCTGCGGGGACACCAGAGAAAAGAGGATGGTTGGCATTAAACTTGCGACAGGAACAGACACTTAACACATTTGATTACTGCCGAAGTAATGAAGCCTGGTTTGGTAAAAGAGTTCTAAAGTGTTAGACCCAGTACATGTAACAGGCTGGTTGACAAGAGATTACAAGCTAGCTAGCTATGTTAGTTACCAATGGGCGGGCTAATCAAGCACTACTGTGCTCTGAATGACAAGTACTCAAATCAAAGTTTGCCTTTCTTTAAGTGCTAGACAGCTAGAAGAGCTACTTGTGTGAGAAAACTGCTGGCCCAATGGTTGCAAAGCTATTATCGCAGGCAGCTATGCTACACCTTATTTAAATTCAGAACTAGCAATATTACAATCGATTTAACTTGATAAAAAGGAGTTCTGAAATCTGATGCTAACAATAGCGCTAACGGTCTTGAAATCAACACAAGTTTAACCAATGTTAAGTTGCCTGAGCGAAACCAATGTGACAATCCATTATCTTCACAGACTTTGATATTCTTGCTGGCCGTAGATTAAGAGTTAGCTTAGAATTTTTTTGAGGCTACAACTTCCGAGATAACTCATCAAGCTAGCTCAAACCCTGAGATAGCCATTTCTAGCTAACACTATTTTAGATTCTAGCGTTTTATTTAAGGACCAGGTCCTTAACTAAAAAGAGAAATGGCGAAAGAAGCAAGATTCTTAAAGTTGTTAATGTGTTAGCTAGCAAAAGAAATGTGAGCAAGTATAGCAACCCTGTCTTTACTAGCCTATGTTCACTAATGCTCGATTTCTGAGGTAAGAAAAACACTTTAATAGATGCTATTGTTTTTTTTAAAGGAGCAGGTACTTAACTAAAAAGAGAAGGAGCAAGATTCTAAAAGTTGGTAACGTGTTAGCTAACATAACTAGCAAGGAAATGTGAGCAAGTATAGCTAGGCTGTCTTTACTAGCCTGTTCGCTAATGTTCCATTTCTGAGGTAAGGTTTATAGATTCTAGTGTTTCTTAAAGGACAAACTAAAAAGGAAAACAGCAAGAGAAAAGAGCAAGATTTTAAAAGTTGTTAATGTGTTAGCTAGCAAGGAAATGTGAGCAGGAATAGCTAGGCTGTGTTCACTAATGCTAAATTTCTGAGGTAAGAAAACGGTCATAAACTGTTGGAATCTTAATCATTAAGGCCACATGTCTTATAATCCTCATTGTTTCCTGTAAAACCAAACTTCCATGCCTTTCCTCTTTGTGTTTGCTACCGACCAGTGCTGCAGATTCCCTCCATATCCGAAGCTTCTACTCGAATGGTCTTGTTTATTTACAGCAAATACACTTTCTTCAAATTAAGATGTAATAATAAACTGATGTTAAAGTACTATGCGAGGCACTCTCATTATGTTTCTGTGTCTCGAGATTACATTTACATCTACATTAAAATACACCCCCGGTACACAATAAGAAAAGATTAAACTTTAATGACTCCTTAAGGGGGAACTGGGTTTGTGCATCAACATAATAATAAAAGAATTAAAGCTTTGTAAAACAAATAGGGACACTTGCATTTTGGAGCATCAGGAGTCCGATGCTAAAAGATATATCAAAACCAGAATATCTGCTCCGAGAAATATCATAGCAACATTTGAACCAACAGCTTGATAAAGGCCAGAGTGGGTCAGAATGTCAAATAAAGGTTGTGGATCAGACAGCGAGGTTATACTGTGTTTTACTGTTTCTTTGTGCACACTTCACTTCCCCCTGTAATATCCGCAACCTCGAAAACTGACAGTAAACTCCTCGTCTCGCTTGTCTCACATCCATCCCCGCAGTCTGACAAGTATCGCTGCTGTCTGTCTGTGTACCGCTCTGCTCGGATCCATGCTTGATTTATTTTTGTTTCCCTCCGTCGCTACATGAGGGATGGAGATGCATTATATTTAGGTTCTGTTGTCAACAAGGACAAATGCTATGCAGATACAAAATCTATGCACACATTTCACCCTGAATCTAAACCTCTTTGTGCTCCATTTTCTTTGTACATCAGGTATAACAAAGTGGAAAGGAGTCGCTTGTCGTCCCAGTTCTGCGACGGATCCCATTAGTCAATAAGGCCTGTCCAATTTTAACGGCTGCCATAAATGTGGCGGAGAAATAAAACCTCTGTCACCACAAGCAGTAAGTCCTTCAATATCTCACCACCTAATTTGTTTCCTGGAGCATTTAAAGCATGCTTAAAAGTCTGGAAATATCAGGAACCAATGATGGAAAACATAGTGGGAATTTGGCACATGATGAGACCTGTAATTTATAATGTGCTGCAAAGCTTACTGAAAAGATTTGTCTCATTTTGTACTCATTCTGGAGAAGATAGAAACAATGGCCGAAGACAGGAGGAGTCTAGAGGAATTATGTTGTAAATTACAAGTTGAAAAATCTAACAGAGCCGTTTAAACCAAAGTAGATATTTCTGTTTCACTGGAATCTTCAATTAAATACTTTGCTGCAGGCAAATGTTACATGTCTGCAGCTAATTTGGTGTGTACTGGCCAAAAGACTTTCTACAGTGAGCTATGTTGGCAATGTTTTGTAGAATTTCAGAAAATAATTAGTGCTATTTGACTTCCTGTTTAGAAGCAAAGTGTTACAGAATTTAATACCACCAAAGAAGCCACTCAAACAAACATGCCAGGAGGTTCTTTCTAGGTACAGCCAGTGTTGGGGGTAATGCGTTACAAAGTAAGGTCTTTTCAGACAGGGGGGGAATGACGCGCCTCGTCATTCATTTTCAATGAGAGGCGAGCGGGCAGGAAGGGAGGAGCAGGCGATCTGACAGCTGGAGCGACAAGCGGGCGCAATCCTGTGAAATTGTAGCGGCCGTGCTCGTCTCACGCACACGCTCGCCCATGCGCAGCAGTAACGACAAAAATCACAATGGATGAGAGACAGATCCTTGCTGTATGTGAGTTCCTGGAGATATAACCGCAACAGTTACCGGGACTTAAACCGGAGGGCCTTTGCATGGCAGAGCAACAGCGCAAGACTGGATGTATCAGGTAATGTAAGGTTAGCTTTAACTTAAGCGAGGCTATTCGTTACATTAGTTGGTAAGTTACAACTATACTACTTGTACCGGCAGGGATACAGTGGTGCACATAAGCCGTTTCCATGGTTACCACGCGTTAGAGCGCCTGGCATTTACTTTGTGTGCTTATCTATCCACATGAGGAGCGCAGTGAGACTCCGAGATCCAAGCGGGTACGCAGCCAGAGTGTCGCCCCCTGTCTAAAGAGACCTTTAGAGTAACGCAATGTGTTACTTCTGTCAAGTAATGCGTTATTTAGTGACTTTATCTGTTACCGGAAAATAAAAAGCTATTTCTCATTTCCTTTGGTCGAAACAGAAACAGAAACTCCCTGAAGCTCTGTTTCTGTTTCTCTCCTCCTTCTTGGCAGGTAGCTGCGTACCAGCAGAAGGTAAACACAGCCGTGTCAGTGCGCATGTGTAGCTAGCTAATTCAGCTAGCTAGCTGTCAGGGAGGACAGCGTTTACTTTGTGGAAATATTCACATTATTCGAAAGGGACGAGAACAACGTGACGGTGAAATGTAAGCTGTGTCTGGAGGAGAAGTGCTCGTCAGCTGTGAAGAGCTCGAAGCATCTGCAGCTAAACACAGCTACACAACACTGGTGGGACTAAGAGCCCGTGTTGTATTGTTGTCATGGAAACAACTGTCAGACTGTTAAACTGTAAATGTCTGTCATTCCTGTTATTAGGGTGCAGAGTTACAAATTATGGGCCATAAACGAGTCGATACGTTCAAAGGTAGACGTACAGCAGGCTACACACCGTCCTGACAATATAACACACGTGGAATGAGAGGCAGAGGGGGTTTCATTTTTAGTGACGCAAAAGTAATCTAACGCGTTACTTTTCTCAGGAGGTAACGCAGTAACGTAACAAGTTAACGTTACCCAACACTGCTTACAGCCATGCCAGTTTTAAAGTTATCAGTGTCTATTTGAGGGCAGCTTCTCTGTGATAAAGTTGGAAATGTTTTTACTTAAATTAGGCGATGAAGAGCGCCTGAATTCATCAATATTTCTGCCAGGAAGTCTCCTGCCATGTTCACATCGTATGGGATTTTTTGGTGGAGATGTGCAAAATTTCAAAACACAATTTAGTTGAATCCCTGCTTGAATATTCAGCTAGTTCCAAATTGTTTCATACCAATATATCTGTAGAGATTTCTAGTTGTAATTAGGACTTCAACCTTTCAGTGAATGCTTTTTACAATATTCCCCATATGACATAGAAAAGGCTTTAATCTCCTCTGAAGGACCCGACATTGTGGGCGTCCTTCAGAGGATCCAGCCCCTGAACTGGGAAAAGAAAACTTCAGTGTGTGTTTCCCTCGTTGGAATCACACACTGACACCTGCACTGCTGCCGTACCGAAGCACTTGCTAAGGTTCGTCTGTTTGTCGATGAAGACTTTGGCAGAGACCACGTTTCCGAAAGGCATGAACATCTGCAGTATGTCCTGGTCTCCAAACTCCTGGGGCAGGTGGTAGATGAACAGGTTGGCACCTTCGGGACCTGTCGGGACGAGATGCAGAGCGGGTGTGAGGGTCAGAGTGGTTTTTCATTAAGCAAACCTGCAGGAGAGGCAGCGGCGCTTTGTGCCGCCTGACACTGCCGGGCTGTAGTCATAGGAACACCGCTGAAGCACACCGCTTAGCACAATATCGCCTGACCTTGAGTTTGTTGTTGCTTTTAAACAAGATTGTGCGATTGTATTGAGCATTAAACAAAGATGAAAGCTTTTGGTTTTTATTAATAATTATATGTTGGCTCTCTGTTCTCTCGCTTTTGATTCATTTATTCTCTCAGCTGCGCGTTGTCTCTCCTAAGAGGGGTCAAAGGTCGCTCTGTATTTGTCACTTCTTTGTCTCCCTGGAGGGTTTTGAATTCCTGGATGGATTGTCAAAGAAAGAAAAAGCATCTTAACAAATGAATCTTTGTTGATAGCAAACAAAACAAACAGTATGAGGCTTTATTCTTTTTTGCTAAATATTTCATCATCTCTTTTGTATTCAACACTTCTGTTGAGAGCTTGCTGGGAAATTTAACCTCAACTGTCAGGCTACAAATAAAGGTGGCGCTTTGCAACAGCGCTGATATTCAGGCTTATCAATTTTACATTTACTCTGCCGGGAAATAAAGAGAAATTAACAATCAGCAACAGAAATATTGTCCATATTCATAGAGAAGTATACAGAGAGGATTAGAGCCCGGCAGAGATATTTTACTTTGCTTGCATAAATAAAGTTTCTCTTACAGTTTTCGTGCAGGTAGAAGAACAAATAAGTCAGACCTGATTCCCAAAATGCACAAAAGTAAGAACAAAATTGCCCTGATGTTCGTCTGCAGAAGGAATTCTGACTGTACATTTTACATTTTGTGTTGATAACGAAACGTCAGGCTCCTTCAAAATAAAACGCAAAGCTCCGGGAAAAAATTAAAAGACCACTCCAGATGTTCCTTAAATCAGCCTCTCTCTCTTCATGTCGTGGCTGGCCCAACCCAGATGTGAACCCCGCTGAAAACCTCCTGAATGTGACCAAGAGGAAGATGGACGGTTACAAAGCCGAGCTGCTCCGAGAGCGGCCGAACGTCACCCAACAGCACTGAGACAGACTGGTGGAGAGCATGCAGAGATGCACGAACGCTGTGATTAAAAACCAGGTTATTCCACCAAACATTGACCTCTGAATTCTTCCTGAGTGAAAACATTAGTATTCTGTTAACTCTGAGCTCTCTTAACCAGTCGTCATTTTCTGCAAATAAAAGATGCGTATAAGAAAAAATATGTGTATAAAATGCACTTTTAATCATTTCTTTTCCATCTAAAAAGTGGAGTATAAAGTATAAAATCCAGAGAGACGTATGTTATGTGTTGTGGTATTTTACCCAGACGATGGTGCTCTCCGGTTGTTAAGTTGCGACGTTACATCTGCACATTAAACTGACTCCTATTTACAATATCCCGCAGTGCTGTTTTGTAACTAACTTTGTAACTAACGTGATTGCTGCTAACGCTTCATCGCGGACATGCACCGTTCTGATCGCCAGTGCAGCCGCCACCCTCACAACAATCAACATTACCGTAGGCCGAGCTCAGCTACGGTGAAAACAGACAGTAGGCTGTAACTGGTGTGTTTTGTATGGAAGAGGATTAGGGCCACTGGGAAAAAAAAAAAAATTAAGGTCCAATAAAATTATTTTTTTTTTCTGAGAAAAAAAGTTGGAATTCTGAGAAAAAAGTCAGGATTCTGAGATTAAAGTCGGAATTCTGAGATTAAAGTCAGGATTCTGAGATTAAAGACAGAATTCTGAGAAAAAAGTCAGGATTCTGAGATTAAAGTCGGAATTCTGAGAAAAAAGTCAGGATTCTGAGATTAAAGTCGGAATTCTGAGATTAAAGTCAGAATTCTGAGATTAAAGTCGGAATTCTGAGATTAAAGTCAGAATTCTTTTTCTCAGAAAAAAAATAAAATTATTTGACCTTAATTTCTTTTTTCCAGTGGCCCTAATCCTCTTCCGTAGTTTTGAATGTGTTTTAAATTAAACTAAATTGAAATAACTTTTTCTATTAATACATAGCTATAGAAAACCATGTTCCCTCTGCGATACCCCCCAAAAAAGATCGTCTTATATTCCGGTGCGTCTTAAATTCCAGATTTAAATGAGAATATTTTATTTGTACGTCAGAGAAATGTTGTACACAATAAAACAAAAGTTATTTTTACTGAAACACAAACGTATAGCCTATAAACATTGTTTTGCAGTGGTCTCTTAATTCTTTCCGGAGCTGTTCAGTGAATGTTACACCTGACAAACAGGCACAAAAAGGCTCCTTTCCAGGTATTAAACAAAGTATGGTCAACGTATTTTAAAGGTTTTAAAGGTGATGTTGAGTTTGTGCATCAGATATGCAGACCTTGTTATTTTCAGGAAGACAAATCCGTGACTTCATGTGTTCATTTTGAATATTTAAAACAAAATCACACAAATGCACCAAAAGCACCCAGGGGATTAGCATTTCTTCTACTCAGTAAGCAGCTAACTTTTTTATTGTTTTCTCTCAAGAAGCATTTTAGGATCTGTTATTTTTAAAAATGTATTTATTTTTGCAGGAAACACAATTTTCCTGTCCCTTTCTTTGATTTTATATTAACTGTCTGCACTGACTGTCCAAGGTACACACTCGACCGTAAGTGGCTCATTCATAGCTCCAAACTCATAGCTGTATCGTGATAATCTTTGCAGGTTTCAGCTGAGACACTGAATCTTTGTGTGAAACCCCCCGGGGCTTACTGACCCTCTTTCTGGCTGCCAGCAGCCCCTTGCTGCTGCAGCAGAGACTGGCTGTAGAGGGTGGGCAGCGCTGCGGCGGCGTACTGCTGGATCCCTGAGTAAGCCTGCGTCAGCGCGTCCATGGTGCCCGCCGTCCCGTTGGTTAGCCCTGCGCCGCCCAGGCCTCCGTTTAGAGCCGCCATACCTGAGAGCATTTGAGCAACTTTACATAAAACCCAACAATAAAGAAAGAAGAGTGCACTTACTCATTAGCGCTCCCACTGAAGGTTGTGTTTTTACCACACATACACACACACGTCACACGGACAGCAAACACACACATGGACTGAACTGTAAGTTACACACGACACATTACACACACATAAACACATCAATACTGTGTCCACGCACAGAACATGACGGCTAACACGTCAGACCACAGGACAAACACAGTTTTAGTTTACACGCAGTGAAGTACAGTATGAGTGTCGCTGATGACAGCCAGAGCTGCACACATGAAGGCCTCCGGATCAGAGGCACGCAGCGATGCATGCACACACACAGAAACACACTGAGAACACGATCATGTCTACGTGACACAAAGACACAGTGAAAAACAGCAGAATGAAGACATGAAAACAGACTTTGTAACACACTAACGGGGGCGTGGATAGTAATTCAGGGCCCACGTTTAGTCTTTAGTGTAACATACATCTCTGAAAGGCTGCCTGAGTCTGTGTCCTCTCTCACATCTCCCTCATGTTGTCAGGAAACAGCTAAGTTAAACATCAACAGCGAGCTGATGTGCTTTTCCAGCCGGTGACGTCTCACTTTGGGGCGAAGGCAGACACGTGGAGCGAGGAGGGAGGGGGACAGCAGAGGGGAGTCTGGTTTAAAAGTGAAGGAACGCAGCAGTAACACTCATTAGCTGCTTGTAACGGCTTAATATCACGGCGGAGGGCAACTTGTCTGAGGGGGTCTGACATTGGCTCGGCGTCCTGTCGCCTCACCGTCAGACACAGTGAAATAAATTATCACCGCAGAGCTCGGGATTATAGGTCACTCATTTATTCAGGAATAATTGCACTGGTGACCTTTGCAATTCAATTAAGGCCTAGATGTGTTTAAATGAGGGCGGTCTGCGCGGGTGGTGGCGGTGGCGGTGAGGGAGGTGATGAAGAGGAGGGGGCGCAGCGAGGGGAGAAGGGTTTGCTGGGGAAAAAATGGGATGCAAAACTGAAACGACCCATTTCATTGAGAAGACGAGCTTGCGCGTGTGTGTGTGTGTTTCTGCACCTGACGCGTGTATGATTCACACGGAGGATACAGCTACTCCAGCCGAGGAGCGGGGAAAGGTCAGAGGAGAATAATGTGGTGGAAGAGGCCGCCGGTACAGGATCTGTGCTGTAATAACAGCGCTGATTAAGATCCCAGCCCGGCTCCCCAGAGGTCACAGGCAGGACACGCGACGCAGAGAGCGGCGACGCAGGCTGTGCAGATAGAAACATGTGTGTGTGTGCACTGCAGTGAGCTATACTTACAGGTCAATCCTGACGACAGAGTTCCTTTTTTAGACTATAAATGCAAAAGCTCTTTTAATAAAGCAGCAGCCTGAAAATATCTTTTATTATACAACTATTTTTTCAAGTTATGGCATGCAAATGTGGACTTTTCTAATTTTTGGCATGAAAACTTTACAATTTTTAAAAAATCTAGCAATTTTTCTGCATGCAAATTCAAATTCAGTATATAATTGGCATAACTAATGTGAATTAAATGAACATTTTAAATGAAAATAATTTTAGTTTGTTGTTGCATAAAGATTTTTAAATCCTGAATTTTTGTTCATGTGGAAGATCACATATGAGATCTGTTTGTTCAGAAAACTGCAATAATTTGTATTTTGTGAATGAAAATATACTAAAAACTCAAAAACATGTATTTTCTTGCTTTCAAATATCCAAAGTAGTATCTGTCTGCAGTAAAAACAGTCAAATTTTGCATATAAATCTTTTTATTTTTGAATAAATGTTGCAACATGTTGTTTGCATTGTGAGAGAAATTGTGTTTGTTTTTGCAGGACAGAAGAATTGTTTACTTTTGTCATGAAGTTATCAAATTTAAAAGGTAGTAAATGTCTGCAAAACTGGCAACGCAACTGCAAAAATTACAAAAGGTTTTTATCTTCTTCCAGCTGTGCAGCTGTTTAATTCTGAACCCCCTTTTCTATACGACAGACAACACATCGACACAACGACACAATGTGAAACAACAACAACAACAACAACAGGGACGGTCGTGTGAGGTGACAGCAGCACGCCAGCTCTGCCAGGACGACACCGCAGCACTCTTACAGCAAGCATAACCCGGACACAACCAGGAAGCGGATGGAGGGATGAGTGGAGGAATGGATGGATGAAATGTGCGCGGCCAGATGATTGGATGAGTTTGCCGTAATTAAAAGAGTGAAGACAGTTTATTTACTGAGACGCAGAGAGACGACAGGAGGAAACGAACTCTGAAGGGCAGTTTGTTCTTCAGATATTCATTCTGTTTTAGCGCTCGTTGATCCGCCTCTTCTTATTCCATCTTTACTTGTTTGTAAGAACAGACTCAAACAGGGTAATTGATTCAAATCTTCAAAAATCAATAGATTAATGTCAAATTAAATACTTTATCTTAACTCTACGCAAAGTGGAAATCCTGTACAGCTGATAACATTAGAGTTTGATATCTAATATATCATTTTAAAGAAAAAAAGCTTGTGTTTTAAAGGTTTTAATGGAGACTTTTAGAAGCAAATGTCAAACTCTAATCATGCCTTGTTTGCCGGCTGTGCGTCTCTCTGCATCGACTCACAGGCTGTGTCGGAGATGATGCCGCTGGGTGTGGATGGAGCGTAAGGTGGAGGTGTGGGTGGAGGTGGAGTGGCTGATGGCAGGGTGAATACTCACTGTTGATGCTACCTGCTAGTGCATTAATGTTGTTCAGGCCCACAGTGGCGCCTGCCAGGCCCTGCAGGGTGCCCAGAGAGGTCAGAGAGTTCATGGCGCCAGCGTTGGAGCTGGCTGTGGTGCCCGCTGCTGGGGGGGAAGAGAGAGGGAGAGGGAGGGGAGGGGAGGGGGAGAACAAGATGAAGAGAGAAAGGAGCAGACGTGTTATACATGCATTTAGCTCACTTTGAGGTTCCTCGAATCGAGGTGAAGGCTTTTTATTTAACACATCTTAAACTCGTACAGCTTTACAGGAAGGTGCTACTTGTACAAATTCATATCAGCTAATTGTCATAAACTAAGGGCTGCAACCAACTGGAAGCACGGCTCGGAAAACTGGCTGCCTGCCTGCATTTTTACCCTTTTAGAAGGAGGTCACGCTGCCAAAGATTTTGCTGAAACTTGTGAAAGTTGTTTAGTAAAAGGGACCTATGTAAACAGTCTGCAGCGCAGGGTTTAAAGTGCAAGGAGCAAGTGTATTTAGGATGTTTTGAGTTGCATAATTGGGTGCAAAGATTTAAAGACTACCTTTTTTTGTGTGCAAAGTGGAGCTAAATCCAGTTGCAGATTAAAGAACGAACTTGTTATTAAAATGCATGAACTATGCTGCAGCCGTGGCCCCGAATGTTTCCTACTTTCTTGGATTCGTCCGGTCAGACTTGTTAAAGAGATTTACAGGAAACGGACACCTCTCTTCCTGTCAGCTTTCTGATGATAAAGACGAAGGCTGGGAGGCCGCTGTCGGAGCCTCTTCACGAGTGTAAGTAGAGCCCGGGTGAGCAGAGAACACTAGGAACATCTCCTTCACGTAAAGCTCAGTGGAGTTCAAGGGAAGCGTGGTCATGAGGAAAACAGTTTCCTCCACAGTTTGTTTCATGCTTATGTTTATAAAATATTACAAGTAGCACCTTTAATTAAAACATGTTGCAGCACCTTGACCCTACAAACATATTAACCCCATGTATATAATTACACAGAGATGAAAACACTTCTATGGTTTGGAAGGAGAAAGCTGTCAGGAGACGTTCACAAAAGCTGGTAAATCAGAGCTTTCAAGGTGATGCTGTAATTGCGTTAAAGAAACACAAGGACCATAAAAAGAAGCACACACATGTACAGAGAGGCGAGGCAACAATCAGAAGAGACTTCTCTTTTCAATTCTGTTGAATATTTTAATGACTTTTTTGGCTGTAAATCGTCACAGACACAGAAACAACACACGAGTCGACACAGTGGACACAAACTCACGCACACATACACCTGGACACACAGCGGTGTGAGCTAAGTGGTGGTGAGGTGGTGGTGAGATGGTGCACAAAGCTCACAACCTTAAAAGACAGATTGAGTCTATTTTTTTTTTTACCCTTGATCTCCTCAAAGCGACGCCAACAAAGCGGGATCGCGGCTGTTTACGTTTTCAGAAATGGTGCAATAAAGGGAGCATTGTGTCGCTGCACAAACAAAAAAGCGCTGGCCTGTCTCCATGCAGAACTGTCTATATTTATCAAACTACAGTGACGTTTTCAGTTTCATTGACACATGCAGTATCGCGCCACTCATTCACACTGAGTAGCTCCACCTGAGTGCGTGCTATTCAAGGTTGGACTGACATTCAGAGTCAGAAAGAGAGAGGAAGAAAGAGAGAGGCAGGAATAAGAAAAGGTGAAAAGTGAGGAGAGAATTAGCGAGGAGAGGAAGAGAGACGAGACAAGTGCGAGTCGGCTCGGTGGAAGCAGGAAGTGAGATGGAAGCGGTGTGAGTGTTAACGTAGAGGGGGGGGTGGTGAGATGAGGGGTAGCTTTTCATATTCATGCTCTGTTGGGAGCGCGCTCCAAAAGAAGACAGCAAAAAAAACCACGGCTGCTGGAGCGAGGCCGAGCCGACATGAAAGGGGGGGATGATGGAGCAGAAACAGGGAGCTTGTCAAAAGGAGGGCAGCAGGAAAAGACGAGGGCAACGAGAAGGAACACAAGGAGAGGAGGAAGAGGAGGAGGAGGGAGAGAATGAGGGAAAAAAAGAGTGCAATATTTAACCTGAGCCGAGTTCAGACATCGACCTCCTAGTCCTTAAAGGGGAAATCCTGTATTCTTTAAACCGGGCCCTGTTTTTACATACTTTGTGATCTAAATGACTCATAGGTAAGAAAACGTTTTGGAATTGCTCCACTAGATGGCTTCACCCACGAGACAAAGTACCACCGTCAACTTAAAGTGCTTTTTTTTAAAGGCTCAGATTGTTATTCTAAGTGTCTGACAACATTACAGGGAGGATTAAAACAAAGATAGACCTTTTTGTTTGAGAGTAAGATCCTTTTTTTAACCCAGAAACAACGGTTTCATTGCTCCCTTTAAAGCCACCAGACTCCATTTACAAAAACAGTCATTTTACCTCGCAGAACATGGGAGTTTCCTCAATTGGTTCAGGGTTTTTTGTGTTAGTTTGCGATGGACAAAAACTGTGTTGTCGCTGAATTAGCCATTTAAAACCACAATAACACAAACAAACTAACCAATCAGTGTCGGAGTAGACCAGCCACTCCTGTGTTCTGCACGCTAAAAGTACCATTTTTGTCAATGGAGTTTGGTGGGTTTGAAGCGAATGATGTAACGTCCATTTTTGGATTAAAAAAAAGGATCAGAATTCAGGGATCATTCAAAATATATTGTTAAACACTTAACCCAGAAATAACGGTTTCACTGCTCACTTTAAAGCCACCAGACTCCACTGAATAAAACAGTAATTTAACCTTTCAGAACATGGGAGTCGCTTGTCTACCAATGCCTCAATTGATTCAGGTTTTTTTGTGTTAGTTTGCTATGGGCAAAAATTGTGTTGTAGCGGAACAAGCCGTTTAAAGACACAGTAACACAAACCAACTAACCAATCAGTGTCGGGGTAGACCAGCAACTCCCATGTGCTACACGCAGTACCATTTTTGTCAATGGAGTTTGGTGGGTTTGAAGCGAATGATGTAACGGCTGTTTCCGGTTAAAAAAAAAGGATCTTACTCTTTGACAAAAAGGTCAATATCTTCAGAGATCATTCAAAATATATTGTTAGACAGTTTAATAACAATCTGATCATGTCAGCGGTAAAAAAAAAAAAAAAATCATGGTCCGACTTTGACTCTGAAAGATTGCAGCTATTACAGCCTATCTTGCAGTTGCAGGCTGAAGCAGTCTACTTGAAGAAATCCAAAACTTTGTGTTGCCATCATTCCCAAAGTATTAACATAGGGTCCAGGTTGAGAAATACTGGACTTCCCCTGTGACCACCCCGAGTCATCAACACAGACACCAACATACACTTACAGGTGCAGACACACCCTGAAACAACACTGTCTAAAGCTTCTACGTTGGTCTCTAGAGCTGCTGAGATTAAGCACAAACACTCCGAATAAAACACAACGACAAAACACAGATCTGTACCTGACGAAACATGTAAGCACGAAACACACATACATGCACACGCGCACACATATACAGTGCGTGTATCACGGGATGGCATGGCGGGGACGTGAGGTGTTCAAAGACACGTGAGGTGTTCAAAGACAGTGTAGCGCAGGAAGGCAGCGCATCAACAACACAGCATGGTTTTTGTGTTTGAGATGGAGGTCTTAAAGTGGAGACGGTGGATACACACACCATGGCGACGTGCCAGAGAGAGTCTGAACAATGGAGATGGTCATGTTTCGGCAACGATGATTGGTTGATGGTTTCAGTGATGGCGGAGGTGAAGTGCCGGGGTCATGGGGGCGACAACACTGGTAATGGGAACGGTGCAGAGCGGAGGACGTAGGCAGGCGTTGGCCCCCCTCCCCCCGGCGTCGGACCCCCCCGGCCTGAGTGGCTGCGGTGTTACCTGGGCTGGCCAACGCTCCCAGGGAGGCGGCGCTGGAGGACAGGGGGTTTGCGGTGGAGGGACTGGCTGAGTTTTGGGCCGCCGCCGCCGCCGCTGCTAAAGTGGCCAGGTTCTGCAACTGCAGAGCACTCATACCTGGAGAGAGGAGCCAGAGAGGGTGGTGTCAAACCTGGGGAGCGAGGCTGAGGCGAGGCTCGGTCGCCTGGCTGGACCGGGAGGACAGTACTGAACACGAGTTAGCTGCCTGCTGTCCGGAGTTGAACAAGAACAACAGAGGAGTGTGTGGATGTGCTGTAATGTACTTCTTCTCTGCGCTATCTTTGGACAACTGCAGTGTATCTGTGAAGAGTCTGCAGTGTGTGAAGGCAAACACTACAGCAGCTGATCTCGCTAATAAGTCCCACATGTGTTTAAATCAGTAAAAGCAGCTGTTGAAGTGTTTAGGTTTGGTGCATTTCTCTGAGGCAGAGCCGCTCTGGAGGCAGAAATAATCTCAGTGATTTAGTAAAACCTATATTTTTCTGTCTAAGAGGAAAGCTCAGTGGAGAAGACGCAGAAAATACAGCAGAAAGCCGACTAGTTATCTCATCTTTCTCTGCCAATTATAGGACTTCGATTTGAAGACAGCTCTGTCTTTGCTCAGCTCAGTTGTGCTCATAAAAACGGACATCTAATTGGTCAATAAAAATCATGATTAGAGCCAGACTCATATGGGACTTAGTGGCCGATATTGAAATGTAAGAAAGTACAAGGGTGCCTTTAGGCGCCTTTTCGACATGCTCTTAGATTTAACAGATGGAAATGATCCCGTAATGGAAACTCTTGCTATTTAAGGGTCATTTATTTTCTAATGATCAATGAAAGCAACATTTTACAAAAGCTTTCCAATGGTTCCCAATTCCCGATTTCTTACCAGCATTTCTCTCCTCTTTTCTGGCCCTTACAGGCACTTTAAGAGACCATGTTTTCAAAATTAAATGAAACAAAATTTTCTAAGGTATTTTACTTTTACTGATGACAACATCCCACTAAAGATAGACCGTTATGTAAAGGAGTAAGATGCTTTTTTTGGACCAAAAATGTCCGTTAACCTTGCTCTCTTCAAAGCCACCAGACTCCATTAAAAAAAACAGTAATTTTACCTCACAGAGGGAAAAGGGAGTTGCAGGTCTACAGGTGCTTCTATTGGTTATTGTCTTGGGTAATTACACTTTAAACAAATACTGTGTTGGTTCAGGACTCATCGTTAAAAACACCAAAGTCACACATCAGTAGAAACAAACTAACCCTTAAGGTAACGGTAGAGCAGCAACTCCTGTTGGTTCTGCGAGGTAAAATGACTGTTTTTGTCAATGGAGTTTGGTGGCGTGAAGAGTAATGTATTAATAATGGTAATGGTTATTTCTGGTTTAATAAAAAGCGTAATAATTGGAATATAACACAAATTAAACTACGATTAAGATGTTTAAGGAGGATAAAAAGGATGGATAAAGGTGCCTTTAGGTACCATTTTCAACATCCTACAGTCTATATAACGAATGGAAATGATCCTTTAATGGAAACTCTTACTTAAATGAAAAAAAACTTACATTTTGTTGTAACAAAGGTATTTTACTTTTACTGATGGCATGACAGTAAAGACACACCTTTGAGCAAGATGCTTTTTTTGGACCGAAAACGGCCGTTCCCTTGCTCTCTTCAAAGCCACCAGACTCCATTCAAAAAAAACAGGAATTCTACCTCACAGAGGGAGAAGGGAGTTGCTGATCTATGGGTGCTTCAATCGGTTGTTGTCTTGGGTATTTATGCTTTAAACACATTTTGTGCTGGTTCAGAACTCACCATTAAAAACACCATTGTCACACAATAACTAAAACAAACTAACCATGTAAGGTGATAGTAGACCAGTAACTCTAAGTTCTGCGAGGTAAAATGACTGTTTATGTCAATGGAGTCTGGTGGCGTTTAAAGAGCGATGACACAGTTATTTCTGCTTTAATAAAAAGCTTAATAATTGCAATATAACACAAATTAAACTACAATAAAGATTTTTACACTCCAGTGAAGGAGGATAAGGGCTTGAAAAAAGGTTGTAACACATTCACGTTACACTGATATATTTCTGTAATAAGCAGACATCAGCTTCCTGTCGATATCAGTCAGGCTCTAATCACACCGGCAAATGATTGAGGCTTTTAGCTTTTCACTGAATATTAAACTGAGTGTGGTTCAGGACTCCTGCAGGCTGAACTCTCCTCATTGTTAATCTGCTCGCTAAGATTAGCATACGGGCCTGTACTTAAGCATAATTAATGACTACATGCCAACACCCGAATGATGGTGAAGCAAAGGCTATAAAACACCGTCTGTGAGTACAGCTCCACCTTTCACCTCACTCCATGAATATGTGTGTGTGTGTGTGTGTGTGTGTGTGTGTTGAAGCAGCAATCCTTATAAAGCAAACAGAATCAGTTGTTCTTACCACGCAGCAGTTTCCTCTGACTCATGAGCTTGTTAGGTTTAAAGGGTGGACACTGTCAATGTGAGGTGTATGTGTCGTATATACAGTCTGGATGTATATACAGTACCATGGAAATACACACACACTCACACACTCAAAAACACACACACATACAAGTAGACACACACGAACAAGAAGACACCATGAAGAAGAAGATCCGTCTTATTCGACCCCGTGGTGAATGGTTCGAGGTTGTGACATCCAAACAGAGAAATCCTTCACCCAGACAAACTGAACGCAGCCAATGATAACAGATGGCTGGATTCATCACTGGGATTCACAGCTCTGATTGGTTCATTAAAAATAGAAGCAAAAAGAAATATAAAGGCCAGAGCCAGTGCTCTTTCTTTCAAGATTGTCGTGGCATGTGAAGTGTGTGTAAGTGGAAAAATATATTTAAACATATTTTGGGCTCTTAATGACTAATATATACAAAAAAATGTTTGACAATATTAAAGAAATGATCCTGACAAAGAAAACCCTTTTTTATTTAAAGACTACGTTCATTTTGAAACCAGTAACAGCTGTTGCATGGCCTTCTTCTAAGCCACCAGACTCCATTTAAAAAAGCAGCGATTTAACCTCGCAGAACACGGGAGTTCCTCGTCTACCTCTGCCTCTATAAATGAGTTAGTTTGTGTTGTGTTGGATCAGAGCTAACCCTTTACAACCCAGAAGTCGCAAAACAACACAAACAAACTGATCAAGGCAGAGGTAGGCCAGCAACTTCCGTGTTCTGCAAGGTAAAATTGCTGTTTTTGTCAATGGAGTTTGGTTGCTTTGAAGAGAACGATCTAGAGGCTGTTTCTGCTTCCTAAAAATGGATCTAACTCTCTAAAAAAAGGTCTATCTCTGTCGGGATCCTGTCTGTCATGTTGCCAGACACTTAGAATAATAATCCGAGCCTGTCAGCAGAAAAGCAAGATCATATCTGGACTGGACTGAAAGATTACGTTGCAGCTGTTAAAGCCTGTTTCAGGGCTGCAGGCTGACGCAATCTACTGGAGCAATTCCAAAACATTCGCTACCTTTAAGTCATTTAAACCCCAATATGTATAAAAAATGGGGCCCAGGTTTAAAAATATCTGAATTAAAGCATTAAAGTGATTGAAATTCAGTATCTCTTTATCCGATAGTGTGTTTTCTTTAAGGTAAAAAGGCCTCACACGCGCGAAGCCGTCTGAGAGCTGCTGGTTGATGCAGAGAACGATGCACACTGCAGGGGAGAAGAAGGCTGTTTATAAGAGCTCTTCTTCGTGCCTCTTTATTAGAATATAAAGGAGAGTTTTATTTCGCTGCCCTTGTCCCCTCGGCCGAGTTTGGAAAAAGACTGGTGAGACCACAGAGACTCGGAACTACACGCTCGTTTTATGCAATGCCACTTCAGCGTGTTTACAGCGTAAAGACATTGTAGTGCCTTTGTGTTGCAGCCACATCCTTCGTCTTACCTTGGCCGCCCTTTTCTATTCTTCCAGCCTTTCATTTCCCTTTTTTTCTCCGATCCTTTCTGTCTCATTCATGCTTTTTTGTGCTCTCTTTTCTTACTCTTTCTCTCCATCAATTTCTTTTTTTCTTTCATCATTTTCAAGTTGTTTTTTCTTCCTTTCTCTCCTCATCCCTGCTCTTCCTATTACCGTATTTCTTTCTTGCCTCTTCCCTTTTCCTTCCTCCATTTCTTCCTTTATTTCCATGTCCTGCCCTGCTAGTTGTCTTCCCCTCCTCCATTCCTTCTGCTCTTCTTTTTCTGCCCTTTAATACCACTTTCATTCCTTCTTTCCCCTTCCATTTTCTCTTATTCCTCGTCTTTTCTATCTTTATTCTTCCTCCTCAAACCGTTTCCTTTCCTTCTCTGCTTTCCCTTTCATGTATTGTCTCCTCTTTTCTATCCTTTCTATTTCCTTTCCCCTTCCTCATGTCTCAACTTCCCTTTTAATCCTCCTCCTTTCTTCTCTTTTATTCTGTAATTCCTTTTACTGTCCTTCCTTCCAATTCTCAACTTTCTTACTTTACATTCTTTCCTCCTTCATCTCCGTCCTCTACTATGTTTCCTCACCTCCTTTTCTTGTCTATTTTTACAGCCTCCTTCCTTTTCTTCTTTGTCTCTCTCTCTCTTCTACCTCTTCTTCCTCTCCTACACCAATTTCTTTCTTGCATTTGTCAAAGGTTATCTCGCTCATTGAACATATTCCCGACAGTTAGAGGGAGAAGAGGAGCAGGCGGGAGATAAAAATAACCGGGTTAGAGGGGAATAAAGTCGAGATGAAGCCGCACGGAGAGAAAGAGAGACAGTTTGAGACAAATACGATCTACTTCCAACATCAGAGTCGGAGTATCCGGGCTGTGCAGATGGTACATGAGTGTGTGAGTACATATGTGTGTGTGTGTGTGTGGCGTGTATGGCAGCGCCGGGCTGCACCAGGCTGGCGTTGGCTGCGTCTAATTGAATGCTCATTGGTGTAATTGAAGCCTCTCAGCTCTGCAGCTCGTCGTGTTAAAGACTGGGACCAGATGTCATTCAGCTGTGTCACATCTCCTGCCAATCACTAATGCTCGCTCGCTCTCCCTCTCCCTCTCTCTCTCTCCCTTCGCAGATGGAGGACCAACAGATCTCCAGATTCAGACACCGTCACTCGCTCGTGGTTCCAAATCCCAGAGCCTATTTATCCGCGCGAGTGTGTGTTTGTGAAGGGAAATGTGTGTCGCGGCTCGACAGCAGAGTGTGCAGAAATTTAAATCAGCCACAGGGAAATTGCAAGGCGTCGTAACTCGAGGGAAAAAGACAGAAAACTTGAGGACACAAGACAAGAATCGCCACTTTAAAAACTCCCATCACGCTCACAATCTGCCATTGTCTCCTGCTGATTTCTTTACCCTGTTTCCCCGCGTCGCCTGACTACAAAGTGCAAAATCATGAGCTGACACCTTCCTAAAAAAAACTCACAGAAGTGAAGAAGGAGAAGAAAAAGAAAAGAGACGGAGGGTAGAAAAGAGAAGAGTGCGAAGGCTGCGGGGAGGCGTAAAAGGTGAGATGTAGAAAGTGCGATGGAGAGGGTGGAAGTGCGAGAGAATCTGCAAAAAAAAGAGGCTTAAAATAAAAAAGAAAAGTGATGAAAAGAAGAGGAGTGAGAGATGATGAGAGCGAGTATCCACGAGTCCCTCAAAGTCTTAAATAACCTAAATTTAAAGCCCTAAAAATTATATTTCTTAAAGACAGAGATTTTATCTTGTTCAGCATTTAATAGGCGGCTCCCTGGCTCGCTCAAAGCTTAGATTAATAAGGAACTGGGTTAATACAATATGCATTTTTTATTGCGTCAGCTTTACTTAAGAGACTCGGATTGTCCCTCATCGCTTTATTTCCTATTTCCTTGTGTTTCTTATTCAACCCATTCAGAGTTTGAAAACTTTTACTTCATACATTCACTGCAAAATAGGCCTAATCTATTCTTTTCCCTTTAAATTGGCTTTTACCATTTCTGAAGCAAAAATAATGGGATTTTAAGGTCGTATATTCTCTTATTTTGGGGTCAGAATGATACATAAACTTTTGAAGTAGCTTCAGTAGATTGCTTCAGCTGTGTGCTGGCTCTAATGGCTGCAATGCAAACCTTCAGGGACAAATGCAACCGCTCAAAGAACGTCCACTAAAAGTTCTTGTTTCTGACAAGCTCAGATTACTTTTCAAAGTTTCTCACATCATTAAAGAGATTTACAGAATGTTTTTGTGAAGGTAAAATCCTTATTTTTAAAAGAGAAACAGCTGTAACATCGTTCTCTTCAAAGCCACCAAACTCCATTGACAAAAACAACAATTTAACAAGTGGAAAACAGGAGTTGCTGATCTACCTCTGCCTCCATCAGGTAGGTGTTTGTTGTCTTTCTGAGTTGTGTTGGGTCATTTTAAAATATAATTAATCACCCAGCAATACAAACAAACTTCAGGTCAAAGCAGAAGCAGGCCAGCCTCTCCTGTCTTCTGCAAGTTAGAATGACTGATTTATTCAATGGAGTTTGGTTGCTGTGAACTCGCTGAACGAGCAGCTGCTTCCTGGTTTAAAAAAAGCATCTTCCTCTTGAACAAGAGGGTTCATCTCTGCAGGGATCCTTTCTGGAGCGTTGTTAGACACAATCTGAGCCCGTCAGTGGTAGGAACACTTTGAGCGGACGCCTTTAAATCAGCCTTGAACCTGCAGACGCTCTTGAAAGGAAACATGGAGGCGCAGATGGTGCATGGCAGAGACCCTCAGCAGTTAGAGAGCAGTAGATGGCGCCATCCTGCAGAGCAACATCTCCACCTAAGGAGCCCACTTTCAACAACATTCTCCACTCCTTCCTTTCTTTTCTTTTTTCTCTTCCCTCCTTTCTGTGATTCATCCATCCCTGCAAAGCCTCGGTGCTACCGCTACACGCCCAGGGCACAACTCTTGTCTGGCCTCATTAAAAGATCAAGACAATTCTTAGCAACAGTTAATAAATCTTCGGGGCAAAGAGCTCTCTTTACTGCACCACGCGAGTTCATCTGCTATGCTCTTTGGTTCCTCTTTTAGAAGTCTGTGAAGGAAAATAACAGAGAGGGCGCAACAAAGAGTCCACTGCCATCGTGCACGGTGGTTTCAGGGGGAGTTTAGCAACTGATTTTTGACTCACCGGCCATCTGCTGGATCCCGCTGAAGGCTCCGAGGTTACCGGAGGAGGTTGCCTGCTGAAGCAACTGATGGAAAGAAACAGGGAGAGAGGAGGAGGAGGAGGAGAGGGAGAAACAAAGTGAGCAGGGTGGATTCAAACAGCTTAAAACATGTCTATTCAGTGCTACGTAATGAGCGCGTTAGCATTGTGGTTTTTGCCTGAGCGCTCGATGAGTAAATGAGCTGCTAATATAGTTTGATCTCTCCTCTAAGCGCGCGCGCTGTTTGTATTCCAGCACGATTCTTCCAGACAAGTTGAGCATGAAAGCTCTAATCCAGCCGACTAATTAGATTCCAAAACAAAAGTGGAATACTGATGCTGTCAAAAACTCATCCGTCAAAGACTTGAATTAACAGCAAATTAACATCTTGTTTCTATTGTGGGAGAGATTTTGTTCAGCTTCCAGAATGGAGCTTTCAGAGGAGCGAGGATTCAACACATTCAAACACTTTTTTTATCTCACAAAATAAAATCAATATCCAGTAAAGGAGGGATGTTAGTCTGAGCTTGTTTCCCTCCTTAATGAGACAGGTGCTAATTGCAGTTAGGATGAAACAAATTAAGAATCGCAGGCTTGTTTTCAGGGCAGTCTGGGTGTGAGTTCACAGAGGGAAGAGCGTGTGTTACAGCCCTGAATGTGAGCCTTTAAAGAAGCAGAGGACTGCAGAGATGAAGCAGGAAAATGAGGTTTCTGAACAACCCACAAATCCTCCAATCAAACAAATCAAGCGATGAGGCTCTCAGATGCCGAGCAGTCGAGCCTCTACAGCAGGATTTATTAAATTGGGGATCAGTGGACTCCCAGGGGCCCGAGCGGTCCCCTGACACATCTCTCTTCTGTTTAATCCCACATTAAAGTCCCGCAATTACTTAATATATCGCAACAATTGCTGTAAAAGTCGGCCTCACGCTCAATTATTACTTAAAGATGCATTTTTCATGAGCGGAGAAAACATCCCAGTTTTCTTGTGACATCTAACAGAGTTTTTTGAAATGATTTATTTATCTGGAGAAGAAGCAGAACTTTGTCAAAGAATAACAAAACAAGAGTTTCAAAATGACACAGTGCATGGTTTTAGTATTTGCAGGATAAGGCAGACAGCAGAGGACGCTGACGAAGCAACACCTCGTCGTTTTAATGTGCGAGTTTAAAGGCGTTTAATTAATCTGCTGTAGAAATAGAAGCCTACAATGGCTTATTATTATTGTGAGTTTTGTAACCTTGTTATGGTTTTTATTTTAGAGCAGTTCAAAGAGGATGACGCAAACAACATCTGTTTTCATAGGGTTAACTTTGTGCTTTGAGTTGCCTTAACAAAACCATGATGTCATGCTTTAGGTAACAAGAGCATGAAAAATAACCCCCTGCAAAATGCAAGATTTTTAAGGGCTGCAATGTAAGGTTCCTGGTTCGAATCCCGGCTCAGACGTAGTGGGTTTTCATTCTCTCCCCGTGCATGCATGGGTTCCCCCCGGGTACTCCGGCTTCCTCCCACAATCCAAACACATGCTCGTTAGGTTGTCTGTCTCTATGTGTCAGCCCTGTGATTGACAGGCAACCTGTTCAGGTGTAACCCCGCCTCTGGGATAGGCACCAGCCCCCAGCTAGCGGGGAACGTTCCCATAACATCGGCTAAAATTAGCTACAAGTTCTAATTACGTTTTAAAGAAAACGTTTTAATCTAATATTCAAAGAATGTTTTGAGGATGTTTATCATTTCAAATAAACTTCTTGTAACGTTAAAACTTTAACATTTTAACACCAACTTTGTGAAGATGTTTTCAGGATGTTTTGAGGCCTGGGACGTCAGAACGCCTTTTATAAAACATTCGCTCAATGTGACATAAAAACAAAGGTAGAACATGCTGAGGATCTTCTCTGGATGTTAGTTTGGCCTAACTAACGTTCCTGAAATGTGATCTAAACATTCTCACTGCAGCTTTCTGAACATGTTCTCAGAGAACGTTCTCCTGCTATTAAAAGGAACATTCTGGGAACCAAAACGTTACCAGAACATCGCACGTCACATTCTCAGAACGTTCTTAGAAGAAAAAACTGTCCAGCTGGGCCCCCGCGACCCTGAACAGGAACGATGTCACCTCCATCACAACTTCCTACTCAGCTCTATTTTGTGAATATCTGATGTACTACTGTCCTGTTGTTACTCTATGAGGCACTGTCTCTTTGCATTTAAGCCACATACACTTTATATTTTACGTATATTTGAGTTGTTATTTTGTATTTTGTTCTGTAATTGTGGAGAAATCTGGCACTAAAAGTTCTTCTTGTATCTCATCTGCTGCTTTACGGGTTATGCTCATAAAAACACGTCCTCACTATCGGGATAAAAAAGCATCCCATTGATAATTCAAGTAAATTATTTTGCAGTCAATAAAGAAATGTGTCCTAAATTTTAAAATAAGACTCTTATTCTGAAAAACGAAACAAACAGGAAGTAGGCTGCATCCTCGTGTTTGTCTTGCGTAACATCTTTTAAATATTGAACACAGATCTTTGGCTCCTGGCGGCCTCAGACCTCGTTCAGAGACCTCATTTCCTGCTGCGCTACAGTCCCAGGAGGAGGAAGGAGCAGAGGAACAATGTCAGGGCTGAGGAGGAGTTATAGAACAGGAGGAAGGAGGAGGAGGAGGAGGAGGAGGAGGAGGAGGAGGCCAGTGAGAGGGATTTTTAAAGGTTTGTGTTTTCGGTTGGGGCACTGACTGCGGCGGCGTTGGCCATGGGGCTGCAGTAAGGGGTGGAGGAGGTGATGGTGGAGGTGGGCGACGCGGCGGCTCTCCTTACAGCCAGATACTGCGGGGTGAGGCCCCCCAGGCCCGTCAGGCTCCCCCAGGTGGTGGCGCTGTTCAGCTGCTGCATCTGCTGCGCCAGCTGCTGCTGCAGACGCCGCTGCTCCTTGTCCTTCTGCGTGTCGGCGAACTTCACCACGATGGGAGACGAGCAGCCCTGGAGGGGGGGGAAGAGGGGAGGAAATGCAAGAGGAGAAGAGGAGAAGAGGAGAAGAGGTGAAAGGGCAGGGGAGGAGAGTTAAAGAAAAGAGAGGAGGAACAGAAAGAAGAGGAGAGAAGAGGATTTAAAGGGGAGAAGAGAGGAAAAGGGATGAAGATGAATTGACAGAAAGGTGGAGTAAAGGAGAGAAGAATAAACGAGAGGCGGAAGTAGAGAAGAGAAAAGTGAAAATGAGAGAGGGGAAGAGATGAAAAGGAAGGGAAGAGGAAGAGGAGAAGACGGGAAAAAAAAGGAGATGAGGGAAGAGGACAGGAAAAGAAAAACAAAGGAAGAAGAGGAGTAAAGAGGAGGGATGACAAAAGAGGACAGACAAAAGAAAAGGAAGGCCAGAGAAGAGCAGAAAGGGGAAGGAAAACACAAGAGGATAATTTAGAGAGATGGAGGGAAGAATAGTTTAAAGAAAAGAGGGAGAGGAGAGAAAAGAGGAGACAAAGAGGAGAAAAAGAAGGGAGGAGGAGGAGGAGAAGAGGAGACAAAAGATAATTAGGGCATTAGGTTTCTGTTTGCACCGCGATGACTACAGCAGGTAAAAACACCTCAACATAAACATGATGGATGCACTAAAAGCTTCTAATAAAGGCAGGAAAATTACTGTTTTTATGAGGCGCACACACACAAGCACACACACACACACACACACACGTACACACACACAAACACACACACATGTACACACGCGCACACACACATAAAAGGACGCACACGAGTCCAACAACACAACACACATTTCATTATTAACAAACTTTACATCAGCAACGAGAGGAAGGAAGAAAGTTGTTCTCAATTAAAACAGCCTTGTAAAATCTCTCTCTCTCACACACACACACACACACACACACACACACACACACACACGCAGTGACACACACACACACACACACACACTTAGAGTCACACAGGAAGCTTGACTCTAAAGCCGGTGGGCTTTCTTCTTTCCCCCCACAAGGGCTCAGTTATCTCTGAGTCCAGAACGCTTTCACCAGAAACAGATTTCCCGACTTCTCCAACTATTTCATCAGCTCCACGAAGAGAGACTTGATGTGTGTGTGTGTTAGTGTGTGTGTGTGTGTGTGTGTGTGTGTGTGTGTGTGTGTGTGTGTGTGTGTGTGTGTGTTAGGGAGACATGGAGAGATTGATTGGGATGACCAGAGACAGAGGTTGAGAGGGAGATTTAGAGATTTTGGACGGACAGAAAAAGTGTTTGTAATTGTCCGAATGTCTGGGCCTCTGAGGAGCAGCCTGTGTGTGTGTGTGTGTGTGTGTGTGTGTGTGTGTGTGTGTGTGTGTGTGTGATGAATTTAATGTCACACACACATTAGAAGGAAAAATACCAAAACAAACGCTCCTGATAAAAGTTGACGGCTGAAACACAGCGAAGCTGAAACATAATCTATCACACCACAGCGCTGCTCGGCGCCGAATCAAAGCCTGACTGGGGGCGAATCCGTTGGAAACAAAGACGATCTGCCACCCGAGAGTTAAAAGCTTTTGATTGAAACATTTTTAGTTTGAGGCACGATCCGTTCTCTGCAGGGGGAGAGCGGGGAATCGGCTACTCTGCAGATCGCACGGCGCACAGTCAGAGCGGAGGTGCACGTGAAGGTGTGTGTAACCGAGTGTGTGTGCAGCCGTGTTTTCTTGCATGTGACAGACTGAGGTTGATGCATGCACTCTGACATATCAATCAATTAAATCATCTTCTTCTTATTAAATCAATGCAATCATAAACTTCTCTTTTTAATCTCAACTTTGAGCCTCTTTCAGAACTTATAGTACTGATGTCGTATTTCCCAGCATGCTTTGCATTTGAGACTTTTCTCTTCTAGTTTCAGACACGTTTATGATTGAAACATTTTTAATTTTTAGTTTTTCTATCATTTTTCTAAAACCTGCATAAATTCTAAAACCATGAATTCTTTTAGAACTTTGTCTTTTTATTCTTATTTTTGATTTATTCTTTTTTCTTTTTCAATTTCATTCATAAAAAGCCAAAAACTTCCTCCAAAGTTTCGTCTGAATTGTCTGCAGAGCCAACGCTGACGTCTTTAAAAGACATATTTTGGCCTAATAACCATCCATAACTAATAATAAATATTATAATACACTAATAAATAAATAAATACAATAAAATAACAGAGAAAAAAGCAAAATTTGAGAAGCCGACTTTCATGCTTGTGATGCTTCGTCATCAGGCTTTGTGCAACAAAACAATAAGCTACATCCAGAAATAACAATAAAGGAACCTCGAGCATTTTATTTTGAAAAATAAGGAATATTTGGCAGCAAACAGAAAACTACAAGTGCACCTCAGTATATTCAGTCCTTTGTATTTGTATACATGCAAACCTTTTCCAACTGTGTGCATCTTTATTAAATCCTCACGTGTCCTTGAACATGTCTCGTACCACTCACATGTCCAATGACGTTTTGGAGTACCTTTAGTTCTCCATATAATAATAATAATAATTATAATATGAATGACAGCCTAGAGACGACAGGAAGTGACAATGCAAACAGCCTGCACATAAAGAGAGAGAGCAGAAGCAGCCTGAGGCTCAGCAGACAATCAGGACGATGATAACGAGGTTACGACAGAATTTAAAGGAAGCTTATTGAGTCAGGTTTGATGATGAAATGATTTAGTGTTTTAGGCTCGGCCATATTTACGCCTCCTCTCCTCCGTCATTTCCTCTCTTTATTCTGCCCGCCGACAGATAAAGGAGGGGAGGAGGCGAGAGGGGGGGGATTGCATTGGGAGGGAGAGTGTCAGTCCGGGGCCTCGATTCCCCCCGAGACCGGAGCTCCCTCTCCCTCTCTGCTAAATATCTCATTACTCCGGCTGACACCCAGCCAGCGGGAGGAAACAAGCCCAGAATGAGAGTCCTGCCCTGGGAGAGAGGCTGTGGGGGCCGGGGGGGGGGCTCCGCGCCCGGTGCTGATGGTTCTCCTGCTGCACTTTAAAGTTTTCCAGGCGGTTGGTCGGTTGGTCAACTTTGCCCGTAGAGGGAAATGCGGCTGATTTATGTCATCTGTTGTTTCAGCTTATAAGCTACAAATCATCATTGATTTTTACTGCGGGGGGATTTTTAAAAATTCAGCTCAGATTAGCAGCAACTTTTACACATCAAACACTGTGTGGCTGTGGTGATAATCAGCCGTGAGTGAGAGGCTGTGCGTGGGAAACTGTTTTTCTTTACTGTGTTTTTTAAAGGTTCTTTATGTTCACGTTCTTAAACAACCTTTGATACACGCCTCACTGCTCACTGTGCCCTCTCCTACAGCCCAGACAGAGCTGCTTTAAACCATATTACACCTAATATTCTGTCTTTATTATTACAGATATATTACTATTATTGATACCACTATACTTTATATTATAATGTAATTTTACTTTTATGCTACATTTCTACTTAATATCACATATCATACGACATTATATACAGATTAATACTTTTATATTGCTCTATACCTCATATTATACTGTACTATTTCATACTGCCATTAATCATGCTACGTCACTTTATTCCATAACTATCGCTGTTGTAAATTCCCTGTTATTTGATAAGACCGGGTTTTTTTACGTTGTTAATTTCGGTCAGGCACTTTGTTGGGCTGCCCGGGGTCCTAGCTTAGCGCGGCTGAGAACGGGAGTTATAGCCGTAACCTAAAGTGAATGCGTACGTGACAAAGTGAGTTATAAATAGATTTCTTGATCGTTCACGTGATCATAATATCGCGTGTTGTGCGCATTGTTTCTGTTGAGTATCAGCAGGGTTGCCAGGTCTGCGGTTTTCCCGCTTTTTAAGTGTTGCCGCGGGTGGAATTTTTTGTCCGCTGGTTGGGTAGACCTGTTTCTGAGTTTGTGTTATATAGCTGGAGTATAAACTACGATAGAGTAAGAGTAGTTAAGTTGGTTGTCTTACAGAAACCATTCATCCGTACATTCATTCGGTTTCCTCCACCTTCACCTGCGCTGCAGTCGACAATATAAACAACACTGGAAGAGTTCTCTGTGTCCGCCTCTGCTCTCTGACCGGAGTTACTGTTGGGGGTAAAGTGGTCCCTGCATTAGATATCACAATCCTACCAGTTTGTATACATCTTATTGTATTTTATTTATTTGTATCTATCTTATTTTATACCGTATTTACTTCCTTGCTTTTTTGTCTTTGTGCTGCTGCATGCATCATCTATTGTTTTAAATCCTTGCCTCTTTGCGTTGGCTTTTAATTCCAGTTGAGCTTCATTTTACTCTTATTTATTGTGTTTTTATTGTTCATTTTATTGGGTTCTTTAATTTGATATTGTGTTTTAGGACTGTACAGCACTTTGGTCCACCGTGGTTGGTTTAAATGTGCTTTATAAATAAACTGTGACTTGACATTATGTAAAATCACGATCACTCATATTATGTTATTTAATTGTAAGAAACGTGACGGTCAGGTGGTTTCAAGACATTTTAATGACACTATTTTTGCATATTCTAACTTTAAATTTAAATGAATTTACATTATTGCACTTTAAAGAGTGTAATTATGTTTTTTATGAACTTAATTTGCTGATTTGTTGATTGAAATCTTGCAGGGAAAACCTTTACAGTGTCCTGCTCGTGTGAGGACGATAAGAGCGACAAAAGGAAATCAGATATTAGTTGGAACGCCTACAATTCTTTTTTTAAAGATTATTTTTGGCCTGTTTATGCCTTTATTTAGAGAGAGGACAGTGGATAGTATCGGAAACCAGGGAGGTAGCAAAGGGCCGAACCCGGGGACACCACATCAAGGACTGAAGCCTCTGTACTGACGTGCAATTTAACCGCTGAGCTCAACGACCGCCTCGGGGACGGCTACAGTTCTTTATCAGTAATATACATACGTTTGTTTGTCTGCGCTGTGAACAAGTATAACACAGTGTTTCTGTTCAGCAGCCGTTCACAGAGAAATTCACATTGTCGCCTTCATATTGAGACTTCCCGAAATGATCCGCAGCCACATCCCGTCTCCATCATGTTCTCACCACCCAGGAAGCTTCTTTTAAGTCCATTAGAGAATATTTGACGAGGCAGTTAATGTTTATAGGTATTTGTTGCTGATGGGCGTCTGTGAAACCCTGCCGCTGGGTGCAATTACACTTCATGTTGTGTTAAACTAAATCCGCCAAACATCTGATTTGTTCTGAATTGGCCACTTTTGAACACAAACAGCGGGAGGAAACACGATGAGTCTGACTGCGGATGGGCACCACAAACAGCTTCTGAGGCCCTCGTAGGTTATTACCAGACGGGAACACACTGGATTTATTAATAACAGACACAAATACATGTCGCAGTAAAGGAAGTTGCATGCCATTAGCTGCAGCATCGCCTTCTTTCTGGTTTAACTTGAGCAGCGAGTTTGAGCTGCAGAGTCTCCCCGCCGCACGACTTTCACATCTTAAGGAAATAAAGTGCTCTGAGTCTCACAGGAGCCGTTCTCACCTGGAGACGCATCTACAGGGAAAACACTTCCTCTTATTTCTCTCTCTTTCTTACACTTTCTGACAAATCTTCTACACAAAATGCCTCACTTGGATACACATCTTTACAGCGTGTATCCTAAACTTTGGATCACTGACGGCGCTGAGATGTGGATGATGGCAATGTTTTCGACGCTTTGCATGCACCGCGTGTCCTCCTTTAACCCTGAGAGCTGTGCAGCAGAGACGGTCTGCAGGTGCATGCAGGTTTTGCTTCTTGTGATGTCATTCTTTATATTTTTGGTATCTGTACAACTTAAGCAAACTGTTTATATAATTGAAAAAGCCTAAAATGGTGATAAAAGCATTGAAAAATCTGCTCAGATTTCCCTAAATAAAGACACAAAGCGTATCGATACAAAATAACAACATGTACAGAATATTTCCAGTTTCCAGAACTTATCTGAACACTTTTTAGTTTTTGAGATATTCTCATTTTTATGAGCAGAGTTTAAGCTGTTTTAATTGTTTCATCTGCAATTAGTATATTATTAATTTAAGTGTTGTAAGTTGTGCTCAAGCTATTCTTTATTTTAGATGATTTGAAATCAGGAATATGCGAAGAATAATCTCACGGTGTCATTTTGCATCCATCTGCATCTTTTCTTTCACACAGCGCGTTACAGTACACAAGGTAATGATAACATAATGAACATACACTGTGATTCTGCAAAGAACAGAAGCCTGAGCTTTCTGTTGCAAAAAGAATGAAAGCTCTCGCTATTATAACTTTAACTTTATATTTATTTAAATTTATAACCTCGAAGATTTCAGTTTCGTTCTCTTTGGCGCCACCTATGGCGATAAACAGTAATTGCGGGAGCACACTTCCCAGATATCCAGACAGTGCTGCATGTGTGACGTCCACGGTTGGCTCCGGTTGTAACTCTTGATTTTCCTGGCTGACGGTCGCTTTCCTTTTCAGACTGTTTGCTTCATCTGAGCGTCGAGTTTGTTTCTTCTTCTTTGGATTTTCACTTCTTGTTGAAGTTGTATCTGTAGTCATCCATCTTTTCTTTGTTCAGCCATAGTAGATTACTGTTTACTCGCAACACTTGCAGAGAGCGGAGAAGCAGCCGCTTAGCTCCGCCTACCCTCTCTGGCAGACCAACCACTGCTGGCTGATGGAAAACATGTCACTAACTGGGCGCCGCTTGTGATTTTTTCCATGAAAGTCACCACAGACACCCAGTCTGTGATACTACAGAGGCTTTCATCAGTGGGCCATAGGCTCAATCACCATTGTGTTACCTCATTCGGTGATCAATAGAGACTTAACAGACTTAACCTAAATTTTCATGAAAATCTTTGAGATTATACCTTTAAAGGTTTTACAGCAACATAACTTAATGATGTCATCAACAAAGGAACAACGCGATGACACTAAAGAAGGAAGCCTGAGCTTTCTGTTGCTTGAAGAATGACGCCTCTAGCTTTAATAGTTTTTATTTTAGATCTATTTTGACAGGCTCGTGCACACAGCGATCTCTTGCTAACTGGTCACGGCTGACCCTGCAGCCCAAGCGTTTGAGGCACCATATTTACAGCGTGGAACAAAATGGAATGGCTTCATCAAAGAGGGGGTATTACGCACATTTTAAGACACATATATATAATGTTACAATGTTGGATGTCCAGACTAAACGTGGGTGAAGTTTCAGATCTGTCGGTAAAAGTATGTTGGAGTAATCCCCAGGCTCATCAGCTCAGTCTGCAGGCAGCTGTCAACGCCAGGTTTCACACCGTTTCTTCTACATGCTCTCAGCAGGCTTCGGAGAGCTGACCAATCAGAAGAAAGCAGGCTTGTAGGGGCGGGGTTTCTTAAAGGGACAGAGCTGACTGAGTCGTTTCAGGCTGTATGAGGGCCTGCACAGAGCACCAGTGTGAGAAAATTTTTTTATTTTTTTTAACTGTAAATTATGCTAAGCTACTCCACAGGTATCACAGAGTGAAAGATCAAGCTTGAAATTAGCATAATACCTCCCTTTAATGAATGTACAACGTGCTGACAGTCAAGGAGGAAGCCTTAGCTTCCTGTTGCAAAAAGAGTGAGGGCTGTAACTGTCTGGTTTTTAATTTAATTTAAGATCCATTTTCAGAGAGTTAAAACCTTCAACTCACACCTGTGCTGTAAGTTTGATGTCCTGACATCGTGTCACACCTGTGATTGACAGCTGGGTCTGTGTAGGCTGACAGCGTAACGACCTATAGTCTCAGAATTATACTGCACACACAGAAAGCACCTGGCATAATTACAGTATATTTAAAATGGTGTAATTACAGCGTATGGATCGGCTGTCATTCTGTGAGGCAGGCGATCACACCTGCTGTGACCTCGTCTCACCTCGCGCGCGCACGCACACACAAAAAGTCAAACTTTTCTGTGACAGAAGTTGTGATCGACTTAACCAGGAGTTCACTCGACTAATAAACGCGCCTTCGCTCCCTGAAGCCGACTCTCCGAGACAAGCGTGAAGAGAGAGCATTACACATCGCTTCCCATCTTTCCCAAACGCTCTCACGCACACACGCAGAGTGAACTTATAAGCTCCGCTCCGTTTACCTTTAAAATCAATCTCTCGTCGCTTTCAGGAGACTCTCTGTGCTCTGAACCTTCAGCAGCTCGTTTATTCAGCACTCAGAGAGCCTTTAAATGTCAGATCATGTGATCCTCAGCAGCTAATGGGAGAGCAGGGAGGTGTGTTAACACGATCAAGTGTTTTATCCTCAAACTACCTCACGTTAAAAAAGCTTCTTCAGAGTCGCCTGTAATTTAACTTTTCAATAATGTTTCAATTTGTTCCTCCTTTAATAACAGCTCTTATGATTGTTCTTCTTCGCCTCCTTATTTAAAAGTTGTATGCAGATTGCACAGCAGTGTATTTAATGCACTTATTAAATAAGTTTTCTTGCCTTACTTTAATATTTGAGGCCGTTTCAGGAGCGAAGAAGTTGGAAGACCGCTTTAAAAAAGAACAATCTGAAGATCCGTACGTTTCTTCTACCAGCAAAGTTAATCAAAACAAATGTAAGCCTTTCTAAAAAGGGAGAGGGCGTTCATTTGTAATCCATGTTTTGCATTTTTAGGACAAAAGCGATGTTTTTTCTCTACCTGTGCATTTTTAAACGTGTCTTTCTGTTTTGCATTCATCTTGTTTTTGCACAAATTAAACTAAACTTAAAAAAGAAACGTGTCCAAAATGCTCCTTCAAAATTACTATCATACATACTAAAGTTTTTATACACAAAACAGCCCATCAATAAATATGTTTTTTGTTCTCACAATGCACATGGAGAGAGCATGTGGCAGAAGAAGCAGCCTGTCTAACACACTTTAAGATGTTGTAGCCGTTTGGTTGCATTAAGGCACCAAAACCATCCGGTTAGGTTTAGAAGAAGGAACGCTGTTAAGGGTTCAAATAAGGTTTCAGTAAAGGTTCATCTGTATGTTAGATACATGTGATACAGTATGTGATAAAAAGTAAAAATAGGTCTGTGTTGAGGTTTTGTCTCACGCAGGACTTGAGGTGCGATGTCCTGGCTGACCTCCACATCCAAGAGCTTCATCGCTCTTTATGCTCTGTCCACGAACAGTAAGTCCGGATGTAAGACGACGCCCCTTTTCAAGACTAGTTTGTTTTTATAATGAAAACAATTTTATTTGACCTTTTAAATAAAATCACATTTTCAATCTCTTCCTTCTGTTCTTCAGTAACACACTCACACACTTCCTGTCTCTTGGAAGCGGCCGCTTTGAGGACCACGGTACGATTGTCTCTTTTAGCATCTGTTAGCTATGACTGTTAGCATTTTTAAGACACGGCAGTTAGGCAGCCGGATGCAGCGTGTTTCCGGGGCGGATCTTTTGACTAGGGCGGCCCAACTGGGGCACTGACTTATGCAGGGGTGGCATGAAGTAGGTGTGTGTAGCATTTGATTAACCCTTCCTTCTAAGCATCATTCTTTAGGGACTCAAACAGAAGATGTGGTCAGAGTAACTATTTAAAGTACTAAAGAAATGTGCCACATTGAAATGGAAAGAAAGCTACAAGCAGGATGTTGCAGTTGTTTAACATAAGTCCCGCCTCTTACAAGGCAAATAGCCAATCCTAGTTTAGGATGGCCAATCAGACTTCAAGGGGGGCCCTTTGGATCTGCCCCTGGTCCTCGGGGACTCTCAGGAGCTTGCAGTGCGGAGGGCCGGGCTAAGATCGCTGAGAGCGCAGGAGGACGGGGCGAGCAGCGGGGCTAAAAGTTGAGACCCCGAATATAAGACGACCCCACAGATGTCTGTCACGGGACAATACGGTGCTCTTTCCCTTCCTGTTGTTTTTGTGGCGACTGCACACATTATTTCACATCCTTCTTCCATCACCGAACCTTACACGACCTCTTCAACAAATCAGCTCCTGATTATTCTTCCTGTCTCTTTTTTCCGGCCTCCTCTCTTCACAGTCAACAGACGTGTTTGTTCACGATTTAAACACGCCGCTCTGTTGTCTCTCATGCTCTACTTAAGCTCTCGTCTGCATGCGCTTGAACGCTCGTGCGTTTACGTGCGGGGTGGGTTTGTGTGCACATGCAGCGGGGGCAGGATAATGTGCGAGCGGGGCCTCTGGTGTGTCGTGGGGTAAAAACAGAAAAGGCGGAAACAGAAATCAGAGTTAATGGAACGCTGCGCGGCGGCGACGCAGAGCGCTGAACGAGTGTTTATAAAGGGAGTGAATAATGTAAAGCACAAATCAACACAATGACGCCACTCCTCCGCTCGTGTGTCTTTAGAGGTTCGATAGTGAATTACCTGTCGCGCTCATATCCACTTTCATTACGGCCTGACATTCAGCCGGGCGCGTGTGTTCGCGTGATGAGTGTGTGCGTGCACCTGAATGTCACAGCCTAATGAGAATGGATATGACAGTGACAGGGCCATCAACCAGCGGACAGCCCGGGCCGCCTCCCCTGTTTTTTCTCTCCCCTAAGTGACATGTGGTGCGTACGTGCCGGAGAAAACACACAAATGAACACACAATCTTGCTCTATCTAAGACAGTAGGGTGCAATAGAGCCAAGACAATAACCAAACTCTATTTACCAGACCTCATTCCCTCATACGGACCCGAAGTAATTACTTTTAAATTGCAAAACTGAGGAACATTAACAAACGGTTGCGGCAATTTAGGTCCGCCTGGGGCTAGACAGCTTGTTTTCAAATGGAAATGAAGGTATTTTGCCATTGTCCACTGCAATATCGTTGTGTTATGGTTTAAGGCTTTTTTCCTGATAAAAGCAGAGGACCCTGGCGGTGTTTACCGGGCCCATTGTGGCGGACGACTGCTCAGAGCGAGGATAATTCTAGCTTAATGCTAACGCTGTCGGAGGAGAGTGTCACTCCCTCTGCTGCTGCTCGCACGCATAAATCAACACAGACACTTCACTGATATCTGCAGTGTGACAACAAAAACAGAAAATCCCCCCCCGCACACACACGCAGAGGGAGGGGCATGCGTTCTCCTCATGTCAGGGTCACAGCACATCAATAGCCGCCGTGATTATCATGATCAGCTCTAATGAGGGGGCCACGGGGTGACACCGCTCGTCTTTTTTCCTCAACACAGCCTGTTATTACACTTTTTGTCTCCCTGACTCGCACACACTCGTCTTACACCATGTAATTCTCTCCCAATCACAGCCCTGTCATGCTGCCCCGTCTCCCGACTGACAACGTTGACAAGGGCGCCCTGAAAAACCGGAGGAGCACAAAAGGAGCTGCAGCCGGGTCCCCCATTACGGCCCCCGGCGGGGTCGCCGTGCAGCTGATGAGGTCTGAAACAACACCTGCCCGCCGAGGCTGGCGGGTCAAAGGTGCCGATGTTTTTGTCGCCGTTTTGAGACTCTGCCAAAAGTTTGTCCAAGTTGGAAAATGTGCGGCAGAAAAAAAGTGATTGATTTCACAAAGACAGAAAAGGAGCGTCCAATTAAATGTTTAAAGAACTTTTAGAGTTCGGTATGGGCCAAAGAATAAGACACGAAACTTTCCCGTCGACATACGAGCAGGAAAATCAAGAAAGCTGGAATGCATACTGAAACTCTCCTGATGGACCAGGAACCTTTTAAAGGCACACGGAGAACTTTTAATCACAGCTCCCAGACATGTCATCACGAGGAGAACTGTGTGGTTAAGAATGTCACTACACTTGCACCCCAATGGGGCCGAATAACCCCGTGAAATCCCCGAAGTTGAACCCCTGACTGTGCTGTAGCGGTGGCATCGGAAATATATGAACAACACTCAGTACCAATAACTTTACAGGTTCCTCCCAGCAGCGAGGAGAAGATCTGTAGTTCTGTAACACTACAGCTCTGACCTCCGGCAGCTCTTTGTGTTCTGCTAGCTTCACTAGAGGCCTGACAATGGCTTTCCAGTACTTTAGACAAGACCATAATTTCTTGCTGTGAGACGTATACACCTCACGATGGTAGGAAGACGATGGCTACTGCCTCTCTTACACGTGCTGTGCCTGTACTACTCTCGAAGGCGCCAGCATCTTTTTTCAGTTGATTCCAATGAGGACAGAGCGTACGCAGCCGCATAGAGATCACTCTGCCTTTTCTGTGCGTCCGCTCCGAGCGCTTCAAGTTCAAAATCTCGGTGCTGGTGTCGTCCCCGCAGCTTTTTCTCGGGCAACCAATGAGATGGGGCGCCACTCGTCACCCTGGTTACCACCAAACACGGAGGAGCAACTTGTTTTGGCTGTTTCTGTCTCCCCGGAGCTGTACACGACAAACCATCAGCATCACAACAGAGACGGAAACGCCCGTTTGTTGGAGCAGATCGGACGGAGACTAAATGTTGCTGGTTAAACTTGTTGTTGTCATAGCAACGAACCCTTTCTCTCATCCAAGCGCCCTGCCAGCACTTTTCTCTGCCAGAAAAAGGCGCTATATGGACACAGGGAGGAAAAGTACAGGAAATTTGGGGGCGGGACTTTCAGCTTATGACCTTTCTGATTGGTCGAGTACTCACAGCATTTTATTTTGCTCATCAATTTAAAAAAATCTGCAGCGACAAACCACTAGGTTTCATTTCTGTTCATGCTTCTATACATGATTGCAACACCAATGTCCTGGTGCTGTTGGGGATTCATGCTGAGCACCAAACAGCGTCCGGTTGTCGTGTAAAGACGCCGCTGCACTTTAGCTCGCAGAGGAAAAGCAGACAACAAAAGTATGTCAACAGCTAAAGCAATCGTTTAATCGGTCTCTATTAGTGCTGCTTGAGCCTTTACATTCATTTTACATCATTCAATTTGGAGTGAAACCATGCAGGACGGGTGGTGAAAGCGTGGCCCAGGCCCAAGCAGGAAAGTACATTTGCTTGTGACTCTCTCAGAGAGGTGACTCAGGTGACACAGATTAGATTCAAAGAGTATCAAGAGAGGTGTGTGCAAAAGAGAAAGAGATGGAGAGAGTTGAAGAAAGGGCAAGAGTACAGTACCTCCATAGTCTGAGACTGGTGCATGGCTTTGATTGCATTCTGTGCCATAGCTCTGGTGGAAAACGTGACAAACGCACATCCTGTAGGGAGGGGAGGGGAGGAGGGAGGGATGGAGGGACAGTGGAAGGGAGGAGGGGGGAGGGCAGAAGGGCAGGAGGAGGAGGAGGGAAGACAAGAAAGAACAAAAACAAGACAAAAGGGTTGGACACGTCGTTGTTATAAAAAAACCCAAACAGAGATTGATACAGAGAACAGCTCACAGGCGGACAACAGTGTTCTCAGTCGCTGTGGAAACAACAGGCGAAAAACGAGCACAGTGTCATGACAGCCACAACCTGAACCCAGTCCCACCACCTTGCACCCCATCCACAGACAACCCCAGACACCATCGGGGGCTTCTGATTGGCTTTTCCCCACCTCCCTTTTCCTCCTTTCTGTCACTGTCTCTTCTCCTTCTCGCTCCCGCACACTGACCCAATTAGTCGTACCTGGATTCTCTTCTCTCAATAATTCAACAATGTAAATTGGTCCAAATTTGCATGAAAGTGATTGGAATTCATTTATTGTGTGTCTGATTGGGTTCCCCCTTTTCTCTCTTTGTCAAACAGGGAAGAGATTTGGTGCAATTGGGCGGGCGAGCTGGGACAAAATATCTGCAGGGGCTCAAGAAGACAGGAATCAGATAGAAAATCAAATTAATTTTGCTCCGCAGAGACACAAGAAAGAGATGAGTGGAGGAGTGGTCGACCTCCTCCGTGACTGACACTGATTTCAACCAATCAAACAGCGCCAGACGGGGTTTTAGGGGAGTTTGTTATTGGTTGGGGGTGATGCAAGGTTGTGTTTGTCTGGCTGGTTAGGGAGTGATTAGAGGAGATAATGTGAGAAGTGCTTCAACAACCCCCCGGACTAATAATATGCTAACAAACTCACCAAGCCATGTTAGCGCAGCCAGGCCTGAACTGATTACACACATGCTCACGCACAAAAACAGACACACACAGACACGCGTTCAGGTTCGGCTGGCTGACTCGTGGCTTGGCGGAAGATAGAGGAAAAAAACTAATAGCCTGGGTCATCAGATAGACTCTCCCCGGCTGTGTGGATGGGATGAGGGAGGCGTAGGGGGGGGAGAGGAGGAATTGTGAGGATGGATAATGCAAGAGAGAGAGAGACAGAGCGAGAGAGAGGAAGTGGAGATGTGTTGAGAAATAGATGCGATCATTGTCCTCTTCCACCTCTATCAAAAGCCGGCTGTTGCTGTGATAGAACGAGGCTGAGAGTGACGGATGGTCAGTTTTTCTCCCGCTTACATTCGCGACACAGATTTCAGACAAGAGGCTTTCCCTGACAACAGAGAGGCATTTCTTCTCTAGAGGCAGTGCATTGATATGGACAGAAAGAAAAGTCTTTTTGTAGCAAAACTCTCTGACAAAGTCAATGTTTGCATCAGACTTTCAGATTAATGTGCACGATGAAAGGCAGCTGCGGTTTGCAGAGTGGACTGGATGCTCCAGGATTGATAAAGGGCCTTGCTGACAGCATTGGCAGCTTGTTGAAAGGCATGAAACGACCAACGTTCCTTCAGACGCCAAGGTGGAAGCGGCGTGACTTTGTGTAGGAAGGACGTTCGGTTGAATGGTTGGGCGTACAAAGCACCACTTTGGTTCCCATCTTTTCACATTGCGTTCTTATCTACGGTTGGCCATGGCATGTCATAGAGGCAAACAAGTTAGCGTCTGTTTGGAGTCTCTAGGACTAAGGAGGATCCAACCTATGAGGGGGGATGAGTGCGTTGACTTTAATTGCTGCTGAACCAATGGGAAAGCCATTGTTGCGGTTTAAACAAACCAATCGAAATGTGACCAACATGTCCTTATTGAATCGTCAGACCAGTTGGAAAGTTCTTACGATATCGACCAGCCAATGAGGTACCAGATAAAAGGATGAGCCATAAGGTGAAGGAAGAAGCGTCAGACCTCTGTAAAAGGTTTTGATCTCTACATAAACTCTATTCAATCTCAGTGTCATTACCTCGCGCAGCACGGACCTGCTTTGGAGCTGGTACGAAACTAATTCAAACTCTTTTTCAGTCTTTATGTCCTTGCAAGCTGGAGGTTATCGGATGTGGTCTTTCATGTAATGCTGCCTCGCTGACTAAACGTAAGGGAGGTAAAAAGGAAATAAAAAATGAAGGTTATGAGATTCTGCAGCTCTGACCTAGTAAACACTCCGATGTGTCCTTTACAGTGCCGCTGTGCTCGCTGGTGCTCGCTGGTGCTACTGTAGATAGGACATTCAAAAAGGGGTCATTTTTTCCAACTGATTCGGGGAACTATCTATTTCAGAGGGGCCACAATCTGTCATTTCACCGCTTGGTTTCTCAGAGGTTGTCCCATCCTCTGCAGGGAAGAGCTGCCCCAGAATCGGACCAGTTCTGGAGGGGGCTTCCATTTGGGTTAGCCCTCCCAGCTGGTCCCGATTGTTCTATTTATAAAGCTGGTCGGCGACAACGTCATTGGTTGTCGTCTAATGGAAACTCCGGGGTTTGTCTCCAGACTTTTTTTACCCTACAAAACATTTCTATCTTTAGCCGGTTCCTGCAGCTCGATCCAGTTGAAGCGTCTAAAAAAAGAATTCTCCTGCGTTGATTCATTAACGTGAAAGCTGTTAATGAAGAAAAAAAACACTTTAGAAGGCATGCTTTTTGGCTGGTTGGTTCATGTCTTATGTTGCGCTGCAGAGAGATGGCTTGAGCACTAAAAATACCTCCCGGGCCGCATTCTGTCGTCAGCGGAGAACCAAACAGTCCTTTAATGAAAGTAGGGTAGCTCCCAAGGCCCAGCCATCCACTGGTGGTGTGATCCATATTTTATTAATAGCGGGATGGCGGAGCTCTCTTCTGATTGATACCGCGGTTTAATAGGAGCTCAGCAGTGCAGCTAGGTGGGACTGAGGGCCTCTGGGACTTGCAGGCAAGTAGAAATCCTTAAAGACCAATTTATTTCCAACCTGGTTAGGATTGTTTATTTACCAGCCAGACAAAAACTGGACTACCAGCATTTCCTCTTTGACTTGTGCCAGCCGCTAAGTGGTTTCTATCAGTTCTACAGAAACAAGGATTTGGACATTGCATCTGAAATATTTATGAGGACAAAAGAGAGGAGCTGAAAAGGGATGGAAGAAGGAAACTGGGAAGGGAGAGAAGGAGGCCAATGTGGGATGTCTGGGAAAAGGAGGACAAATTGGTGCAGGAGAGGATTCTAGGACAGCCAGGATGAATAGATAGAGACAAGGAGGGTGGTTCTGTTTGAGGAAGCAGAGGAACATGGGAGTTTGAGTAGCTCAGTTAGAGGCAAGGATTGGTTCTACATAGAGACAACCTTGAGGAGAAAGAGAGAGAAGACACATTGAGAAAATAAGACTGAAGTCAACAATAAAACATCCATAACGCCCGACAAGCACAGAAATAAATATACGTGACGACAGATCCACATTGAACCTGCGCGACGATGACAATGACAGCTCGTGTGACAGGAGGAAGAGGAAGAGGAGGACAGATAGTTTCAAAAAAGCCCCTCCATCTCCTCAGCACATAGATACCACAAAGGGGAGAGGGGAGGGGGAGGTAAGGAGGATTGGGCAGAAAGTAGAAATGACGGGGGGAGTGAGTCTCTGGGGCGGAATGGCTGATGATGGAATGGGTCCTTTGTAACTGCGAGACCTAAAAATAGAGGTACAATAACTTAGATTGTATTGATAGATGAGGCAGCTGGTTTGCGATGGGGAGCGCTTACGGGATTCTGTCATTTTTCGTGGACCCAAAGTTTCAAAAAATCAGTTCATGTTCATGTTGGACCTAAGAACACGAACCTACGCGTTAAGGGATCGACCTTTCCCCCCTGAAGTTTTCTTTAAACCTTTACGTGTATCCCTATCCAAAGAACAACTCAAACTACCTCCATCTGAGTCCAGGAAGCCCTCCTATGCTTACGTGTTTTGACCTGGACCCAAGTCAAACTGAGGAGTCAACAGATCCGATTGGTGTGCCTGCTTTTTAAAAGTAATTGGCATTGGCGAACACCAAGGCTGTTTGGAGTACATCGTGTGGCCTTGGTGTTCGCCAGTTACATGGCACAAACACGCCATGAATTCAACAGGTAAAGCGGGCGATTCTCCTGGTGTGAAGGCAGCTTGTTCCCTTATTCCAATCATGTGACATTTTGAGGTTAAACTTGCCTCATTGGTCACTGATTATTTGACGTTGTAGCTCCTTCACTTGGAGTCGCCCATGAGCCAAATCACTGCTAATTTCTCCTCCAGTGTAGAGAAGGAAAAGGTTTGCTTTTAACGATAATATCCTGTGCTTTATTTTCTAATCTTTTCTTGGGTTGGATTCAAACCACAGTGCTGTTTTAGCAGCAATGGATTTGTGTCTGTAACAATGACTCTTGGGGGTCTTGTCCAATTAAAGAAAGGAAAGGGAAAAGACTGAAGATAAAATATAACCCAATGGACGCTGTAAATGCAACAGGCAGCATTTATTGGACTGCTGGTTTGAGAATGCCCCCAGCCTCGCTATGGAAGTACCAAAGAGCTTAGGACTGGCTTACGGTGAGGCTAAACTGTAACGGCAGGGAAGGTGACGGATATGAATGGAGGTTAGGAGGTCAGAAGAGGAGGAGGAGGAGGAGGAGGAGGTGGGTGATCTGGGGCTGAGGCTGAGAGAGCAAGAGGGGGAGAAAAAAAGAGAGAGAGAGAGAGAGAGGGATATATATAGAGCGCAAGCATGTATTCACAGTCGCCCACAACAGCCTCGAGATGTCGCTCCTGTTCGTTTGTATTCACTTCTTAATGTGACTCTTTCGAAACCTTGAAGGGAATCTGAACCGTTTCTGAAGAAGATGCTGGTTGAAAACAGAATCTGACACAAAGAAATATAACAATCACTGTCCGAGGCATTCTCCAACTTCTGTGTCTATTGGGGGGGCTGTTTGGTTTGTATTTAACTCTTACTTCAGTGGTCGTCCCTGGCAGGCTGCAGGCAACACTAGTTTGTGCAAGAGTCTTTTAACAGGGATTATAAGCTACATTATGCAAGCGAGAAGAGTTCTTATACACCATAACTCTGGGCTGAAATAGTCTTTTAATGTTAAACTCAACAATAGTATTTTGTCTTTTAAGGTAGGACTGTTTTGTTGATCCAAGAGCCCTACATTTCTGCCATGGCTTTGCCAAGTAACACGACAGACTCCCTGTTGGACCTTGACCAATCAGCAGCAATCAACCTCGAACCATGAATTGCTCAAGGTTCACTTTGATTCAGAACACCATGTTTGAATAAGTAAACGTTTGTTTTGGGGGTTTCAGGTGAAACAATGAAGTCACTGGCACCTTGTCCCTGACTATGTTTGAGCTACTTACAAGTCATGTACGGAGGCTGTGATTGGTCACTGTCCAACAGGAAGTCTGCTATGTTCCTTGGAATTAAGCCAACTAATCTAAAACTGTGAACATCCCAAAAGACAAAAACATTTTATTTTATCTCAACATTTAAACAGAATTTGAGGTAAATTTAAAAGATGCTTTTTTAAAGCAGAAGCAGAAAATTTAAAACAAAAAGTCTCCAAAGTTTGATGCAGAAAAGATATGAATCATAATGAAGAGAAAAATGGTTGAAAACATCAAAGTGAGCTGCAAATTATGCAGAAAAAAAGATAAAAAAACAAAGTAAATGGTTAAACTATAAAGAGAAGGGAGTGATGTGTATTTTGACGGATGAATTCCTACTTTTTTGGATGAATAAAGAATAAAAACAAAGAGCCCGTTCTATTTATTATCAGATGTAAATAGTTGTTATTAATCTAAGACAGCCATTGGCTCAGAAGCCATCTTCAACCAGCCAACTTTTCAAACACAGCAACATAGTAAAGACTTCCTTCAAGGCTTTGAGACCGAGTCAGAACACAAGTCAACACAACGAACGGCAGCGCTCCTGGAGGCCGCTCTGGTAATCATATTCACATGAGGAGCATTGAGAAGTGTGGATGGAAGTGAGTCTGAGAGATAAACACACCTCTGCTGAGTCCGTCGGGCCCTCTGAGGATCCGGCACTCCTCGATCTGTCCGAACGCGGAGAACATGACCCGGATGTCGTTCTCATTGCACTTCTTTGACACCATGCCGATGAACAACTTCCTGTCTTCCACCGCTGCAGAGCCAAGAAGAATAACAAACAAGACAGAGACACAGTGTGAATGGAGGGCAGGACTCCAGAGAACCTTAGAGCTGCTTTATTTAATATTTAATGTGTAACTTTGGTGCAATATTTTCTCTGGATTGTGCATTAATTTACCTGTTTCACATTTATCTTTTCAAAGGAAAGTTTAGATCTTAATTTAACACACTTTTTCTTACTGAGAGCAACATGACAGGATGGAACAAGAACATTCTCCCCCAGGCTACCCGTACATATTCAATCCGTCCAATCATCCATCCATCCAATATCTATACCACTTATCCTGTTCAGGGTTGCGGGGGGGTTGGAGCCTATCCCAGCTGTCATTGGGCGAGGGTGGGGTTACACCTGGACTGATCAGCAGACAATCACAAGGAAACAGACAATGTTCCACACTCACAGTCACACCTATGGGCAGTGTTTTCTTTGGACTCGGAGGGAACCCGAGCATGCACGGGAGAACATGCTGACTCCACACAGTAAGGCCAACTACGTCCGAATTAGGAACCTTCTAGCTGTGAGGCGACAGTGCTAACCACTGCACCACCGTGCAGCCCTCTGGTCATATTCCCTCTAGCTCAAATTACACAATTATGAAAATGTTGCATATCTCCGCTATGCAGATGATACTGAGGTTTACTTAGCTATTCCATCCTGTGACTATGGTATCTTAGAATCACTTTTTCAGTGGCTGGATGCAGCTAAATTTACATCCAGTAAATTAAGACGAGAGAGACATCATTGTGTTTGGCAACAAGGAGGAAAGATTTAAAGTAGTGCTTGCTTAAAGGGCTACAGAGACGGAAACCAAAGTAAGAAATCTTGGAGCTTTAATAGATCTGAGGCTCAGCAGCAGCATCAAGGAAATCATTAATCAACATTTTGTAATTCCAAACAAACACCAAGAATAAAATGGCTTAACAGGGACGCATTCATGCCTTTATTACTTCCTAAAAAGGCCACAAGACGTCCGCTCCTTTAAAACGCTTCTACCAGAGTTCTTAGGAGAACCAGGAGAGCAGTTCTTTACAGCAGATCCCTTTAAGGAACAGATTTTAAAATGCTGCAGCTAGTTTATAAATCAATCAATCATTTTGGACCAAAATCCATAAGTAAAGCAAATAAGCTGAAGTAACCCTCTAACTGTACATTGATTCTGGGTGATGTATAGAGGCAGCCAGAGCCCAGGTCCACATTGCACTGTAATTCCCTGTTTCTTAAAATAAGCTGAAAAAAAAAACAGGGAAGGAGAGAAAAACAAGTAAGAACAAAGAGAAAGACAAAAACAAGAGGGAGAAAATCCAGAAAAGTGGAACAATGGAGTGAGACAGCACAAAACGCCAAACAAAAGAAGCAGACAAAGAAAGAGAGGAAGAAAGAGGAAGACGACAGAGGGAGAGAGATGAACACAGACAGAGTTCATGTATTTCATCATGCCATCTGCGAGGCTCTGATCAATGTCTCATTATCACTTCAACGCCGACTGCTCGCTGAGACTCTCCAGCTTGTCCTCTCTCACCCTCTTCCTCCCTTCACCTCTCCTCCTCTTCCTCCTCTGTCCCTCATGGATTCCCCCGCTCTTCCTCCTTTCGCTGACACAATCCCTCCTTCTGCGGTGCAATCTCCAGGAATGTGAGGAACGCGAGCAGGTAACCGGTGAGAAACTTCGCGAGCAGCGGGGTTAAGACGGAGAAGCCAGACCGCTCTCTCGCGGAAACAATAAGTGCGTCTGTGTGTGTTTATGTGTTCCCACCGCATTCAATGTAATGCTAATCCAATTCATTTTTAATGAGGAAACTGTCAGCTCTTACCGCGAGGCGAAAGAGATAAGCGGTCTGTTGCACTCTGGGAAATCAATAGCGCACTTGTTTATTTTGCTGTTTGAATTGTTTGTGTGTTTAAAAAACAAACCGTCGGGATACGCTGCCAAGATAAGTGTTGTCTCAGAAAGCTTTAACTCCTTTGTACACAGCGTGAGAGTGTGTGTGTGTGTGTGTGTGTGAGAGAGAGCATCACTCCAGAGGAAGATTACCACAAGTCTAACAGCAATGTAATTAATTTACTCTGTGTCGATAGAAAAGAAAGAGAGGAGATATCGTTACAATTGACTGTTTCTGTTTTTCGGACCAGGCGCAGGCAGGCAGGCGGGCAGGCGGGGGGGGGGTGATAAGACTCATAAAGCCGGCTCTGGGATGAACGGGGAGCTGCAGCTTTGCATTCTGGGATAAATTGGAGCAGAATTGGCTTCATGCTGAGTTTCCAACACATTAAGAAAACACCATAAAAAGAAGTTTGTTTCTTACAGTACGTCTCTCCATCTCTCGTCTCCTCTAAACGAATGAAACCTCCCGGCCGCCATTCGCCACTGTAACCGCGGCTCTAACGCCGGGTTTATTAAAGGTCATTACCGTTAAGTGGATGGATACGTAACGTGCGGTCCGCTCCATATTTCACCATTCTGCCTGTGAGTAGTGGCTGCTTTATTAAGTTCCGGCGTCGTTCCCCCGACGGTTATGTCTTATAAAGTCGTATTCCGCCATATTTCACTGGAGCGGATGATGGCTTTTATAAGGATCTCTCCCCTGTCATTTTATTGTACTCCTCGGCAGTGGGCAGTGATTTAGCAGCTGGGTGATAATGCCGCTCCATCGTCAGCCATTTGGAGTTATCGCAGGCTCGTTTTAATATGTTCACACACCAGGTGAGGTGCTTTTGTGAAACTCTTCTGCCTGCAACCACGTTTTAATGGTCACTTCATCCAATCATGGTTTTCATATTCGGCTCAATTTCTCAGCTTTAGGGGTCAGTTCACCCGAATTGCAAAAACACACATTTTCTCATTTAGCCATGCAAATAATTTCACTTCTATTCGCCCAAATTTGAGATTTCTTTCACACATAACGGGAAAAAAACTGGAGGGAATGATGCTGTTTTTTTTTAGATTTCTGGGGTCACAAACAAAACTCAATTTACATTTGAATACCTGCGGGCGCGTCAGCAGTGAAATAAGCTGAAACATATTTTCACAGAAAGAAAGTAAAACGGGACTAAAAGGTCAGAGGAGCCGAGGGCTTCCTGAAAATACATCTGAGCACATCGCCTTAGCAACCAGGCTATTACGACCCATATATATATGTGTGTGTGTATATATGTAAGGCACGACGTCTTGTGGCTGTAGTCATTACAGCTTAGTTAAAAAAAAAGTCAGGAAATTAAGTATAAAGATCAAAAAAGTCTGCGTAGTGAGGATGCCGGGCTGGACGGTGAGTCAAACACAAGACTCTCACTTCAGGTGATTCATGCTTGTGTCCTGTGTCAATCAAAAATGACTTATTAATAATGTATGCATAAATAATATCTGCAACTTAGAATAATAATGTCTTCCAAAATAGAAACCCTGAAACAAACAAACCGATCGGGGCAGAAAACTTTTCGTTCTGTGACGTTAAATTACTGTTTTTTTCTCAATGGAGTCTGGTGGCTTTGAAGAGAGCGATGTAACAGCGGTTTTCTGGGTTCAAAAAAACACCTTGCTCCTCAACAATAAGGCCTCACTCTGCAGTGAGTCTGAGGCCATGTCCACATGTAAACGTAGCTTTTTCTCTGCGTTTTGTCCTTTTCATCCACACACAAATGCCGTTTTAGGTCACTGAAAATGGATCTGTTGTGAAACTCTGGCCAGGTTGGAGACTTTTACTCAGTTTCCACGGAGACGTGTAGACGGGGTAAAAGGCTCGTGATGTCAGGCTGTGCACCGTTATCTCCTTAGTGAGGCAACATTCCTTGCAAAACGACGGACGTGACAAAAACAGTGATGCTTCTAACCTCGCTTACAGGACTTTTTACATGTTTACACATATATATACGGTTACTCGTCCACTATATTGAGGAACAGAGGCCTCAGGATTTCCAGACTTATGATTGGCTGCGATTTTCATTTTCTTCTGCCGCCAGTTGGTGTGGCGTTCTCATGACAGCGCTTCTGTTGTGTTTTTGCGTTTAAGTTTGGACGGTTGGGTTTTTATAACCGCGCTTGTGTGGACGGGGGAAGGAGGGAAAAACTTTGAAACACCCGTGTAAGTGTTGACATGGCCTGAGCCTGTCAGTGGGGAGACGGTGTAGCTCAGTCTGCACGGACTTGGTAAGTCCTAGAACGGACCGGGCATGGCATTGGGGCAGGTAGCTGAGAGGCTCCGTCGAGGTGTCCTTGAGCACAGCTCGGAGCGTATATCTCCCCATTAATGCATGTCCATAGGGTCCTGTTATTGCATGTGTGTATTTCAGGCCTTTGTGTGCGAAGAATGTTTGTAAAAACAGAGTGAAAATATTGAATTTAACCTCAGGGGATTAATACAGTATGTCTTCTTCTTCTTCTTCTTTTAGTGGACGTACTTTGATTGGGTGCATTTGCCTCCAAGGATTATGTTGTGGTGGCAAAATCTAGTTTTGTGAGTTGCTGCTGGAGCATTTCTAAATCATTTTGGGCCCGTTTGTCCTAAATTGAGACCCTCAAAAGATCCAGTGTGGAGAAAGAAGAAATGCAGTCTGAGCTCCCTGTCGTTCTCCAGAGACTCCATGAAAATCAAAGCAACCAAACTGATCAAACTGCCCCTGGAATGATGCCTTGTTTCACTTTACAGAGGCTAAAGATGCTTAAACAACACTCGCTAACATTTGTGAACTATTTCTAACAGTTGCAACTTTATATTTATGAGTTGTTTTTAAAGATTTATGTCCTCAGTAGGAACCGAAGGGCCGGAGGCTGAGAGGGACAGACTGGATGGTGAAGTCCTGAAGTATTTATAGCCGGACAAACACACTGTTGGCGTCATTTTTTCATGAGATTTGATCCTGATCGGAGATGTATAGAATACCTCCATCCTCATCCTCTGAAGGCGCCGCTCTGGTATATACTGTCCTCTTTGAAACGAGGAGGATGTAGGAAGAGGCTCGCTATAGGAAATCAATTTAGAACCGGATCTGCAATATGTAGTTTGGAGACAGGGTTGGTGTGAGGACAGAGTGTGTGACAGTCCTCGTGTGTGTGTGACTGAGATAGATGCATTAAAGCGTGTGTGTGTGTGTGTGTGTGTGTGTGTTTGAGAGGAGTGTGCATGCAGCATGTTTGTTTGAGCGAGCAGCCACCGGGGAGACAGGCGAGTTCACCGAGAGGCCAAAACGATTCAACTCTCACTGACCTGCTTCCCGAGCACCTTAATAATTCATCACACGTATAAAAATATATTTCTATATATTAGCACGTACCCTCCTCCCTCTCTCTCCCTCTCTCTCTCTGTTCTTCTTCATGTCTCTCGCTCAATCTTTCCCCTCAGACACTCGTCCCGTCTGCCAGTCAGCAGAGAGCAAACACAGGCTGAGACAGCATTACCAAGCAGATTCAAACAGGCTCTTGATGCATGTGTGTGTGATACTGATGCGTCTGTCTCAGTGTGTGTGTGCGTGTGTGTGTGTGTGTGTGCGTCGGGCCTCTCACCGTTAGATTTCTCACTGTCTGCAGGTTTCATCTGAATGGGGTGGTGCATCTGTAGAGACAGAGAAGAAGGACAAATATGTTAAACGTTGGACGTATGCACAGGGATAAAAACATTCCAAGGTTGTTCGCACTAACTCAGGCGTCTCATCAGCACGTTCAGGTCATTAGAGCGCAGTTAGCCACATGTAACGTTTATTGGCACCAGTTTTGTATTCAACCGTGCTCGACACAAATATAGATTCAGTTCAGGAGATGTTAGGTCACAAAGCAGTTTTAAAAACACTAGAAGAAGAAGAAGAACAAGAGGAGGAAGAATAGGAGGTCCAAAGGTAATAACATCACAGGATAAAATAACAAGCCCGAGAACAAGCCAGATGAAGACGAGAACGACAGAGAAGCAGTCCAAGGCCAGGAAGGGGACGAAGACAAGTAATCATGACAGCTGAGCATCCTTCGAAGGACGCATTCTCGGAAGGGTGCATCATTTCCTGTTTGTGTTTGTTCGCCCTTACCCTTGCGTCACAAAATGCTACTCCTGTCGCCTAGCAACTGGTAGCTAGCTGGCTAACTAGCTAGCTAACATAATGTAGTTTCAAGGCCCCTTTTATTTTTTAACATTTATATAACTGGGTATTTAATTGAAACCAAAGACTCCACTTGAAGGTCGGCCATCTTGTTTGAATTGGTGCTCAAGAATCTTGGGATACGTTGGGCCACAAAGGCACATTCAGTGTTCCGACACAGGAAGTGTTTCCCTCAACGGACTGCTGACTCATGTAGTTACGCTGCGGCCATATTGTTTCCTCAGTTCTTCGATTTGTGATGTGTAAATAGGTTGAATTTTGTGCTTTGTCAGCTTTTGTAGTTTTTTGTATTTTGGTCAAGGCCCTCCTTAAATTGTGAGCTCCTGGAATAAGTCACAATAATCAGAAGACACAGACCTGAAGGCCTCCGGTTGTTCTGCATGCGAATAACTTGTATGTGTTTGTGCGGACTCAGAGATAAGACACAGAGCTACAGATTGCGTGTTGGTCGCAGGTGTAAACGGGGTCTAATGCCTGCATTTACACTTGTCCTCTCAGATACTGAACATCTCTGTGATGTGCCTGAGAAGCCGTTTAATGGAGCTGAATGATGGATGTGTTTTTAAGGTGGCAGGTCTTCTTTTATGGAAAACAAGAAAACACTTCACAGATGAGAAGGCTTTGTCATCCCCCCCTCCCCCCTCCCCCCCTCTCTCAGGCCCCTTCAATCTCTCCTCCTCTGTCCCTTTTTTATTCCCTCCATCTCTCTTTCCTTTATGGGAGATTATGTGGCTGTTTGATCTGCCGAGAGACGAATGACAGTGATTCTCCAAATCTAGCCCAGTATCAATCACACTCAGAGTCAAATACCAGCCTGCAGAGTGTGTGTGTGTGTGTGTGTGTGTCTGAGCGTGTGCACGATATGTGTGTCCGTACGTGTGTGTGTATGTGCCCCGTCTTACCCATAACGCCCCTGGGCTCAGTCACGCTGTGACAGAAGGCTTTGATCTTCCAATTCTATCACACACCTTTATCCCAACTCTCTCCCTCTTGCTCTCTTCCTTATCATCCTCACTCTTTTTTTTTCCCGTCTCAAAGTCCTGTCCTAGACACACACGCACGCACACGCACACACATGCCTTGTCTGTCCCTTGATTAGTTCCCAGACCTGCCTGATGGGGGCAGTCAAGAGTTAAGGGGGAGGAAAGAAAGAAAGGATGGAAATGAGTGTCTGATCTGTCGCTCACACTGCAGTTAGCAGGTTGAGGTGGTTCCAGCCAATCATGATGCATTTTTAAACGTCTGTCTTGTGATCCGTGATGCATTTTTGGCCAGGAATTTTCATAACTAGGTTAAAAAAAAGTGTCTGAGAGAGAAACTAAAGTATGAAAGAAACCAAGTGAGGGACGACTTCTTAGGGGGGAATTCACAAAGAACGAATTGTGGGCGCAGATAGCTCCATAAATTGCGCTTCATTTGCACCCGCGATCTGCTCTGTCTCAAGGTGCGACTCACAAAGCAAACTGCACTATAATCAAGCGCAAACACGCCCGTAAAGTTTAGCAGATCCGTGCAGTTTGCTCTCGCTCTGTGTCTGATTGTGGAGAGAAGCTGTCTGCAGTGGAGCGCACACTGACGGATCTCAACTCCATGCAGAAATCGATGATGAGCAGGGAGAGGGCGGGGCAGCTCTTTAACAGCTTATTGGTAAAGTCCAGCCTCGTCAGGTGTTTGCTAGTTCCACTCTCTGTAACGCAGCTTCATTTTTTTAGCGAGCGCGCAACAGCAGCTCGTCCATATGATAATCCTCGCACAGCCCCGGGCTGATTGATCTCCTGATTATAATAACAATGACAAAATATTATGAACAGATTATATTTACAGACAAATACATTTTTGATCACACACAAGGTGGACTTGTTGTCATGATCATTGTAAACTGCGCCGCAGCTCCTACCAGCTCTCTGCAGGCGGTAATATTTTCACTCAAACTGTGCGCTGCTGTTAGATGCTTTTTGCCTCGAGGCTCATTTGCATAGAAAGGGTCCAAATTTGCCCCGGATGTCTGCGCAATGACTCGATTGACTCGGTTTGCTCTGCAGCGCTGTCTGGAGTGCATTTAACCCCCCGCGTGCGCTTGGAAAACCAAGTCTTTTTGTGTCATTTGCACAGGTTTAGCGGGCACAAAAGCCGTGCGAACCTTTAGTAAATTCCCCCCTTAGACTTTTAAATTCTTTTACTTTGCGATGCAACTCAGTCACACAAGTTTGCATTCAGCATGAGGAAAGAAAAAGGAAGACATAAAGGTAAAGACCCCTGTGAAGAGTTTACAGTGGGCATCGGATGCAAAAGTTTGTACAAGAAGAAGAAAACAAGAACAAGGTGAGAAGTAAAGGTGCAAACTTCACGGTGTTATTACTGAAGGCTTCTGCTTGCAGTTTCCGATATATTCAGTCAAAGTTCTGCATGTAGGGAAAGAAAGAAAATCAAGAAACAAAATAAGAAAGTAAAACAGAAACTTGAATGAATGGTGTTGGCTGAACGCCTTGAATTGTAGTTTCAAATGTGCATCGACCGCAAAAGTCTGCTTGAAGGACAAGAAATAAAGACAGAAGAGAGACAAAGACTCCGACGTAGTGAGATAAAGACTGTGAGAGTACTCTGAACAGAGAGAAATATAATGGGGGAAATCAGACGGAAAAAGCAACAAGAGAGGCACAGACGGAGGGAAGAGGGTCAGAGACAGACAGGAATAGTCGATAACCCTTCAGGCTGCGCTCTCAGTACAGTATCACTAACACAAGGACAGATGCAGGGACATGGAGGAGGTGTTTGTGTGTGTCTGTGTGTGTGTGTGTTGGAGCCACATCAAAAGGGGGAAAGTCGTGTCAGAGGAAACCTGGAAGTCACATCAAGCCGGTTCTCGTTAATCCATTTCAAAGTCTGTCGTTCAAAGGCAAAAAACAGAAAACAAAACAGAATCCGACGTGCTGCCACACACACACACACACAAAAAGCACACACACACACACACACACACACAAAAAGGCACAAAAACCTTTCTGCCTTTCTGGCGTCTCCTCCTCAGGTCTGTCTACCCAGAATGCCCGGCGGGAAGGCGGCGCTGTCGTCCTATTTGATCTCAGTGAACCCCCGCCGAGACCCACAACGCACGACTCTTCCTCCGCTATCCCACAATTCCACAGTGCTGTTTCTTGTTGCCTGGCAGGCCCACAGCCGCAGTCTGCCATTCATTATGCGCTCAGCGGGAGCCCGGCAAAAACTACCAAGTCCTCGCTGCGCTCAGGCTCATAAAAAGCACAGAGAACCAAAAACTTGACGACGTAAAGCCATGTGTGCAGCCGGCAGGATGCTGCGCTGGCATTTAGCTTTACAAATGTGTCTGCGTCGTCAGGAGGATGCTTCATCTACTTCCATCCAATTTACCTGCTACGAATTCATTCTTCCTCCTGTCCTTAAAAGCCTCCTTAATAGTTTCTTCTTCTTTGCTCTGCCACATCTGATTTCTTTGTTTTTTGTTCATATTTTGGGATCTTAGTGATAATTAGTTACAAAGAATGTTGGATTTGCTCGAGGTGATTGCTTTTAGCTGGCAGACGTGAAACTGGCTGTAATAGAAGCAAAGTAATCCTTGGATTCACAAGCTGATGACACTAAAAGCACTTGTTTTGTTGTGTTGGCCATTTTGTCTTTATTAGATAGGGCAGCTGAACGAAGACAGGAAACATGAGCAGAAGAGAGTTGGGAAATGACCTGCAGCAAAGGGCTGAGGGCAGGAGTCGAACCTGCGTCCGGAGGGGTGGTCCCCTGGTTGTTATTTTTTTGAGTTTGACAAAATTACAGAAAATATTCCTAAAAGAAAAAACCTTTTTGGTTAAAGAGAAATATGTTTTTTGAGACTAGAAACAGCTGTTACAACGTTTTCTCCACAGCCACCAAACTCCATTGACAAAACAGTCATTTTTATCTAACTGGGAGTTGATGCTCTACCTCGGCCTTGTTTGCTATTTGTTTTGTGTGTCATTGTGTAAAAATTGATGTTGGATCCAAACTCACTATTTTAAACACCTAAGTTAAACAATAACAAGAAACAAATCAACCAATTGAGGTGGTGATACACCGGCAACTCCTGTGTTCTACACGATTAAATTACTGTTTTTGTCAATGGAGTTTGGTGGCTTTGAAGAGAGCAATGAAACGGCTGTTTCTTGTTAAAAAACAGCATCTTACTTTGAAACATGGTCTAATTCTTTAGGGATCCTTTCTGTAATATTGTCAGAGATTTCAAGTAACAATCTGAATCTGTCAGTGGCAAGAACTTTTACAGGACTAACAGCTCGTTCAGTTGCTGCATAGCGACGCAATCTAGGCTTCATAACCCAAGACATAGAATTAAAGAAAGATTACAGAAAAGATTCTTAAAAGAATAAACATTTTCGTTAAAGAGAAAGATGTTTTGTGAAGCTAGAAACAGCTGTTACATTGCTTTCTCCGAAGCCACCAAACTCCATTGATAAAACAGTCATTTTAACTTGCGCAAATTGGGAGTGGATGTTCTACCTCTGCCTTAAACAGTTCAACAGTTGAATTGTGCTATTGGGTATTACACAAAAATAGTGTTGGATCCAAACACACCGTTTCAAACACCTACGCCACACAATAACAAGACACAAATCAACAAATTAAAGTGGTGATACGCCGGCAACTCCTGTGTTCTACAAGGTTAAATTACTGTTTTTGTCAATGGAGTTTGGTGGCTTTGAAGAGCGCGATGAGATGGCTGTTTCTTGTTTAAAAAAAAGCATCTTATTTTGAAACAACAAGGTCGAATTCTTTCGGGATCCTTTCTGTAATGTTGTCAGATATTTCAAATAACAACTTGAACCTGTTGGTGGCAAGAAGAACTTTTAAAGGACTTACAGCTCGTTCAGTAGCTGCCACATGGCGCAAGCTACTTGAGCAAATGAAACTCATAACCCACTCTTTGCCACGAAATAATTATTAATCAGAGCATAAGTTAAAAACATGGAATTAAAACAGAATTCTTTACATGGCAGCTGTACAGTTAATGACACTAAGTTTAACTGAGTGTAATTTCCTGATGCTGTAAAGTTTGTCTGAGCTTTAAGGGCCTTATTATCTGCTTGTTATGCGTCCGCGCAGCACTTGAAGTAAAGTGTCACCATTTGTTTTTAATAATTTTCAGAGCACTTGAATTGCCTTATTACAAACTGCATCGCTCGGTTCTGATTGACTGAGTCACACTGGGCGCCACTGTAAAATACGTGATAAATAGACACCTTTGAAAATCGATTAACATTTAATTTACATATTAATGTGCAAACTGAAAGTCAGCGCTCGCACGATGCTAATAATGAGCTGCTAAGCCACCGTGTTGTCCCACTGTTTCAGAATTACATTGCTGAGAATAACAACTCATTTTAGCTGCTCTACAATAACTGCAAAGTAATTGTTCAGTTTATCTGGATTTATAGGTTGTTGCATCAGCTATATAGGCACAAGGGTTGTATTTTACTTATTTGATAGGGTAAAAGCAATAAGAGAGCATGAAACCGATGTAAGAGTTTAAAGCTACTGCTAGTTTTTAGCTCGATTTAATCTTTTACATACACATTGTAATTAAAAACTACAGATTGCCTTCTCTTTTATGTTTAAATTGAACTTAACTTAATGACTTAATTCGTTCTACAATTGTCTGTGAAGCAGGAGAGGCTGATGAAAAGCAGCACAGCTGGCCAGCTTTCTAGCTAGCTTCAAGCTAACACGGTAGCTAGCAGCACAGATCTGTTGGTAGCTTCTCTGTGGGTTCGTCACTTTATTTCACACGTCATTTGCTTCACTAGCAATATAAAAATACTGAGTAATCAAGCTTCAATTCATCTGACGACAAGTCATATGCAACATTAGCTTATCATATGACAAGAAGATATTTGTGTCAGTTAAAACTTGGATGAGTGAAAGCATACCGTCCACATTAGCACAGAGGGATCAGCCAGGACGGATTTTACGACCTTACAGTTATGGGACAACCTCTTTAATCAGCCTGTTTCCTGGCTGAAGCCGAGGTGTCTATCTGTCGAGCTAGCTGACACCCGCTAACCCCCCCATCTTCTCCTTTCAGCTTTTTTATCTTTATGTCGTCATTATGTACAAAGACTTCCAGTAACCTGTGCAGCATTTAGGTGATCCATGTGCTAACCCCCCTGCTCGGCTGGTCGTTAAAAAGCCCCCTCTGGTACATTGAGTGCAGGAAACTCTACACTTCCTAAATGTTAACTGCTGCTCCCGGGCTAACGTTATCCCCCTGTCGCCTCCTCTCGCCCAAAGACGTCTTCCAGGAATGGTCCCGACGCTTAAAAGGTCAGAGGTCGGCTTGTCTCGGAGCCAGAGGACTAACTTGAGGCACACGCTGGGAATAGGACGAGTGTGTGTTGCGTAAGGAGTGTGTGTGTCGCTGCAGTTGGCACCTTCAAAGCAAAAGTTCACATGACCAGAGTGTGTGTGCCAAAAACTGGGGAGTGCACATACTGTATGGTACCAAACACCACCCCGCCTTTCTCTGTCTGTCTCTTGCTCAAATACACACACAGACGGCCAACACACACACACTAACACTCCTCCCTCCTCTCTGAAGGTGTGACGGTGAGCTGCTGGGTCAAAGTCAGACAGATGGCCCTCACAGTCGGGATTCAATATCAGTGACCGAGAGTGTACGAGCAACCGAACACACACCTGCAAGTGTGTAGCATCCACGCACAACCTCAAAGGCGCCCAAGCACACGCATGACCTCCAGACGGTGATCTTCACCGATAACGCAGAAGAGCTCTGGCCTACATCCTTAGAAAAACGCTCATTGATACTTTTCGTTAAACTTGAACCTGACAAACTACTACTTCAATTAAAAGTGCTTGTTTTTGCAACATTACAGATATGATCCCTACAGAGATAGACCTTTTGTTGTAGCGTAAGATGCTTTTCTGAAACAGCCCCAACATCGCTCCCTTCGAAGCCACCAGACTCCATTGCGAAAAACTGTAAAAAACTCTGTTTTACCGCACAGAACACAAGAGTTGCTGGTTTCCCACTGCCTTGATGGGTCAGTTTGTTTGTATTGTTCTGTGATAATTGTGTTGTAAAGGGTTAAACCAACTAATGTATAGAGGCAGAGGTAGAACAGCAACTTCCATGTTCTGTATGGTAAAACGACTGCTTTTTCAATGGAGTCTGGTGGCTTAGAAGAAAGTGATGCAACAGCTGTTTTTGGTTTGAAAAAGCATTTTAGTCTTAAAAATGTTTTTTCTTTAATATGTCAGACTCTTTTTAAGTGCCAGGGATTAACATGGCTCCCTTCAAAGCCACCAGACCCCATTGTAAAACACAGAGATTTTACCTCACAGAACAATGGAGTTGCTGCTCTACCTCTGCCTTGGTTGGTTAGGTATTTTCTGTTGTTGTGTAATACGCAAACACTATATTTAATCAGAACTAACAAATTAAAACACCAAATTCACACAAAAACACAAACAAACTTAACGGTTGGGGCAGCAGTAGACCAGCAACACTGAGGTAAAAATGCTGTTTTTGTCAATGGAGTCTGGTGGCTTTGAGAAGAGCTTCGAAGCAGCTGTTTCTGACTGGGGTAAAAGCCTTTCATATTATCTAAAAAATCAGACTATCTAAGGATGCTCTCTGTAACGTTGTCAGAACGAGTTTAGTTGACATACTTTGATTGGGCGCATTTGCTTTTCAGCACTACGTTGCAACCCTTACAGCACGTATCTCGGCTGCTTGCTGAAGAAATCTACCGGAGCAACACCCAGGCTTAAAAATACCAGGTTCCCCCTTCTTAAAACACGGAGCCTGAAACAGTAAACACGCCAATCAGTTACTTCTTCCCTCTCTCTCATACTTCTGAACTATCAGCTTCAAACGACGGGTTTGAAACACCTGGTTTTCCTGTGATGTATAGTCTTGAAAGTACATCAAAAAGGGAGAAACACAAAGCAAACTTCAGGTGGGTTTCCTCCTGCTCACAACAGTAAGAAACAAAGTGTAAACACTCACTTGACACATTACAAACACCCCCTCTGCTTCGTCACTTCACTCCGACAAACACCTTGATACAAATAAAGTGTGACTTTTAATTCCCGGCCTCCTTTCGGCAAACAAACGACTATAAATCAAATTGTCCTTTACAATATCCCTCGTCTTAGCGGTGCTTAGCGCGCAGTTAGCCTACATTATCCCCACTTCATTTAGCTCGGTAAACAATTAACCCGGCGTGTGTGAGCAGAATGATTGAGGGATTTGGCATTAGCTATGCTGCGTCGAGCCTCCATACTAACTACTCTAAGTGTTTAACATAGTTGGCCTGCGTTTACAGCCATCCCTCCTCCCCGCTCCCCCCTACAGAATCAATATGCTTAAACGCTGCCACCAACTCAGAGAGAAAGAGGGGTTAGGGGAGTTAATTTGAAACAAGCGATTAATATTTCTTACGTTAAATAAGAGCACACACACATACACGCACACACTTGGAGGGTTGGCGCATCGATGAGGTTTGCCTTCCTTCAGCCCTGTTTGCGATAGCATTTGGGTTTCACTACAGCAATTACAGCCTTTAATTGAATTGATTTTGATAATGAGCCTCTGTAATGACACCGCAGTGGGAATGGTTGTGTGTTTATGTGTGTGTGGCGTCTGCAGTGAGCGAGCTACTGTTGTTTTTTCTGGACTTAAATGATCTGTGAGGAGCCGAGTGGGATTTAAAGACGAGGACATTTAAAACCAGTAAAAATGTATATGTAATAACACAGTCTAGGGTCTCAGTAAGCATCCACTAAAATCTAAGCGAAATTAAACCTTCATAACTAAGAGTGAGCCTCGATTAAAAAAACATGTTGAAAATTTAGACCAAAAAACTGTTGGGGCATGCATGATGACATTTTGATTGACATCGCTTTGGCTTCAGACACATTGATGGCGCGTGTGACAGCTTTATATGATTGAGTCGTCTGGGTCAGAATAAGATGAGGAAGCAGAAGCCTGGTTGAGTTACAAAATGTTCCACATCATAGCTAGCCGTTAGCATACACATGCAACATTAGCTGGGATGCACCTAGCATATTTTGGTACCCGACGTTTTGGCTCATTTGTCACTTGTAGTTTGTTTAGAGGATGTAGTTGCTGTCCACGTAGAGTTACCTACTTTTACAGGACTCTAAAGGAAGACATGTCTAGCATTTTCTCTTCTCATTGTCTTTCTCTTGGTGGCTTTTGAAGTGAAAACATGAAATAAAATCAATGAGAAAAGACAGAGTAAAGTTTGTCAGCCCGCCTGCTCTGTCGGAGAGCATGGTTTTGTCTGCTAGCGGAGCTCGTTAGCCGCTAACTAACGCAGCTTTTGGCGCCAAGGCTACTTTTGGAGAGCTGGATATACATCACAACTTAAATTGTGACGGCTTCCTAACTTGGGAACTCGAAGCATCTGAGAGGCACGCTAATGCAGGGTAAGCTACTGCAGCTAAACATTGTCAACACTCAACATACATGGCCACAGTTGTCCATACTTTGCCTGCATACATTTTTCCAAATATTAAACTGTGCTGCTTCACATTTTAAGACATATAATGTTACAATGTTGGATGTCCAGACTAAACGTGGGTGAAGTTTCAGATCTGTAGGTAAAAGTATGTTGGAGTAATCCCCAGGCTTCTCAGCTCAGTCTGCAGGCTGCTGTGAACGCCAGGTTTCACACAGCTTTTTCTACATGCTGCACTTTGTGACATCACCAAGGCTTTGGAGAGCTGGCCAATCAGAAGAAAGTGGGCTTGTAGGGGCGGGGGTTTCTTAAAGGGACAGAGCTGACTGAGTCGTATCAGGCAGAGGCTGTATGAGGGCCTGCACAGAGCACCAGTGTGAGAAAAATAACTGCAAATTATGCTAAGCTAGTACCACAGAGTGAAAAATGAAGCTTGAAATTAGCCTCCCTTGAAAGATAATATTTTAGATTCAGATTTAAACTTAATTAAAGTTCTAATATTGTTTCTGAAACCAGACAGAGGAGCTACATTCCTCCCGTTGTAGCCACCAAACTCCATGGGCAAAAACAGATATTTAACCTTGCAGAACAAAGGAGGTCTGCAGGTCTGCTGCTGCCCCATTAAGTAATTTTTTTATTACAGTGTTTTATACAAAGATTGTGTTGGATCCAAATTGGTCCTTTGAAACACAACAGGAATACAAAAACACAAACAAACTAGACTTGCATCATCCTTGTTATGTTGGGGAAAAAATGACTGTTTTTGTCAATGGAGTCTGGTACACGGACAGAAAGCGTTGCAGTGACGCTGCCTGAGATCTCTCTACTGGTCAGCTGTCTCATAAACCACTTGTCCGAGGTCTAACCTTTCAGCTTGTTGCATAATATCCTCCAGGCTGTAACACATGAATGTTTGATGACACAGGGCTTAGTACATGATAAATTTAATATCCTACCCTGACTTATTTCCGCCGTTTCAGGCTTAGCACCACCTACAACTACTTCCCGGGTGCTTACGGCGGTCAGAGCCGCACAGAGTAAATCAGCTGCTCTATCAGTCAGTGGGAGTTACCTCATCTCTTTTTCCTGCCAGCCGGCTCGTCTGCTTCTTAAGTGCTGCGTGGAGAGCTATTGTGATAGAGCAGTGATATGTGTAATAGGCTCGCACCTGAACAAACAGCACACATCGACTGACAGGCCGTGGACATGAAGCATTCCTCCCCTCGCTGCACTGCTATCAAGTACTTCTCTGAAAACACACACTTGTGCACACTTGAGGGGATGTCGGGGTGTGAGTTAGCTGATAAATGGGGCCGAGGCTGGACTCTTATAAGTCTTGCGTGCACCGCTGCTGTGATGGATTCGTTTTGATTACAGGAGTTATTATTTGAATGCGAATAAAGCTGCGGTGAGTGCAATAGATCAAAGATGAAGAAGAAAGTCTGACGGACTGTAAAACAGACACGTTAGGTAATAATTTAATCTGTTTTAAGTTGGGTCAAACTGAGGGCCCGGGCTCCGCTGCATGATCTCTGCAATGAAGCTAGTGAGAATAATGTTGCATCAATGGGACGACCAGATCTACAAACAGTATAACATGAAGAATATTTTACACGTATGGCTTTAGAAGTGGTTTAAAAACATGGTGCATTGAATTCTGGGTAAACTAAGACTTTTTTCAAAACAAAAAAAATAGCCGACCGAGTAACCGCATCTAACCGCTCAAGTCCGTTTACCCCAGCAGAACATGTTGGTCTATCGGAGGTTATAAGGACATTTTACTTGGAAAATTCAGCCAAGAGTGAAACAAGAAAACAAAGAAAACCTGAGATGGAAAACATTTGCGGCAACAGTAAACAGTGTTAATCCGACCGTTGAAAGGAACATCAAAGACATTCCAAATGTGGCTCTACTGGTCAGCAGCTGTCAGTGATTGTTACCATAGTAACATGGGTCTTAGAGCTGAGTTGGCCTGGGGGTAAGGTGTCTAAGGCCATGTCTACACGTACATGGGTATTATTGAAAACAGAGTTTTTGCCTCCTTCGTTTCCCCGTCCACACGAGCACGGTTATAAAAAATCACTGTTCCAAATGGAAACGCAAAAACACAACAGAAACGCTGTCATGAGAACGCCACACCAACAGGCGGCGATATAACCCGGTCATGCAAAGAAGAAGAAGAAGAAGAATCGCGGTCTGAAATGATCTATCCCGACGCCTTTGTTCCTCAGTATAGTAGACGAGTAACTGTACATATGTGTTCGTCCAAGTGAGTATTAACATCTGAATTAAATAGGAATCAACAATTCTTCCCGCCCGTCGTCGGCCATGTTTGTTTACTCTAAAGTCCCGTTTGACCGCGAGAGATTTCGTGAGATTTGCAGCTGTGAGAGTCGGACTCTGGTTGTTGGTCGTATCGTTGTTCTCTGGAACAAAACTATTGAATCTGTCATTATTCGTCATCATGTGTGGGCTCTCTCACATTTTCAACATCGATCTGACCGACAAAACGACTCAGGGTCGTCTCGACTGAGGATTTGAATTGTTGCCTTTTAGGGGCTGTTTTAGTTTAAAGCACGCCTTATTAGAAAGAGGCAGCGATAACCACAAGCTGGCCCTGGGAAAATAAAGGATTTTCGGAGTAATTTATGTAGGTAAAACGTTTATAATGCTTGATAAATCTATAACATGCCTCAATGAATCATCTACAGTCAAACCTGGTTAAAAAAGGAGCCCTTCATGAGTAACGTCTCCCGTATTAGATTTTTATCAGCAACATTTCAGGCCGATGAGAACAGAAACAGACGGTCGCACACGGTGTACTTTTAGTATAAGCATGTCATCAGTGGAATAAAAAATATATCAAGGTTACAGTAAAAAGCGAGGCCTTCAGTGTGCGAGCAGACTCGGGCCTTCAGTCCATCATTTCTCCTGAGCGCACAAGTTTCCCTTCAAAGCGCCGAGCCGTCAGAGCGTTCAGACCACAGGGGCTTCTACATGAAAGAAGATCATTTCTCACATCATTGAAAATGATAATACACATTATCACTTACAGCCCGCGCCTCCGTCTGCAGCTCTGTCCGACAACTTGAAATAATAATAAATGACCGATTAAACGACTTGTGTCTTTGGATTGTAAATTGCTGCTTTTAAACCTTAACCTCGCCTGACACGGCTCTCACTTTGATGAGGCCCTTTGATGTGCCCGTGGTTGCGCGACACACACACAACCTTCGACTGTATTCTGGCACCCGAGCGTCACTAATTATCTCGCCAGCAGAAAGGTAAGGGAGGTGGGGACCTGCGTGTGTGTGTGTGTGTGTGTGGTCTCAGAGCGACAGTAGCTTTTAATGAGCCCCACGCTTCTTATCAAGCTTGGCGCTCGACAAACGCTCTGATCCGCCCACATGGAGGACGGGGGGGGGCTCGACTGATCGCGTCTGAAGCACCCCCTGCGACCAAACAACCCACCTCCCCCCTTCCTCACCGCCCCACCCCAACCAACACCCTCATCTTCCTCTCTCCCGTCTCTCTCCTTCCTCCCCTCCTTTTCTCACAGCCTCAGTTTCAGAATGAAATATCCTTGAGAGAAACAGTGAATCAAAGGGCTTTTCATCCTTTCTCACAAAGAGAAGGAGAGCTAGAGAGGGGAGGAAGATGGAAAAAGAGATTCAACCGGACAAAGGAGGAAGACTGAGAGAGGGCGAGAGGTAGAGAGAGAGGGAGAAGAGAAGGAAAACGCGGATAAAGGACTGAACTTCTCCGAGCTGGAGGGCACTCCAGAGGACACGTCCTAGATTAGCTTCCACTCTCCCTTCATCCTTCCATCTCTGCTTCTCCTCCACAAGGCTTCAGAAAGAAAACAGCGGCCCCGGGGCCCTTTTGGCGGGCGTCAGGGGGAGAACGAGGGGGGAGAAAAGAGGGGAGACACCGGGCATTTAGACATCTGTCAGCCACTAATGAAAGAGTTCAATTTAGTGGAAAATCTCAAACAACCTTGTCTGACAGGCCGGCTGACAGGCTTTAACACGCTGCGTGTTGTTAGTGTGTGTGTCAGCGTGTGTGCTGTGTTAGCGCGGACGGTGGGTGTGTCTCCGAGTGGATCAGGAGAGGGAAATGAAAAATGAAAAATGAAAAATCAAAAGAGAAAAAATGTAATAAAGTCAGAGAGTGTGTGTAGAAGTGTGTGTGTGTGTGTGTGTGGATCAGCCCAGGCAGCAGGGGTCGGGTCTTATGGCTTTAACTCGCTCCAGGGGTGCAGGGCATGTTTTTCGTCGATAGATGGGTTATGCTGGGGTCTTTGTGTGTGCGTGCGTGCGTACGTGCAGAGACGCGTGTTCAGACTTGGCTCTCCAGCCTACACACGCAGACAGACACACACACACACGCACACACACACACACACACACACTTTGTCTCCACCCCCCTGCAGCTTCATTAGCAGGTCATTAGAAACAAGTTGAGTGAAAGCTGTTGATCTTTGAAGAACAGCTTTGCTCGTCCTCCCTGAAAAGACTCCATGCGTGTGTGCGTGTGTGCGTGCGTGTGTGTGTGTGTGTGTGTGTGTGTGTGTCATGTCTGACTCATTATTTTTGTTTTTATTGAAAAAGAATCAGACTAATTAATTATTTTCTTTTGCTTTTATGGATTAACTCACCTGCTGGTTTATGTGTTGTACTCTTTAGCAAAGCTGTTTTGACTTAGTGGAACTTGGTGTCTCATAACAGCGTCTGAAAGTTGTGATTGGACGTCTTATGAAATACCAAGTCACAAAGCATCTCGTAAAGCTGAAACGACTTCAGTAAGGTGACTATGGACATAAATACTCCTTTTATCTTCAGCAGGGAATTAAAGGGCCAGTTGGCCGATTTTCAACCTCAGTCCTATCATGCTATCAAGGGGAGCTAATGTTCCTTTCAGCAGAGGGAGGGGCGCAATGCATGCTGGGTTTTGCAGGAATGTAGAATGGCCGAAACCACGAGCTGTTTGTACGACTTTCTGGTGCCAATTTCAAATATTATTGCTTCTATCGATTACAGAGAACACCAGCTTTGATTTCTAATATTTATTGTGCCTGCAACATGAATGCCTTTCCGTGTCAGTCGAGACGATCACATGACATGTGGTGGCACACATGACGTGCCCTTGCAGCCTCAGAGGTCTCTGTCAGATCTCTTCATGTTTCACCTGACTGCTGCCCACTTCCTGTTTGACAGTGTGTACTTTTGCAGCCCTAATCTAACTGAAAGCAGATGTTTGGTCAGGTCTAAGCACCACAATTACTTGGTTCACTTTCATAAAAACACTGTGGTTTGACCTAACATATGGTGCATCAAAGGCACAATAAAAACATTTAGCAGTGTTGCCAGCTTTGCTACTTTCTCGCCAAATTTAACGTCTTTTAGACCCTCGTGGTGACTTATTTTCTAAGAAGCGACTTGTGACAAATTTTGCGACATTTTCAGACCAGTGAAATGTATTATATTGTAATTCATTCCCATGTATGCTGCTCAGAGCAATCGCAGTTTGCGGCTCCTCAGCCAACGGCTCAGAGTTGCTCTCTCCTCTCTCCTCCTGTCCCGTGCGCAGGCAGTCGGGGGCGGGTGGGGAAGGCCTGGGGTAGCGGGCAGCATGTGCTCACAACCACTGAGCGTTATGCAAATGAGTACTCGGTGATGTCACCAATATGCAAATTAGTGTATGACTAGTGAGTTTTGGAGCTAGTGCTAGCTACATTCATTGGAAAAAAGTTGGTCTTGCAAGCGACTCAAACTCCGGCCTCCTGGGTAGAGTCATGTCTATATTTTAAGGGGGGCTATTATGCTAATTTCGGGCTTCATATTTCACTCTGCGATACCTGTGGAGTAGCTTAGCATAATTTACAGTTCCTCATTTTTCTCACACTGGTGCTCTGTGCAGGCCCTCACACAGCCTCTGCCTGAAACGACTCAGTCAGCTCCGTCCCTTTAAGAAACCCCGCCCCTACAAGCCCGCTTTCTTCTGATTGGCCAGCTGACGTCACAAAGTGCAGCATGTAGAAAAAACTGTGCTAAACGTAGCAGGGGATTACTCCAACGTAATTTTACCTACAGATTTGAACGTTGTAACATTATATATGTCTTAAATGTCAAACAGCATCATACCCCCTCTTTCATTCATGCATCAGCTTTAACCGCGAACCTAGCAGACTACCTGGCTCTATACAGACGGTCACCTGGCTTGATAAAGGTTTAAAGGTTTAAAACAGCACGATGTAGACATTTCTCTTTCTTCAGAGGCTGTTAAAAAAATTTGCTGGGTTACGTGCGAAAGCAGTAATGACGCCTTGTTTTACTTTCTCCTCTCTCCCATGAGTCTTCCCTAACAAAAAGCTTTTGAGCTGCACTCATCACAGGACGACCTTGTTCACTAGGATAAACAGTGACGGTGTCTTTTAAAGCAGCAGACAACACCGTGTAAAAAACAAAACAAAAACAGGCATTTCTTGCTGAGAATCTGTAAAAACTAGAGTCAAGGTGCCTTCGTGAACGCACATCCTGCTCCTGTTCTGACCTGCTTACGCTGTGGAAACACTGCAGCATCTCTGGAGTGTGACAGACAGGTCTGGAGCTGACGTGAATGTACACTATCCGCATGCATTCAATCACATATGCATACATCTGTGCCGTCAAATCGCTGCTGATCTTCAGCTCAGAGAGCTGACGGGTGATGGAGGCAGAGAGAGAGATCCGAGCTACCGGAGAAGAAAGAAAATCAGCTGCAGGTTTCCTTCTCTTTGTGTCACCCTGAATCCTTTCTCTCCCCATCGCCGCTAAGAGCCTCATCACATTAACTGCAGACCTCTTTGCTTTATGCCCTCCTAAAAAAAATGGCAGCCGTTCAACTGTTCCTGCCCAACATGGCTGCCGGTCGGCCCTCGCCAACACCGGTGCCCTTTTCTCCAATTTGGCCCCCGTCCAGCTCTCCACTCAGATTGCATCGCCCCCTGTTAGGGCCTTGGGTTTGGAAAGGAGAGATAGAGCGAGTGAGGCGGAAGAGTGCCAACACAAACATTGTTCTGCCGGCTTTTTACAAGCCAGCAGAGTGGGGAAGTTAATAAGCAGGTATTGGTTTTTAACTGCGGCCCGTTTATTGCTTTGCCCTCGAGCGTGCTGGAGTGCTCTCCTCCACCTTTTTACCGTCCATCTGCCCGTCACTCCGCTAACCTCGCGTTCAATTTCTCCCCCTCTCTCACTCTGTCAGCTCTCCTTTTGTCTCGTCTCGCCTCGTTCAGCAATTAATTCACCATCATCATCATCCTTGTTTTTTTCGGCCTCTCGCTGACTCACCTCTTCTGCCCTTTTTTTTTCACTTTGAGCAGAGGTGGAGCCACTTTCATCAACAAAACCGCTTAATACTCCTTCCTTATGCCGCTATTGATTCAGTGTTGGAGACTGTGCCGTGCTTATTGGTGCTGTATATGAGGTGTAAACCATCTCCGCCCGTCAATACTGGACTTTATTAAAAATCGGATGTCAGACAGTCGGCGTTGTCCAGCTCTGACATGATGAATACGATGCAGGTTTAATCACATTCATGTTATGCTTTTGATCAATGTTGTCTGCGTTTTTAATCTTCCGTTTTAATCTTCTTTGGCCTCTGAAGATTTTCTGCACTGCCAAGGAACAGAAGTGAGTTTAGTGGAGACTAAGTTCTCCCAGCGTTCCCAGTAAAACATTTAGTCTCCCAGCCGGGACTGGCAGTTACTTACTTTGTTCTTCCATGCTTTAAATGATGAACGCTGCGTGAACATAACTTTTTGTTTGCAAGAAAACTCAACAGGGCGGATTGAAACAGGAAATCTGGTGCATTTAAACTTTGTTAATACTTTAACATGTCTAAATTCATAATATGTGCAATAGAGTTCCTCAGCCAGACACCCAAATACGGGCTGTTATGGCTGAAATTTTACCTTCTAGGAAAAAAGTGCCCAATTAAATACGTCCAATTTACAACTAACAGGTTAAACATGTAGTTTTAACTATTTATCAGACTATTTATTGCGATGGTGAAGGACCTTTTTTTTTTTAAGAGTAAGATGCTCATGTGAAACAAGAAAGAGATGTTGCAGCACCCAATTTCACTGCCACCAAACCCCATTGACAAAAACAGTAATTTTACCCTGCTGAAACATGGGAGCTGCTGGTCTACCGCAGCCTTAATGAGTGATACTGTGCAACTTTGGTGTTATTAAATAGTTAATTTGGCTCCATCACAATAGTTGTGTAACACACAATAAACCCCAAAATGCTAACTGATCGGGGCAGAAGTAGACCAGCAAATCCCGTCTTCTGCAGGGTAAAATGACTGTTTTTCTCAATGGAGTTTGGTTGCTTTGAAAAGATTAATGCAACGGCTGTTTTTGGCCCCAAAAAAAGGATCAGCACACTTTAATTGGGTGCATTGGCCTCTAAGGATTACTTTGCACATATTAGAGCCTGTTTTGTTGCTGCCAGCTGAAGGAATCTATCGGAGAAGCTGCAAAACTTTTTGTTTAAATTGTCATTTAACTCAACCCCAAAAAGTGACCTTATGCAGGTCCATCAAAATGCATTAATATACATGTTGATAAATGAAGGATATAGCAATCTAAATGTCTTTGAAAGTTCAAGAACAAGACACGTCTGATACCAAACTTCTGCCCTGCAAGCAACTAACATCCACATATGTTGCTATCAGACTTCAAAAAGTCCCGAATATAAGAACCAGATAGAGATGCTGCAGGAGAGAGGAGCTGCGAGGAGGAGGGATGACCAGACAGAACAAGGGGAGGGGAGAGTGTTGCGGTGTAGAAGAAGGCGATTTCATGTTCCTATAATCCTGAAAGTGCTGCAGTTTGTGTCCTCCCCGGGGCTGTTTCACACCTCCAACAAGGGATAAGTGACTGAGTCTCCCAGCGCAGGAAGACAGACCACGTTTAACATCCTTATTCCACGAGCAATTAACACGGTGACTCTGTGCAAGAACAACAAGCTTCACTTCGAATCGAGAACCCGAGCACAAATCCCAGCTAGCTCTTTTGGGATTCGCAGTGTCCGCCCTGTCCTGCCCAGGGGGGCTATCTGCTGATCCAACTGACAGAAGCGAGCGAGTACAGGCGCTCAATTGATGAGATTCCAGTTAGCCGGTGCAGCCAAGAAGAGAGAGGCGGGGACGCAGCCAATAGCCCGAGCAGAAGGGATCTGGGGGCCTCTAAATATCCACCCAGGGCTAAAAGAGTGAGTGCGCAAGCGAGCAACAGCCCACTTCCTCTATCGCTCTCCTGGGCCATAAGACGGAACAATAGTGGAGAATGAAACAGAAGGAATGGCTGCAACACGAGCCTATGTTGTCAAGACTATTGTTTTTACTTACTAGTGGTGCTGTCGAGCTCAGATTATTGTCTGACAAATGCCCGTCTGAGTGTGTTTAATTAGCTTCTTCAAACCCACCAGACTCCATTGACAAAAACAGTGATTTACCGCGCAGAACATGGAAACATTACTGGTCCTCTGCTGCCTCGATCAGTGAGTTTGTTTTTGTTAATGTGTCATTTCGGTGTTTAAAACTATTCGATTAGATCCGACGTAGTATTTTTGTCACAAACAAACTACCTGATCAAGGCAGCGGTAGATCAGCAACTCCGATGTAATGCAAGGTAAAATTACTGTTTTTGTCAATGGGGTTTGGTGGCTTTGAAGAGGCGGACAATAACACAAAGAATCAGCCTCTTTATACGAGGTGTTTCCACACTTAGGAGAATAAAGGTGTACTAAATAACACTATAGATAGCTCCTTTGTATTTAAGTGTTCCAGTATGCCATTTATGCACCCGGACCCTGAAACTGAAGGATTTTATGTAAACAAAATACAAGCACAAGAAACCTCCTTTTACATGGACGCTTAGCTTGTTGAGTCACTTCCTAACGTGCTCACACTTCAAGTCCTTTGGGCACTCGCATGCCTGCAAATGCACACTGATGTTTATACCTGTGTATTCATGCACACACACATGTACGCACACACACAGGTTGGGGCGGGGCCGCCTCAGGGCTCTGCTGTAAGTGTGTGATTAGAGGAGAAAAGTCGGAGGCAGAGGAGAATCGAGGACACACTCACCCCTGTTAAGGTCTTTATGTTATGCAGTGCATTCTGGGCTTCAAGGGCAGCTTTCCTTGTGTAAAACGTGACAAAACAGCAGCCTGGGGAGAGAAAGAGAGAGAGAGAGAGAGAGTGCAGATGAGCATAAGGAGCAACAAAGAGCATTTTCTCTATTCATCTGCCTGGCATCACCTGTCGACACTGGCAGACGCTGAGTGAATGTTAAGGACGGCACATCCTAGCGGAGAGAGGGAGCGGACGCTTTTGGACTTCAATGCTGATGACTCGAGCCTGGAGGACGTGTGTGTGCGTGTGCGCGCGGCGACACACGAGCGCAAACACAACGAGGCCGAGACTGAGGAGCAGGAGGAGGAGAGAGGGGTTGCCTCTCCATTAATCCTTGAGTAATCTGAACAGTTACTCTCTCTTTGAGTAAAGAAGGATCAGTTATTTATGGTTCACGCTGCCTCACTCATTCACTGACTAGTTCAGTTCTTCTTCAATGCAAAGACTAGCTTTAGAGTTACTCCCATTGATTTAGTGACATTAAGAAGGATATCTGTGGAACGTGCAGTGTTTCAGCAGCACAGTCACTACCCAGATTACCTCTGAAAGCTCTGATATTTAAAGGGGAATTCCATTTATTTCTTTTTTAACCTGCGCCTAAGTTCCTCTTTTTTAAGGTTAAAAAGAGTTTAAGTTTCGGGAGTGCTACGTCAGATGGCTTCAGCTGGAAACCGCAACACAAATGTCCTCTGAAAGGTCCTGTTTTTTTTTACCACTGAGATGCTTAGATTGATGTTTGAAGTGTCTGAAAACATTACAGGCAAGATCCCAGAGAATAAAGAGCTTCTTTTGTGAAGGTAAGGTAATTTCACCGTGCGGAACATGGGAGTTAATCGTCTCCTGCTGCTTCGATTCATTTCTTTGTGTTATTGTGTGTGTTCTGTTTTTTAAAAGGTAACTTGGGATCGACATAAACACAAACAAGCAACCATTTAAGGCAGACAAGCAACTCCTGTGTAATGCCTGGTAAAATGACCCTGAAGAGAGAGATGTAAGGGGAGAAAGTTGCAGCCTTTAAAGCATGATCTGTGGCGGCCCAAAATAGATCCAAAAATATGTCAAAATTGGGCCGAATAACGCCTTAAATATGTTTGTTGTCGTGTTCATTCTCTGCTGTCTTCCTGATTGGTTAGAGTAAAACTCTTAACCCACGTTTCACCTCGTCTGCAAGCCCACAAATTTCTAAATAAAAGCTCTAATTCGCTCACTCCTGTGCAGACACAAGGCTCGGCCAAGAAAGCAGCAAGGTAAAGAGGCAGGGAGGGATTTTGCCTCTTCATTAATCTGTGAGTAATCCCCGCAGAGTCGGCCTGAAACGCTGCAGTTGTGGGCCATTTTCAGGAAGCATGCAAACCTGCAGAGTCAGGGGGGGAAACCAGCGGGAGGAAATCCAGGCCAGACACAGAGGTGTGACTCCCCTGTTTCATGAAACAGCAGATGTGCTTTATTCTATTGAAACGTCACAGTTTGAACTGTATTTATGTCCTCATGACAGCTGTAACACGATTATTTAACAGCCATGAGGAACGTGTAAAAACACGGCTGGAGAGGTTTGATAGATAAAGACATGAAATATGGAGGACGAGCTGGTGAGTCAGTCAGCTGGAAGAACAAACAGGAAGCCGTGAGATTCACGACGCACCATCAGGCGCAATGTGTTTTAAATGATGGCATGACCTTAAGCACAGCATCAATCTCTGACTGTAAATCTGCTTGTTTTCTGCTGCAGACTGTCGCTCTGCAGAGGCCGAGAAGAAAACAAAAGCCCCTTCACATGTCCCTCGCAGCGGGACATTGTCCCTGTCGGAGAGGACGGTGGGGTCTCATGATGCAGGACACGGCGTAGTGTCTCTTTCTACTTCGGGCCTATCAGCCAGAAGCTCCCGAGTCTCTTCCTCTCTTCGCTTTGCAGACATCTTTGCTGTCGTCTTGTAAATGAGCCTTCTTTTTCAACCTGTCATGTGTCGCTCTTCTGGTTTCGCGCCGGTCTCATCATATCATAACTCCGCCCACTTGCTCGTGGTGAATGTTCCTAACTATTTCCGATCAACAAAACTCCACCAACATGCATGATAAGTCTCCAAAGGACATTTAAAATGCATAATAACTGGCACACTGTGACAGAGGTTGAACACACCAAAACATCCGCCATAGACTTACAGGTTAGAAAACTTGGTCTCTACTTTTCAATCATTTGAAACTTATAAAAAGATTTGAATGGAAACCAGAGTTTTCTGTGGCAGCCGATTTGAGCTCCATCATCTTCCCTCACATGTTTGGCCCGTCTGCCTCCAGCTTTGCTCATCTGTTCGTGTATTTATTTGTCCACAGATGAGCCGAACGCATCGTTGTTTACATCTGCTGTGTCGTCCTCTCCTTTGTGTTTACGACACACATCGCCTCGGCGCGAGCGCTCGGCTCAGACTGGCCCGTATCGCACACACCGGGCCCTGATGACACTTGCCCTGCAGTGCATCTTAGTGAAATCCAACAGTGAGCATCTGGAGCAGATTTAGCACCCGGATCCCAGAGTCCCTTTGATGGGGCTGCGAGCGTAATGGATCTGAATTCCTGCGGTGTCCTCTGGGTGCCACGGCTGTTGAAGAGTTGGCCCTTAGCCTAGCGTCAGAAACGTGATTGGTGTTGTGATTCAGATGCTGCAGTTCCCGTGTATTAGCAGAGATATCTCTCAGCTTAGTGTTTTCTTTTACGACCCCCAGCGTGAGCGGCAGCTCGGGGTGTCACTTCACTAAACCCAAAGCCCCCCACACTTCTACTATCAGTATTAATTTACCACCGAGAGCTTCACACCAGCCTCTACTAGTTAAAGGCACCGAGATAAGAGGGGAAATTAGTCACGACTGACAGACAGGGTGGAAATTTATCCAATTTATTCCATGTAGGTCACCAAAGTGATATGGCTTTTAGACACAAAACTCAGTGGTTGAGTGATGGCTTACATAAACTGTCAATCTCCGGCACTTCTGCTTCATCTCTGCTCGTCATTACCATAAAAAAAAAGTGGAAACCCTGAGGAGGAATTTCAGGAAGAAGTACCAAAGTCTTAAATCAAGTTAAAGTGAAGTTAAAGTGAAGCTAAACAAATACTAAGTGTGTGAAGAATTTAATAAAGTGAAATTACTCGTTTTCTGTGCTATCAAGGTGAAAATTGCTCACGATGAGAGAACATCATCTATACCGCGTTTCCTGTTCAAGTAGTCGCGGGGGGGCTGGAGATACACCTGGACTGATCACCTGTCAATCACAGGGCTGACACACAGAGACAGACAACCTTTCATGCTCACATTCACACCCACGGATCTTGTGAACCTAACGAGCACGTCTTTGGACTGTGGGAGGAAGCCGAAGTACCCGGAGGGAACCCACGCATGCACGAGGACTCCACACAGAAAGGCCCACTACGTCTGAACCAGGATTTGAACCAGGAGACAGCGCTAACCACAACATCCTTTCTTTATTGAGATTCCTTGTATCTTATGTTCCGATGGCATCATGCCTTTGATGTTATTTTGACTGATCCATCAGGGATTATCTAATGAAACAAGGCTGAAGGTATAGTGTACAGCAAGCAGGTCGTTATTGAAGAAATAAACCCAAACAGGAAGACAAATATAACAAAAATGCTTTGAAATAAATTGCTTGATGATATTGCCAACTTATAACTTATTAACTAATAGCTTAAAGCCCGCCTCCAGTGAAAATCCAACCTTGTAAACATCTCCATGTGGTGTTCTACATGTGCTACAAGACGTATCAGGGACAACATGAGCATCATCTCCATGGCTGGGCCTGTCTGCTTTGTACCAAGGACGGGCTGAACAACACGTTTTCTGATTGGCAGGTTTGTGACGTCACAAACCTAAGGAGCCAATCCTGTTAATGGACGGGGTGACGCTATGCGTATCATTACGTGCAACCTATGGCGACCACTTCGGCGATGTGCGAGCCAGCTGTAACAGTCATCGTCATTTGTTAAACTCACTACTGACTTACTTGGAACGAAACGATGGCAGAGATGTGTTTTGTTTTCGCAACGGAGGGGGCGGTTGGAAATTTGCATAGTGGGCGGGGCCTACGGAGATTGGGGAACTTTTGGCTTAAAGGTAAACGTATTTTGCAGAAAAATCATATCAGACACAATTTATTATTTCATGCAGAGCTTTTTATACATCTTAAAACATGACAGGAGCTGCTCTTTAATTTAGTATAACAAAGAATAGACCCAATAGTACCTAATTTACGCCTTCCAGAACCGATCAATCATGATCAATCGAGATATTTAAAACGTACTGATTTAACCCCATCTCTTAAATAAATGTGTTAGTGAACTTAAAAGTATGCAGTAGATAAATTAAGTACTGGCCCTTTAAGAAACTGTTACAGTGCACATTGTAACTGTACCTTACAGTAGCATGAATCATGATTTCATTTGAGGCACATTAACTTTTGCCCGTATTGATGATACTTCCTGCATGCCTGCTGCAGAGTGAATACTGTGTGTATACAAGAGGGAGCTTTTTAGCATTGCCTCCGTATTGTACATTATAATTTCATTATAATTCCAGGTGCACCTGTGTTCAAGCTCTGGCCCCTCGTGTGCTATTAGCAATTCCAATAGCACTGTTTGAGGGTTAGCTGCTAGCCGTGCACCGTGAATTATGATTCCTTTTTTTTCTTCATATCTGTATATGGGAGGGTTTAGCGTTTGGTGCTAGCATTAGCGATTCTGACAGTGTATAATGTGCAGGGGAGGGTTGGCTGTTAGCGCTGCGTTAGCCGCTGTGTGTTGTGATTCCCGTGGTGTAGCCGGACCTGGGAGCCATGCGGCGTGTGACGGATCGTCCCAGGTGGTGGGCTGTCAAGACGAGGATCAAAGAGCAGCGGAGTGGACCTCACACACACACATTTACACACACACATTCTCTGCAGTGTTCAACCTGTTTAAGAGTCAGCACACTCCCGGGCTCACACACACAAAGCTTCAGAATAAGAGCGCAGATATTACTTTAACTGATGTCAGCATGTGTGCTTTTTATTTACAGAGATGCCGACGCTAAAAGACAGCCTTGAACAAGTGAAAAAAGTGCTTCAGACTCGCGTTAATAAGCTCTTTCCATCAATTTGTGTGCATGTGTCTCTTCTCGCAGCACAAACATTTACCTGAAGGCCGGAGAGGGCTCAGAACGGGGACGCTCGCTCTGCTTGTGCTGTTGAAGAGGGACACTCGAAAACACACACCAGAGATGCAAACACACACAAACTCGAGGGGGGAAAAATCTATTAAACGCTGATGTGTGTGTTTGTAAGAGAAAGAGAGAGAGAGGACCTGGGAAAGAAAGGGAGAAGAAGAGGGGAGCAGCTGTGAGCGGAATAGAGAGCAGAGGAGGGAGATGCCTGTTCATAAATGCTTCATGGCTGCTGAAGGGGGCCTTTGACTGAAAGGAAGACCCACATCCCCCCACCTCTGTCAACACATCCACCCTCTCCGACAAGGGGTCTACCCCCTGCTTCGTGGCTCTGAGGGGGACGAGTTGAGGAGGTGCATTCAGCCTCACGTGTAGGTATCTCAGGCCGGTCGGGCTGGGTGAGGTCCTGTTGTTCATGTCTGATCAGGTCACTCCGACCAGTTCGGCGTAACGTGCGCCGACATTTTAATTTCTTGTTACATTTTTATCAATGATTGAAGTTATTTTCCATTAGAGGAATGAACATGTCTCCACTGCTGCAGAATAGTTAGACGGGTCATCTGAGTTTAAGCAGCAACTAATCTACTTAAAAGACTTTCATTCGCCTGAGATTCAGCGCAGAGAGAGAAATTATCTTCCTAGTGGACTAAATATTCACTGGATTGTGCTTTTTGTTGTTGAATTTTACAGAAACACTTTAATATCACATCCAGAGGACGAACTTTCCAAGGCGCAGAGGTTTGTATATCTTGCAGAAACGTATGAACGTACAAACAGATTCTCATCCCCAGGTCGTCCAGCACCTACACTTTGGCAAAGCCTTTTTTAATGTCTGATATTAATCACGAAATCACGAAATTAGTCACGAAAGCCGTTCAGCGTTTAGATTTCCCGACTTCCTCGAATGCATCAGAAATGATCGATCCGACCTCCGTTCAACAAACGAGCATTTTAAAAGTAGTTTTCTTCTCCTCTTGAGGACAGACCTGACAAAGCTTCATTCTGACTTTTCACTAATCTGCATCATGATGTTGAAATTTCGGCAAAGGTAAAAGACCCGTTAATTAAAGTCAGGTTCTTTTTCTGTAAAAAAATGCAGCACACGGAAAAGGAAGTCGTTTATGCTAACCGCTGGCTACACGCCCGGCACATTCACCGGTGTCCCCAGAGGCTGTATCGTCGTCAGACTATAGCCGATGGGATCTAAGATTGGCTTTAAGCTAACTCTGGTTCATACATCCAATGGTAACATTCATGTATAATATCGTACATGATCCCCTTTAAAATAAATAAAATAAACAAACATAAAGTGCAGCAAAAAACACATAAAACACAAACAATAAGTTAACGTCCAACCATCAGTGAGGACACGGTGACAGCAGCCCTCCATGTTTACTGGCTGGAGAGAGAGAGAGAGCGCTTCAACTGGCTGTTCATTCATTTTACCTCGCTTTGCACGAGCCACGACTAATACCTTACAATAATATGAATCATGTTTTATTTAATCAGAATGTCAAGATGAGGAAAAGACTGACTTTAGACCGAAGTACAGAGGCAGGGCGCCATAACCGACCAAGGTTTTGGCCGTTTTCTACAACAGGTTAATCCTTTAAGATGTTTTGTGCTGTAATGTAACATATGCTGCATTTTGCGGGTCCAAAACCGCCTTTTTGGGTTGAATCAGCACCGACTGAGGACGGTGGGGAGAAGGCAGGTGGAGGTGGAGGAGGCTGAAAGGAGCACTGCTCTGCGGTCGAGCAGAACGGCCGTATGGTTTATTAAAAGGGGGAAAAAGAAACACTAGGGGGGCAGTATCAGAGCGCTTCACCCTGAGCCCTTCCACCCGAGGCTGGCTCCGGCTCCGACAGTGACTCCTTCTTATTTCTCCCTCCATCACTCTGCTTCCTTTTCCTTCCCCTCCACACTCCTTTTGACCCCTGGGGTTCCACTCAACCGCTGACCCACATTAACTACACTCTGCTGCAATTACTGCGCGCTCAGGCCTCTGGGTGGCATGGGATACATTCTCCATCCTCCCCCTCGCACTGTTCCCTCTTCGCTGACTGTGCAGCTGTGAAAATGCCCCTTAATGTGGATAATTTATGTGTGTCAAAGAGCCGCTGAGTGACAGCAGGGATAGGAGGGGGAAAAAATGACAGTGAACACATTCTGGATTTGACAGCGCAATAAAGAACAGATTGTCGGATGGAAAAATAGAGGAGAGGGATGAGTGGAGAGCTTCAAACAATGCCGCGTCTCTGACGGGCATTTGGCTGACGTTCTAATCCTGTCAACGTAGGAATCGGTCCAGCTCGCAGCACTTCACAAATCTATACAATCCACTGGTTACTTTGGTGGAAAAGCACCAATGTCATCCTCCCCCGCTCCCCTCCCTCGCTGCGAAGACAACAAGAGCACTTTCCGGAAATCAAAGCCGCTTTCTGGCCGACCCCGAAGAGGAGGGAAAAAAAAAATTCCAGCTCGGCAACTTTTCCTATAACCAAGCAGCTCTCTCTGTCGCTGAGGCATGCAGAAGTATAAACATAAAGAGGGAGAAAAGACTCACACAGATGAGCTGAGAATCCACACACACACAGTCTCCCATTAAAATCCACCTGCAGCTGCTCGCTAATTGGGCCTGGGTAGCCGGCTAAGAAAGCTAACATCTAGTTAAGGCGATATAATTGGCCGCTCTGCTTTAGGAAAGAATGAAATCAGCTCTCCGTCTCAGGTCGGCCTCTGTCTCAACTGAATCCATTAGAGCAGATAATTGTCTCGGACGGGGAAGCGTTCGCTCAGCGCTGAGAAAGAGAACGCAGTTGTGATGCTGTTCCGACGTCTGCAAACGGAGTCCCTGAATGCACCATCAGAGTAACCCAGGGCTCCTCTTAGTCTGCCACTGCAAACCAGGATCCACAGTAGCCTTATTAATATGTACATGAAAGTCAGCATCAGCATTGGGTTGAATTGGGCGTGGTCAAGCTCAGAGGTTTATTATGTAATTAGTTTCAAGATCCAACTCAAAGTAAAGTCAGCCGGCAGCTTTCTGGTTGTCCATGGCAACTAGTGACAGCGACACATGATTATGGCTGGCTGTTGTTGGTCTTCTTTCTGCAGCAGGTGTCATTTAGCATAGTTGCATGTGTATGCTAACTGTTAACTATGATACGGATAAGCATCTCGTAACTCTAAAGATAGCAGGGCTCCTGTTAGCTGTTAGCTCCTCTGATTCTATCTCAGATGACTCGAACACATTAGCAATCAAAATGAGACCTGCCACGCCCACACAGAGTTAATAAAATGAGCTGTTATGTTGTTATTATGCTAATTTTAAGCTTCATATTTCACTCTGTGATACCTGTGTAGTAGCTTAGCATAATTAACAGCTATTTTTCTCACACTGGTGCTCTGTGCAGGCCCTCCTACAGCCACTCAGCCAGCTCTGTCCCTTTAAGAAACCCCGCCCCTACAAGCCCACTTTCTTCTGATTGGCCAGCTCTGTGACATCACAAAGTGCAGCGTGTAGAAGAAACTGTGTGAAACCTGGCGTTCACAGCAGCCTGCAGATCTGAAACTTCACCCACGTTAAGTCTGGACATCCAGTATTGTAACATTATATAAATGTCTTAAAATGTGATACCCCTCTTTAAACTAAGTTTTAAATACAGTTTGATTTTTGTGGATGCTTAATGACACTCTCAACTTTGACATCATTCACGCATTCTCACTTGTTCAAGCCGAATTTGTCGAGGCTTCAATCTCCAGTGTTGAAATATTTTCCAAATCTTTATGGGATTTTTGTGTTGTTGTTGTTTTCAACCATCAAGATGACATTTCAGGTTAGAGGAGATTTAAAAAAAAAAAAAAAAAATGCCTGCTGTAAAATCTATTTCAGGTATCCAGGTCAAACACTTATCAAAAAAGAAACCCCCTCTACAGGGGCAGTATTGATTGCACCTTTCTGCTTTAAAGCTGGTTTATATGAAACCGTTGCAACATCTTTGGTTGCTAAACACTCACGGCTGTGTTGTGGCTACCGCTCTTCCCCAGAGATCAGCTGTCAATCAAGCCGCGTGGGTGGCAGTGTCTCGTCTCTTCTCTCGGATTTAAAGGTTTGATTTTTCTACAGGTGGCCCTTTTGTCTGCGTCTCTTCGGCCATGATGTTTCGGCTGTAGGCTGAGTCGCTTTTGTGCTGCAGTCGTCATTGAGAGGTTTTATTTCTTAGAAAATGTCAGACATTATTGGTTTCAGTAGGCTGAGAGAAAATATCTGAGTGTTATTTTTATAACCAGTTTCAAATAAATTCTGATACTGGTGGAGAGACGGGCCTGTTTTTTGTCGTCTACATGCAAAGAAGAATCACACATGCATGTTGTTTGTTTCATGTTGAGCCCTGTGAGTGTCTGGCGATCACTCCAGGGTGTCCTCGCCTTATGCCCAGCCCCCCAGCGACCCTGAACAGGACTAGCGCTATAGATAATGGATGGATGGATGGATGGATGTTTCATGTTGTCATCCAGTCAGAGTTATAACAAATATTCTACTAGAAGAATTACAAATGTAAACCTACATGTGTATAAATATTGCAGAGTTTAGAGAAAGATCCTGATTTAGGTTCATTTGACTAAATGTAGAGGTTCCAGTAGGTGAATATGACTATTTCCTGTTGCCCTGTTTCAAGTGTTTATGCTAAGCTAAGCTAAATGGCTGCTTGTCTGTTTTGCAAGACAAGAGAGATTGGTAGCTTCTCAAATATCTCTCCTCCAGAAACAGAAATGCACAGGTGTTCAATTTAAAGCAGTCCGACAACTCCAGCTGTCAATCATGATATTATAGCTACGTGCTAGCTTAAATCTGATGTGAGTGAGACTTTGAAAAGTGTTGATTATATAGACCCCTTTGTTCAGAGAGCCTGTTTGATTTACTTAAATGTGTGGAAAAGTAATACATAAAATACACAGTGGATACAGGCCTCCTGAGAGCTGGGCAATCAGATGAAAAGTGGTTCTTAAAGAGACAGTACCTAAAACAGCTTGTTTCACACAGAGGTTGAACTTTCGAACTGCTTAAAGGCCACTATAAGATAAATAATGATGTTTTTAAACTGTAAATCATGCAGAGCTACTCCAGTGGAGTCCCAGAACAAAAATATAAAGCTGGAAAGGAGCGTAATAGGAGCCCTTTAAGACGCTGTGAAATATCTAAGTCATAATAAAAGAATCCAATTGACTGATAATCATTCAGCCTTTGTGTTATTTGCAGGTTGGGTGGACATCATCACATTATCAGAGAGTAATCTTCTATATTCCTCAGCACACTGTTGATGACTGTTTTCCATCCAGATTAAATTACATGCCGTTAATTTCTCCTCTCATTCATGTTATTTGTTATATTTGGAGCGATTTGCAGGCCTCGTTGTGCACAGGGACACTTATGTAGGATATCGCCTGTTAATGAAGACATTAAACTTACTCTGTGCATGCGTGTGTGTCAGTTTAAGAGTGCGTGTGTGTGTCTCAGCAGCTCATGTGGGCAGGCTGTATCATTAAGATAAATGACATAGCACGTCCCCTGCCAAAACACAGACACACAAACACACACGCTGACACACACGCTGCAACAAACCCGTCATGGCGCTTAAGGTTGTGTTTTAGCAAAAGGACCATTTTCTGTTTACCCCTCTGGCTCTCTTTGTCTCATTCTCTCTCTATCTCTCCCTCCATCTCTGTCTCTCTTTCAGCACAAAATGCCAAATTGCTCCATTTCTCACTCGCTCCCCTCCTCCCCCTGCTCATCCACTCATCTGGTTATTAACTCCAAACACATTAAACCAACAGTAGTGCCGCGATATTCCCCAGACCATCAGAATAAACACACACACACAAACAGGCGTAATGCACACACCTGGGTCAAACTGCGAAATGGATCCGGCTCGAAACAACTTAACGCTTCGGGGCCAAAAACAACAAATGTGGAAACTTATTAAAGGAAACCGAGCTGCCTCTAAATATGTTGTGTGATTGATGAAGTTTGGGCTTCGTACGAACTCCAACAGGCTTTAAGTGATCATTTAAAGTATCTTCCCATGCTGATTTTTGGAAGCTGATATATATTTGGAAAGACGATTTTGTTTTATGCCAAAAGAAATTCAGAAAATGACTTTTTGTTTGCTCGAGGAATTTTATTCTTGTCAGGCTGAAGGAGCCTCTCAAGCAGCTCTTACCACCGTCATGCGACGGCAGATGATGATAATAATAATAAAATAGGGGGGATTACACTGATCCACAGATATCCACTCTCGGGTTTGATGTGCAGAGCTGCGTTCCAGCCGTAGCTCTGAGCCAGCATTAGGTTTTTATCTTGGACGTCCTGTAATTAATCATTAATTTATTCCAAGCTGTCCCACTTCTAACGTCTGCTCATGTCTGACGTCATTTTTAAATAATATTCTACGACAAACAGGACGTGTTGGGGATGATCTGTCAGGTCAGATTGTACGCTAAATCTGGATTATACTACAATCTAAATATCAATATATAAACAGACAGGTTAGCATCTTCCCTGTTTGGACGCATCGGACACTTTGACACGTCACAGAAGGAGACGCACGAGTGTATTTTAGTGGCTTTACCTGTTGGCCGTTGTGCGGGCTCTGTTTTCGTTCTGAAAGCATTACGAAGATTTCTGATCAACTGTTTACGTGCTAATCTGTTGATTGGTTCTAAAAACCTGGGTCATTGCTGCTGTTGCATGCTGGGAATGTTGTCCCGTCGAAAATGGGAACTATCCAAAGCTCGTCACAAGCTCTGGGTAGTGACTGAAAGAATGAGATCGCGGATACAAGCGGCCGATATGAGTTTCCTTCGGAGGGTGTCTGGGCTCAGCCTTAGAGAGAGGGTCAGGAGCTCGGAGATCTGGGGGGAGCTCGGAGTAGAGCCGCTTCTCCTTCGCGTTGAAAGGAGCCAGTTGAGGCGGTTCGGGCATCTGGTTAGGATGCCTCCCAGACGCCTTACTTTGGAGGTTTTCCGGGCACGTCCAACTGGGAGCAGACCCAGAGCTGGCTGGAAGGATTATATATCCCGTCTGGCCTGGGAACGCCTCAGAATCCCCCAGGAGGAACTGGAAAATGTTGTTGGGGAAAGGGACGCTTGGGTCACCTTACTGAGTAGGCTGCCACCGCGACCCGGCCCCGGATAAGCGGAAGATAATGGATGGATGGATGGATGGAAAATGGGAACTCACAAAGTGGACTGTGCATTGATCGCCAACCAAAGATTCAGTGTTAGGGGGCATTTAGGTAGTGAAATTAAATCAAGCTCACCTCACGTTACACGATATCCATGTAAAGAATATCAAGAATGACACGCCGATATGAACCAACACGAGCTGAACACGAGTTATCTTCTACTTGCTGGATATCCGCTGTCATGTAATACTTCCCATGTCGCTGTGTTTTGTTGTCGATGTTCTTGTTGGTCTCTGAAGCTAATGAGGATCCAAACAAAACACCAACAGAAAAGTCGCATCAGCCTCCGTGGAACGTCTCCACTTCTCAATGGGACTAACAAACTCATTTAAATCCAAACTGTTCCTTCATGAAGAAGCTCCGCTCGGGTCGCCACTGGGGCACAATAGCGGGCTCGTTTGCCCCCAGATAGGCGAGATCTTTCTGAAACAACACTGTCGCTAATTTAAAATAAACACACAGAGGGAAGAAAGAGGCCGCAGCTTCCCTGACACCGGTGAAATTACCGACGGCTCCAGCGGCACAGCGACGCCGGCAAGGGGGCCATTTCAGCTCCTCGGAGTTGAGCGAGTGCAGATGAGGCCATGCGGCTTACTTAACTACGAAAAAACAACAACAGCGCTCAAAGCCTGCGAATAACAAGGCCGGTAAGAGCCCAATCAAATGCTACATTTCCTCTTAAAACACTCCAGCTCGCAGCACAGACAGAGACGGCGAAAAATGAGGCATATGGAGGAAGATTGTCATTCAGGGAAGAGAAAATAAAAGGCACGGTAGGTGGCTGTGTTTTTTCATGTGCTGCAGAAGAGCCGGTGAGTGATACTCCTGACTCATCAGCCATAAAAACAACTCATTTCAAGGGTAGTGAAGATGAAGCAGGAGATTTGGGGGAGCTGAAGGACAGGAGGAGGAACTCTGCACCTTTTCTTTTTTTCTCCTGCCTTGTCACGGGGATGCGGAGGGAGAAGAGACTGACGAGGAGAGAGGGAAGGAGTCATCTCAAGGCTAAGGACGCACAAACACAAAGCGCATGACAAGTGTGTTGGTGTGCAGAAACGAGTTGATTTGGGTCTTGGCAGAAGGCTGTCTTCAGGCTTTCATAAGCTCATATGACTCAGTGGGGATGAGAGGAAGCCAGAGAGAGAGAGAAACACACACACAGACACACGGAGAGAGAGACTAAAAACAGAAGCAGGTGCAGGAGGCTGAAGGACGATCGTTGAGCTGCTATTTGATTTCAAAACATGATCTTAATACCGGTCAGCATTTAGAATTTGTGCCTCCAAAAATCTTTAAAAATCATCAGAGGAACGGCCGCCCTGTCGCATTGCATTCCTCGTTATCGTGCAGACTTTCTTTCAGCGATTAACCGTCTAAGCAATCAGTCTGGTTCGGGACCTTGCTCTGCACCGATGTTCAGCCCAGATATCTGCTAACTTAAGGGGTTCACAGATGCTGTCTCAAACCTCTCCAGACTGTCGTCATAATCTCAAACACGTTGGATGTTTAGGATTTAACAGCTGGATGATTATGTCAGGACGTCCCCAGCAGGACCACAACGAGAGTCTACGAGGAGATGGAGCCGCTGACGATGTCCTGGTGCAGCGACAGGAACCAGGAACAGATGCCTCCCGCTGCATGATTAGCTAATAATACCCAACGTGTTTCATTTACGCTAATTTCCCAAGAAATTTCCAATTAATTGAATTAGAAAGACTTGGTGACATGCGGTGCGTTTTGAGGGGATCTGAGGACAGTTTTTTAGCAGCTTTCCCTGGTTAGAAGTATTTGAATCAATCTGTGATCATGCCCAACACGTGTGGTGTCATTTTTTAAGGTTTAGACTTGTTCTTTGCTTTATTTAAAGATTATTTTTGTGGCCTTTTATGCCTTAATTGAGAGATGGAGATGGTGAATAGTGTCAGAAACAGGGAGGAGAGAATGGGGGATGACACCCGGCAAAGGGCCGCTGCATCGAGGACTCCCTAACCTTGACCTTTACCCTGTCCTACTGTGCCGTCATCCTGGCCTTTGTATGGCTAACCCTTCACTAAGATGATGCAGAAAAAGAAATCCTGGCAGCAACAACATTTCCTCCAAGATGAACCCAACAAAGCACATTAGCAGTGTGTCGATGTATATAGAACCAGGGTGTTGCTTTGCTGATGTATGACGATTATCTGCCGCATTAAAGATTCACCGAGACATGTATGATGAAGACAAACTGATAAATCCCTAATTTAATTCCATTTTTCAGCCAGACGAGTGTTTACTCGCTTCATCCGCTCTGATTCATGTTTGGTTTCGTGCGACACTCCCAAACTTCTCTCTCAATTTGCTTTACAGTCGGATGGAAGCGGCGCATCTCTCTTCCTGACGTCCTCCCTTTCTCTCTCTTTACTTTCCTCCCACTCCGGTGTCTCATCAGGAGTGTCATCAGGCCCCCACTCCTCCGGGCTGAAGCCTGTTAATATGGCAGCGCCATTGTGTGCCCGTTCGCTGCTTCTGTCTCTATTGTTTGCTCTCACACTTGACGAATTCATCAAAGGCGAAGAGAAAAAGGAACGGGAGAAAATAGCTGCAAATCATTCGGCTTCGCACAATTGACTGTGCGAGTCTGGCTGGGCGAGTCTTTGTCTTCCAGTGGTGCACGAAATGTGTGTTTGCTTGTGTAATTCTGAACGTGTATCATTTGTTCTGCCATTAACAAGGTGAGGCGGTCCACTCAGTCACTGGCTGGTGTCTGTCTGCGTGCGTACAGAGCCAGTTCTGTGCGTTCCTCTAGAAATATGATCGTCTGTAAGGACGTTTGTGTCGTCACGTTTGTGTTTCTAATGAGGCACAATAAAGATGGACGGAGGAAGACGATAAGGACAGAAGAAGAAGAAGTGAAGGGGACAAATGTCTGAAAGAGGGAGGGAAGAGAAAGAATCATAGAGTAAAAGACGCAGGGTAAAGGGATGGTGAGAAGGAGGACGGAGAGAAGGGAGATGGAAAGAAAGTGAGGACAGATTTATGAAAGGAATCACATGAAAGAAAAGAAATGGAGTCAAAGAGGAAGAAGGGAATAAGACAGTTGGGAACAGATAGATATAAAGAAGAGACGACCGTAATGGAGGGAGACAAACAGGAAGAGTAAGCATCTCCTCCAGCAACAGATCCTCTGAGATGCGTTCAAGTGCCACGTGCGTTTGTACCTTTGCTCTGTGGAGGGTTCTGGCTGCGGTCTCGGAGTATGTTGATCTGGTAAACGGCTCCGTACGGCTCGAACAGCTCCTTCAGCTCCTTCTCCGACCAGGAGCGCGGGATCTGACCCACAAACATCTTGATGGCGTCCGGGTCCGGCTGGTCCGAGTGCTCCAACGCCCCGTTCATCTTCCCGGCCGTGCCGTTACTGTCGGAGAGAGAGAAGGCGGGACGTTAGGAGATGAGAAAAACACATGGACAAAAATGACGGCAAAAGCTTTCGAGCCATTTTTTCTTTGGTACCTCAGAGTTCTTTAGACCCAAACTATGTTAAAAAAAGGGCCTCTGATTTAAGAGTTACAGACACTTCTCCTCACCAATAAACGAACACTCTTTCATTGATGCAAAAAGTTCTAAATCACCAAAATCCGACAGACATGTTCGTCACTGATCAGAGACAATCAGCATGCAGGAAAAGAAAAGTCGCCACCTTCGCTAAAAATAATAGAAAGCATGATTCACACGACTGCAGAATATTCCTGTGTCACACACAATTAAAGCCTGTCACAAGATTTCAACCGAACCTGAGAAAACATTCCTTCAAGCAGGACCCGAATATCCAATTTGAAATTGATGTAGGTCACAACAAGAAGCACAAAAACTCACAGTGGCCTCTAAAAGCGGCTTCAGACCATCACAGGGACACCGACGCTCCGAGAGAGCCGCACTAATAACATTCAGTCAGCAGAGTGAGCAGCTTTCAGCACAGGTTTACAGGCTGCTTTCCACGAAGCTGGCAGTTCATATATTCGAATTCCCCACCGAAATTAGCGGCTTTTCAGACCCAGGAAGACCTGCTGATAAATGCCTCTTTTCCCATTGCAAGTGAAGTATACTCCTGTCGGTCTCTTTTCTGCTGCGTCACCGTCTGACGTCACAAACGCGCCGGAGGCAGGGTTAGTAACCAGTGAAGATGTTACGGTGGTTAGGTCCGTCTTGTATCTATTACTCATTCAGTCTGTTTAATTTGGAACGATGTTGGAGCGCTGCTCGGACGGAGACAGGTGGAATTTGTAGCTGAGATGACGAGGAGTCGCAGAAGTTACAGACGGAGCATCGCATCACGCCGGAAAGGAGGCGGAGATTAGTGTGTCGACATGGGTTTTGTGTTCCCATCAATGCGGATCGGAGCCGAGGCGATAATTACCCGGGTCTGAATGCTGATTGTAACCTTTCCCTCTAAGCAAACAAGCCGAGTGTAAGTGGGTTTTTTGACCAGTGGGAAAGAGGCTCTAATGTCGACTGTAACTGACAGTAAAGATGCTGCGTCAGATCTTTTCCGGACACCAAACTAAAACAGCGTTCCCGTCTCGGTCTTCTCCCCTGCACTTGTTGACATGCTGTTTTCTGCTCACGGCCAAGAGCACACACACATCCTGAATGTATGTCCGCCTGCTGTCCACCGCTCTGCATGTGTGAATGTTTGTGCATGTCTGCATGCATGAGCGAGTGCTGAATAAGCAGCATGCAGCGTGTGCTAATGTGAGGTTGTGTGTGAGGGATTAGCCTGCAGGACCAGCACACAGTAAACCTCCGGGCCCTCTAACAGGACACAGATGCTTACAAGCCGATCGCTCTGGTTATATTTCCACATCTGGGATGCATATGAAATGGAGGTGAAGTGCTTTCACCCTTTTCAACTGCAGAGCTACAACACTTATCTTCACCAAACACACTCGTGCGTCCACGTGTCGGGAATGCTAACTCGAGCTACGGCGTCTCTCTTTTTTTCCCCCCGCACGAATAAAAGGCGAGGAAATGCTTTCAACAGCGAGGCCCCCGCCGAGAGGAGAGCGGCACCCGAGCATGCACGAGGAAGTGTGACTGTGTTTTGAGGACAATCAAATGGCTACAAACACACACACACACACACACACACACACACACACACACACACACACACATCACTGCCATCAAGGCCTGTGGTCTATTTAAGATGGCTGAAAACCAATTTAATGAAACCAAAGTCAATGGCTGTGCGGTTTTATTGCTCTACTTTCCCTTTTGTTATTCTCGGCAGGAGAACGAAAGAGCATTATCTTAAGAGGCAAAAACAAAACAAAGCCAAATCCCGAGCTTGGTTAGCTGACAACACTAATACCACCCTATAAAGCTCAGCGAGAGAGAAAGAAAGAGGGAAGGAGGCAAGGAGGGAGGGGGGGAAAGGAGAGATATTGCGAGGGAGGAGAAAAAACATCCAGACCTTTGAACGCGGGCCATCCATCTCTTGCAGAAAGAGCCGAGGCGCTCAGCAGAAACGCCCAATTCTTTAAAGGACTTAAAGGACATGTCAAATAAAACGCCAGAACCGAAGAAGGAGTCAACGAGCCAGACCAGGGCTAACAGTCCTGGGGGCAGCAACCGCTCCTCGCTAAGCTGTCCGATAAATCGCGGGGGCCTCGGCGCGGACGGAGCCCCGAGGGTGGGGAAAAGAGGGGAGGAAGGGAGGGAAGGAAGAAGCGGCGGCCGCGGCGAGGAGTTACTTCCTCGATCCCTGGCTGATGTTTAGCCACATAAACCAGTGTATCGGACGAGGCTTGGCGGTCGCCGGGTTCAGACTGCAGCACATCATCCCTTCGCCCTCTGACACACACAAATCTAAAGCGCGCGTGTGTGTGTGTGTGTGTGGGAAAGAATAGCTGGAGACAATCCCTCATTGTTGGCTGTTTATGCGAGGCCTTCGGGGATTGAGCGAGTCCACGGGGGAGACGATACAATAGCCGGTGTCAGAGGACACTGTCCGCCATTCACTCCGCCCGCTAAGACAATGAACGGCCTCACACTTGCAGCCATAAGGCGTACGAGCGCTTACAGAACTGTCCTGTGTAGATTGCACGCTCCGTCTTCTCCCCGAGGTGCTTGGAAGTAGGTGACTCTCCTCGCTACAAAGGAATGAGCGCCTCTTCCATCGCCCCCGTGGCCAAGACTGACAAGGTGTTATTGCGAGCAGACAGAGCTTTAACGTGTGTGTGAGCGCGTGTGGATGTTTGTGCGAGTGTGTGGAGCTCAGCAGGAGAGTGTCCTGGGGCTCGGATTAAGTCGTTGAGTGGATCCACTCCTGCCATCTCCCTCCCCTCTATCCCCTCCTCTTCTTCTTCTTCTTCTTTTTCTCCGTCTCCCTCTCAATTTGAGCCAATTGTTTGCCTTAATGGCTTAACTATTGCTTCCATCACTCCAGTCTCCCTGCAGCACAGGGCCGTGACTGAGGGCTGATCCACACTGAGCCGGTATGTGTGTTCGTGTGTGTGTTTGTGTGTGTCTTTTTTCCAGCCAGACTGCAAAAAGTGTCTGGAGCAGCTGCTGAGCGCTGTTATTCCCTCACCTCACACTCACATTAGACAGCAGGCGCGTTCATCCAAACCACAGCTGCACGATATTGACCATAAAACCTTACGGCGGTTATTTATTTATTCATTAATCGTCTTCCTCTTACATTTACGGCTGCTCAAACCTCCCCTCTATTAAAGGAATTGTTAAACATTCAGACAAACGGACTAATTGGCTTTCTTTCCGCCAGCGATAGCAGAAGATCAATCTCGTATCTTGTCAGGTTGTGGTTAGCCTAGCTTAGCATGAAGACAGTCTTCAAAAACCTTGTGAGCTGCCCTGTTGTATGCATCTCTTTGTAACCTGCACAAACCAAGAGGAGAAAACAAACCTGTTTATACCTGCAGAGTAACTGTAACTAATTCAGCTTAAATACAAAGACACGTCCGTAAGTGTAAAGAACTTTGTGTGGCAGCACAGCTTCCTCCAGGGGAAAGTGTCACTGTGAGTTACACGATTGTGATCGCTTCTGAAACATCACAAACAAACCGACGGCTTGAGGCAGCAGTGGACCAGCAACATCCTGCGTTCTGTGAGGTAAAAAATCACTGTTTTTGTCAATGGGATTTGGTGGCTTTGAAGAGAGCGATGTAGCTGCTGCTGGTTAAAGGGCCAGGGACCTCGCTGAACTACACTTCCTCAGTCTAGGACGCCGCCTCCGATGTCATGTCTCGTTCAGAATCGTCAGGTTTGAAATAACGGCTGCAGACCTGAAGATGTTTTAGACAATCCACCGGTATGTTCTCGTCGTGTTTCAGATTCTGTCCCGCCCTGAAAACGATATTTCACTCCAGCGTCTCTCACTGGCCGTTCCTTTCAGAGGGAGGGGCGCAATGCACGCTGGGTGTTGTAGGAATGTAGAATGGGCGAAACCACGAGCTGTTTGTACAACTTTCTCCACAGCTATGGCGCCAACTTTAAATACTACTGCTTCTATCGATTACAGAGAACACCTGCTTTGACTGACAGAGGCTTTTTCCAGGGGGAACTGCTCCTTTAAGAAGAAGCCGTGTACTTCACAGTTATCTTGTGGTAAACAGTCTGAGCATGTCAGTGGGAAATACAAGAGCCTTAAACTTTTAGCAGGTGCATTTGCCCCAAGGGATTACATTGCTAACATTACAGCTGTGTTGCGGCTGCAGGCTGAAGCAATCTCCTGATCCTACTCGTCACGTAGACGACAAAACATCTAACAGTAGGGCTCAAGTTACAAATATGTGTCATTTCTTTTGCAGGTAGAAAGAATGTGCAAGAGAAGCTCCGCCTCCTCAGATGAAAAGGGAACAGTGACAGTGACGAGCTACCTGGAATACATTAACTTCCTGTTTGCCTCGTTCACAGCTGGACTCCTGCTACATATGTGAGAGAGACAGAGAGGGCGAGCGAGGCAGGTAAGAGAGGGAATCAAAGAGGGAGAGAGAGAAAGAGGAGGAGACGGATGCAGATGAGCCAGGTCCAGGAGTAAGTACAGCTCAGAGCTCAGCATGGGCTCCATCTGAAACCAGGCACATGCACACACACGTATCACACACACGCACACACACAGTTCAGCCTGGCTGCGTTGATCCCCCTGCTGCTTCTCCCTTCTGTTTCTGCTCTAAAACACACATCCGCTCTGACTCCCTTAACCCCTAAATCGCAGCACACACACACACACGCCACAAAACAACCCCTCACACTCACACACACTTCAGTGGGCCCGTATAGTGGCTGAGCTGTCACACACTTTCTCTCATTGGCAGCATGTTTGCAGGGTGTGTAACGGTCCCACAGGGGAACTAATCTTGTTGACAAGCAGAGTGAGAAACATCAGTCCCCCCCCCCCCCCCTCCCCGAGGGAGCGGGGCGACCAAGGTCAGGTACACACACACACACAGACAGACAGACACGCAGCGACATGTTAACACACACTTACAGAGCTGGACAGGCGCACATCCTCACACAAACACTCCTTGACGGATTCGTACACAGGACACACACCGAGGGAGAGGAGCAGGAGCATCCTTACTCGCACAAAGAGCTGAGGGATAATACGACGCTTTCAGAGGAAATGTATGTGCTTATGGTTCTCTATTATTTCTACACGATATTAAGAAGTGGACGAAGTCACCATCATGTCCCCCACTGGTTAGTTCACTACAGGTTTGAAGCCTTATAGCGGCTAAAGTGATTATATAAGTGAGCAGTGCATCACAGTCACCACCGACATTTTTTTGGGGGTTGACCTGGATTCGATCCCACGATATCCAAGCACGCAGCCTGGCCGGCTACCGAGTTCACACGTGAATAACATGTCCGTCAGGTATTAATCACCTCCGTCAGCATCCAGGGAACGTTCTGCCTTCAGAGCTGAAGTTCCTGCACATGCTCAGTCTTCTTTGTTCTTCTTCTGTGGGGAAACTGCTCTCTGTACGATGATCATAAACACGGCCCATAAAGCGCCATGATCTTTGTCTTTGTGCAGACCGGATTTAACCACCGCTGCAAAATGATTTTGGTGACATCGCTTCCGTCGCCCTTTTAACGCTAAAATTAATAAAATATCAAGATGATAAAACATGATGTCATAACCGTATTTTAGCCGGTTGAAACAGTTGAAACGAGGTCCCTGTTTTCAACCAAATGTCAACGCTGAAATCGCGGTTGGTGCTCACTGGGTCACGTCTTTTTGCCCATGCCCATATTTGGTCGAGAGGGTGGAGCTAGAGAGGAGCAGGAGGTTTACAACCGCAAAGTTATTCTAACGCTAGTTCGGTTAGCAAGGTGCAACTGTGATCCAAATTGGGATGCTGATTTTGGCTAAGCTAAATCAACAACCAAGTGCTATTTTTCAGGTCACCATGCAAGCAACTCGTCAATCACAAAGGGGCCTGCTTTATCTCTCTGTCACTGTAATTATGAGCATCATCAAGTTAAAGGGACTTTGGCTTCACGACATACAATACTCACTTTTCATATACAGTCTCTGTTAGATACCGAATGTTTTAATCCCTTTAAACAACTAAAAGAACAGTCTAGGGAGGGAAAATCTCTCTGCAATTAATCTGAGAAAAGAAGCCAAACTCCTTTAAATGATACCTAAACACCTTCTTTCCCCCTTTACTCTGATTGTTGCTGAAGTCATGAATATTTAATGTTAGAAAAACACTGTGAAGCCAAGTTTTCAGGGGCTTTAAATGCTCCTCTCTTCTCCTTAACATGATAAACACAACCCCACCGGAAGGCGCTGCTCGCACGCACCTATACAACCTGCCGCAGAACACCTGCATGAGAGCCACGAGCAGAGATTTACGCACACAATTCATTTCATAGTCCTGAATATTTCCTGCTGCTGCGTCAAACTGTAAACAAGATTAGCAACTTCCACACAACAGCCCATAACAGGCGTGATTTTCTTCCCAGAATCCCGCTCTGTAACTGATTTTGTCGTCGGATTAGTGACTCAAACTAAATGAGGGGCGTACAGTATCGACTGATTTATTTGGAACGCTCTCCTGTAAGTGAGTTACAGCGAGGTAAACGGGCTCCCGGGGGCCCTGTTCCAGCCAAACGAGGGAGGGATGGATATTGCCTCTGATTCACTTGAACTTTACAATAAGCAATACTCCACCCACCTCGGGTAAAAGAACGGGACACCAGCCACTGGTTTGTACTGGCAAAAACACGACTCACATGTTCATCATCAATCTCTCTCTGCTGTCGAGGGGGGGGGAGGGCAGATCTGATGGAAGTAGCATCCAAGAATATCTGCGAGCAGAAAAAATAACTGTTTCCATGTGAGGCTGTTTGATTGCCTTCATGTGTGTGTCTGTGTGTGTGTGTGCGCATTCGCGGTTGCCATGGAGACGTGGCGGCACATGCGACGCAGGGAAACGATCAGATAAATGTCACAGTAGCTAATGAAGCTGCACCGGTGCCCCGACGCTCAGCTAGCTCAGCGCTAACGAGCTACCGCACGCCGCCGCCCGCTAATGAGGAAGAAACACACACTCACACACACACACACACACACACACACACATGTATATGTATGTACACACACAGTATGAAGAAAACACACTGATGCATGACACACAGGTCTTATTTTGCACGTTTCTCATGCCTCATATTTTCCTGCTCGTGTGAAAGAGAAGAGGAGGGCGCCTTGTTTCTGCAGGATGAAAGCTTCCCCGTTAGAAGCTGCAGGATCTGAGAGGGATGTATGTATGCTATGTGTACTATATATACTTGACTTATACTGAAAATGAACGACAATGTGAAAAGAGTAAAAATGTTTCCTGGGATTAAACTGCTGAAATAATTCAGTCATTGCTGCAGCTTTTAATCCCTTAAAGCTGTGCAATAGAAATGGTCCAGCAGCGCTTACAGGAGTATTTTTTAGGGATGCACGATATTTTTTTCCACCTTATTGCAGAGAACATCAAGTCTCCCCTGTAGTGGAATTCATATCATGCCTACTCTTATTGTAGTGGCCCAAACTGCCGTACCGCAGACATCTTGAAACCCTTCTTCTTCACGCTTCTGTTGTACAAAAGGTCACGTGACTGATCACTCATGTTTTCGAGCGCACCTGAACACAGCATCCCCCGGAAACACAGCAGTGAGGGAGACATGCCCGGACTTGTTTACTGGACAGACTACGGAGACATCAGTGATCGCCGACGGACTCTTTCTATCGTGTGTGCGTCCATTAATATGTAAGTTAGTTTTGCACTGATGTTTATGTTACTCTCTGTTAGCGTCGGCTTTGGCCGCTAGTGTATTTTCGGTGTGTTGTTAAGTCGGTAAAATGAGGAGAATGTGAGCTAACTGTTAGCTAGTTAAGAGCTGTGAAAGTTGTTTAACTTCTGTTCATTGGCTCGAGTCTTTATTTAGTTATTGTTGCATGCACACTCGGGCTGATTTAATGTCGTAGCATTACGTCCAGCTTTTATAGGGACTCATCGAGCTTTGAAGCATAAATACGGCGCTGTTTTATCGGCGAAAATATCAGCAGAAAAATGACACATCTGCCGATTTTAAAGCCATGATCTGCAGATACCAATAATGTGCCGATAATATCGTGCATCCCTTAATATGATGCCATTTCTTGGTGCATCTTCGAATGCTTCAAGGTTTTGGAAGTTGTGAAAGTTTAGCACGAGCTATAACGGTTTATATTTTAGATTTATGTTGACAGGATTATGCAAACAACAATCTCCAGGGACCAGAAAGTGGGTCCCCCTTGCACGTAACGCAACATAATGATGTCATTAACAAACACAGCGCAAAAGACGCACCCCTTAGCTTCACACTGCAGAAAGAATGAAGGCTCTCGCTTTCATAGTTTTAATGAGAGATGCATTTGAAGAGGATCATGCAAACAACAGTCTCATGGGACCAGAAAGCGGCTGCCCCCTCGCACCGCATAACGCCGCACGTAACGCAACATAATGAGGTCGTCAAGGAACATGCAACGCAGCACAAAAGGCAGATCCTTCAGCGTTCCACTGCAGAAAGAATGAAGGCTCTCGCTCTCATCGTTTTTATTTTAGATTAATTTGAATGACAGGATTATGCAGACGACACTTCTCCTGCAGAGAAGCTCAGTCGTGCACCGCCTTCACTTCCTCTCGTCACTCGCTTTCACTGTGAGCGTTTCCCAGCAGCCCTCATCACAAGAGGACCTTGTCGTGAATAGTGTCCTCTTGCAGCGGGAAACAAAAAAGTCTTAGAAATAAAATCCAGGTGTGAATCATCTTAAACAGATCCGCTCCTTTTCAACACCGGAGTGTATCCAATGAAAAACCCTTAAAACAAAAGTTCTATAAATAAAACCACGTATCACCGCTGACACCTCAAAAGGACCCAACACTTAAACTGAAAACCTGGATGTGAATGAGTCTCTTTTCAAGCCGAAGGTTTTACTTAACTTTGTTGAAAAATGTTCATACAGACGGTGTTTTTCATGAATGAGCTCCTTTCAAACACAAAAACAAGCGCTGCTTCAGTTTCGCAGCGCGTCTGCATATTTAAGGTACAAAGGGGAACCTGAGCTGTGTGTTAGTCAGCGTGCAGCCTCCTCCTGTACGCGCAGCAGACCTGGAGTTCACGGGCTCCCCAGAGCCTCGAGAGACAACGAGGTGAAGGAGAGCGTCACGCGCGGAGGAGGAGATCCACTCTGAAGAAAGAGCTGAACTCTGAACTGTACGAGAGCTAACTATAGTCTCTGTGCCGGGCTGAACCCGACACTGCAGACCTTCTGTTCCACAGAAACATTATTTAAGGGCTACAGCAGCGTGTGTGCTCTTTATCTTGGTTTAGATTCACTGTTTGAAGGGTATAAATATTAATCAGTGTTGACAAAAGCAACACAGATACTAGACACTGATATTAGATGATGAGCAAATTTTAAGAGTCTGCTCGATCAGATTAAATTTGGCGCTTAATTATTCTAGAAACAATTACTCACTCGTGGATAAGTTGGGGAAACTGTGATGATGGTAGATTAATCATTCACATCATTTCCAAGCTAACATGCACCGATCTCAGCGCTCCGACTGTGCTGACGTTCTGATGTTCTTCTTCTAATAGAAAGAAATGTGAAAATGTATCTGCTATTTTTTTGGATCTTACAGACATAAAGATGAATATTTTTGGGGTCAAAGTTACGGCAAAATTCTGGCAAGATGCAACACGAAATAAGTCGCAATTTACCCTATTTTTTAAGCTGTTTGACGAAAGCAATTCATTGAATATTCAACTGATGCATCAATTACAAAAACAACACTTAGTAGTAGTGCTATCAAGATGTATCCAAACGTGAAAAAATAATGAATGGCTGCTTGAAACAGAAGAAGTTTCACTCTGTGATGGGACATTTGTGTGATGTGGTCCAAAAAGGGGCTCAAAGATGTCAAATTATTTTTGTAATCCTTTTAAGTCGAGCTGAAACAGCATTTTGAGAGTATCTAGCTTCCGTATCGTGACGTATTTCCAAGTGAAACAGGACGTGCAGGCGGGACATATCATTAGAGGGATTTGATTTGATCGTTGAGAAGTGGGCGTAGACAGACGTTCTCCACAGCGCAGTAGCTAGCTAACTGACCGAGCGTTCTTGGTGCTCTGCGGCTAAATGTTGCAGATTGATTGGTTGAAATTGTTTGGTGCTAACTTACGTAAGCATGCGTGAAATTTAGTTTTACTGGAAGAAAAAATGATCAGATTTTGATATAAGAATACGAAGAAATGGATTTTCTGTATTTTTTTTGGCTTGTATTGTCAGATAGATGCACAATATTACCGGGGATGTGATCTAAAAGGATTAACATGACATATTTCATTTCACCTCGACTTTAAAAATAAAAGATAGCACTTTATTACATCACAAATTGCACTCTGGCCTTTGTATTTACGCCTCTTTCATTGGAGGTTAAACTGAACTACGTTCTGACGCCTCCTTCAATAAATTATTAAATGTGCACATTTGATCCTGCCGCCAACAATCAATATGCTTTCCTCTGTTGGGAGCAAGAATGTGGACAACAAACGTTCATGCTACCGGGGGATAAGGAGATTTTCTCACTGGAAAATTGACCATCCAGAGGTTGACCGGCAGGAGAGGTCATAAGGTCACTGGAATCGATGTGTTCCTCCTCTTGGGGGTGTGAACGAGCAGAGTAATCTCACGCACATCTGGTCGCCAAGTTTTCCAGCTTACACACAAATATTCCGACGTGAGGAGATTTTAATCAAACACTCGTGTTTCACAAAAACGCTGCATGAAAATTGTATTTCGGAAAAAACCTGCTTCAAATGGACCGACTTCCTCCGACTTCAAGCAGTTCCTCGAATTATCTCTTAAATTATGCTTTCTAGCTCACGTCAGCCTGACCTGGAGTCTTTCTGTGTGTGTGTGTGTGTGTGTGTGTGTGTGTGTGTGATAGAGGGAAGGAAAGGGGAAAAGGAATTAGAGCATCTTAAAGCCTCAACACCAGATTGGTCAAATCCAGGCAGCAGCAGCAGCAAAATTCCACCCTAATCTTTAGCACACTTCCTCTCTTCTTCAACCCCCTGCCTCCTCTCCTCTCTGTGTCTTGTTGCTATGGGAACAGCAGCAATGGAGGGGCATGGGGTGAGGGTAGCTGGGGGTACTTGATGTCAGGTGGGCGGGGGTGTCTCTGGATGAACACACAGTTTCACCCTTGACTTTTTTGTTAGATTTTTGGTGCATCATCTGTTTGTTTTTTTTTCTCCCTCTCCTGCTAGAAAAGCACTTCCTGTCTCTTCTTCTTCCTCTTCTTCACCTCTGCTTCGCTCAGTCAGTCGCTCATGTTTGTGCACTTAATGAGAAACAGCTTGTTTGTGGTGTGAGTCTGCGTGCGTGCCTGTGCGTCCGTGTGATAAAATGGCAACAGCGCTGATTGTCTGGCACGGCGCTGCGGCTGCGTTCTGCCAAAAGTCATCATCTGACTCGCCGACGGGGATGATGGCCCATTTGACTAATGCTTCTCCACGAAAAACAGGCCAACAATGCCGGTCCAACTAACGGAAGAAGGAGCGGATGGTGGATGGCGGGGTTGGGAATCATATCAGATTGGTACCGCTTCAGTTCAACCGATCCAGATTTGGATCTCTGGGCAAAAAAAGAAAGTCACCAAGGCCTCAGAGCATCACCGGACTGTGTTTCTGTTTCACAGCAAATCCTCAATATTTTGTACCTGCACGTCATGTAACAGCTCCACTGTTGTGCCCTGTTTGAACAATAAATCCTCCTGGTGTTTTCACGCACGTCGGCCGTGACACCTCTAAAGGGGGCGAGTGAGCACAAACCACAGGGTAGAGGCAGAAAATGGCGTAATAAGAGCAGAGAGAGAGACGGACAGAAAGGGGAGAAAAGGCAGGCAGTTGCCAGCAACAACACACCGCTGATTTAACAACACGAGTGCATTTGTTGAACTGGCTTCGGCACAATTACGTCCCATTGTGAGCGAAACCTCTGCGCCATTTGCAGCACAAAGGTTACAAAAGCTTGGATTTCACCTCGATTAGCATTTGGCAAAAGGCTGCTGTTTTCATACATGACGCCAATAAAAGCTAAAAAAAAAACGCACGTGTGTTGTCAGAATTGTCAGAGCGTCTTTTCTCCGAGGGCGCTCCGTGTGTTCCCGCGGCGAGGACAGGAAGAAACCGCCTCTGACACTTTAATAAACCACCATTACGGCTCTTCACACACACATGTAACCTCAGAGGGGAAGGAGCTGTAGTAGCAGCGGTACGAGTTGAGGGGATGCTGGGAGCGAAAGCGAAGAGGTGAAGCCGAACACGGTGGAGACAGACAGCCGGGGGAAACGCACTTATTGGCTGGCATGGAAGGGCAATGCTTCCTCTGCGTGTGTGTGTCTGTGTGTGTTCGACTTCTCTCTGAGAGGACACATCTGTAAGCTCTTGTTCTCCAAGTAATTTCCCTCATAGATCATTTCATGGTGGTTACAACCGAATGTGTTGGTGTGTTTGACCTCGGGTTACCTTTAAATAAGGAGAACAAACTGGGGATTTTGTCCACATGTAGTGCACATTCTTCAGTGTGGCGTCACACACTCACAAAACACAAACTCCAGCGAGCGACCCGGGCTGCTGTCCAATGTTTTCCTGCTGTGATTCATGTGAACGAAGTCTGGCTTTGCCAAGTCCATCTACTCCTCTTTTCTCCTTCTTTCGCTTCATCTCTCGTTTCTTTCTTTTCCTGCCACTTTTTCCCCTTTTATAACTCGCTGCACTGTTTCAGCTTTCTCTTGGCAAAGCAAACGTACGTATAATTCTATTTCTGAAGTAAAAACAAAATCCAACACACGATTTACCGGCCACATTTCTAACTTTTGGGGATTACTGAAGCTGCAAGTCAGGTCTCGAGTCAGCGAAAACTTCAAGTTACGACTCAATTTTGGCCAGGATAAATGTCAGATCTGAAAACCAGGTCCAGCCTCAACTTCCTGGTCCTATTAAGGTCGAGTCAGGTCTCAAGTCCATTTAAAACAAGTATCAAGTCGGTCAAGACTTGTTCAAGTCTTCAGTCAAGTGTTCAGTGAAGTGTCATGAATAGTCTTGTCAAAACCTGTGTTCAGCCAAGTCTTAAGTCCCGTAGGGTAAATCCAAGTGCCAAGTCAAATATCAAGTAACATCAAACCAAGTGTAAGGTCAAATATCGAGTCCTTGATTGCTAGTCCAAGTCAGGTCTGTTGTTTAGGTCTGTATGTCTCAAGTCTTGTCAGAACAAGTATGACGTCAGTCAGGACTTTTTAAGGCTCCAGTTGGGTCAGAAGAAGTTCCAAGTCTCAAGACAGGTCTCAAGTCTTAAGTCCAAATGAGTAAATCCAAGTCTGAAGTTTGGTCAAGACAAGTGCAAAGTCAAATATCAAGCTTTGATCTCTAGTCCAAGTCAGGACTCTTGTCTGGTCAAATCAAAGGTCAAACTAGGTCTCAAGTCTTGTCAAAACAAGTCAGTCGGAACTTTTCAGGGAACCAGTTGGGTCAGAACAAGTTCTAGGGGTCAAGACAGGTCTCAAGTCTTGTCAAACCAGGTATTAAACCAAGTCTTGAGTCCTAATGGTTAAATCCAAGCCTCAAGTTTGGTCGAGACAAGTGCCAAGTCAAATATCAAGGCCTTGATCGCTAGTCCAAGTCAGGTCTCTTCTTTGGTCCAGTTAAAGGTCACGTTAGGTTTCAAGTCAAAACAAGTCAGTCAGGACTTTTCAAGGCTCCAGTTGGGTCAGAACAAGTTCCAAGTGCTGAGACAGGTCCCAAGTCTTGTCAAACCGAGCACGAGCTTACTTTGGGTCCTGGAGAGCAAATCCAAGTTAACTCTCAAGCTTTGTCAAGACAAATGCCAAGTCAAGTCAAGGTTTGTTTAAAGCAGGTCAAAGTCAAGCTTCAAGTCCTAGCTAGGTCCTAGCTAATGTTACCTCAAATTTAGCCGTAAGTTAGCCAGGTCCAAAATAGATCCCAAGTCCTTTAATACAAGTTTGAGTTTGGAGTTGGTAAAGAGAGGTGTACGGCCAGTCTTTCAGTCAAATGAATGCCAGTTGGGACAAGCCCAAGAGCCTGCACAGGCGGTGCATTTAAGTGTCATCTGGATGTAGAGGACATTATTAATCAAACTGATAAATTGCAGTGCACGATACAGGTTTAACTTCACCTAATCAGGGATTCATCAATTAGAAAATCCTTCAAAATCTCTTTGATTGACTGAAAGAAAATGTCATTATCTCACTCTGTGCTTCACAACACAAACAGGTTGGGAGTAATTTGTTAATCACACGTTATTTAATAACGTCTCCACCTTCAACACTTTCGACTTTCATGTCATTAATCTATTAACTGCCTTGTTTACTTTTATATCCCTTCCTCCCCTCTCTCAGTCCCTCTCTGCGTGTCTGATTCCTTCAGCGTGCCGTCAGTATTAAGGAGGTAATCAGTCGCATATTGCAGCCCTAAGTTTCCAATAGCTTTGCCCCATAAAATTAGAACAATTCACACTCTGAGCCAAGTTTTTAAAGGATCCAAGAAGGCGTATCACTGACAATAAGATCTGCAGGGCATCGCCAATCTTTGGACCTGCCTCCTGCATTGTAAGTGCCTCTAAAGCGGGTCTAATAATGCCCACTACAGTGTAATTATGCCTATAATGCTGTACAGGAGGAGGGGTGGAGGTGGAGGGGGGCGGGGCAGAGAGGAGAGGGTGATAGCATTAAGGGGTATTAGGGCGGGTGGGGTGTTCATTTTCATTAGGTTTTATGGGTTGGAAAAACATTGTCATGCATACCAATTAGCGCTGGAACAGATGGCTCAATATGGTTGTATGTTTCGTCACACACACTCACACATACGCTGCTGAGGAGTGTGTGTGTGCTGCAGGGAGCAGGAGCCTGACAGTAACAGTCCAGACAGGCCGGTCAGCAGAGGAGAGAGATCAGTCTGACGGCTTTTTCTACACAAAGCCTTCTCTTTCTTTGTCTCTCATTTCCTTTTCCTGTTTCCTATGTCCTCTTTTCCCCTTTCCTTTCCGCCCTCCATCCCAGGTCAGGACCTCCAGAGCAAAATCAAACCTGCATCAGTCTGTTCAACAGTCTCTCTGAGGAGGGAGCCATATGCTGACATATGCCGACGAGCTGCAGAGAGGGAGAGGGAATCGCCTGATTATGCGAGTGTGTGTCTATGTGTGTGTGTGCCCGCATACAGCCTAGTGTCTCTATAGGGCCCCAGACGCACACGCTGTCAAATCAACACAAAGGTTAGACTGATACGGGTTATTTGAGGGTTCAAAAGTGACACCTTTTAGGCTGTATCTAGCTGACATTTTGAGCTGATATTCAGTATCATAAAATCTGTTTTCCCCCCTTTTTTGCTTCTGACTCAGCGTTTTTCTCAGAGCTGCATTCATGTCAGAGTTGAAAGGAGTCTGAAAAAGCTGTTAGGCCGTCTAGAGGCACTCACACTGGGTGAATAATGACACCATTTTTCCACATAATAATGCTGCTAATCATACGCATAAAACGCTTTAAAAGCATATTGAACAATTCCAACAGACAGCTTTTATTCCATCAGTTCAGCCGTCTTCCGTTACAGAGCTCTATTGATCGAATTCTACTCATTCCAATGGTTAGCAGACAATAAGACCTGTATAATACCCATCATATCAGACTGATGAGTAAGTGACAGCTCAATAGCCTGTCTGTACATTTTTTAGACCGATGTTGGATTTTTTGCCGATATTTTCCAACAATTTTTCGCAGATTTCGATACCGATATATTAGGCGCATGTTTTTTTTCCACCTAATTGCAGAGAACATCAAGTCTAGTGGCCAAAAACTGCCAGAAGAGGCCTTGTACAAAAGGTCACGTGTCGGATCACTCACGTTTCTGAGTGCACCTGAATGCCGCATCCACCCGGAAACATAACAGTGAGGGAGACATGCCCGGACTTGTTTGCTGCACCTACTACGGAGACACCAGTGATCGCCAACGGACTCTTTCAATCGTGTGTGCGTCCATGAATATGTGAGTTAGTTTTGCACTGATGTTTATGTTACACTCTGTTAGCGTCAGCTTTAGCCGCGAGTGTATTTTCGGTGTGTTGTTAAGTTGGTAAAATGAGGAGAATGTGAGCTAACTGTGAGCTAGTTAAGAGCTGTGAAAGTTGTAACTTCTCTTCATTGACTCGAGTTTCTGAGACTTTTTAGTCTTTATTTGTATGTTGTTGATAACTTTGTTCAGGCAGTGAGCGCGCACTTGCACCGAGTTAATGTCGTAGCATTACGTCAAGCTTTTTCAGGGAATCATCGAGCATTAAGGCAGGATTAATCGTTGTTTTATCAGCGGAAAATATCAGCAGAATGCAGATGTCATTTTCAAGCCATCATCGGCAGATACCGACAACGTGCCGATAATATCATGCATCCCTACTTAAAACGTCATACAGGCTAACCACTAGCAAAGACTTTCACATCAAAAGCTACAGAGATATTGTCATTCATTTGGAGCCACGTCTCTGTCCATATGTTGATAACATCAATATTTATTCTCCTCATAGTTCTGTTATGGTTCCAACCAATTTCTAGCTACTTTGTTCACCAGCTCGCTGCCACAAAAACAAAACAATGAGGTTGATGAATGCTGGTTTTAAGGGTTATTTTGGGCCAAATACCAAAACACATGTTCTCCCATGGCTTGTTTTTGTTTTTACCCGTACAGAGAGCTTTTATTTTTGGGCACCTTATGTGAAATTTCTTGCTACAGAAGAAAAAGTCCCGATGAAAACCGTGCACGCTGAGGTCGGTGTATTACCAGGGACGCTGCCTCTGGGAAGATGCTGTTAAATTGTTTTTTTAGGGCAAGTTTTCAATGCTTTGAGCAGAACAAATGGAATTCCTCTCACCTTCTTTGTATCGTGGCGAGAGCAGCAATCTCGGAGACAAATACCTCAAAGCTGACAAATAACACAAAAGTATCTGCATGGCTGCATATCAAGTCTAAAAATGTGTTTTTTTAGTCAGTAAAACTTAGTCAATCGACCTTTAAACACCCACATATCTAAGCGCCTTTGTAAGACGTCTCACCTCCTGTCATCCTCTCGCTTCTCACTGGCTTTAGAGCTTTACATCTGCACAAGCAGGGCGGGTACAGGTGCGCCTTTCCCACTTCAGAGACTTTATACTAGCAAACACTTTAGCTGTGGCGTTAGCTACGGCTCAGTGGCCCTGAATGGGGACACGCTAACAGGCTAGCGCTGCAGTCCCAGAGCCCATTGATCTGTGCTGCTCACTAATAACAGACAGCAGAGACTCCCCGGCTCTCTGGGGCCATTAGGATGCATGAGTGGGAACCGTGCTAAATGGGACAATACACAGAGGTGTGTACAAGGGTAAATACACTCCAGTTTATATGGAGAGGCGGATACACTGCGGGGAAGCTCGACTAGCACGTAATTCCTTTGGCTAACCTTGGAATTGCATTACTCGGCGTGTTTGTCTTTGCATGTGCATGCGCGTGTGTTTTGATACAGGGATTAAGCACAGTGTTACAGCATGACTGAGGATGCTATATTTAGGGTCGTGCTGTTACATTTCCAAGCCATTATCGAGACCTGTGGGGACAAGCAGGGGTTTCTGTGCAGCGGAAAACACACACATATACGTTCACACACACACAATGCTGCACAGGCAGACCTACATTCAATCTCCTGAACAGTAAGAGCAGAGAAATGGAGAGGCCTGTCTGCTCTCCATCCCTCTAAATGTTTAATGAACCATCTCTCTCTGTCTCCCTCCCTCCCGTCACTGTCTCTCTCTCGCCCTCTCTTACCCTTCTGCTCAGCCCTCACCCATCATCTACTTTTTCCTCACTTCATCCTTGTTTGCCTGCCTCTCTCTTCCTGCAGGCTAACAGACACCCCATATTGGTTCGGGATGAGGTTTGAATGCTGACGAGGAAGAAGAGAAGGAGGAGGAGGAAGGCTCATCTGCATCCTATTTCCCTTTATAACTCAGCCTCCCTCTGGCCTGGATCCCGCCTCGCCAGATACATCATTTGTTCTCACTTAGCTCCTCACTGGATGCTCTCCTCTGATGGGACAGTTTGAGGTTGACTGCATCTTAGCGTCTGAGTGTTTGCTAGCTTGTGTGTTCTCATGCTAACCACATGAGGAAAGCATGCGGCGGCGCTGATCCAGCTCCAAAGTGCTCGTAATGTAACTGGCAAATATTCCTGGCATTGGGGGAACGATATGGAAATGCTGCGGTGCTATTTGTGAACTCCGTCGTCACAGCTGTTTCTGTTTAGTCAACAGGATTTGGCTGCGCAGGATGAACGCTGCTCTGTTTTATTAGGCCTAATCTACTGCTCTCTTCTTTATCTCTTCATTCAGAAGATGCTGTCTTTATCTCTTTACCTGTTCTGAATAAGCAGCTTTTACCTGTTAAACAGCTCTGAACGCAGCTCCGTTTCTGTCCGGTAATCTGCTCGCGATTGATTGTTTACAGGTCGAACTCTTAATCTTCTCCTGCTGATGGCCACATTTCATAATCAGTCACACTTTAGCGAGCACACGCTGGTCAGGAGGCTTGTGTCGGCTTTGGCTTGAATGCAGAAATATTTCCGGTCTTGAGTTGCAGAATCAAAGAGGAACAAAAATAAACAGCTTTCATATTTAATTAAAAAAAGGAATTCAATTGGCTGGACTTTGTTTGAACTGTGTTTAAAAAAAAACACAAACATTACATGGCTTTACAAGCAAATTGGTCAGTTTTAAGGGACAAAGTTTCTTTAAAAACTTGAGATGTTACTGGAGCTTTCTGAAACCAGACCTGACGTTTATATCGGGCCATAACTGACGTAAAGCGATCTTTAGCGATCTCTGTTAAGTCACTATCTATCACCGAATGAGGTAACACAATGGTGATTGAGCCTACAGCCCACTGATGAAAGCCTTTGCAGTATCACAGACTGGGTGTCCGGTGCCCAGTTAGTGACGCGTTTTCCATCAGCCAGCAGTGGTTGGTCTGCCAGAGAGGGTAGGCGGAGCTAAGCGGCTGCTTTTCCGCTCTCTGCAAGTGTTGCGAGTAAACAGTAATCTACTATGGCTGAACAAACAAAGAAAAGATGGATGACTACAGATACAACTTCAACAAGAAGTGAAAATCCAAAGAAAAAGAAACAAACTCGACGCTCAGATGAAGCAAACAGTCTGAAAAGGAAAGCGACCGTCAGCCAGGAAAATCAAGAGTTACAACCGGAGCCAACCGTGGACGTCACACATGCAGCACTGTCTGGATATCTGGGAAGTGTGCTCCCGCAATTACCATTTATCACCACAGGTGGCGCCAAAGAGAAGGACACTGGTCGACTTGAGACTTGAATTGAGCTTGCACTTGTTTTGACAATACTTTAGATGTGGCGAGGAATGTTCACGACTGACTTAAGACATGTTTTTAAGAACGTGAGAGCTGACTTGGCCTTTGACCCGACTGACTGAAGACATATCTTGCAAAGACTTGACTTAGCTTTGCTCTGCACTTTGCACACCCGCCCAGGGATGTACTTTGTGAAGGTCTTAGACTTGCCCTGGACATGACTTGTTTTAAAAAGATGTTGGACCTGCGTTTGTTTGTTCTGCAATTCCCAAAACGGTCTAAGCAACTACTGGTGTTATTTTCTGAATGAAAGACAATGGGTAGTCGTCTTTGATTTCACTGATTTTGTTTTGCCTCTGAAGAGCATTTAAATGCGCAAAAAAACCTCTCAATCGACAGTGGAAACACACACACACAACACACAACACACCAGGCAAACGACACCGCACAGTTGTACTTGCGAGAGTGTGCAAATGTGTCTGCGAGTGTGGGTGTAAGCAAGCAAGCGTACTTCCACTCCCAGCCCCAGGACTTCAAATTATCCCGAGGCTCCTCCAAAACACACTTCAGAATTTTTGTCTGCTTTCCAAACTCATTACTTTAGTAGGGCAAATCAAACAGGGCGCATTAAACGGAACTCAAACGTGAAGAGAGTGGAGTGCGTCGGGAAGCATGTGTGTGCAAGTGTGTGCGTGCCAGAGAGAAAGCCTGTGTGTTAATTAGAAGAATCCTGCTCTAATTAATGGCCTATGAATAGCCATGCTGGGTGAGGAGTCAAGGTTACACACCTGTGTGTCCTCACTGCAGCCGGAGCCAGCTTCTTCTCCGGGTCTATCACATTTCTTTAATGTAAATACAATATTGGCAGCCTCGCCTGCTGCCGAGCCAAGAGAAGAGGCAACGTGTGTGTGTGTTAGGGAGACAGTGTGTGTGTGTGTGTCCAACATGGATGATGTCAGAGCAATTAGAGAACACATGAATCATCACTGGGGAGGTAATGACCTCGGAGCACCACGGAGGAGAGTCAATTACTCCATCATACCGGAACGTGGCAGTGTTACACATTATTTATTACTCATTTAGACATAATATTATGACTTCACTGGCTCCGTGGTCACATTAATTTGCTATAATCCTTAAATTACTATTTTGTTGCACCCTTCCAAACTCGCAAATTGAATTCTCGCTTAAGCCAGGAGCACGTCTGAAGACTTTTTTAGGTGCAAGTGACTGTGAAAAGAATTTAATAACCGACTCTCGCAGGTTGTAGTCGGTTTATATTCAGGCGTCTGCTGCTGACTGCATCCCGTTCGGAGCAGACTCTGCAGCAAAAAAAAAAAAAGGTCACATCCGAAGAAGACGTGATGACTTCAGCCGCCCTGGAGCAAAGACGTTTCAGTCACAAACAAGTTAACATGTTCCATATGTCTGTTTTGCAGATGAGTGCAATCTGCGGTTGTGACACAGAGAGGTTACAACTCCTGCAGGAATATATGTTGTATCCATGGTTTTCATTGTGCTCTCCTTGTGTAAAAAGCAACCTGAAATTGGTGGATCCTCCCTTTATAGCTCCTCTGACTATCTGGAAAGTCTACAACCTCAGTGAAAGACGCCGTGACAACAGTTTTGAAGTTTCGGCGCCGCTACAAATGGCAGCGCTGCTCACCGTCAAAACAAGACGCATCTCGTGGTCACGTCGGGTTTTTCTGGTCATTTGAGGCTAACGATGTGGGACAAATTGGAGTTCCAGCTTCTGCTCAGATAGATGTGCGGTGAGTGAAAGTTGGGAAGCTGGAATGTTTACTATTGCTGTTTTAGGCCGCCAAGCCCTTCAGACTCAAGGAAAATATAGTTTTCTGAATGGAGACCAAAGCCTGCACAGGCTCATTCAGCCCTTTCATAGTACTCCGACTGTCTCTCTGCGCTTGATGTAAAATCAAACTGTCTTCTCCCTTCAATTGACATCCAAGAAGAAGAATCTCGTGGTTTCAGAAGAAGTTTCTACATTACAGTTTGATACCATCACTTTCAGTGCCTCTGGGCCTCCACTGGAATCTGTTACAACTGCTGTGAATCCAATCTGACAACAGCTGCCTGACTCCTAGAGGGGAAAGGATCTACAGGAGGTGAGTATTTGATACTGAAGAGACAAATTTAATTCCTTTAAAGGGTGATCAGGGTATCTTTTCAAACCAGGACCTTATTTTTGACATATATTTGAATGTAAATGACTCAAAAGTAATCCGTTAGGTCAATTATCATACATAGTTCTGTGTTTGACAGCATTACAGAAAGGATCACAACAAAGATAAACCTTTTTGTTGAGTTAAAATGCTTCTTTTTAAACCAGAAGCTGCAGTAACGTCGGCCTCTTCAACGCCACCAGACTCCATTGACAAAAACAGTCATTTAAACCCCCCAAAAGAAGGGAGTTGCTGGTTTGCTGCTGCAGCAACTGCTCGGTCTTTTTGTGCTACTGTTTGACTTTGGGGTTTTAAATGGTAAGTTTGGATATAGCACAATATTTGTGTAACTTATAATAAAACTGACTGATTGAGGCCGGGGTAGACGAGCAACTCCCAGCGAGGTAAAACGACTGTTTTTATCAATGAGGTTTGGCGGCTTTAAAGAGAGCAATGTCAGGCCTGTTTCTTCTCACAAAACGGTCCATCTCTGTCGGGATCCTTCCTGTAATGATGTCAGACAACTTGAATAACCTGAGCCTGTCAAAAACAAGAACTTTTGATGGACGAGCTTTTGCCACCGATGATTCTGTTGCAAACATTACAGCCTGTTTCGTGGCGGCTGGCTGAAGGGTTAAAGGGAAGAGCACGCTGTCAAAAGAGCGTCCACATTTTCCACCTTCCTGCATAAGTGTAAGAATTCAGCATCGAAACATGTACGCCGCTCTCGCTTTTCCGTGTGTGTGTTTGAACAAAGAGAGCATTCCCTCGCCAACAGATCAATAAGCCGGATCCATTCTGGTTTGTTAAGAGTAATAGGCATGGATTTGTGGAGAGAGGGGAGGGAGGCTGATTTAGCCAGGCTGCACCGGACCCATTTACTTCTCAGCTACAGCTAACAGGGTTTCTCCTGCCTCCAAAACACTTTGTACTGCCATCACAGCGCTGTATATACGGCAGAAGAAAAATTACCCCCATTATGTAATCTCTATAATGATTCCTATTGAGAAAGCAGAGGCTACAACGGCGGTACAGTAAATTACACTAAACACCATTACTCTTGACAGCTCCTTCTGAGTGTGTGCGTGCACGTCCGTGTCTGCGTGCGAGTGTGTGTGTGTCAGGTGAGAGAATGATTGAGTGTGTGTGTGCATGCGTGCGTGAGAGTGGCTCTCGCAGTGAAATTAAACTGGGGCTCAGGTGAGAAACAGAGCACAGACAGAAGAAGAAGAAGTGGCGGCGAGGAGTTAAACACCCCAAGGACTTTGCAGACGATGTAGAATAAGCCTGTCTGGGCTGAAGAGGAAACAGAGGCGGGGGAGGGAGGGGGGGGGATAGGAAAGGAGAAAGGGAACAGAGGGAGCTGACAGGGAGATTGAGAGATGGGGAGATTGATGGCATGTAATGATGAAACGGATGGAGGACGAGACAAGAGAGACACGCACGTCAGAGGCCATTACTCATCTGCAGCGCACACTCAGGCACACACAAACAGAGCAAACGCCACCCAAGGGTGCCGCAGGAACTGTCTACCACCCGCCTCTCTCTATTCCTCTCACCTTTTTTTCCTCCTCCTCTCTCCGTCGTCCTGTTCATCCCACCCTCCGTCTGTGCCTCCGTCTTTCCCTTTCTTCCTCGTACACTTCAGTCTCTCTCTTGAGATTCACATCATTCATATCAAATCAGATTCGTCAACAAGCTGTGAAAGCTGTTTATGTCATTTACATTTCAAGTGGAGCGGCGGCGGACGAGATATTACAGGCTGATGAATTATCAGACGAACTGCATTGATCTTCAACGACACTTTCTTCCTGAATGCTTCCTTTAAAGGCCTTTTAGGGCGCCTTACAGGAAGCGGCGGAAGGTAACCGAGTGCATTTGCTCAAGTACTGAACATACACAGGTGTAGTACTTTATTTTACACGCTAAACATACAGCCGACGTGAAACTGTTTGATGTATTACGGCCTGGGTGAACACTGGAACTTTATCGGCTGCAGGGTGTTCATTAATTTCTGATAATGGACACCTCCTAAGTACTTCCAGTGAAACAGTCTCCTTACTGCTCTTAATTAATGCACTGATGCTGCCAAGAACCTTCAGATGGTAATGATTGTTTTAAGCATTAGTCAAAGACTTGAGTGCGAACGGGGATCGCAAAGTTTCCTCGGTGAGTGGCCGTTGAATAAGCCGGGTGATGCCCTTTAATGTGTCCAAAATCAGGAATAAGCTCGCATCGTTTAGTCCTGATAATGGACACCATGTTGGGCCTTATCCCTGACGTATTATAGAGCAGAGTCCCTGCATAGCCACACAGGTATTTTCACCTGTATTGCTGACCAAACCAGCCCTTTGAGTTGTGCAAAGCTGCATTTGTTGGTCTTTTTAAGTCACCACAGATCCTCCAACAAAGAAGTCCCTGCAGACCTGAGGAGTCATTTGTTTTACATTCTTGCACAGGTACAATAAATCATTAGTATCTTAATTGTATAGCATGAAAATATAAACTTTAAGGACAATGGGAGCGCCATGATTCAACACTCTGGAAGAGGCCAATCTGCAACACTTATCACACACTCACACTCATCATATTAAGCATTGAAAATAGTTGTAGATAACAAAACTCTGGAGCTACTAGCAAAGAAGGAAGACGGAGAAAACTCACTCTACACGCCGGATGATCTCTGCTCCTTCATATTATCATGCAAGAACTCAGGTGTGGACTCCTTCTGCTCTAAAGACCTGCAGCTCGACCTCTTGACCTACCAATTGTTGTGAATTATGTGATGAAACCATGTGAGACAGAGGAAACTCCACACCCTGGTTGTAAGCGTATGTGTGCGTTTTTACAGTTTTGACCTGTTTCATGGAGCAACATTTTCCATAATGAGAACCCGGGGGACTTGTTGCAGCGCGCTCTCTTCTCAAAAAGGTCTGCACAGACTTCTGGGATACCTCTGATGCTCCCCAGAGGCCCCCCCGAGACGCCAATTTCCATAACAGCATTCTTACAACAAGCAACATCAGTTCTGTCCCGAAGGCTTTCAGACAGGTGAGGGATGTGAAAGTAGTGCAAGAGGTGTGTAAATACTTTCATGTCAACGACCTCCAATTAGAAAAACATGAGGCCACCAGATCCCGTGTGATGTTTTCACCCAAGGGAAGATTATTATTGATTTGTATTGTTTACTACCAAAGTGAGGCTTTAACTGAGCTCATGTCAATATGAGAGCAACTTTGTCAAAGGCAAAGCCGAGGGATCATTTCATGTCAACAACATGTTAGAGAGGAGGAAAAAAGACCTCAAAACAGATGTTAAAAAGGTACCCGAAACAGACACTAAAAACAGACTCCAAAGGGTACAGACGCTAACAGTTACCTTGGAACGGATGCTAACGGTTCACCTTGAAAGAGACTCTAACGGTTCACCTTGAAACAGCAGCTTTATGCTAATTTAGCATGACCACCAAAGGGTACCTCAACAGCTACTACAGAGTACCTTGAACAGATGCTAAGGGGTACCTTGACACTGCTGCAGAAGAGAACCATTGCTTAAGGGTTCTTTGAAACAGCCGCTGAACAGATGCTTCCTTGTGCCTCCGCACGAGATACCTTGTGCATTCTTTTGAACATAAATTGTGCATAACATTTGTAAGACATCGTATGAATAATTGTACTGCATTTTTATGATGTAGATTGTATCCCCTTAAAGCTCCAGTTTCCTCCCTCTTTGGGACAGCTAACACTTCATATAGTGTTTGCCTGCTTCTTAGAGCTGCTGATCCCTGTCCACATACTTATGAAGCCTGAAATGCTGTTCAGTTTGATGTGGAACACTTCAGTAGCCTGCACAGCGCCCTGAGCTCAACTCCACTAAACACTTCTGGGTTGAACTGAAATGCCTTATTGCCTGAAGTAAGTTGGTGATATGAGAACAAAATTGGGAGAGTCCCTGCAGCCAGGTGACAAAATCCGGTGGAAAAACTTTCCAAAAGTGGAGGCAGCTTCAGCGGCGGATAAATGGGTTTGGAATGAGACGCTAAGTTCAGGTGTCTGCACATTTTTGTCCGCATTTAGTAGCAGCCACTGCCGGTGACAGGACACGGCTGGTGGCTATCCTGTAAAACAACTTGTATTCATTTGAAAACCACTGAACTGTTGTAATATAATTCAGGTACGTCTGTGTAAGTTAAGTCGGACTGGTGTACAATAATACACAACCTAAAGTGGACACTGTGCTGCTGTGTAAATGCTTCCTTTCTGCTGCCGCGTAGGCCGTTTAAAACGAGCCCTCGCTCTCCACTAAGCTGCATTCACTAAACATCTGCTTAACATCCCGCACACACACCGCTTAATACAATGAGCCGATATGCTGAGCGACGGAGTGTGTGCCGTCCTCTCTCTCCCCGTGGAGGCTTCAAATGCATCACGCCTAATCAGAGAGGGAGGCTCAGCTCATACCGCCGGCTAGTGCTGCATGCTAATCCTCTGCAGATGAAGACGCTAAGCTAAGAGCAGGCTGACAGCCATGCGGTGGGAATGGCAATGGAGGCTAATGCTAACTGCAGTGTCACCGCTCCCTCCTGCCTCCGTTTCACACAAACACACACACTTCCAAAGCTCTATGCATTTGGGTATTTGTTGTCAAAGAGTATTTTGTGACTTAGTGCGTGTGTGCAGAGAGACTAGCCAACGACAGCTGCATTAAAAGCCTTCAACGTCAGTGTGGCCAGCTGAGATTTGATTTGGCTGTGAGCATCTGTGTGTGTTTTTGTGCCTACGGGTGTGTGCGTGTGAGGGAATTTGACAATAATACTAACAAGCGCCCAGAGCCAGGCAAATGTGGGAAGCAAGACAACCTTTCAGAATAAAGTTAGCACAGAGTTCAGTGAGTTGTTGTGATTGTTGTTGTTTAGCAGCGGAGGTGAGAAGGGGTCGAGGACGTCTCATTAAAACCTCTGGAACTCGTCTCATTAGCGTCTCTTCAGTGTGTGTCTGCTAACGCTAACAGCTAACACTGAGGAATGACTCGCGAGCGGTTTTGGCACAGCTTAAACACACTTGTGAGTAGGTAAACACAACCATCCATCCGTTAAGTGTGTCAGAACATCTGTGTGCCCGCCTTAAGATTTGGAGAGGAAAACCACCCGCCTCAGGGGGATCACAGTGGTTACGCACACACTCACAGACACACTAACAGGCTATAGTTGCGAGAAAGCACCCCAGAGAACCACAAAAAAGGCTGTAATGTCTGCCGGTCAGAAAAAGCACTTACAAAGAGCTGCCTGCCAATCTCAGCCAACCGCAGCCGCCGTAATGCCCACCGCTGTGCCCACTCACCGTCAATCACATTTCCCCACCACACCCACCGCCTGACAACCTGCGAAACGTCTTGCAGCACCCGGCCAGCACTCCTAATTACAACCACTGCTGCCAACTCCAAAACACTAACCCTCCGTCGACTGAAACCACAACTCGACATAATGCAAACTGCCTCCAGGGCTCCACATCCAAAGAAATATGAACCCAAGTCTAGGACATAAAAAAGCCTCTCCTCACCTCACTTCCTCGCTTCCCCTCTGACACGCAACATCCCATTAACGAGGTGTCACCACTAATATTTAGGACGTTAATTTGCGCCGCTCCTGAAGCCGCTTTGATCCAAACAGAGTGTGACAACTTTAATGACTAAACAAAACAGAGGACAAACAAACCTAAAGACCTGCTGCTAAATCATGGCGGGCCGGTCTGCGGGGAGACAGCTTTTGAAGTGGAGTGAAAACAACAAAAGGAAGCTTTTTATGTGGCCCGCGCCATCATTACGCCAGGCGAGGTGAGGCAGAGGCCTAATTAGGGGCCAGGATTGATTGAAGTGGTGTTCTTCTTCTACATTCAGACTTGTACAGGGAATAAAGGTAGAGAAACATGAGGGAAAAGGGGCAATTTAAGAGGCAGGATTTGAGTTTTGGGCTTGAGACAATCTCAAATTTAACTAACTCTGCTGTCAGTAACCTCATTAGCAGGTAAATTTCCCTAAAGAATGAGATTCATTAAACTTAAAGAGCAAAATTCCATCTGAGGCCTCTTCCGTAGAAACATGGACCATATTTTGTGTAGAAGAAGTGGACATAGCTCGGAGGAAGCGAGTGCAGGAGTGTCTTAAACCTGCATTCTAATGGCCAGCAGGGGGCGACTCCACTGGGTGTCAGATGGTATAAAAGTCTATGAGAAAGTAACCACTTAATCTTCTTTAAAACAGCATCATTTTGTCAAATATGGCTACCTGTGATTCCCGAGTCGTTACCACAGCAACCTGAAAGATGTTCGGTGTTGTGCTGATCTAAAAGACACTTAAAGGAATAAGGTAATTTCTTTGGTGAGGACGTTTCCTTTAGAGCACCCAAATTAGCATCACCTTGCTCAACCTCTTGCTAACCCATCGCTCCTTTCTGGATCCTCGCTGTCGTTCAAAGTAGGCAATTCTTGCTCCAAAAAAAACAAGATGGCGACGGCCAGAATGCCAAACAGGAGGCTTAAAAAACAAAGTAGCTAGTAGCGTACATGGCTTAGCATTAGCTTTGAAAGTACAGGAATCAATTAACTTTTTAATGTAAGCGCTGACAAGATAGGTTTAGTTTAACTTCAATCATTTAAAGACAGTAAGATGTCCATGAAAAAACGCTGCTTGAAACGAAAGACGTTTTGTTCTTTGTAAAATACCAATCGTCTGTGTCGTACCTGCTCTCTTCTGCAGGTAGACGGCACCTCGTCCTGTCTTCCTCCCTCCCTCTATCTCTCACTCCTTCCCTTCCATCTTCTAAACCAGGTTATTCTTGAGAACCGGGGCTCCTGTCAGCTCCCACCAGCACTTGCCTCTAAATGACAGAGGTAACCCTCTTATATGAGCAGCCACCGCTAAAAGCATGTCATTTTCTCCTGCTAATGTCAAGTGGGAACAGATCAGAACAGGCAGGGGGAGTTAATAACACTGCGTTCTCTCCTCTCACCCATCTCCTGGGTGCTCCTGCTACCGTGAACTTAAACTTCCTGCGTGACCTTCGCTGTTGTGAATAGCAAGTAATCACCTGGGTTGACCTGTTCCCCGGCTCCGTCTGAATCTCCCCATCTCTAAAAAGCCCTGACTCATGATAAGAGAGTAGGACGGTGCTGCGGGGCACTGACATCTTTCCTTTGCAACATTTTCTCCAGCCTTCATCTAAAATTATCTTTTCTGTCAACGTGCTGTCTTTGTTTTTTCCAAAGCCATTATACATCTTCTTTTACATAAACCCACCGCTCTGTGTAATTATCCTGTAGATATATGAGCCACTCATCTTACAAAGCCGCACACACTGAGTGACTTCTCCTATTGATCTATACATTAGCAGGTTGTTGAACAACCTCCAAAGAAATAGTGGCAGTTTGATTGGCCTATTCAGAGCAGTTTCACTGCAATTAAGCTGTCTAACACTCTATGGCATGATTAGAATCAAGGTGAAGTGGGGTAAAAACGGTAAAAAGTCACTATTTTTGCAGGCTGATAGGTGTGTCCTTGATCAGCTACACTGTTAGAGGTGAGAGTCACTGCAAAACACAGCAAGAAAATCAGATTTTAAAAGCATCAACGCTAGCAGACACACACCAACACAAGTAAGCTAACAGCAAGCTCCCCAAGTCTTACTGCTTCACAAATAGGCTGCCGTATGTCAGGAGATTTTTGTGTGAAAAGAAAGTCACGATGAAGCAAAATAAAACAAACAGCGCTCTTAAATTTAAGTGAATGGACGGCTAATACTGCCAGCATTTTGCAGCGAGAATGCTAATGCTAAACGCTAAAAGCACAGTGGCTTCTCTGAAAGTGATGTTAAAGCTAAAGTTCTAGTAAGTCTTTCGGCCATATTCTCTACACAATTCTGCTTTTAAGCAGGGTAAAAACTGTAAAACTTTTGAAGGCTGATTGGTGTGTCCTTGATCAGCTAGACTGTTGGAGGGGAGATTCAGTCCAAAAAAACAGCAATAAAATCAGATTTAAAAAGCATCAGCTGGTAGAGCGGGCGCACCGTGTGCAGAGGCTACAGTCCTGACGCACTGATCGCAGGTTTGACTCCCAGTCTGCCGATCATTTGGTGCATGTTGTCCCCCGCTCTCTGCTCCCCACGTTTCCTGTCTCTCTTCAGCTGTCCTTTCAAAATAAAGGCAAAAAGCCCCAAAAAATTATCTTAAAAAAAAAAAAAAGAAAAGCATCGTGTGTAGCCGATTAAGCAACAACACAAGTATGCTAACAGCACAGCTAATCGTTGGGCTAATGTTGCAAGGTACCCAAGTCTGGGTACTGCTGAGTCACTGCGTCAGCATTTTGCAGCAAGAATGCTAGTGCTAAGCGCTAAAATCACAGTGGCTTGCCTGTAAGAGACTTTAAAGTTCTTAACCAGATTTAAGTCCTTTTGCCACATTAAGCTCAAGATCAATAACATATTTTAATTTTGATATTAACAAAGCTTAGAAGCGTGTTGCTAGCTTGCGCACACTACGACTAATTAGCAGATTAGGGCCTGTTGTTGTTTTGTGGGAACCTTTCTTTGAATATGTTGCAAAACGGTTGACTTTTGTTATGTATGTTTATGATTATATATAACTGTTATACTGTACAGTATTTAATAATGTTAAAACCATGTATGACCATTACATTTATTCGTAGGCTTTGTTATGCTAGGCTATGTTAGGTTAAAGCTAGCTTGGCTTGTAACCACTGTCAGAATCTGACACTTACTAACAAAATAAATATAAAATCAATAATAATCAAAATAATCAAACAAGAGAGGAAAGAGTAGGAAGTCTGATCTTTCAATCACTTCCCAGTTTGTGCTGGAAACGTCCAAATATCACGTTTATTCACATGTAAATAAACATCACATCACTGCAGCTACAATCTGTTGTGCTATTTACTGCGAGGACGAGGCAGCGTGTTGTACTTATTTAAAACTAAAGAGCGTACATCTTGATATAATTTCATATTTATAAGTAGGCTACTACCTACTGTATTTCCTCTTATCACAGAGAAAAACATTATATTCTATATCTTCCAGGAGATAAGAAACATGTAGTTGGTGATGACACACGCCAGATCAAGGCCACATCCTTTATGCTGATGAGAGAAATAACCCCAGCTTCCCACAGTGCATTGCTTGAGCTGCCTCTAAAAGAGGCTGAGGCTGTTTCATCCATAACCAACAGAGCCATCAGCGGGGAGAAACAGCGTCTCTCTGTATTCCACTCATGCCCCCCTCCTCTCCACTGCAGAGGCTAGAGGTCCGCACACACTGTGGCTCCACTCATTACCTTACCGCTTGGATGCCAGACCCCCATTCACCCCCTGCTCACACACACACACAGATGCATTTGCACACACACCTGCACCCACACACCACTAAACCCCCCTGATTAATCATCTCTTTTTAACCCCTCCACGTCCGCCGAGCATCACACCCACCTCCTCGCAAGAAACAACACGCTGGCAGAGAGAGACGTGATCCTGATTTTGATCGGTACCTTCCCGGCTAGCTCACATTATTTGACCTCACCTGGCTCGAAAAGGTGTGCGCTTTACCACAAAAATGTGTTAATCAGAATGCGATTAGAGTCCACTAACAGTACATTATGCTGCAAGAACAGCAAATATGTACCAATAATGATAACAAAAGGGCCAATACCAGCGCGGTGTATAAATAATTTCTGTTCTTTGAGCAGCTCAGAAAGAATATTAGCCCCGCTGCTCCTGAGCACAGCAGCAGAATAGAGCGCTGTGACACCTAACCATGATTTACGTTTCCTCTATTTTATCCTATTTGAGAGCGGCTGGAGGTTGCAAACATTTATTATTTCACAAAACAAACTTACATTTGTCACCAGCCGGGAAAAACAGCATAATGCACCGTAACAAATCTGTTTTCTGCCGCTCTAAAATTCGTCTTTTCTTCTCTTAAAGCTGCTCGACGTCGCCTGCATGTAAACACGGTCAGAGGTCAAACAAAGCACATAAAATACCTTTACTTTTCGCCGTAATGCAGCTGCCTCCCTGAGCTGCAGATCCCAGCGTCAAGATATGAATTAATATGATATGTGATGTGACACTTTTTGGAGGCCATAGCACTGATATTAAATTAGTCAGTGAATACCCCAGCTCAAAGATTTTTTGCTTCAGGTATCCCCGACCAAATGAGGTTTTATTTGAATGTATGACTTCCAGCTGTGAAGAGAAAATGTCCTCATATCCCGGTGAAATCAGCCCGGCTGCTGTCACAGTGTCCTGGGAGTTTCTTCATTATTCACTGTCTACAGAGCGGCTCCAGGATTTGTCTCCAGATAAAATCATCTCTACTCTCTCTCTCTCTCTCTCTCTCGTCTCTCTGGTGGTTTTGTTTGTGGAGAAACTTGTTTAAACACACATATCATATCTGAGCTGCACTGAAGCAAATAAACAGTCTGTCCGGCTTTTCTTTAAAGTGGATGTTTCCTGTTTGAGCGCTGAAACAATGAGTCCATTAACAGATAATAAATCAATACTTCTGATCATTAATGAGCATTATTTTAATGTGTTTAAATAACTAATGTGCGCAAAAAGTTTTGGAAATGCTCCAGCATCCACAAAACAGGCTGTAATGACCTCAATGCTTCCGTGGGGGCGAATGCGCCCCATTAAAGGGCCAATTCGCCGATTTTTAACCTCAGTCATGTCATGCTATTATGGGGAGCTAATGAAATCATGGTAGGAAAAAAATGCAATTTCGATCTGTCAGAGGTCAGGGAGCTCGCTAAACTACACTTCCTCAATCTAGGACGCCCGCCTCCGATGTCATGGCTCGTTCAAAATCGTCACGTTTGAAATGTAGACTGCAGACCTGAAGATCTCTGATCCGTTGCCTGCAGTGAAACGGTAGTATTTCACTCCAGCGTCTCTCGCTGGGCCGTTCCTTTGAGAGGGAGGGGCGCAATGCACGCTGGGTATTGTAGGAATGCAGAATGGGGGCGAAACAACAAGCTGTTTGTACAACTTTCTCCACGGTTACGGTGCCAATTAAGATCACTTTTTTATTCAGAAACAGCAGTTGCAGCCCTCTCTTGGATGCAACCAAACTCCATTGAAAAAAACAGCAATTTTACCTCGCAGACAACGGGAGTTGCTAGTTTACTGCTGCCAGGACAAATTAGTTTGTATCCTTCTTTGTTTAGTTGGAGGTAAACCTTAAAAGCACCAAAGCCACCCAACAACATCACAAAACCACCCGGGTGAGACAGCGGTAGATCAGCAACTCCCATGTTCTGTTTGGTAAAATCAGCATTTTTGTCAATGGAGTCTGGTCGCTTTGGAGAAAGTGATTCAACGGCTGATTCTGGTTTTAAAAAAGCATCATATATATGGTCTTTGTAGGGTTTATTTACATTATGTAACCTGTAATGTTGTCAGACACCTTGAGTAACAATCTGAGCCTTTGAATGGCAAAAACAAGAACTTTTATTGGACGTAGTTTGATCTGGCATTGCAGCCGTCACATAGCTGCCACCTGAAATCTACTGATAGGATTCAAAGCGTACTGGGTTTAACAACATACAGGAATCCAATTTAATCAGTATTTTTGGAGCGTGGTACATTTATTTAGGCGATAAAGGCAACAGTAACTGAGCTCAGGTGAGTTTACTCCGCTCTGAATCCGTCTCCTTTGCCTGACTGGACTCCACATCCCTCCGTTCGCATCCCCTCATCCCTGTCCTCACTCTTTAGTCTGCTGTCCTCTCCTGTTTCACTCCACCTCACTCTCCTCTCTTTTTACCGAGACCATTAGGCTTAGCGGGGCCGGCTCGCCCGGGTTAAACACACATAACCTCACCCTGCTCCGACAAGGGGAGGTAGAGGCATCTCAGAAACGTTCACAAACACACACACACACACACAGGTCCTCGCTGCGGCTTTAAGAGCAGTGATTGCTGTAATAGCCCTATAGAGAGGAGAGAAAAAAGACAACAGAGAGGGAACGAAAGGATTGAGAGGAGAAAGAGTTGATGGATGGGTCTGCTTTCCAGGTCACTTAGGGGGCTCCTCCCTCCGTGTCAGACTCTCTCCCCAGGGTCACTATTACTGGGCGCACGCACACACAAACACACACATAAACACAGCAGTGTATCACCGAGCAGGTTGCACCACAATGGGCAACATCGATTTTACAATATAAACTAATGAAGCAGACCAAACTCAATACATGGAACACACAAACATACACAGGGGAAGCATGTACACACACACCTTGTAAACACATACCAACAGCCTCCCTTTGTTCCTATTCAACACACATACTGTAATTGCTGATGTGAAGATAAGTGTGTACATTACCGAAACACAAACCAATTATGCTCGCGTTGTAGCTTTTCTCCTGCTCGCAAACAAACATGGCTGCACACAAACATGCTACAATACGCGCGCACGCACACACACACGACTTCCAGGCCTTGTCTGAGAGAGAGTGTGTGTTCCCTCGAGGCGGTGTCTCTCCTCTCTCCTCCTCTTCCTCTCTCTATTTCCTTGGTGACAGCTGTCATCCTGTCAGGCCTATGGCAGCCCCATTCTGCTCACTGACACCACACACACACACACACACATACAAATAAACACCAACCCTCAAAGTTAACAGCCCTGGCAGATCCGGCTCTGTAACTCCCAAACCACTAGTCAGCTCAACCAGACCATCCGTGAGAACGCTGAAGCGCTGAACTCGACTCCTGGAGTGCTAACTAGCAGAGTTGCTCTTCTGTTGCCTCCGTTAGCAACAGAAACATCTGACAGCAGCGCCGTCACATTTTGTCAAATCCACTTGTTTGCTCTCTCACACACAAACACAAAATATCAGTTTATATTTGAAGAAGCCTTCATCTCCGCCTGTAGGGAGACAGAACCAGGATGTGATTAGCTTAGCCATATACCGGAAGCAGAAACCGTTATGCTAGCTCTGTTGAAAGTAAAAAGTAGTTCCTCCTGTACAAGCTAAATTATCTCGCCAACATCACTGGTAAATACACAGGCTATGTAAATGTTTGCCAGTTTGTACATCAAGTAGAATTTGTTGCTTCTTTTTTCCTAGTTTCTTTTTAGCTCTGTTTTGTTCTCCTCCACCTTTCTGTCTCTTTAGCAGTTATGCACCACGATACTTTCTCCAGCTAGTCTCCAACTGTTTCCAGCTGCTGCTGTGCAAGTCGTACAGTCGGTATGTCAATGGATTGCAATAAATCTAATCTCTATTTACACATTCTACTGTACATAGAAATGTAGATTTGTAGTACGGCAGTGTTCTGGCAAGTTCAGCGAACAATCTGCTCTTGATCAAAAATATCAACTTAAGACAAATTTTGCTTGATGTTCTGTCTCGAAAGCCGTTTCAATTTCCCGACTTCCTTGAATGCATCAGAAACGATGGATCTGACCTCCGTTCAACAAACTTGTTTTCTCCTCCTCTTGAGGACAGACCTCACAAAGCTTCATGTTGACTTGTTATTAATCTGCAACATGATGTTGTTATTTCAGCAAACTGAAAATCTGTTTCTGTTTGGGCTTCAGCCCGCTGAAGTAAGCCAGAGTGCAGCCTCTGTGTAACTTCCTGTTTACAGTGAAACTGAAACTCAGCACGAACAGATGAACGGGCGCTTCTCCGGGGGATGGAGCGAACCGAGAGATGACAGCGTTTATTCTGCAGACATATCTGGTGGGGAGAACTTCACTTTGATCTGAACACACGGTCGCTTCTCAAGCTGCTAACTGGACTGTGCACGAAGAAGGAAGTCGTGAATGGAAGTCGTTTATCACTAACCGCTGGCTAATGTTCACCGCTGTGAGGGTATATCATCGACTATAGCCTCTGGGTCCCGAGATTGCAATTCATCTAGATACAAAACCAAAATCTGTCTGAGCAGATAGTAAAGCAGAAGCAGTATGTGTAGTATGAAGTTGAAGTGGACATGCAGGCGTTCACGCTGCCACCTGATCCAGAATCACCTCCACTGTTTACTCCTCATTTCCTCCGACATCTTCACACAGACATGAAACTAAAATATCTGCGTTTGGCAGCTTCAGTCCAAAATTATCTGCGCCGGCCTTTAACAGCACACATCGGTGCAGCGCTCGTCTGTAATTCTGCACCCGGGCCGACACAAACCTGCTGCTCGGACACATTCCAGTCATGTCCACATCTACTGCAGCATGCCAAACACATCACTCGGCCTGCACTCAGTACACTGACCCAGTGCTGTATTACTGCGCCTGAAACCTGACGTTACAGCTGTTTGAGATCCACATCTCTCTGCTCGGTGCGGCCGCGAACAGAGCTTCAATTTACAGCTCTGGAGGGGCTTTAAGTAGCATGAGTTATCGGCCTGGTTCTGTCAACAAAACAGCTGATTAATGGATTGATTGAGACATACGACATATTGATTATGGATTAACAGGATGGAGCAGAACACAAATCGTTTGTTGATCCTGCTTCGACTGTAAAACATGACACTCTTCAGTTTTCAGTAAAAACTCACATTGGCCTTTCAGGGATCTTGTGATGCACTTCTTATTTAAAACTTCCACCAGTGCCTACATCGGTATTTTTGCTTATTGTCGTGTAACTTCTCGGCTTATTTTCAAACGCTTCATCTCTACAATCTGTACAACCTAAACTAAAAGGTTACAGAGGTCAATAGACAATAATAATTTTGTTATTTGAGCTCTTTAAATGACTCTATTTTTTTAGATATTTCCTTTTTTATGAGCAGAGTGCGAAGACATTTTTATCTTCAATGAAATACGGCGTGCAGACTGGCTTCTGCTCTGTATCCTTAAATGCTTCATGTTTCTAAGTTTGTGCAGCGTTAGATTTGGCAGCTATTTCAGATTTAGTCTTCAGACGAAAGTGCTGGTTTTACTCACATTTTAGTCGTGTTACCTTTAGATTAATTTAGATAAACCTTTATTGATCCCAGAACGGGGTAATATAGTTTTAGTCGCTGAAAACTCAAAACATTGGAATCCAGTTTTAGTCGATACAAAGTCGTCACATTTTAGTTATTAACGTTTTCTTTCTCGTCCAGTCCCCCTCTTCTCGTTTTGACCCGCTCGCTTCAAGTAAAATGAACAAAATTTACATTTCAGCCGATCATCCAAACAGTTAAAGAACAACGAGGACACAGCATCTAAAGATGACTTTTCATCACCGCTTCTGGTGATTCTTCTTCTGGTCGCTCATTTCTGCGCAGAAGAAGCGTCAAATGAGCCGTGGTTAACAGAGAGGGTTCACAACCACCTCCGTGATACCTGTTATCTCCAACCTGGTTACAACTACCAACTACAGGAATGCGTTGATTGTATTCTGACAGACAGATTAGACGCACAGTCTTTAGTCCTGCATCGTCTCGTTAACAGAAACAAAACATACGTGTCTTCACACTTATAATGAACCATCTATTTTTAGCTCGTCTTTGTCATTGAAAAAAGAGCGTTAACTAACTGTAATTAACACTCGTTCTGTACCATTTTATTTCTGTAAGTTCTGCTCTAGATATAATGGTTTATATTTTAGATCAATGCAAACAAGGATCAAGGGATGATTTCTAACAGATACATTCACACATTTCAGCCCTAAAAGTTCTTCTTATTTCACAGTTCAGTCCACCCACTAATACTCTATAACAGATGTAAACATACTGCCTTCTCTGAGCGACACAAAGTGTAAGTGGGCAGACCGTATGGATCCAACCTCAGTCATTATTTATGCACCGATTTATTCTGTTTACCACGAAACTAAAACACGAAGTGAGTCACACCTCCAGCAGCTGTTTCCTGGACTTCACTCAGACTCTTTAAGGAACGCTGTATGATTTTTAGCAGGAACACATACACGTAATAAACAAACACAGATGCCCATATAAGCAAACACACACTTACACACACTCGTACACACACAGCCAGAGACTGTTTGGCAAATGGCACCCGGTCGGAAAATGTAATTGCTTGAACTTTAGAGAAGCGACTGCAGCTTCTGAAATACCCAAGGGAGCCATCAGACCAGTGTTTTACAGCACACACACACACACATACAGAGTACACACACACACACAAACACACACACACACAACCACGAACCTCCCTGTCAGCAAGTGCAGTACTTTAAGTAGTAATAACTGCTGGAGCTGTTAGGGTGAGGAGAGAGGAGGGAGGGAGGGAGGGAGGGAGGAGAGTCTGGAGAGGAAACGAACGCAGGAGGAGAGAAGAAGAAGAACAAGCAGCTTTAATCTCCGTCAGTCTGGATTTGATTCTTCCCGGGCCGGGCAGCTCGGCTTTGAGGAAATGGGTTGTGGATCTCGATAATTCTGCAGTTAAAGGAGTTACCCCCCCCTCACACACACACACACACACACACACACACACACACACACACACACACACACACACTCGGCACTTCAACCATTTTTACACATGAAGTTGTGTTTACATGTCAGGAGGGATACCACTCAGCCTGAGTTTAATAGATTGTGTTCTGTGGTTCTGGACGAGCTCTGGGAAAAAAACCCTGATGATGTCATTGTGATGTCATCGGGGTCTCCTAAGCTTGGGCCTATCGACTGCAAATGTTTATGGGACACTTGCAAAGGTGCAGCTTTTTAAGAAGTTAACGGGTACACAAGATCTAAAGAAAGATGCTGTTAAATTGCATTATGGGAAATGTAGGATCCAGCTGTTTAGGAGGCTGATCCATACATCTTGGCATCTGCTGCATCAATTATGACCTTTTCCGGCTCTTGATGGTATCCCATACCATGCTTTTATGTAAGCGCAAAAACACTGGACTACACCTTTAATCCAGACAGGTATTAGTATAACGCCTGGATCCCACAGGATCCGTGTCCGCCGCGTTCTGTCTGTGCCGCGGTTCTGTTCCGTCAGATGGCACTCGCCCACATGAAGCGTTTCGGGAACCGAAAAAAACGGGAGTCTGTCCCGGTCTGTACATGGTGTTTTATTTTGAAATGACTGGATGCTGTATGCTGTTTTCGTGTGTGACTTCCTGTTTGGAACGATCTGCTCTGTTCCGCGTGCTTGAAGCAGCCTCCATCAAAAACAGACGGGCCGTGGCGCGTGCTGTGGAACCAAGAGCATTGACTTGAATGGCCGGATCGACTACGGAGGTCGCGACGCACACGGAACGAGGGTAAGATTCAGGGACTTCACTGGTCGCAAAAAGAAGTCTGATCGTATAGAAGTCTAATAGAAAACGGCCCTTTATCATATCAGTCAACATTTCCAGAATAAATCTCAAGTTTGAGCAATCTACATCATCCAAATGTCCTCACTCGTGGCATGTCGACAGCACGTCAAACTTAAAGCTTCAAAAGAACAGTCCACAAACTTTTGTCTGCATAAGGTGTTCAGGTTACTCTTCTTTGGTTTGAGGCTTAAACGTTCAGTCTGTCTCAAAACAATTGCTGTACTAATGCTAACATTCGGTACATCCGTAGCTCGAAATCTCCACTAGCATTAGCAACATAAGCCTTTTACAAGCACAGTAACAGGTTGATATAAACGTACCAAATCAGCAATATAGAGGTTAAACGTGCTGCAGGATGGCTTTGAGAAGCTTCAGTGTCGTATTTGACACATGAAATGCTTCTTTGCGGTGACCCTGGGTCACCTTTTCACACCATTGTAACTGCACTGAATCCAAGCTGCACCTGACATCCCTCACAAAGGAGCAGGCTTTGTGCAGGCAGTGAGTTTATGGTATCAAAGAAAGTGGAAGTTCATACTTCTTTCACACGGTGCTAAACACAAAACGTTCACATCCATGTTTTGCTTTGATTATTTTCAGCTGCAATCCAAAATGATCATCTGAGCCCCCCGGCAGTTGACCCCTTATAACTGACAGTATCACACATCTGGATTAAAGCGCACTAATCTGGAAATCCCGTCAGAACACGCAGAAACACGCAGAAACACAGCAACACACCCGCGCGGACAGATTAATCCCTCGTCTACCCCGCTGGTGTTTCTAGGAACATGCGCACTGCTCCAACCATGGGGATACGATTGTGTTTCCATGCTTGTAAGTGTTTAAGTGCAAGCCTGTGTGTGTGTATGTGTGTGTGTGTGAGAGCGTGTAAGCCTCGGGCTGTCCCCTCAGCACTGCGTCTGTATCGACCTGCAGTGGAAAACAGGCCTGTACTTGGCCATGTAGGCCAGGGAGTCGATAGGGACATCAGAATGAGGGCAGGCGTCCAAAACGGCATCACAACGTGCCCAGAGGCCGCGCACTCGCACACCAACACGCACGCACACTGTATATAAACAAAGGCTTGGCCTTTTTTCAAATAGCCTTGGATTTACGCTTCATAAATCCCCCAGATGGTGATTCATGTGTAATCTGTCGGTAATGGTTACTTGATGAACTCGAACCTTTTCAAACGTTTTAAAAGACACTCTGGATTACTATCATTGCACATGTCATTGTGTTTAATGGCATGGTGCATTGTTGAGACATTTACATTTATGGACAGTATGTTGCTTTCTACCGCTGACTGCTGAGACACAAGAGCAATTCAACAGCTTTTGAGTTATGGTTCTCCTTCCTTGTTTTTCAAGGAAGATCCTAAAGAACTGATATAAAAAAATGTGTTGTTTGATATTGAAATAGACGGGAAATATATCCCGTCTGACCTGGGAACGCCTCGGAATCTCCCGGGATGAACTGGAAAACATTGGTCACCTTGCTGAGCCTGCTGCCACCGCGACCCAACCCCGGATAAGCGGAAGACGATGGATGGATGGATGGAAGTTGAAATAGCACACAAAGCTAATGAAGACGCCTTGAAAGGAGGCGATTAGGGCATTTGATTAAGACACCTCCCGGGTGCCTCCCTGTGGAGGTTTTCTAGGCACGTCCAACTGGGAGGAGACCCATGGGTCGACCCTGAGCTTGCTGGAGGGATTATATATCCCACCTGTCCAGGGAACGCCTCGGGATCGCCCAGGAGGAGCTGGAAAATGTTGCTAGGGAGAGGGACGCCTGGGAACCTTGCTGAGCATGATGCCACCGCGACTCGACGGATGATGGAAGGATGGATGAGTTATGCTTTCCACCAGTGATCCAAACTGCAACTTGCTTAAAAAGTTGCTTGGGAATTTGCAGTAGTAGTATTTAGTGACAATGATTTCTTGGGGATGGCGACCACTATCTCGGGGCTTCTGGAACAGCTGTTATCTGGATAACTGGGGCCAGGACTTCCTCTTAATGTGCCACATTTTGTACTGTTGACGTCCTTTCTAATCAATCAATATGAGCTTCCAATGTAAGATGTTCCCCCATGCAAAATAATTGTGGTTCTCGAGTTATAAAACTTGATCCCAGTGTTCGGTTATCACCTAAGCTGTATCTGCACTGAGCTTTACACTACAGCAGATGTTTCCGGTCACGACGGCCCGGGAGGGGAATCAAACCTTCCACCCCGGCAGCCCTCTTGCTCAGTCATTCAGCTACAGGACCACACTGCTGCTGCCTCTATATCAGCAACCGCGCTGACAGATTACTCCGTCAAACGGCGGCAATAATATGTGAAAACAAAAATGATGTCTCTGGGTTTGGTTGAAAAATAGGTTTGTCGTTCTTATCAGGCAGCAGCTTTGATAACTGGGAGCAAGTCGCGGGATAAGTTGAGTGTAAATCGTTGTGCCTGGCAGAAAGAACAATAAGACTTTTGTTCATAAAATGAGACTTTTTTTTTTTTTTTACTTTGGTTTGGGGAGAAACTGTACTTCCAAAGTACACCTGAAGAAATATCAGGGGACACATAAACCTGCAGAACTGGCTCCAGCTCGACAGTAATCTATATCTTGTTCTCTCCCAGCCAGTTGGCTGTTTTATGTTATTTCATGTACCTCTCAGTCTGTTCCTGACCGTCCTGATTGGCTACACCAAATGTTGTTTGACTCATAACTTATTCTATTCTTATTCTTGGGCCTCGCTGATTACTATATTAACGACGTTATGACTCCTTTGCTATACGGCTTGGGATCACTGGGATGTCAGAAGCCAAACTTTAAATCTGCCAGAGTGATAATATGCTACGACGCCGATCACTCCCCCATTTTCTTAACTTAAAAACACGTTTAGAAACTTGCTGGACTTAAAATTGAAGTCACAAAACTTTTCTTCAAATATACAAATCAACACCTAACAGCAATTTGAGAAACTTTCTCCAGCCAACTACAAACACTCTGCGCCTGCAATCATCAATTTTTGAGCGGCTCCAGAACTCATTTGAAGTGGCCGAGCTTCACAGCCTCCCTGCTTTGGCACTTGGGCCGAACTAAACTAGCTAAGGTGCTAATTTTATGTATCAGTGGGTAACATCTTGGTGCCGCCGCCGTCTGCCCTACCTTTGAACCTGCACATCAGACGACTGTTTTCAATTATACAAATTAGGCTGACTTAAGAGGGGGCCTTGATCACACTCACATCCAAACGCGCCGAGAGATCACACGAGCCGAGCATCCCGAGTGGGAAATGGTCTGGGACATTGTAAAATAGATCTGTGCTGAGGGAAATGAGCCAAGCAGCGGAGATTGCTGCGATGCTCCTTTAAGGTTCTTTTCCCCGCTTGTGTTAATGTCTTTCCAGTGGAGCCTTCAGTTTCTCCCTCTGCCAAAGCCATCAAGCCTGTTTGATCAGCAGCAGCTTGGAGGAGTGAAGCCACGTTAGCCCCAGCATCCTCCCTGCCTCCTTCTCTCGCTTCCTATAGGGGCGGAGAGGCCATTCTCCTCTCCCCTGCCTTGTGGAGGGTTATTACAGAATACAGGCACCATTGGGCGTACATTCACGCACGGATGAGCGGCTACACTCGCAGGAAGGCTCGGCACACATCCGTGCACACGCAAGCATTACAGCATCTATCCGAGGAAAGCCCGAAAATGCACCAGATGTTTGTGTTTCGTTTACAACAATGGCTGAAAAGGCTCAGGCCAACAGGAATCAATGCCTCAAAAGACACCTCATGTTTCGGCTTCTCAGTGGCAAATTACAGCGCCCTAAGCGGCGGCGTCTGAAGGAGGAGAATCACTCTGTTTTCTCACTTCTCAGACAAAAAGGGGACCTGGCTGTTTCAGGGGGAGTGAGAAGCTGATGTCGGATTTAGCAGGCCATTATCGCTACGCGGCGCTCCGACCTCTGTCACACGCTGCATTGTGCGAAACGGCTGATATGCCCACCTGTGCCAATTCACCAGGGGCACCGAGCTGCACAGACACACACCGGATCCTCACACGATCTGAGAGCGCAGTTTTCAGCAGGAACAATCACACGTGTTTGAACCCAGTCCTGCAGCAGTTTAGCAATGCTAGCTCTGAATTCATCAGAGGAGCTCACGCCGCCTGTTTGCTGAGGCCGTCGTCTAAACATGGGAATGAATCTCCCCGAGGTGGAAGCAGAGGAGCGGAGTGGCTAATGTTTAAAATAACAACGATTTCTAAATGCTCTTTCTGCCCCACACTCCCACACAGCAGCCCCAGGCAGCAGGGACGCTCTCATTACATACAGAACCGCCTCGACGCCCACACACTTTACAGCCCCGCTCTTCCCCCACTATCACCTGTCATGTGACGTGCAGCAGGCATATAGGCGACGTACATGTGTGCATATGATACCAGCTCAGCATGTTACACGACAGGGGCGTGCAGGCCCTTAAAGAGGCTTCCAGCACAGCAGAGGGAGGACAAATATAGTGTATGTACAATAATAGGGCTAACAGGGGCGCCTTAAATGATCTGGGTTTTCTTCCTTTGTCCAGAACTCTTTTGGAATCAAGCTGAAACTAATCCTAAAAGTTATCGTGCATTGTTTTTTGTTGACCAGAAAAAGAAGCCAAATGAGAGCAGGATGTCCTTTGAGGGGCTCGAAAAACGCTGTGCAACAACTGCAAGAGTTAAAAAATGGCCGCAGGTAAAAAGCTCTTCAGTGGAAACCGGTCCTAAGTGTTGGACGTCCAACTCTGGCACCTCTGCACGCCCAACACTGCATCACCTGCGGGGCTCTGCACAATCTTTCCCATATTATAGATTTTTCTTTTGCCGTGAAAATGGCCAATTTACAGATATTGAATATCAGCACAAAATATCATCAGTCAGCAGCTCCAATTTGAAATACTTGGCATCGGTTTCTGCCTTTAAACGTCCATTGGACCCTAAGGCAGGGGAAGGTAAATGGGTACGGGGGGGGAGGGGGGATTGAAGAGGAGCGAGGAGGGAGATGAGGCCAATTGGATTTCAGCGGGATGTAGGAGTGGAAGGATGGAGGGAATTCTGCGGTATAAAGGGGAGGATAAATTAAAAAGTGGAACTGTGGGCTGAATGGATGGATTGGATGAAGGGCAGATAGATGACGGTTTAAATGGATGATTGGTGGCATGGGCACCGAGAGCGAGAGTGTGCGAGTGTGTGTGTGTGTGCGTGCTCTCCAGAGGTGCAGATTAGATCACTGTTATGACTGCACAAGCCCTCAGGACACCGAAGATAAACATCAACAGATAACCTACACATTTATTCCCACCTCTGCACCGTCCTCACTTCCTGCCTCCCCCCTCTGATGCACACTTCCTCCCCCACCTCCATCCATTCAGTCACCAACTCTTCCCCATTTTTTAACTCCATCCTTCTTTCTCTTCCTGCCCTCTCTAACTACATCTAAGAGTCCCGGGGCGGTGCACTAGATCACGCTTCTCAATAAACCCGTCAAACACCCCCACCCCCACCCCCGCACCCCGTCTCCCCTTAGCTTTCCGAAACACAATAACAGCAACTCTGAACGCCCCTCCCAACAATACTCCCATCGATCACCGCACTATCTGGAACACACACATCTATCACTACCGGGGAGTTTAGCACAGTTTAGCACAGGCTTGGAGCAAACTGAAGGTCCCATTTCTCTGCTTTACGGAGCTTTACAGATCTTTTCATGTCAATGACCCCGAATCGACAAACATCATGTGCTTAAGATTCCAGTTTGGTCATGTTTGGAGCAGGAAACGACATTTACACTTCCTGATTTAGGCACAATCTGCATCCCCTGCACATGACGGTCTTATGAAAGCAAATTAGCTCATCTCCACGCCTGCAGAACGCATCTAAATCTGGAAGCTGCATAACCGAATGTGCTAACACTTGGCCTCAATTGGCCTCCTTGGCTGGGTACCTCGGGTTGTATTTTATGCCCAAGGTAAGCAGGCTAAATGTAGGCTAACATTTGGAGCATATAGAGCCAGAGCAATGTCCAATACAGCAGCTTGGTTAGCGGGCCAACGCTTCAACACAACAGCTACCGGGGACATATCATTTTGGTGTCTGTGTCGGACTATTGCTTGACCATTGTGCTAATCGCTGAACACTGTATTTTGCTTTAAGCTCCCGGGATGTGTTTGATGCGTGGGGAGAAAAAGCAAAGGTAACTCTGGAGGTCTGGCGAGAGGAAAGAAAAATACCTGTAACAGAGAGATTGTGCAGCGTCGGACTCCACAGGGAAGAAAGAGGCAGGTCGGGCAGAGACGAGCAGCAGCACTCTGACATCCTGTTTGTGCCCCCCCGCCCTCCCTTTTGCATTACAATTCATTCTCTGTGCGAGTCAAGGTTAGACCTGACAGCTCTGCAGCTGTGTACGGGCCTGTGTGTTCCTCTGTACGTGTGCTCACGTGGATGTTTTGCAGCGCGCTGTATGAAGCGAGAGCGCCGCAGATGGAAACGAAGAGAGTCAGACTGCGAAGAAGAGACCAGACAGAGAGATTTATGGGTAAGAAGTACAGTGTGTGCTCCGTCGATGAGGCTGGGCGGCACCCTGAGGTTTAGGTAGACGGCTCAGATTAATCCCTCATGCTTGGCTGGAGGTTTGATTCGTAGATAGATTCCATTATAAGGTCAGGCCACAAGGTTTTTGGAGGCTAATGGGATGTTGTAATAGCCATTTGTATGACTGTTACTTGCATATTTCATCACCAATTAATGGAAGTAATTGATAGTTTTGCAGGAATTTTCTTTCAGAGCCTTAGAAAGCAAAAGCTCTCCGACCGATACAACGTCTGGATGTTGCACAGATCACCTGCAGAGGTTTCACTGCACTAAAACTACATAGCGAGTTACGTTGATGTACAAAAACAGGCATTATTTATCTGCCAATTCTATCAACAAGTAATATATTGAATATTCTGTCCACTTAAGCTCGTTTATTGTCGGCTGTTATGAGCCGAGAAGGAGGAAACGGCCCGTTAATGGGCGGTTTGACCCCATCAAAATCTTCTACCCGTCCATACACTGTAATAAGCGCCCGGGCCCGAGAGCCTGCAGGTTTCATTTCAGGTTTCGACAGTTAGAAGCTTCTCCCGCCTGCGTTTGAAGACGTGAGAGAAATGCCCCACACGACAATGCTTCCTTACAATGAGGCAGCTCTACATGCTCAATGCCTGCTTATGTCTTTCATGGGAAACATCCTGGTGCTCACAGGAAGCGATATGATTGACAGTTATGATCTGTCTTGAGTAAACAGCAGCAGATCTGGATTGTGAGCATGTGCATGAGCAGACATAGGAATGAGTGCCACCTATAGTTGAACTTAATCAACCAGTGCCGGCCGCGCTCGTTGCTTGACAGGTGAAAGGTTCAACTGGAGATCACCAATTAGCGCCAGAGACTGAAGACACAGAGGATCATCTCTTTAAAAAGCAGCATAAACAGCAGCTGAAGCACGTGGAGTGAAAACCGGGGAGTGATTTGTGCTGCAGGAGCTGCTCTGCGCCCTGATAGCAGGTGGCTGTGACCTTTCTGTGGCCTTTGACGGCCATGTGATCGGAGCCTTGAAGTTTCTCTGCTTTCTAATGTCAGCGGGCCGCCTCTCACGTGGGCCAGCAGCTACACTCATGCAAGCTAACCAGCTAACCGGCATGCTCGCCGCGTGCATTCTGCGTGAGAGGAAGGTGTGGTGTGATTATTAGGGAGGGATACTCGGAATGAAGACGCCAGTGATTCCCAGGACATGCGTCTTTGTTTATGTGCTGAAGACAATCATACGTACGGAAACAAAGGGAGGTCACCGTGCAGCTATCACAGGCTACAACATAAAGGACGGCAGATTGACTGCAAGGCCATCAGAAGAAGAGGATCAATGAAAGGAGGACACACGTGCTCCGTGCTGCACAGATTCAATATAATAACCACAGCTTTGTCCCAATCTACAGGCTGCAGCCTTCGAGGGAGGCGGTCCACGGAGGATGCTCCATTAATAGCCTGAAGAGAGACGGTCTGGTCTACCCTTGCATCACCAAACGCCACTCCTGTCGCCTAGCAACAGGTAGCTAGCAGGCTAACTAGCTGGCATAACAAATGTTGCGTAACTTAACTTTCATTTTCTCAAACACGTGTAGCACTAGCTATTAGATTGAGTTGAAACAAACATTTTAAAGTGTCTTCCTCGGCCATTTCGTTTGAATTAGCGGGCAATGCATCTCGGGATACGATGGGCCGCGAAGGATGCACCCGATGGATCCTTCGCGGCCGGGGAAACGGAGGACGGATTTGGCAGCCGCATCTGAAGGAGCCTTCGACTTGGGGCAGACTTCGACGCGCTTCTGTGACGCAACCGGCCTTCGAAGGCTGCAGCCGCTGGATTGGGACACAGCTTATGTTTCCATCCGACTGGATGCTCGTATCATAAGGCCTCTTCCTCTTCATACAGGTGTGACATCATGTTTGTACCTCGTTCTCTTTATAACTTGACGCAGAGGATTTATCTTGTATTGCTCTAAAGACAGCCGGACACTGAATGCACTGATGCTAGAAGAAGCATTTTCCTTAACGCAGGACAGAAGAATTTTCACCCTGTTAAACACACCAACACATGATCTCACATATATTAAACAATATCATCGACGAAGAGAATGAAAATCATTATCAGCTTGATAATTAATTGCCCATCTGTTCTATATTTATGGAGAGAAATCCGTTTTTTTCCGCGGCGCGTTTCTGAGAAGTAATAATATAAAAATCACAGTTAAACCCCGCACCCTGGCGAATAGTGAATAATACCGCCAAGTGAGGCAGGTAAATCTACCCCTCTCTGTAATTCTGATGGCTCTTTTAGCTGAACAAGAGCCTCAGTCCACGAATGTTGCCTCCTAATCCAAATTCCTCTCCTTCTCCACAATAATGAGCTCCTCTCAGACTCAAGAGTTGACAGAGGTAAAGCATTTAGCACGCTTGAATGGAGGAAGAGGGAGAGAGTGGGAGTGCGGAGAGAAAGCGAGGAAGATACAGGCCAAAGAGGGATAAAGCGAGGGATGGGGAGGAAGAAGGGGGTAGAAAAAATCTACTGAGACATGCATGAGGTAAGCTCTCCCTCTGGCAAGGCAGAGTAATGCCGCTGCACGGTACGAATGCAATGGCTGACTATTGAGAATAAGAGGAAGAAAAGAGGGAGAGAAACAGACGGAGGAGAAGAAGGAGGAGTGGTGCAGAAGAGAGATAAAGATAAACCAAGAGAGGAAGAGAGATCATTGTTGTGTTCTCTTAGGATTCAGTTATTTTTCTGCCCGTCACTACAGCCCAGGGACATGATGTGAACAACGTGGAGACTGTGTTTGTGTGTGTGTGTGTGTGTGTGTGTGTGTGTGTCACGTGGTGTGTATTCTGCGTACTTATGTGGGTGGCAGTGTGTGTATGCAGCACTGAAAGCATGTGCATGCTTCATTCGTTTCAAGGCCAAGTGATGAAATACTCTCAGAAAACAGAAGACTCACACAGACACACACAGCCTCCACTCACACGTACAATCGCACACAGAATACTCTCTTTGCACAGCTCAATTCATGAGGTAAAGTGTGTGTAATGTGTGTGTGTGCTGTGTGGACATATACTTGACTGGAATAAGCAAAACAAAGAGCTGCAGACTAATGTAGCCGACGAACGTGCTGCAGAAACAAGAGAGATGAACAGAGAAGCTAACGCTAACCTACATAATCTTTCGGTGTCAAAGCAATTAATCAGTCAGATGGTTTCCAGATTTACAGACCTTGAATGCATCATGGCTGACAGAGCCCATCAGCTATAGTGGAAGCATTCACACATGCAGACGGAGCAAGATGCATGTATCTTCTCTCCAAATCTCCGGCACATTCCCTCTTCAGATCAGCACATTCCTGACTGCCGTACTACTTTTGGCAGCATGACTTGCAGTGTGTGCTATGGGCATCAGTTGACACGTGTCAAATGATCAGAATTCCTTCTTTCAAGGGTGGAATTATTAGCTCCCTCTCCGAGCTACCCTCTGTCCCACTAGCATCTGTAACTGACTGGGTTATCACGAATCTGTCTAAGTAAAGGCAGGCTAAATAAGGAAGTGAGGCTATCTTTAGGCAGTACCAGAAGCTAGCTAGCTTGCAGAAGCAAACTAGTAACTTGCAAACCAAAAACAGACGGTGAAGTCTGATGATCCTTTAACAACATAGCTATATCTATTAAATTATTTTAATTCTTGAATGTGATAAATTCCGACGTGATGGGGCCGAGAGCTGACTTGTAGATGCACTCATACAGAGCCACGCTTGCTAAGGCCACACACACCTCCACCTCGCACACAATTATGACACATAAAGATGCTAGTTGACCCCGTCATGTATCTATACACCTGCTCACACACAACCACACCCCTGCCATACACACACAGACATCTACAGAGACCTCAGACACCCGGTCGTGATACATCACCACCTACACACGGCGGTGTCAGCCACAGACAACTGCTCCTGAGCCCCAGCAGAGCAAAGACATTCATCATTATGACAAACACACACACACACACACACACACACACACGGAGAGAAAGCGACATAAAACAACGCTGCAGCTGGTGATGCGTGAAGACGACTCCATCACATCATACATCACACATACGGTGCGAGTTTCAGGCCTAAATAACAACGTTATGAGCAGAAACATAAAGTATGTGACGGAGGGATTCCTCCGATGCATTTCTCCTCAGCCTTGTTTTGTTTGTGTGCCATTGTCACAAGAGAAGAGGGAAAAGGCCGCTCGCTCTCGTCTTGTATTAATCTCTTCATCAGATAGGACACAATTCAAATCACACCAGCTGTCAAACCATCACGTCGTCTCCCTCTCTCACACCTCTCCCTCGCTCCCAGTCTGCCCACGTCAATTCTCACCCAGTTTGTCCCCCCGATCTCTCCTCTCTTTGTCGTCTTCGTTTTTACCTCGAGGATTAGTCCGTTGTGTCAGTTTGATCACTATCAACCTTCTATACGACATTTAATCCTATTTAATCATTATCAATCAATACTTAATTGACTGCGAATCACTTAACCGGAGTTGATCCGCCTCAGATCCACCAGGATCTTGCAGAATTGTTGGTGGTGACTGGAGTCAGGAACTGTTAGTGACTTTTATGATTAAATATAAAACAAAAGGTGCAATTTTCAGCTTTTCTGTGTGAGCTGAAAAGAATTGATGTCATTTTTTAAAACAGAAAGACTTGTGATTGTTTGACAGACGGACAAATCTGCAGCCTTGGACCAGAGTCTGCCTGAAGCCAGAGATATACTTGCTTTTCAACCTTGCGTTCGCGTAGACAGCCGGCTGCGTCGTGAGCGGAATTGCTCACACACTTGTCTGTGCACTATACGTGTTACTGGAGGGTACCGCTAGAGGGCGCACCAGAATAATAGTATGCAACTAACGAATTTGTGGGACGTAAACAACAGACATGGCGACACTCGAGGAGGTTGCGGTGATTTTCATTCTGAGATCACGGCAGAAACAGCGACAGCTTTTGTGTGTTCGGTGCACCGTCCCCGCTCCGTCTCTCCAACGTGTTCCTCCGTGCACGGACGTAACGCTCCCCGACTTGTTCCCATTTAGTTTTGCAGGTTTCCACGTCGGCTTCTAAAATCTGTCTGCAGCTGTTTGACAGGCACGTTTTGTCTCTGTGCAGTGGCAATGACACATCGTACAGATGTGGATAATTGTGGGCTCGGTCTATCAGCTTGTCTTCAGAACTTTCTGCCGTTGTTGTCCCTGCTGCTGTCACATCCCCTCTGCCTCTACACTGCCCCTACTGCTCATGTGCAGACTGCATCTCGTGTTGTTTTTGAGAACGTGCACAGCCGACGCTCCAAACAGATGCACGGCAGCCATCACGTAGCTAAAAAGCAGGTGTATCTCCGGCTTTAGAAGTCAGCAGGTACTCACGTTTTTGAAAGTGTGATTTTTGTGGCTTTTGGCCTGAGTTTGTCTAACCAGGGTCCATTATGAATCCAATCTTTTTTGCCCCAGACAGTGACTATTAATAAAAGATTATAGTATATAGTAAGACAAAGATATTAACTGTACTAGGCAGTAAATTCCAGTGGAATTCCCCTTTAATACTATAGGCGGACAAGCCCTCTTTCCCCCTCCCTCTGCAGCTCTGTCCATCCCGCCCCCTCATCTAAACACACAGACCCTTACATACATTTCTCATGAGAGCCCTATGTTGTCTGTCACAGGACCCTTTCAGCTGTTGGGTCCTGTGATTTGTGTCCTTTCAGGCTCGGAAGGGGGTCAGGAAGTCGGGAAGCGGAGGGATGAGAGGGAGGGCGGGGAGGTCGTAAAGAGAATCGGCGGTCGGATACACGTTTCCCCTTCGAGAAAAGCAGGGGCTCGTCTCTGTAAGTGGCGGGTTGTGCACACACAGGAAGAATGTGGCATTATTGCGAGTCTGTCTTCCTCTGCACACAGAGTACTTGTTAAAGTTAGCAACCTTGTGTTCTTGTTTACTCCGGTCATTGCTGTTTTGAAGAAATCACTGCAAGTGTGGAAGACCCCGAAGAACCTTATTCTAGGTTTCTTCCGGAAGGGGATTCAGCACAGAGTCGATGGAGGTGACGGGGTCACATATTTCCCAGAGAGCAACCAAAGTGGAGGCTTCAGCTCTGCAGTGAGCGTGGAAAGCGGAGGCCAGAGGTCCTGCTCCATTTTTCCTGCTTCTCTCACTTTACCCCCTTTTCATGTTCCCGGCCCTGACGTGACGGGATCGAGGGAGATTAGGCTGTTAGTTCCACTTAGTTCTCATATGATCTCGGCTAATATTTGTCAAGTCTGATGTTGTCAGAGGCTGTCAGTGTCGAGGGGGGAAGCAGCGAGGCCTGGCAAGGGAACACTATGCAAGCTGGTGATGTGGTTTAAATCCTACGTCTGCAGGATTAGATCTTTGAGGGATTGTATCTGGAGGTAAACGCACAAGATTGGACCCTGAAAAATCCCAACTCTTGCTACTCACACATGCAATATGCTGATTTTAAATCCACTAAAGATCTTTTGTCTTACGTGCATCTTTGATGTGCATCCCTGATGATGTTTTAAGGTCTTTTATATCCAGTTGGAATCTATACTTAACCTTGTATTCGTACATTTGCACCAGATGAGGCTACAAACAAACTGTTAGCATCTTTGACAAATCAGTATAAATATCTGTGTCATACCCGAGATCTTCTTCAGCCTGCTGACTCAGTATTGCAGATCAGAGAAAGTTATATAATCACATTTCTTGTCATCTCTCGCTTTATGCAGTTGCCTTAAAATCTAGCGATGCCGTCTTTGTGACATATGAATCTGGCATTCAAAGGGAGACGTTACAGAAATCATACGAGGACAATTTAAGCTTCTCTGACGGATCTGATCTCCCTGCATCAGCGCTGTGAATGTTACAGACATGTGACAGAGCCATAAACATGTGCACCATTGGTTCAATCAGGACACAGGTCCTCTTTTATCAGGTGTAATTCCAGACAGAGACCCACCCTGAAGTTCAGGAGGCCGGCATGAATACAAATTGTAACCAGAATGGCACAAATCAAAGATCACCACGAGAAACCTCTGGAAAGCTAAATAACCAGGCTCCAGAGGCGTGTTCGCGTAAATACAAAGTGTCACCTCCATAAACGCGATCTGTCCGCCTCCTCGGCGGCGGGGTGAGAGGGCACGGGGAACACACATTATTCACAAACCCTTCACTCTAAGGCACCCGCAACTGGTGATGCAAGACTCATCAGCGGGAGGAGGAGAGGAGAGGGGGGGGCGGCCGGCGGCTGGAGGTTATGATGGCTTCCTCGTCCGCCCCCGCCGGTCGCACGCGAGGCCCACGCCGTCAGGGCAGATGACACTGATTAATGAGAAGGCCGTCTCATCACTATTGCATCTGGGTAACAGAGTGCATGGGGAGTCAATAGCGGGAGACTCCGCGGGGGAGAGTGCACGGCCCCGGCCTCATATCACTGCGGTGGAAACAGGAATATGAGCGACTCAGGGACTCACGCAGATTCAGAAGGTGAGACACTTGTTGGTGCAGATCGTTTGTGTGGCTTTAAAAGAGGCCGTGTTAAAGGTGAGGATGCAGTGACACTGTACGCCATATATGGCATTCCTTTATAACTACCTGTGATCTGAATATAACCTTTGATTATATTTCTTTAGTGTATTATAGTTTGTGGTCTTGATCTGTCGCACCAAAGAGGACAAACGGCTGAAACTTCCTGCCTTTAAATTGTCTGTTAATAACGTTTGCGTCCGTCACAGAGGGAAACATCTCGGACATTTCAGAACAGAACAAACAACAGATGATGATGACGATATTCACAGGCAACATGTACGCACAAGCACATGTTGTTTCGGCATGTATACGGATGGAGTAAAGATGCTCACTGCACACCTGTGGACAAACTACAAGACAACAAGCGTACAGAGACTACAAGGAGCGATGAGGATTCTCCTGCAGCGATCGAGATGGTGTCCTTCAAGTGAAACACGTTTCAAGCTGTGTGAAGAAATCTTGTGTATAAATGTATTAATTTAATTTCATCTAACATCAGATGCAGCACTACGCGCTAGCTTACGTGAGGCTAAAGACGCCTCCTTATAAGAATTGTTATTGAGCTTCAGCGTGACTTATTTTGTGTCTCGTCTTTGTATCTGGACCTCGAGTCTGTAATAAAGTTTGAATTGAATTAGCGTGAGATATTACATGGTTTATCATCGATTACGACATGCTACGGTCTGTTATTTCTGAATAACAGCCCAGCGTCTGTAGCAGCTGTGCGTGAATTCTCAATAACAAACTGCTACTACAGTTCTGGTCGTACACTCTGGAGGACGATGTCCTGTCCATGTTTTAAGACTGCTTTATAGAGAAGAAAACATCAGCAGGCCTGGGCAGTTACGTGGCAGAAAAGCTCGATCAGGAAGTGCAGTGATTGTTTTTTAAATCGTGTCTAAATCAATGTTTTGTGTCAGGATGTTTATTTCCACTGTAACCAGCTCGCTGTGCATCATCGTCTAACAACAGTCCCAAAATGGTTCTTTACAAGTTTTCTAAAGAACTGCTGAAAATATTGTCGCTCTTTTTTTATCATATTTAAACAATTTATACAGAGAACATCAACATGTTAGATTCTGTCCTTTCCTCTGGGAATGATTTGAAAAAAGACTCACACTTTAGTGTCAGACATGGTGGTTTTCTGGAGCCTTTGTGGTTGCATGTTCATGTAATACAACTACAATATTCCTCCAGCAGTCGAACATATAAAATGCTGTGTGTTCTTATGAGTCAGCTCCTCAGCATCTGATCCGGAGCACGCTCATCTCCAGCTGCTGCATGATTTTACATGTTTACTGATGTTGCCTTAAATGTCCCGCGCAATGAGTCTGCTTAATCTGCTGCACACACACACAGTCACACTTCATTACCTTTGTTCTATTCTTTAACACCATGAGTCACCAGAAGTTAAGTGGAGCATCCGAACATACACTGTGGAGCTCGCTGCACACTGACAGAATAAAGAAAGACCTTCAGGAGGAGATGAAAGGAAGAAGTACAGCACGCTACAGCAACGTTTTCTCTGCTGGAGAGAAAAAGGAGAACATGATCCATCAACAACTCGGCGCTGTGAGCTGAGGGGACATAAGTGGGACATGCGCTGAGGAAGGGAAAAAGAGGAACGCATGACCATGATGTCGGGATGAAAACCTCCCTTTGTCCCTCGCTGGAGAAATTCCGGAGTTAAACTGAATTACAGCAAATGCAATTGCAGCACACGGGATAGCAGTCATGCATGCATTCCTGCGTGCTCTCAAACAGCCTCTGTGTTGCTTCTTCTCTCCGAGTTAAATGAGTCTCATGTGACTGGAGCTCACTCCTGCGCTTTTTTTTCTCCCCCCCGAGCCAGCAGAGAGAATAGAGAGATCGCCTCTGTGGTCTTTATGTGTCTCAGCATGGTGCGCTCCCACAGCCGGCTGCACAGTCCCGAGCCCACCGTCCCCAGCCCCGCAAGACCCGGAGACAGTATAAAGGGCGGCTGCCGCAAATCCAAGCAACTTCCCCTCCTCTTTACCGCGGAGCGAGGCGGCAAAGCGATGCTCTAAACGCTCTAAGAGTCGACCTGACGGGTTACAACAATTTGACGACGTGCAGCAGATAATAACAGCTTCATAAAGACAAGGTTTATGCGCCGCGGTAGCATTAATTCCCCATAATGGCGTTCATTCATCACCATCCTGTCTATAGCTGATAACAGCCCCGGGCGCTCCTGCGATCCCCGCACAATTTATCGACGGATATTAATAACAACAAGGCAGAACTAACACAGTAACACACAGATACAGTCCAGCCGGGCACAGCGTTAATTCTGACCCCGATTCCAGTCACATATCCAGCAGCGGAGCAACATTTCCACATCGGACAGCTGCTTTTCAGGACAGAGCAGAAATCACGCGTAAAAGAGAAAGAGAAGAAATCACTCACATTCTGTCTCCGGGAACAAGCAGGCGGCTCTCCACCATCATTTCAGGCAGAAAATCCAGATTGTAGGATGAAGTCATGTTGCCAGCCTGCCCTGTGTAGGCTCCGTGTGTGTGTGCCTACAGTGCCGTGTGTGTGTGTGAGTGTGTGTATGTGTGTGCGCCTCCGCCGCCTGATAAATAAAGGAGCGTCGCTCTCGCCCAAACTGCGCCTGGCCGCGGAGACGGAGAGGGACAGGTGCAAGAGAACGAGGCCTCCCCAAAGGCAGTGTAGCCAGCCGCACACACTCTGTCCGCATCCAGCAGTTGTCACATTCTCCTCTTCCTCCACTCCCCCATTCGCTTTTTTCCTCCCGGTTTGCTTCCGCCGGTCCTGTCTGGAAATCCGCTCTGCAACAGCGCAACTGACGGACTGTTGGAGAACCAGGTGCCGAGCCGAGGAGGCGTGGCGCACAACGCTGCAGCTGATCTTTAACCATTAGGTCTCCATACATGTCTCTAAGCAGCGTCTCTCTCCATTAGTCATTATTACGGACACAATCGCTCCAATCCATACACGTGATCTAAAACAGCAGGTGGCTTAAATAATTCACACTCTGTGTTCCTCTTCACCAGCACCACGTCTCCATTCGCAGCCTCCTTATTCAACAAACAATCACTGGATTTAACAAACTAAAGGTATTTAAATTAACAAACATCCTCTCATCATCAGACAACCATCTTCACGATGCTCTCTTAAATCCTGCAGATTTCATTCATCAATATCAATTCCAAAAGTGCCTCTGAGAGATTTCCCTAAAAGCTGCCAGAGGTGAAAGAGTGGGGACGATCTGCATCATGAGCCATGCTGCAAAGTGAAATATGCAGCATGTCTTAAAGATGTCTCTGCTGGTTGTTGGTTCTCCATTAAGCCTGACACATTTGATTGGTGATTGACAGGTACTGAGTGCCCCTGCAGGCCTGGAGCACTTCAGCTGTGTGGACTGGATTTGCAAGTCTTTTTGATGTTGATGCATTTGTTTCAGCATTTCGCAGCCCTTTGCAGCGCATTTCTGTCGTTTGAATTTGCATCGTTTCTGATTTTACAGCCTGTTTCTTCTAACGGAAACCGTTCGGGTTGTTGGAGCACGACTGTCCGTGTCGGCCGTGTCTGCAGGAGGAGATGCTAACACAAATGGCTGCACAAGGTTGCAACTGTTTTAATGTTTTCTTTTTAATCACACATGGTCGCTTTGGTTCGGTTTAGGAACCAATCAGCTTGGTTAAGTTAAGAGTGTGGTCTCCCTCGCCCCTGAGCACCACCCAAAGCACACTTATTTCCCTGTAGTTGAATCCTGTCTCATCGTAATTTATACCACTGTGCAATCTTTGACGTCAGATAAACTCGTGCACCATTACTGAAAGTGACCCTCCTGAATCCCCTTATTATCTCACAGATACCTGCGATCCCACACACGCGTGCACAGGTCCCCTGTGTTCCCTTATGCAGGAGTCTTCCGGGCCTGACCGCCCGCTAACTACACTGCACGATCATGATTCACAAGAACTGCAGACTATTAGAAGAGAGCATCACACATGCTTCAGTGTGGTGACTTAATAAAAGCACGGCCAGTTAGATGATTTACAACCAAATGAGTTGGCCAAATTTGGAGAGGTGCAATTACGCATGGGGATAGTCTGGAAATAATGAACCAACCATAATTTGCTGACTCTATTTTACGCTGCTTTAATTGTGTGGATCCAGTATGCCTCCCTGTGGAACCGGAGTGGGCTTGAATGCACCCCTGTGCAGCGCGTCTACCAGGTTGCCCCACTTCCTCCCCCTCCTCCACGGGAGAAAATAGGGGAGGCACTCCAGTAAAATAATGAGCCTCTCTTAGACTGAGAGAGGCGGCTCTCTGGGGGAAGAATATGAGTATCTGGGTCAATGGGAAAAAAAATGTGCTCAGTATGCGCACATACAGCAGGGTAAGTGTATGGCGTGGGTTGGACTTGGCCCACGGCTCTGCTCCCGGGTCAGCTTGCATGTTTACTTGCAAGGACCGAGGTCGGCGTATGGATGGGAACGGCTGATCTTACATCGGCGCCTCAGGGCTGCAGCAGCGTCCCAGGAGTGGGGACAACGCTGCATGTTTCACCGCACTTGACCCCTCGCATTCAGAACAGGAGGGCCGTACAGGACGTTACTTAACCAACTGCTGCGTCGTAAGCAGCTGCGTTCACGTCGCAGGCTTTCATTTTCAAGCCTGATTTCACGCTCGTGGCTGTTTGTTTCAGATGCAGCTCATAACCCCGATCCAACACGCTTATGAGCAGACGATCAGCATCACACGAGGTGACAATAAAAGAAGACATCACAATCATTTGCCTTCTATTCCCCCGCTTGTTTCCAACTGATTTTCGGATACGCCACCTTGTTTTATCTAAACCGAGTTCTACCTCTAAATAGCACATCAGATATTTCACTTTCTTTTCAAGCGTTGCATCCGGCGTGTTAAGATTCTGTTCACAGAAACTACACAACATCGTATTTCCACATTTACTCTTGTGGAATCAAGGCATGCAAATGGTTTTGGTTTCATTTTTCCAGGCAGGTTTTTGGGAAACTGATCTCAGAGATTTCTACAAAAGATGGAAATCCATTTGTTGTGCTCAAAGCAGTTCAAAAAATGACTCTTAATAATCGATGGTCTTTATTGAAACCTCTTTAAAAGTGAGCCATGTTCGGACTGATTACGAGGCAGGCGGTGGCTCCTCATCCAGACACAAACTGCATCTTTTCCTACATTTGAAACCAAGCCGAGAACAACAGCGCTCACTATTATTACACGAGAAGCTTTAATGACAATCATCGCTGAATAACACGGTAGATGACGGGGAGGTATAGCATGTGCCTCCGTGTTTGCCAAAGGCTCAGGAACACCTGTCTCACCATGTGCAGCCGTGTCAGCTGCTGCGCGGAGATGCATCGGGATCGTACGCTCGTGTACGTCTGTCGAACAATCATGCAATCAAATCTGCACAAATCCTTTCCTCCTTCTGCCAAACGAAATGCATCCATGCGTTAATGAACCATGAACACACTCAGTTTGGGATGTAGTCACGTGAGCAACCTTGTTTTAATGTGCCATGTTTGCTAGCATGTGAGGAGCTGTTTGCTCCGGATGTTCTGGAATGTTCTGCAGGAGAAAAAGCACACCTGTCCATGCATGGGGACGATTTGAATCATGGCTGGGTGACTGTGGCAGAAAAACGCAGACTTCATTTTCTGATTCAAAATTTGATGAAATCCAACGATTGAATAAAAACTATTTCTATTTATAAAAAGAGTCTTTAAGCGGCTGAAAACGATGACCTTAACTTCCACTTACTCCGACCTCACGCCCCGACTCCTGACAATGGAGCGTTGCATGCTTCGGTAATAAAGGCCCATTCCCGGACCTTGGGATGCTTATTGACTGCAGCTGAATGGCTCCATTCATAAGGACGGAGACAAAAACATTTGTGGTTAATGAAAAAGAATCAGTGTGAAAGAGCGAACCCGACGTCCTCTCGGAGCCGTAGCTTCAGCGCTGCGAGAGCTTTTCAAACCACAGCTCAGCCACAAGGACGAGCTGCAGCGGCGGGAGGAACGGTCCGCGGGGAGGCCGCTGATGGTTTTTATACTTGCTGATTAGCTTTTTGCTCAATCAAATAATCATTTTGTTTTAAGTGTCAGAAAAACTGGAAGTAGGGATTTTCCCAGAAGTCAAATTATGTCTTCAAACAGCTTATTTTGTCCAAGCAGCGGTCTGAACCGCAGAGATGTTCCATTTACAATTATGTGAAACAACACAAGAAGCAAATCCTCGTATTTAACTGAATGATGGGCTGCTGTCTTGATAAATGGCTTAAATGATTTATCATAATCACATGTTGATTATTTTTTAATGCAGCAATCAAATAATTCACTAATCATTTAAGCACCACTTGTCAAAGTGAGAAATAACAAGATGAAGATCAGAGGAAACGCGACCTTCAGGAAGGTGTCTTTACTGGATCTCTGACGTGTTTTTCATCATGTTTTATTAATATCGAGATTATATCAAGCAGACTTTTACCAGAAATACAGACTTAAAAGGTTCTAAACTCCTGTAACACGTCTGGGAAACAAACTAAGCCACTGTCAGTCAAAGCTAGTGTTCTCTGTAATCCATAGAAGCATTAATATTTGAAATTGGCGCCATAGTTGTGGAGAAAGTCGTACAAACAGCTCGTGGTTTCGCCCATTCTACATTCCTACAACACCCAGCATGCATTGCGCCCCTCCCTCTGAAAGGAACGGCCCAGCGAGAGACGCTGGAGTGAAATACTGTGTTCGCTGCAGGCAATGAGAGCCGTACAGAATCTGAAATACGACGAGAATATACCGGATCGTCTAAAAACTCGTCAGGTCTGCAGTCTACATTTCAAACCGATGATTCGGAACGAGACATGACATCAGCGGCGGGCGTCCTAAAAGTGTAGTTTAGCGAGCTCCCGCCTGGCGGAGGTTTCCCAGCGCCCATTGGAGAAGCGGATAGCGTCCTCCAAAGGCACAGAGCGAAACTGCATTTTTTATTCTACCATAATGGCATTAGCTCGCCGAAACAGCATGATAGGACTGAGGCTGAAAATCAGCGAACTGGCCCTTTAACTAGGAAGTGGGACACCACTGGTTTGTCTTACTTTTCCAGCTTCACTCCTCCTGGAAGGACCACTCCCACTTGTTCCCAAAGGAACTGGACCCCCTATCCTCCGTGGAAGCTCGCAAAACGGACAGGTAGGGATAATTGGGGGAAATGGGATGCGGCCTTCAATGAAACATCTGCTAAGTGACCTGAAACATATACATGGACAACTTCTCCTGAGGAAACGTCTCACACACCAGAACAAACCATCACAATAACATCATTGGGGCCTGCCAGAGCAGCTGATTGCACGCCTTTCAAACGCTGACGCGTCGCTCCCTCCTCATTAAGAGCCGAGCCAATCACGTCTCCTTTCATCTGCTTTCGACTTTTCCGTAAGACACCTTCAGAAGTGCATCCTTGATCCGATCGGATCCGGTGCACATTTCTTACGTGGCTTTGTATCACATCATCTCCCTGTTGTTGCTGTTGTTCTGCTCTTTTCCCACCCATCCCCTCTCCTATCTCTCCATCTCTTCACCCCTGGGCCCCATGTTCTCCCAGATCCCGCTCATGGCAAGGTCTGCCTCTGCCCTCGCTTGCTTTTCCTACTTGTGTCTTTCTCGCCTATTCCCTCTGTCTAGTTATTTCTGTCTTCTCTGCGCCTTCATCTCTCTCACCTCCGGCTGAGGGGGGGGGGGGGCTCAGCTGCCCGAACAATACAAATCGATCACTTAGAAAGGAGGCGAGGGGAGGGCAGAGGAGGAGGAGGAGGAGGTGGAGGAGGAGGAGACAGGGTGGGGTGAGGAAAAAGAAAGAGACAAAGAGAGAGGACCAAAATAGGCAGAGCAAATTAAAAATAAAGAATCCTGAAGCAGCCACTATTTTGTCTGAGAACTATCATCCAGGCCTCTCTCTGCTTCCTGCTCGCATCACACCCAGAGGAGAGGATTGTGGGTAGCTGATGGCGCCGGCTTTTCACACGTGAATATTTAATGAAGGGCTCATGAATAATTCAGAAAAGCAAGCAGCTGCGTTTGAGCCTAAGTGGACATGTGAGGAGCCCGAAACCAGACAGACTCCGACTGCTACCGTTCATCCTCACTGCTCCCAAAAACTCTGCAAAAACACATTTTGATCTGCGCGGAAACATGCGTGTGCTTCTGCAGATGAATCGCTCCTTAAATGAAAGGATGATGGAGGCGCCTAAATCTGGTCTGGTCTCGCCGCTACTTTCTTATTCTGTCAAGCGCAGACTAAAAACCAAACAACAACAGAGATGGAGTGGATGGATACTCTCCTCCCCCCCGCACCTCCTCCTCCATCACTCCCGCTGCCACTCACTGTTCAATCTTCAAATCTCATTCCCATATTCCCTCCACCCTCCTCCTCTTCTCCTCCATTTTCATGCTGTCATCAGTCTCGTTCCCTCTCCTCCGTCACTCACGCCACCTCTCTCAGTCGGTTTGTTACTGCTCCTTGCAGGACTCCTGGTTAGGACACTGTGTTCCAGTTAACGCGGCGCCCGGCTCTACCTGTGGGGCTGCAGCATCTGAATGTTCACTGACCTGTTTTGCACACAATCTGACAAAACGCATAAAAACTCTGACACACTGTGGAGGGACGGATGTATCGGCTCTGCACCGTTTTTATTTGGTGTAAAACCTCTATTTTCATCCCATCAGGAACACTGACGTCAAAGCTAATATAAGTTTCTTCTTCTTCCATTTGGGACGAGTATGTTTCTGGTTTGGCCACCGAGGCTCCCATCATGCTTTTGGTCGTTAACAATAAGTGTCATTTAAGTCGGAAAACTCCTCACAGATTTATTTTACATGAGTGATGAGATCATATCTTAGACCCCTCTATGAGCAGAGAGCGGAAATCTTGCAGCTGAAGTAGAGTGCCACATTGGGAGGACGTGTTTGTCAGGTAACAATTAATTACAGACTACAAGTAACAGGATTACTTTTGACATTAAAGTAAAAGTCAACATTTGACGATAACTGCTGAGAGAGTATTTAATCTGTGTCATGCACTGCTTTATTACTCTGAGGACGGGTGACATTTCTGACATTTTGAAAGGGTTAAAAAAAGCCCATCCGAGAGACGTCAGACGACAGAGACGTCTCCTCTCGCAGATCCTCCTCTACTCTGCTAATCCAGAACAGATCATCTGCAGGAGCCGGATTGGTCAACAGAGCTGTCAATCATGAGGTCACACCCCCTTTTTATAGCATCAAATAACTTTAGCATCAACTAGCTATAATGACAGAAACCATGTTTGAGAAAAATGTATTTTATAGTTTGACTCATGTCCCATCTGTTAACATGGAGGAGGCGGGCTTTATGATCTATACTGCAGCCAGTCAGCAGGGGGCGATAGAGAGGGTTTGGCTTCACTTTTAGGGAGCTGTCATGTCGGCCATCTTTTTATACAGACTGTAGCTGTGTCTTAACGCACGGGCTGCAGCCTTCGAAGGAGGCGGTCCACAGAGGATGCTCCAATCATACCGAACTGAAGTGAGACGTCTGGTCTACCCTTGCGTCACCAAACACCGCTCCTGTTGCAGGTAGCTAGTTGGTTAACTAGCTAGCATAACTAACGTCGCTTAAGTTATCCGGTTTTTTAAAGATAATGATAGAAAGATAAAGATAAAGATAATGTTTCAAGGGCCCTTTTGTTTTCTTAAACATGTGTAACACTAGCTAAACGTATACATTTCAAAGTGTATTCCTCGGCCGTTTAAAAGTCCGCCATCTGATTTAAACTGTGGCGCAATGCATCTTGGGATACGGTGATCCATCGGGTGCATCCTTCGCGGCCCGGGAAACGGAGGACACATTTGTCAGCCGCATCTGAAGCAGCCTTGGAATTGGGGCAGCCTTCGACGCGCTTCTGTGACGCAATCGGCCTTCGAAGGCTGCGGCTGCTGGATTGGACAGCTTATGTTACACACCTGCACAAACACAATCTGCTGGATAACTTTGGACATTAAAGTAAAAGTCTAAAACTGATGATAATGAGGCAACCTTTGATGCTGCAAGGCGCAATTTTTGTGCATAAGCCATACGTGGTTTTATAGCCATTAACAAAAAGTGGAGGTCAAAGAAGTCCATCCTGGTCATCTGTCCCTGATGGACACACGTTCATGTAGACATGCATCTACACACTCTCGCTCTGCGTTCCAGGACACTCTGATGAAGTCCAACACTGTCGAACAAACACCTCCTGACCTGCTCACTGACCCTCACACACTAATGTCTGCACCGGTGGTCTCCACATGACTCAAAGTGTGGGTCACTCTCTCTCTCTCTCTCACTCACACACACACAAACACACTTGATGTCCTCTGCCCCTGAAGAGGCCTCGCGGCTATTCTGTGCTGCTGTCTGCTAGTTTTAATGGTCTCTGCTGGACTGGACGACGCTCAGCCGCACTGAAGGAGAAACATATCGCTGCCGTCCAGGGAAAACCTCCCGTCTCCCGGGGGGACTTAGTTCGAGCACCGTGTTCTTCTGAGTTCATCCTGTGGGTTTTTTAAGGATCTAATCGAGCAGTTTTGCCAGCTTTTTTACAGCCTCATAACAGACTTTTAAAAGCTTGGAAAAAAGGTAAAATTGGACCTTTAACTTTAAGCTCTTAAAGCATAAAATAATAAAACTGTGAGGCCGATTTGGGTGCAGACGGTCTCAAAGACGAGCCTTACGTCGACGGATGATGCAGCAGGTTTCCAAGATAACAAAGCTGACTCTAACGTATTTAATGACGTCGAGTTTCTTCAGCGTATTTTAACCCTTAAAAGTGTGCAGGGGAAAGGTGCATGCAGCTCTTGCACTCTCAAAACTGTTAGCAAGACAACCGGGGGTGCTAACAAGCTAAGTTTAGAACAGGGCCCTCTTCTAACCCTACTTGTGTATAAGAGGTAGTGACAGGCTGAAAAAGCATTTCCTCACACTTTAGAGAATTTAATCAGCTGGAGAAGTAAAGAACACAAATTCTTAATGTGAACTAGACTTGCTTGCTTTATCTGAGCACTGGAAACACCATATATGTGTTGGATGCAGGGTTTGAGCTGCACAGGGTGCATGGGTCCGCTCGTATTGTGCAGTTTAGAGCCACAATGGTGTTTGACATTAATGCAGTGCTTCTGAATCGCTCAGTAAACCCCCCAAAGCTGCCCTAAGTTGTACACTGTGCAGCGATTTCTCCTCTCAATGCAAATGGAGGATGGAGGGATATTCTCCGGCCACTCAAAACACTGTACGCTCCACCTGCAGTGCATCGGAGCGCGCTCACACTGTAATTGGCCATCGCATCGGTGACAGAGAGGAGGCCCTCCATTCATCAACCCCCCCTCTCCGCACCTTCTATGCCAACTCCCCCCAGTCTCTCCCTTCACTTTCCCGTTTCTCCCCCCTAGCCCCATCCTCCCTTTCCTCCCCCTTCCACCCCTGTCCCCCTTCTCCTCCCCCTCCTCCCTCCCTCTCTGCTCCTTTTCCTCATTAAAGTGGGACCCAGGCAGTAGCGGTCACTGCCTCTCATTTATTTTCATTTGAAACTGGTGCAGCTCCACTGATCCTCTGGGGCTGCAGGAGAGAGAGCAGGATGGTGTCATTCTGATAACAACTGACACACACACACGCACACACACACACGCACACACACTTAGACACACACGGATGTACTGTAATGTGCACAAACTCACACACGCACTCAGAAAAATGGAGGAATAAAACAGCAGACTTGCACACGCTATACTCACACAAAAAGAAGTAACCATTTGCAAATACGCTCATGCACACACACACCGTGCACACACGCACACACACACACACACACTCACACACACACACAGAAGGGTGGAGTATACGCATCCGCCCACAAATAGATGCACTTTCACACCCATTTCAATTCATTTCACGCACATATTCACACATTTCATGTACCTGCAAGCTCCCTTGCTCTGTCTCCTCCCTCCTCTGTCACATATGCACCCTCTGCCTCCCCCCCCCCCCCCACTCTTCCTTCCCTCCCCCTTCTCCTCCCCCCTTGATTGTGTGATTGTGCGAAGGTGATGATAGCGAGGTGTGAATCAGGGAACGATAAACCTGTGCCCATTGTCACCTGGATGATTGCGAGTATCGATCTGCGCCTGGGCGTGCGGTGCACGTGCGTGCGTGCGCGAGGGTATTTGCCGGCGGCAGCCGCCTTTTTGCACGCCTCCACTTCCTGTACGTGTGTGTCCATGCATTGTATTAGAGTCGTGTCGAGAGCGGCCCTGCCTGACACTCTTTGATTGAAAAGGTGCTCGGCAGATTAAATCGTTGTAGCGGAGACGAGGTGCGCTCCCCTCGCCGAGGCGGCGACGGCTGGTTTAACAGATTCAAGACGGCTGGGAGGAGGAACGGGTGAGGGAGGGAGGGGGGAGGACAAAGGCCGTTTAAACGCTCGTTGCCCTGACCCATTTGGGGAAATCGTACAGAGAGAGGCAGTGACTCTAAACCAACGGTCATATCTGTAATAGAAGGCTAATATCGTCCACACCATTAGACAGGCACACTGTGTGGGCTGAGTGGGAGGGGACGCTTGGTTTAACTGCCAGCAAACCCAGAGGATGGGGAGGAAGGGGGGAGAGGAGGGGTGGAGCAAAGAAAGCTAACGTCAACTCAAAGAAGTGACCAATCACAGGAAGATGTGCTCGGGATCGCCGCTAATTTCCTCGGACACATTTCCTTCCCAACTTCCACACGTGCAGCAACAGGCAGGAGGAAGACAGTGACGTTTCCTTCTCAGGACATTAGATCTGAAGCGAAACAACGAGTGTGAAGCTCCAGCCTTCACAGAGTACTCTGAATATGGCACTCACATAAAACTGTGTGACCTGAAAGAGACTGATGTGTTATGAATCGGCAAAAGTGAAGCACCAAAAGGCCGAGGTATTCGGACTCCTGGTGCCTGAGTCTTGTTCAGAAAACGCCGGAAGCTTTACTTCATTAAATGCAACTCGATGGCGTCTTTGATCAACTCCTCCTGGTCCGCAACATCTTTTAAACTCTGCAGCCATCGCCGACTCAAACTGATCTTGATGAGTCAAATCAGAGGATTGCAGCCACATCGCATGATGACTAACGTGTTGAACATATTAAAATAAACTTTACAACTTATTTCTGGTGTTAAACTCTTTGCAGTCTGATTGACATCAGCAGAAAGTTGGTTCTTTCCATGATGATGCTCTGCATGGATTGGATACCTGCCTTGCTTGTTTCACAGGACTATCACGGGACCAGTTCCAAATATCTGAGCCTTATCGGCCTCGCGGACTTGCAGGTTTGTTCCTTGTTGTATGAATCGTTGATGGCTGACCAAACCAACCACTTCCACAGTCTACAAGAGCACTGAGGCGACTTCCAGAGAGTTTGTTTGGGGGGCAGATTTTAAAAGACTGCAGAAATCTGAAGTCTGAAAGTCCTGAGGAGCGACGTTTGGATTCAGCCCCGTTTATGTCACATGATCAGACAACTCGGACATTCAAGAACTTTTGGTTTGGCCTAAATATGCCTTTACTTCTAATTTAGGATCCTCAAACTTTGTGACTCTGTGTGAAAACTTTTACAAATCCTGCCGTGAGCACCGTCAAGCAGAAAGTCAGCGTTTAAACCTCACAGTCATTGTTTCATGTCGTATCCTCCGTGCTGCAGAACCGACCCAAAACAATGGGAGTGCAATCTTCCAGGCTGCACTGTGCATTATTTACTCCAGCTGCGCTGAATGCTTCGGCACCACAAAGGCCTCCCCTTCTTTTGTAAACTGCACATCAGCCCGGCTGCCGTCGCTCCCCGCCGCCCTGCACGCGGGCTAAACCTCCAGAAAATTCCCCTCCGCGTTCCTCGCTCGGAGCGGCCGCCTGATGCAGAAACCGTTCAAAGTCATATTTTTCATCGGAAAATTGCAAATGAAGTGCACGCCTGGAAAGCAGTTTCATTTGTCACCCAATGAAGCATTCACCGATTCAGTCAGTAAATTATGGTGCAATAAATTACTACCTGCAAACATCAATGAAATATGTTCACTCATTGCAAAACAAGTCAACCTCAGCATGACTGTTTTTCATGATCAGGCGCGCGGCGGAGCCTCGTCTCAATCTTTTATGCAACAGGAGGGGAGTTCAGACAAACTGTGAGTGGTGGGGTATCGCAGTGAAACGTATCGATCACGAGGCTTTCACCAATAAAAACAAGGACTTTTCAGGGAGATGGAGCAGATGAAAGAGTTTGATTCTTCTGTTCTTCGCCTGAGCAGGGGCGCCTCTTTACCTCCAACTCCCTTCTGCTGTCGCCGCTCTTTATCGCCCCCAAATTCCTCCACTCCTCAACAGTTTCAGACACACAGATAAAGAGCATTCCTCCATCACCGTCTGCTCATCCATCATCCCCGAGTTTACATATTAAACGCTCAAGAAGGGAGACAAAAATGATAAAGGGAAAATAAAAACCGATCCAAGTCTGTTGGTTTGGAAAACGTCAGATCGTGTTTCAGTCGTGGACTCCTCTGGTCTTAATACAGACGACTCGAATGCATCTCTCTCTTCTCTTAGACAATCAGTGCTGTGAAGCAAACGTCAAACTAGATTGTTCTGTAAAGATATTTGCTGCTTTGACAGATGATGCTGAAAGAAAAGAAGATTTGTATCCCGAAAGCCTTCAAGAGGTTTTAGTTTCTGGTGTTTCAGGCCAACTGGAAACCTGGTTTCAAACGTGAAAGTATTCTTCTCCGACAGAAGTGTTTCGATGTGAAATAAGTTAGAATAGAAGTTAAAATTGAATAGAAAAATACACTAAAAGCTCAAAGGCAACAAAGAAAACAACCTCTCAACCTCTACTTTATTTATACCTACGAAAATAAGTGCAATAGTATCACATCCAGGTAATCTGAGCAGATCTGGACGCTCCTGAAGTGGAGCTAGGTGACATGGTCGAATGTTTGTAAGGTGTATTTTTGTTTTAAACTTTAGAAGAATGTATGAGCAAGCACCTTCAGTATGAGCTCTATTTAATGACATGTACCGACCTTTAGGAGAAAAGCCTAACCAAGGTCAGGGGTTGCAAATTAGCCTTCGCTAGAAACCCTACATGTCATGGTACTGTAACCTGTCACAATGTCTTTGCATCGTCCCTGACAAATAAACTAATAAAGAAATGAATACAAATAAAAAAGAGTCTGCTTTGGGAGGTGATGGTTGTGTCAAACAACAAAGTACTTTCACCCAAGAGGCCGTGGGTTTGGAGTCCAGTGTGAAACAGGAAGTCGGTTTTTATTTTGACCCACACTTAACCTAACCGAACAAATGAGTCCTTGTTAAAGACTTCAAATCAGATACTTAAAACTCTTCATACTCAATACTGATACTGATGCCTCTATATGAGCTACACAAGCAAACAAGACCATCAGCGACAATGTCAACGATATCTGTGTAGTTATTTTTCATGCCTGTAACCGCTGCCGGGGTCACGTGTCAGACAAGTCGGTTAACTTCGAGCTGCCGAATCTTTTTCTATATTTTTCACAGCGAGTGATACGTCTGAATTTAAAAAAGAAAGTTTTGTTAAGAACACTTCTTAAGCATGCGCAGAACAAGAATAGCAACGACAAAAGAGGGAACGCTTTGTCCACAGGGGGCGCCATAATCAACACAAACTGAGAGCGCCTCATGGGAGCTTTAAGGGTACTTTGATGCTAAACAGACAGTGGCTAAGGGAGCTCTGACACAGCATCAATTGAAATGAACATTATCTTGTTACACTTTCTATATAGAGCAGGTCTACACCGTACTCTTTGCAGTATCACTTACATTAGAGTATCTCTCTTTGACGAGGCATAAACCTCAAGTAGAGTCGGCCTCTTTGGTGGACTGCCATCGCTCAGTTGGACAAAACTATTGTGCATACTTTTCAGTAAATAATGTGTGTGTCCGACCTCTTCACTTACAGTAGGTTTTTAAAAAGTGTTGTTTTCACAGACTTAAAATGAAGTGTGTTATTAGAAGAATCTCCAGAACGAGCTCTAAAACCAGCAGCTACAACAACTCTTGACACTGAGGAGAAGCGAAGAGTTGAAATGATCCATATTCATGTCGGTGTGGGCGGAATAATACTAAAATGTAAATTAGCTGAAGGGCAAACACAACAACTGTATGATAAACACTGTATATAAATTAAAACTGAATGTCAGAGGTGAAGGACACTGAACTCCTGGATATTTTAATTAAAAGCAGAAAGAAAAATACGCTCATGGTGCCATATGTCTGCGAATTCCACTTCCTAATACTCTCGCTGCTTTTTCCTGAACACAAAGCTGCTAACACAGCAGGAGCAGGAAGACAGAGAGTCAGAACAAAACAAAAAAGGAGAAGTACAAGCGTTGGATGTTACGCTCGACTGGGCAAACAGTTGCAGGAAAAGGAGGGAGAAATCTCCCGCCATCACAACAACAACAACCCTGAGACGCAGCGCCAGGTAGGAGGCATTACAGGGAAACCTGTCGGGAGCAGCAATCCCAGACATCAAATCCAGACACCTGCACTTTGTGAAGCCCCTCCCCCTCTTTTAAACACTAATGTTGATTCAAAACCAATCGTGCAACAACGCCCACACCTTAGCTGCAAGTGCAACGATCCCCGAGAGGCCCGCACGCACACACGCAGCATCTGGGTCAGAAAAATGGGTGCGCAGATGTGTGTGTGTGCGCGGATGTGTGTGTACCTCAGCAGCAGCTCGTCGCTCCTCATGGATCCAGCAGGAGGGGGGCAGAGCACGGCATCGACACACACTCTGCCCGCACAGCTCAGCTCGGACGAGTGCTCCAACATTACAAAAAAACAAGTGCACCTTATCGGGCGAGCCGCTGCACTCTCTCTCTTCCTCTTCTTCTGTCCTATATTTTTCGCTCTCTTCCTTCTTTCAACAGGCTTCTCTGTCTCCCGCCTTGTTCCTCTCTTCCTCCGCCGTTGTTCCCTTTTCTCTCACGCAGAAACAACCCCCCCTCCCCTCCTCTCTCTCTCTCTCTCTCTCTCTCTCTCTCTCTCTCTCTCTGGTAGAGCAGCAGAGACCCCGCTGGCTTGCCTCGCTGAAGTAATCCCCTGTGACAGCTCAGCTCATGTTGTTATGTTGTGGGCCTGTTTGAGTCTAATACTACAGCTCTGGATCAGCCCGGCTCCCTGTCCGGTCCAGATCCGGACAGCCTGCGTGTTCTCCTCTCCTGATCCGGTCTGGTTCAGTCCGTCGCTGCCAACAAGGCCCGCCCGTTTATGTTTGTACTGCACACCTTTGCTGCTCAACCAAAGCCCTGACTTTAAACGTGCGGCTGCAGACAGAGTGGAAAATAAAGCCGACCTGAACTTGGCTCTGCCGTCTCCTCATGAAGTTTTTATGAGGTAAATAAATCGTGTGCATCATAGTAAAGTTGTGCTGAACTGATGGAAGGAGACCAAGTTCAACATCAAGTCAAGCGTGTGCTGAATTTTCTCAGTTTATTATGAGAGAGTAAAAATAACCTCTAAACAAGATATTAGTATATCACAGAAATGCAATATCTCTGAGCGCTGGCTTTACTCCCGGGCCCGTCTCCTGTTCAGAGGCTCATATAAAAACATGTTTGATTTGTGGGAAGAATCCAGTGAAATCACATCACACCAACAATAAGTGGTATCATGATCGGCCTTTTATTGACAGCTGGGAAGTTTAGATGCTGTTACAGCCTTCCCCTGCAGGCTCACCAAAGCTTTCCAAAAATATTGTGCAAAACGGCTGAACTAAGTCCGTCTGCTCTCCACAGAAGCTGTTTCTTCAGTAGATTGAATCAGCCGTGAAACAGGCTGCAATGGCTGCAACATCATGGAAAAGTACGTCCAATAAAAGTGCTTGTTTTTGCCACTAACCTGAAATTCTGGGTCTCTGACTACATGACAGAAAAGATACAGAAGGAGGCAGCGGTAGAGCGGCAAGTCAAGTTTCTGCAAGGTTAAATCAGCGTTTTTGTCAATGGAGTCTGGTGCTTTGATGAGAGGTTAAAAATACTGCACTGTGTAAGATTTTAGATGCATTAATCATTTTATTTCGGCAGTGAAGGGATAGTAGAGGAACGGAAAAATTGAGACCTTCCCCAACTTCCTCCATTGCCTCCAACAGCCTGTGGGCTGATTCCTATGCGAAGCACTCGGGCCGGTTCACCCCGCGAAAAGAAGAGGATGTGATGTGATGCACAATCTTTAATCAAGTCACTGACTTCCTGTCCAAGAACAATCTGTTGGACCCAAATCGGTCTGGCTTTAAGCGGGGCCACTCTACCAAAACGGCACCACTGTCGGTAACAGAATCACTGCTGGACAGTCCTCAGCTCTATGTTGCTAGATCGGTCAGCCGCCTTTGACACAGTGAACCACCAAACCCTCCTCTCCACTCTCTCTGAGCTTGGTATCTCAGGCTCTGCCCTCCTCTGGTTCATGTCTTTCCTCTCAGGGAGATCTTTCAGAGTATCTTGGAAAGGAGAAGTGTCCAAACCCCACAGCTTATCCACCGGGGTGCCTCAAGGATCAGTGCTCGGTCCCCTTCTCTTTTCAGTATATGACACCTCACTTCAATCATCCGCTCCCATGTGTTCTCATACCATTGCTATGCTGACGATACCCAGCTCTTCCTATCATTCCCTATGGCACTTACTGACTTCGTTCCTTCCTGTCTCGATCGTTGCTTGTGTTGTATTAACTCTCAGATGTACGTCGCTTTGGACAAAAGCGTCTGCTAAATGAAACTGTAACATTGTGCGCTCTCAGGTACCTCGCCTCGCTGCCGAGAGCTCATTCTCCGCCCCTACAGTCAACAGTGTGCAACACAAGACAACGCAAGCTGGGAAATGGAGACGGATAATATCTGCTTCCCAGGATGTAGGCCTAATAAAGTGTCAAAGTGATTACCGCCTTAACACCAGTGGGAGGCAGCAAATGCACACAGCGTGCCTAGTCTGCCAGAAATAAAAGAAGAAGAAGAAGAAGAAGAAGAAGAAGAGAAGGACAATGCCACAAACGACACAAAGTGAACACAAGAATAAAAAGCAACAAAAGTTTTATCGAGTGAAGTCCGTCTGGCCGAACAGGAATGTGACCGATGTCAGGGGGAGAGTCAACATCGGCGGGGCGTGGGAACCATGGAGACACACACACACACACACACACACACACACACACACACCGGTGAGCTGACATCGCTGCAAACATTAGCTGGCTCACGTTAGCTAATGCTTGCTGGCGGTTTTGAAAGTTACACAGCGCACCTTTAAGGGAATGTTTTTATATATAAATAAATAAAACTATAAAATCTATTAACCTCCCCTCAGAATATAAGAGGGTTAAAATATAATAAAAATCTATTTAAATAATCATAAAAAAAGTATAAAAACAGATGAAGGGATCCCCTCCTGAATATGTAAATAATTCAAGTAAAAAAAACGGATAAATTATTGAAATTAAAACAGAAAAACGAGAACATTCGTCGACTTTCCCACGCTTTTAGTGCCCTGCTAAATGTATATTTTATTTATGCTCATGCATTTTTATGAACACCAACAACCGATAGTGTTATTGACTGTCTTATTTACATCCCAGCTCTACAGCCTTCAACGTCAGCGAGCCTCCCCCTCCTCAGATGTCCCGTCCTATCAGGTCCCGAGCCTCCTGAAGGTACAGACAGCGCGCTTCGTCCCGGCCAGCGTGTCTCCAAGGAGAAGGCCGGGTCCAGCGGATCACGGCCAGGAAGAGGCAGCCCAGACAGGCATGTCTCAGTGAGTAGCCCTCCCGAAGGAGGCGCTGCCAGATCCTGCTCCATATACCTGGCACATCACAGCCTCTCCTCCCCATAGGAGGCCGGGGCTGAAGACACACAGGCAGGGAGCTGCTGATTAAAAATTCATCTCTCTGTTTATTATGATTTATGCATGTTTCACCGAGCCAGGAACGGAAAAAGAGAGGAGAGGAGAACAGCTTCATTAGTGCATATTGTGTGTGTGTGTGTGTGTGAGGGTATTATGCCTATGCCTGTTTGTGTACTCTGTGAGTGTGTGTGTGTGTGTGTGTGTGTGTGTGTGTGTGGCTAGCTGGCAGGTGGGGGGATAGTTAAAATTATGGATTGTACGTGAGGTTCATTAGAATGTTTGGCATACGGGGCAAAACCGTCCGTCTTCACCAAACACCTGCATTTCACTGAAAAACAACAATCGACAAAATCCTAAATGATCCGGCGTGCACGGGGCCGCCGCCATTAAAATGCAGCCGACACTTTTGCTAACTTCTAACTTAATTACCCCATTTCTGCCTCTGTTGTTTATCATCCAAATCGGATCGGCCTCTCATTGCACTTTGTCTCAGCCAAAGCTGATGGCAGACGTGCAGCGGTGACTAATATTGACACATGGCGAGTGTGACAACAGAAATAAGAGCGCAGAATGGGAACTCAGCAGCTCCCTCGTGTAATGATCTCGAGCGTTTCCTCGTTGATAACAGCTGCTGCGGCCGCCGATCACATGTTGCTGTTCATTACGGCGAGAGCTGAATGTAAAGAGCATCGTGATGTGGGCATAAAATGAGCGCTCAATTGAGCGTTACTGTTACGAGTATTTGAGGGCTGTTGATGAGGAGTGATGGTTTGTTATTGAGCTCATAATTCTGCACACATTCAGTTATTAAACATGCACGACAAAGGCAGTACATCTCTTCACAGGAAAACGTATTAAAGTTGTAATCTCGAAGATCTTAGTTCTCTTTGGCGGCGCCTATGGCGATAAGCGGGAATTGCAGGAGCACACTTCCCAGATATCCAGACAGTGCTGCATGTGTGACGTCCACGGTCGGCTCCGGCTGTAACTCTTGATTTTCCTGGCTGACGGTCGCTTTCCTTTTCAGACTGTTTGCTTCATCTGAGCGTCGAGTTTGTTTCTTTTTCTTTGGATTTTCACTTCTTGTTGAAGTTGTATCTGTAGTCATCCATCTTTTCTTTGTTTGTTCAGCCATAGTAGATTACTGTTTACTCGCAACACTTGCAGAGAGCGGAAAAGCAGCTGCTTAGCTCCGCCTACCCTCTCTGGCAGACCAACCACTGCTGGCTGATGGAAAACGCTTCACTAACTTACTTCAGAAAGCCTTACGTTTGTTACAACGCTACAGTTTCGTTTAGCGACGTACAGCGAGTTTATACAACACAAGCAACGATCAAGACAGGAGGGAACGAAGTCAGGAAGTGCTGTTACATTACCAACTGTCCTGCACGCTCCATCCCCAGAGACGGTGAAACATCATGCATCAACACACCGTTGAGCAAACTCATAAAAACCCCAAACTGCTTGTTAACCCAACATGCCAGTGTCAGTCCTTCCACTGTGTCTGTCCTGTGAGTAACTCCGTACGGCTGCATCTACTGTACCTCGATCACTGACTCTGTCTGTACGGCACGTCCAGTGTGTCATGTGACGTGATGCTAACCGACACCGCCTGTGTTTTGCCCTTGGCTGTTTTGCTTTTCTCTGTAATCTTTGGAATAACATGTCAGAGGGGTAAACATGAGCGACATGACGTCATCATCATCATAATCACCTGTGATTTGTAAGGGCTCCTTTACCGCCGCAAAGATTCACTTTCCTCCCGTCCGTCGGGAACGTACGCGAAATGTAAACCAGGACAATGAGCGTGTGCATTTACGAGACAACGGCAGATCTGGTTAAAGAGATGAGAAGTAGCTCGGCCTTTCTGCAACAATGCGATTCCGTCCAGTTACCTTTCCAATCAGCTCCTCTACATTCTTCCTTAAATTAATTTCTTCTAACGAGGACCTCTTGCACGCGTCTCCATCTGCTTCCTGCTCCGAACCTGCTCTCTGCACGTGCTCCTGTGTTGAAGGGCTACTGTTGGAGAACAGAGCACATATGGCAGCGTCTGGGAGAGACAGAAGCTCGGGGTTGCAGGGAGGGGCAACTGGTGCCATGCAGAAGCTCCCCGTTTGCAATATGCCAAATTTAGCCCCCCTGTTTTTTTTTACGTTTGACATGTTTGGAGCCGCGCTGAGCTCTGACATCATGCCTGGTGAGGACCAGCATCTTGTTTTTGTCAGTCACAGGAAACACACAAACTCACGGCCCTGACACGGCAGTGACTGGAGGCCGCGGCTCGCACCGAGCTGCCTCCGTCTCTTTTAAAAATTGTGTTTACAATTTAATGACCTATTTGTGTTTGTTGTTTCCGGCGAGTGCCCGCTTCCTTCTCCCTCCGTCTCTCTCTCTCTCTCTCTCTTCTCCCCCCTCCGTCTCCCTCTCTCTGTATCTCTAGCTCCCTAACACGCTCTGACAGCGAAAGGTCAATGCCCATTGGCTACATGGGGGGCAACTGAGTGATGTAAGGGGGGTTGTCATGGTAACGTGCAGGGACCCTGCGAGGATGCAGGATGCTTTTTTGTGCAAAACACCGAGGCCGGGACCTGAGCGGGATCAAAAGACTTTAAGGCTCGACTCGGCGGGAGGAAGTGCACCGGACTGAACGCCTCAGCGCCGCTTTAATAGACTGGCGGTTTATTGGACAGGCCACTTGGAGGGTTTGGACTCGGACCAGTCATGCCAGAGAAGGGGATCTGAATGTAAAGACAGTCAGTTGTGAGCAGCTCTGTTATGTCTGTGAGCCTGCATTCTGCTGAGCTTGGCTTCACATTAATAAAAGAGGGATTACCAAAGTCTGCAGGCTCCTCTCTGGCCCCCCTCCAGCCGAGAGCCGAGCGAGGGTTCACTCCCTCCCTGCCATCCTTCGCTCTCTTTTCTTACCCTCTTCATCATGCTGCTCACGTTCAACCCATTCAAAAAAAACTCTCATCTGCCTTTCCTGCTGTCTGTCTCTGTTCCATTTCTCTCCACTCTCCCTCTAAGTACAGGAGGGAGGAAAAAAATGCACCAAAACACAGATAAATTATTTAGATTTTTCTCCCCAAAGAGAGGCGGGAAAAAAAATGCTTGACTCTGCAGTTTAAAAGAAAAGGGGAAAGACGGGAAAGGAGGGGAGGGAGGGGGGAAGGGGGGTGAGAAATAAAAATTGCATTAGATACAAGATTTCGCAATCAGTCGGCGATATGAAGAATTAATCTTATCTTTCACCGGCACACACGGCCGAGTAGAGAGAGCGCCTCCAAAGACTTCAAGATGACAACGGGACGAATTCGCCTTTCCATTACGGCACCATTCAGCCATTGTGGCGGCCGACACCCTGCGATAAGCGGACGTATTGTTGCCATTGACAATGTCATTATGGGACAGTAAACAAGCGAAGCAGAGCGGAGGGTCGGGATGAACCGGGGCGGGGCCAGAAGGTCACCAAGACAATCTGGAATGAAAGGATGCAAGACATCCCGAGGGAGAGATAAGAGTCCTCTTCTTCTTCTGCTTTTTCTCCCTCTTCATCTATCTCTCTCTCTCTCTCTCCCTCCAAAGCCAAGGACGGGCATATGCTTAGAACAAAGCCCCGGCACTGCCGCGTAATCAACTCCTCTGTACTCCAACAGCAGCTACACAATCTTCCCTGGAGGTCAAACACGGGAAGAGGCTAAGGAGGCAGAACGGCTGCAGGATCACGGGCGTTTAAGATGGGAGAATAGGAAGGCATTCAGCCGGTACTCCTGCCGCACTCTCCTCCACAGAACTTCATGTTTACGTACAAACAGGAGCGGAGGCAGCGGTCAGCCTGGTGTCATGCATGTGGCTTACAAGTCCTTCACAGTGTAGCTCTCTCTGTATTCACTGCTGCTGTTTGCAACGTAAACTTTAACTTAATTACAGAGATTCCAGAACTCCGAAGCAATCAGGCGGTCCTAACTAACAATGCTGACGAAGTGATCCATTACTAATTAGTTTGTAGCGCCTGCTGCTGCTAATTAGTTATTGTTGTGTGTGTTTGCATACGTTGCAAAATGCAAAGGTGTTGTTCGGCTTCTGGGCCAAGTACAAGTTACAAGTTAAAGTCTCAGGTCCTTCAGGGCAAGTCCGAGTCCGAGCACACGTCTACATGAGAGGACTGAAAGTAATCAGAGGACCAATCGAACGCTCTGTGTTGCTCTTACATAAAAGTGTGCAGCGAGATTTCTCTTTGGCTGTAAATGAGGTAAAGTAAGTTAAAAATAGTGAAGCGTTTAGGGCAATAAGTAACCCATAATGGACGAGGGGTCCACATCTACTTTTACATGATGCTTTTAGCTCCTATACCTGTTGATGTCCACTGTTTTACCTGGGCCTACATGCTAATTCATGGTGTTCGTTTTCTCGTGCAAATGGGGGTCAAATCATCTGCCCAAGACCACGATGGTCTGAGCACATCACTGGATTAACAGCTGTGACTGCAGACCACATTTGTGGCATCAAATACGATCCATCGTTTATCTATCGTTTATCGTGGCTGGAGCCTAACCCAGCTGTCATTGGGCGAGAGGCGGGGTTACACAGGTCAATCACAGGGCTGCCGCTCACACAGGAATTAGCGCGCTAAAGCAGGTTTTTTAGACCCGGGAAGAAAAGCCAATCGTCTCTTTTCCCATTGCCGGTGAAGTATCCTCCTTTCGGTCTCTTTTCTGCTGCGTCACCGTCTGACGTCACAAACGTGTCTGAGACAGGGTTAGCAAACAGTGAAGATGTTACAGTGGTTAGGTTTATTGTATCTATTCCTCTTTCAGTCTATTTATCAAACTCAGTGCCGACAAATTTATGTTCGAGCGCAGCTCGGACGGAGACGAGAAGAATTTGTAGCTGTGCACGGGAAAGGGAGCGGAGATTAGCGTGTCGACACGGGTTTTGGTCCCCAGAGCCGAGGCGATAATTACCCAGGTGTACTGCGGAGTCATTTGACCCGGGTCTGAATGCCGATTGTGACCTCTCCCACTAAGCAAAAAAGCTGTGTGTTAGTGGGTTCTTTGACCTGTGGGAAAGGTGCGAGTCACCAATGAACCTAACAAGCTTGTCATTGGACCGTGGGAGGAAACCGGAGTACCCGGAGGGAACCCACTACGAGGCAACAGCGCTAACCACTGCTACTAACCGACTGCATTAGACGCTCAATGCAAACTCTCAGGCTGTCCAGCATGTTGGAGGTCAGATGTCTTCAGAGGAAGACCGATACAGACTGCATTGGGTTGCATTCAGGGGCAAAGAACGAGCGCAGGACTTTTACCCACCGGGTTTCAGGCCTGATGTGAAACAAGAGAATTACACTGCGACCTCTCCTGCAGCCCTGCTCAACAATAATTCCGATACATCAGGTGTGCTGCCGTTTCTAAATCAAACGAGCTGCATCATATCCATCATCAGATGTATCAGCCTCCACCTGACACACTCACTCACACGCACTCGCTCGCGGCAGGTTGGCTGAGCACGGAGGTGGCAGGAGTGGTCCTGTTCCATTTGCAGACATTAGCACAGGGAGATTAATTTGTCCCCTTCCATTAGGTGGGGAAGCAGTCGTCATGGCTGCTCAATTATCGCTTAACAAAAGGAAAAGTGCACAAACAAACAGACACCATCCCACTAATAAGCGCCGTGTGAGTGCGTGTTGCATCATATGGACGCATACGTGTGCAGGCTCAGTTGGCATATAGAAGCTGTGTGTGTGTGGGGTCAGGTGTGTGTGTTCTCCGCTGAGGCTGATGGCTCATTAAAGGCGTTTTTTTTACATCTAACATTCAGCAATTCAGCACTGAAAGAGGGAAAACGAGGGGCAGAGAGATGTTGTTGTTGTGTTTAGGCTCGCCGTCTTCCTGCAGCTCTCTCCTCTTTGGGAGGATTTCGACTTCATTAGAATTATAATGAACATCGGCGGCTTGCTGAAATATTTTTGGCGTCTTGAACGTGAATGAATCCGCGAGCGAGTCAATTCAAATCTGCACATTAGTTTTTTTTTCTGGGTCGCATGAAACGTGCATAATGGGCCGCACTATGGGCAGGCGCCGTACGTTATCATAACAAGCTAAAATTAGAGGATCATTTGTCATCATTCCCAACGACGTTACACATCGCAAAATCAATTTCATATCCAAAACAGCATCGACGGGCTCATGATGGCGTATCGACGCACTGAGAAACACATCAGAGCATTATGGAGGTAATGTTAACACTACTGCAGAATCATGTGTGTGCGTGTGTGTGTGTTTTCAGTGTGTGTGTGTGTGTTTGGCTGTCGTGCTCCGCTCGGTGTGATGATGTTGCTGTGTAGTGAGACTCGCTAATTGGCTCACCTGTCTCTCAGCCATCTGGAGCCTCTCAAAAAAAGAAGAGGGGGAAAAAAAACAACAAAAAAAAAAACGTCACACCGACCGAGTTCCCCCAACATCACACTCACACACACACACACACACACACATGCGTACGTGTGTGCACAAAGACAGGAAAAAACAAATGTGCAAACGTGCAAACGAGCAAATGCAAATGAAACGCAGAAGAAGCAGCAAATCTCAGATATTTCCTGCACGTCACCGTCTCGTTATGAAGCTTTTTTTTTGTGATTTAATAAAGCAAAATTATTCAGAGCGGCATGCTAATCACGCAAACGCCTCAAAATTAACGTGATAATGATTAATTACAGCGGCAGCCATGTTTCTGCGGCGGTAGTAGGAGCGAGCGTGCAATCAGGACACGATGAAATAACAAATAATGTTATAAATAAATATTGTTATTGTTGTAGCAGAGCAGTGGAATGTGGAGGAGACACACCCACGACTTCAGCTTCTCCCCCCTCCTCCCTCGGAGAGCATCAGCTGGAAGAGAAAACACTCGACTATCCCAGAAAACCCTGGGGCATGCCGCTCTGTGTGTGTGTGTGTGTGTGTGTGTGTGTGTGTGTGTTTGGATGCTCTCATACCAGCAGTGTTTCAGGAGGATGGAGGAAAGTGTGTGTCTGATACGTGTGTGTGTGTGTGTGAGGCTACGTCAACAGAACAAAGTGAGGATGTGGAGCTGATAACAGTAACCTTCGTCACCGCCGCCATCTTGGAAACATTTAGCCGATATAACAGCATGAGTATTATTATTATTATTATTATTTTTATTATTAGTTATTCAATGAGGAACAAAATGTCGTCAGTGTCATAAAATTAAGTGATTTAATTTCAACAAATCAACAAAATAATAAACACAAATATGTTTTAATCTTATATAAAAATATAAACTGAAAAATAAATAAAAATAATCTTATAAATAAGAATTTTGTAATTATTATAACAACATAAGAATGATAATAATAATAAAAAATAGTTTATTATTGCTTTTCAGGAATGACTGAGCTCAGAATATTGTGTGTGTGTGTGTGTGTGTGTGTGTGTGTGTAATGGTTTTTTATTCTCTCAGTACCCAATGTGTTCCAGGTCACTGGTTTGAATCGCACAAAGAAGTAAGCCCCTCCTGAGCCACTGTATGTTCACCTGCCACCCAGAGTGTGTGTGCGTGTGTGTGTGTGTGCGTGTGTGTGTGTGTGTGTGTGCCCTGTCCACTAATCTAACCTGTGTCACTCAGAGGAAGAGAGAGCGTTCCTCCGAGAGGAAAGATTGAGAAGAAGCAAAAGGAAGAAAAAGACGTCTAAACGTCCGTCCGGCTCCCTGCAGCCTCCCTCCCTCCCTCCTCTGTGCCCTCCCCCCGTCTGTCCCTCCCCGTCATTAGCAGCTCTTCATAATTCATGTGTTTGGATGAAAAATGGATGAACAGCGAGCATGACACCAGCGCAGCCTCCCACAATTAAAAACCCAGAGAGAATTTCAATCCGGCTCGTCCTGCTGTGAGAGAGCAGGGAGAGGAGCCGCTTTCTAAACGGTCGATCCGTCACGAAGTATAGATTTCTGCACAGCCTCTACGCTGCAGACAGTTCAGCTTTCACCTGTTCAAATGTTGCATTAGTGTTATAGTTTTTTAAACATGAGAGGACAGCTGAAGAGAGACATGCAGGGTTGGGAGAAGAGAGTGACGTGCAGCAAAGGGCCGAGGGCGGGAGTCCAGATATAACCGCAGCACTGAGGACTGTAGCCTCTGCTTATGGGGACCAACTGAGCTAAAGCAGCGCTCCTGAAAGGTTAAAGGTTGCATCCTGCAGACAAAAGTAGTCCTGTTGTTATCTCTGTTTGTTAAACTGCTCGCCAAGACACCAAAGACAAATTTAGTGACCGTGAAAGACTTTGATTAGCATGCAAACTACGCGTACATGGAAATTGGAAAAAGAAAAAGAATACAATTTGGAAAGGAGGGTTTGTGTTCACTGGCAGATGGAACAACCTTTAAAGCAGACAGGAGTCATGATTTCACACCTAATACGACCACGTCAATCACCTGAGCCAGGTGGAAAGCAAGTTTCTCTTCATGGACTTTTGTTGACAATATGTTGTCAATCGTTCTGATCCTGAGGTCACGACGAATACTAGTATTAAGGTGCTTTTCCACCAAAAGTACCAGGGACGAAGTGGTACCTGTGGCCCATTGTTGTCTGTGTATCCACAGCGGCCTAAAGTCCCAGGAAGATTATGCAAATCAGGCTGATGACTGCACTATACCGCCAATCCAGTAGGTGGCGCTAAGAAGAAGATGAAAGCCATACGACAAAGATGACGCCATAAAACGCGACAAACGGGCCGGTATTATGTTTTGTGCGACGCTACAGTTAGCCTGTTAGCACGGAGGAGATAGCAGGCTTCTCCTCTGACTGCATCTCAAAGTGATAACAGTGAGCTTGCTGCTGCAGTCTTTTAAACATGGCGGCTGAAATTAAACGCTGCGAGAACTCGACCAATCAGAAACCATGCAGGCCCCGCCCTGAAAGTTCCTGGACCTTTGGAAACAACTACCCCCCGAGCAGGGACTTTTCAGGGGGAAAGTCAGTTACCTCATAGCTAAATTTAGACCCTGGTTCCTGCTATCGAAAGAGTCCTAGTTCCTGGGAAAAGTTCCTGCTTTTGATAATTAAAATGTATGCTAAGACACCCAGTTACATCTGCACGAGTAAGATTAAATCCTCTTTAGACTCCTTCAGCGAGGCTGGAGGTGTCTAGACTGTGTGAATGTTCAGCACGCTAGAAGAGAGAGGTTGGAGGTTATACATCCTATTTCTTCCTCGAGATAAAGCAATCTTTTCTGCACAGGAGGAACCTTTCTCAGCACTGTGTTCTAGTTAGTACCAGAATGCATGCAGTCATCATGTTTTACTATTTGTAGAAGTTCTGACGCAGAAATTCCTCCTCCACTTTTGCCACTTATGCTGAGTGGGAGCGTTTCTTCCTCTGCAGCTCTCGTTGGACATTTCCTCACTGGGGGATAAATTAGAGCTCAGGAAGGACCCTTTAACACTGATAACTGTCACTGCAGAGGAGACAGAATACTCCAGCCAGCGTCTTCACACTGCTGTTCCCCTCTCATAAATATTCAGATGTGGAGAACACTGTGGGGAGGCGGGGTCTGACGCGTCGCGCCGAGCAGCCGCTGCAGCGAGGGACCGCTGTTGTCATGTGGCAACCGGGGAGGCAATAACGGACGCAGCGTACCGGGACGCCACATTGTGTGAATCCCTGTAATTATAGTCTCTGCTGTTTGTGTGTGTGTGTGTGTGTGTGTGTGGATCCGTAAACAGGAAGTGTGTGTGTGCATCTGTGCGTCTCACACACACCTGTAGCCCCTCGTGTGGAAGAGGAGCTCGAGGCCTTTGGAGAGCTTTTGTATCCGTTCCACTCCTGAGCTGATGCTTTTCATACACTAATCAACGCCTGTTTACGCCCGTTTGTGCGCTTCTTTCGGCGAAGGCGGGTTTGCGCGCGTGCGTGCGTGTCGTCCTCTGTGTCTCGGGAGGTCGCGTCACAGCCGATGGTGGGTTTGCGGCTCGTAATGACCGATGTTGAAAGGCATCCGCGGAGTCACGCTCGCTAATTATCAGCTGTGCGCCTTCAAAGAACATTATCAGCACAAAGACCTGCAATTAGACACACACGCACACGCACACACCCGTGATCCCTGCACACCCTTTATCAACTCTTCCTCCTCTTGATTGCTATTGTCATCTTTTTAAACCCTCCTCCATTTTTAACTCCTTCTCTCTTCTCCCTACGACCCCCAGGACCCTCTTCACCTCCGTCCCTCCGCCCTCTTTCCCGCCTGTTTTCATTTCCTGCCATCCGTTTATCCTCCCCATCCTAACCTTATCGTCTCTTTCAGCTCCCTTGTTTCCACTTTTCTCTCTTTTCCTCCTCCTCCTCCTCTTCCCAGCTCCTCTTCCTCCTCCCAGCCCAAAACAGACGCTTAAATAACGAGCGGGGTGTCAGTCAAACCGCCAGAGAGCTTCGTTAGAGGAGGAGAGCGCACAGGATCAAATTACACGCCCAGTTCTCTTTTGTGTGGTTGTGTGTGTGTGTGTGTGTGTGTGTGTGTTTGCAGGGGATTGTGGGGGGTCGGCAGCGGCGGCAATGATAGTGGTGGTGGTGAAGGCAGAGAGGAAGTAAACACACGTTCAGGAATGACGCAGCTGTGTGGCGGATTACTGTCACACACATCATTTGTGTGTGCATGTGTGTGTGTGTGCATGCGTTTGTGTGTGTGTGTGCGAGCTCACAACCTTGCCAGTTTTCTCCAATCAGACAGAAAAACAAAAGCAAACTATTTTGCCTAATTATTCACAGCCACAGTCGTCGTCTCTCCGGTTCTCCTCCCGGTGTCTCGTTCTGTGCAGGAGCTCGTTGTTTTGATCGGAGCTGATTCACCTGCTGGGTTCGCGTGTGAATAAAATCAGGTGCAGCTCCTCACTATGCAGGCTTTATTCTTTAAAATCAATATCATGCAAGTCGGCTATGAGAACATGCTGCAGGCTTTTGCTGAATTGATCATAATGCAGAACGTTTGATCGCATACTATCATACTATCATACTAATCATACTAACCATGACGTAAAATTGAGTATGTCGTGCGTTCCCATCTCATAGTATGCAATTTTGTGTATGCGAGAAATGCCCGGATGTAGACTAGATCAGCCCAGATTTGAGTATGAGACGGGAGCTCACTGGTTGAACTCAACCGCCCCAAAATGCATTGCGGCTATTCAGCTTCTACTATGGCGGAGATGGACCGAAGATCATACCGGACATACGTAAACAATTAAGTCAGGTGAGAAGACGGCTCGGAGTATGATGCAAACGGCATCCTAATAGTCAGGTTAGTAGGCAGTATGCAGTACATACTGTTCGAGTCCGTAGTAGGCAGTCAGTTAGCAGTTTCGGACACAGCAAGTGTCTCGTGTGACGTCCACGGTCGGCTCCGGTTGTAACTCTTGATTTTCCTTTTCAGACTGTTTACTTCATCTGAGCGTCGAGTTTGTTTCTTCTTCTTTGGATTTTCACTTCTTGTTGAAGTTGTATCTGTAGTCATCCATCTTTTCTCTGTTTGTTCAGCCATAGTAGATTACTGTTTACTCGCAACACTTGCAGAGAGCGGAAAAGCAGCCGCTTAGCTCCGCCTACCCTCTCTGGCAGACCAACCACTGCTGGCTGATGGAAAACGCGTCACTAACTGGGCGACGCTTGGGATTCTTTCCATGAAAGTTGATATAATTCATAGGCTCAATCACTATTGTGTTACCTCATTCGGCGACTTAACAGACATGTATTTAAAGATTATTAATTTCAGCATGAATTGGAATTTGCACCCACCTGCCAATTTTAATAAATTCTAATCTTACACTTTTTTTCTGCCAAAAAACACCTTAAGTGCTAAAATATTAGTGAGAAGAAGAATGACAACAACCCAACCTGAATACATGGACAGTTTCCAAAGTGGGTTTCTCACTGACAGCTATTAGATTCACTTCATTTCATTACAGAAGGAGAATCAGCCTGCACAGACTCAAAGCTCGACACGGATCGCCTGCTTTCCTCTTTGCAACATTTCTATACTGTTTGTCTGCAGCGTTAAATCCTCTGATAACATACTGTAGCTCGTGGATGCCGTGTCCTTAAAATGCAGACGCTCCAAACTCAAGACTAATGTATTATTTGGTCCAACATCTGAGGCATCATGAATCCCCTGCAGTTTATTTGTCCTCTGAAATGGTTGCAATTTCACCGACTTCATTCAGAAAATAGCAGGATAAAAGAGAATGTAGTCAACGGCTCGACGACTGCTCGGGAAGGCGTGCGTGACAGAAATCCTCCTGTTCGTATTTAAAGGGCCAGTTCACCCAAACCACAGAAACACCCGGAACAAATGAAACACGTCGTCGTTAACGACTCACAAAAACGCCTGTTGCTGTATGTTTATGAGACGATCTATTTGTGTGAGTGTTGGATTATCTATGGCGATAATACAGGCCACAAAACATTATCTGTGCATTGTAATTCTTTACGGTGTTAAATGGGTCAAACAGGTGAGAAAGTGTCCCGACTGGGTTTTTCTTCCCCTCGACGATCTCGCTCCGCGCTGGGAGAGATGCGAGGCCGCTGATGGTTTTCAGGGCAGGATATTCGTCCTTTTCCTGTTAACTCTGCCTCAGATGAGAAATAGGTGCTGCTATTTTAAGATCCTCCCTTATTTAAACCTTCTTCTCCCCTTCTCCCCCTCCTCGTGCTTGATCTGTCGTTCTGTCGCCGAAGGGTTTAGTTTAATGACCCTCCTCGGCCGTAGATCTGAGCGGCGTCACATCTTTCCTTTCCAATTTCCCTTTTTTTCCTCTCCCGTTAATTCTCTCTCTCTCTCTCTCTCTCTACCCACCCCCACCATCTTCTCTGGTCTTCTTCTTATCCGTCTGTGAGGCTACCACCACCAACACCGGTCTGGTGTTAAAGCTAGAAGGCCTGTTGATGTAGTCAGTGTTTGGCCTGAAGCCTGGAGATACACTGCGCGCCTCATTGAGGATGAGGCCAAAGGGGAGAGAAGGAGGGAGGGGTGAGAGGGGAAAGGAAAGAAAGACAGAGAATAAAAGATGTGTACAGTACCTTTGTATCGGCCCGGAGAGGTCACTGGCGTCCTGCCTGCAAGGAAGAAGAAGAATAGAAGATTTGTAAAGGAGTATAATATAAAATGATTTACTAAAACATGAAACACGTGAAGAAATGTAAGGTAAGCATTGATTGAGACCCTTATTGTCTCATACTACGCTGACGACATTGTGGTGTCACTATGGTCACTGGAAACTAATTTTAACTCGTTATCCATCAATGATCTATACCGCTTATCCTGTTCAGGCTCGCGGGGAGGCTGGAGCCTATCCCAGCTGTCATTGGGTGAGAGGCGGGGTTACACCTGGACTGATCACCAGAGACAGACAACCTTTCACGCTCACAGTCACACCTACGGGCAATTTAGAGTCACCAGCATGTCTTTGGACTGTGGGAGGAAGCCGGAGTACCCGGAGGGAACCCGCGCACGGGGAGAACATGCAAACTCCACGCAGGAAGGCCCACTACGTCGGAACGTGAGGAAAAATCACAAACCACTGCACCTCCGTGCAGCCCAGTTGCACGAAGATGATTTAATAAATCCACATTGTGTGACCTCACAGCAGAGTGCAAACATTTTCCCATCTCTGTTCCCTCCAGGGGGACAATTCCTGACCACCTTATCCCGTCTAAGCTGCCTGTTTCTGAACTGTTGTACCTTAAAATATCATCTTCAGACTGTATTTGAGAAGTGGACATAGCCCTGTGATGTCACTTTTGTTTATGGAGTCGTGTTTCAAGCCTCTGGTTTTCTGCAGTCGTCATCTACCACAGTGAGCCGTCCAGCTCAACAGGCCCCTGCTTGCCGTTAGAAGGAATGTAGGTTTAGGCGGAGCGTTGCAGGGGGGTTGTAACAAATTAATCGAGCGATCCTTTTTTAAAAGTCTTTTCCTTTTCTCAGCACCCGACTCATGTTTATGAAATCTGTCGGACGACATCGTTTCCCCTTCTACTTCGCCCTAACAGTGAGCAGCGAGATGGAGCACGCGCTACGTAACGACACAGTATGGAAAATGACAAACTGAATGTTTGTTAGGAGAGCTTTCTGAAGTGTGCATAATGGAACAAAGAGGAATGTAACTGGTGGGTCAAAAACAGTCTGGAAAATATTAAATATAGTAAAAGGTCTGGTTGCCAGGTCTGCAGTTTTCCTGCAGAATTGGGCTTCTTTTGAAGCGTTGCTGCGGACCATGTGCGAGGCCCTTTAGAGGCGTGAGGCCCTGTGCCGCTGCACACTTCACACAGCCCATACAACAGCTCTGGGTTTAGGATACTATATGTCCACCTCTAACATGGGCTACGTGGTACAGTGAGTTCTAATGGGGGAATAATGCTAATGCCAAACGCCTGTTCCTGCACTAGGTATCTCTGGTTGATCCTTTAGCAAGCCTTTCTGGCAGAAAGCCCTAAGGGCCTCCTGGTACTGGTCTGAGCTTGGTGTTGTCAGTACGCACATCATGGCAGAGGTGAAGAGATCAAAGAGGACATTTTTAGAGAAGAGAAAAAGAGGCAGGACGAGAAAAGGAACCGCAGTCCCAAAGAGACGAGGCGCAGAACGCAAAAAATACCAGTTCTTGCATAATGTTTCTGTGACTTTAACTACTTTTCACAGTAAAACAGTTGGGCGCCATTGACTGCAGTGTTTCTGAAAATGTGATTCATGTAAGAATAAGAAACAAAACACACACAGAGAGTTTTCTAAGTAGTAAATTGGTCTTGTCTGTCCTTGGGAACAGCAGAGAAACTTGCTCGTTCCACTGGGTTTTCCCCGTAATTCCCTGCTGCTTCCCCTTTCTCCGCTCTTCCCTTTTTGTTTTATCCCTTCCTCCAATCCTCTCTTCCTCTTCTGCTGCATGTAAATAAATTGGTCCCCAGGCCCCACGAGAAGACACAATGCGTGTGTGTGCGTGTGTGTGTGTGTGTGTGTGAGCCAGCATTGCACTCACTCAAAACACACACAAACACGCACAACCCTCCAGAGCTTAGAGCTGCTCCGAATTAGCAGGGGTTTCATGTCGCAGAGGTAAATAAATTAATAATGAATTAACAATGCTGTCATTAAGAGCCAGTGTGTGTGTGTGTGTGTGCGTAAAACAGAGGGAGATTGTGCGTGTGTGTGTGTGTGTGTGTGTGTGTTATGATGAAATGCCGAGAAAAAACTCCTTGCTCCTCCTCAACACAGTGGCCAATCACTGCTATCGCCACTCTTTGCATTTCAAAGACACACTCTTGTCTGTTTCATCTCCGACCACAGAACGCTCATCCTGTTATCCTGCTACACACGCACATGCACGCACGCACGCACATATAAGACAGCCACCTCCGCCCGCTTCAGTCCATTTTCCCAATGCCATGAATTATGAAAAAGTGTAAATGGAACATCAAACACACACTGCTTGCACTCGCAGGTTTACACACACACACGCACACACACCAGCTCTCACATTTTAACATCTACATACATGTGCACAAGCAAAACGTTTGCACTCCACGGCTCCTCTTACTTATTAAGAGCTGCATGTTTAAACATCCTCTGCAGCTTAAATGTAACAGACACACTTTAACAGACTCTAATACAACTTCATTAAAGTGTTCATTACAGAGAACAGTGACACTAAAGACACGCTCAAACAACAAAGAGCTCCTCTTGTTCTGTTCGGGGTGATGAAATCCGGAGTCAGGATGTTCCACTGATGTCAGATTTTACATGTGTAAGATTCAGACTTAAAAAGCTGCAATTATTAACTTTAAAAAAGTGTAATTAAGACGTTTCTCGCTCTTATTTCTGGTTAAAATTACATCTTTTCTCAGAGCTCACTTATTGCAGGAAGTCGAAGAGAAGACAGCGACCCGATGGCTCCGTAAGATCCCCAAAACAAAGAGCATACACGATGTAATCATGTCGCTTTAGGGAACTGAATTAACCCCAGCATTTGTTTGCTTTATAATTATCTATGTGTGGTACCATGAGCGAGTTAACATGGTTTGTTTTTGCACCGATGTTCCCAGAGATTACCCGTCAGTCAAACCGTGGGAATGTCCTTTGTTTCTCTACCCTTTCTGTACCTGACGTTCTCTGCTAATGCTAATGCTAATGCTAACTCTCCCATTCTTCTCCAGTGTCTTCTAATGTAGTTTGACTGAATGCTTCTTTCTCGAGTTTAAAACATTCTGTCTTTCATTTTTGGTCAATAAAACCGAACAATAAACCTTTTGGTTTCACAACGTGTCTTACATGTCTCCTTAATAAAACCTTCCTCGACTGTTTTATACGCTGACAGTTCAATATTTTTGTCGTGGAATAATCCTGTGATATTTTTCCTTATTTGACTGAACTGCAACGTTAACCAGGTGAATTTTTGCTGCACGTCCAAAACTCATTGTATCAGTACGGAAGCCCTGAGCGGACATGCATCCATACATTTTATTTACTCCCTTTTTTCCTGTGATAACGAGTCCTTTACGGTAGTTTTCTCGAGATCTCGACTTATTTATCTCGTTACTGTGACGACCCCACCTTGTGGAGAGCTACATTATCGCGCGAGAATTGAGAAATCACGCGATAACATCAACGTTAAACAGAGCAACACACAAACAACAGTTCAGTTTGCAGATCTGAGGTTGATTATCTGCTCATTTGGAAATCATTCCGTGATTTTTGTGCTTCTACCACGGAGGAATACACTACTTAATTAAAAGTGTTTTTTCGAGATTTCAGTGTGTTGATCTTAAAATAAAAAACGTAACTCTGTACCGGTCTGAACATGGTGTTTTATTTTGAAATGACCGGATGCTGTAAGCTGCTTTCGTGTCTGACTTCCTGTTTGGAACGATCTGCTCTGTTCAGCTTGAAGCGTGTTTGAAGCGGCCTCCGTCAAAAATAGACCCGGCGCGTATCTTTAGCGGAGCAGAGCGGAGACATGCTTCTGGGACGTGGCGGGGAGGGACCGCAGCGCGTGCTGTGGAATCACGAGCATTGACTTGAATGGCCGCGATCGACTCCGGAGGTCGCGGCGCACACGGAACGCGCCGGAGACGGATCCTGTGGAATCGAAGGGTTATGCTGGGAGGCTCCAATTACAGGGTGAATATTAGATATAAAATAAAATATATAAGAAAAAAAGGTGCAGTAATAAGACAAAATAGAATTTAAATGAAATAAGGATGTTTAAGAAATATGTACCTTTTTCTAAATATATGCAAAATATACACATTTAAGGCAGAGGCAGAAATGTACATTCATGATCATCTAACGTTACTGTGGTGCAAGTGTCTCGACAAAACAACTTGAAATTGCTCGTTATCACTACTTAAAAATGTCTGGATGCATGTCCGCTTCGGGCTTCCATAGATCAGAACTGTTTCTCAGCGAGCTTTATTTTGAAAGTCTCGCCACTATTGCTCATTTGTCATCGCTGTCTTAACCTCTGTCTGAACCTGAAACATCATAAAAAGAGTCGAGAACGTGTTCCTTTAAAATGCATTTATATGACCTCACACATGCACTCACACAAGGATCACAACAGGGCTGTTTGTCCTTGTTCATAACAAGCTGACATTTAAAGATAAATGGTTTTTACAGGACAATTGTTTGTGCGGAAATATCCTGAAAAGCCTTTTGGAAACTCTAAATTGCTGTGGGAACTTTATTATTACACAAGAGACCCATTTAGGTCTGGACAGTATCTTACCCTTTTAAAACATTCTCCTCTGACCAGAATTTTTATCAGCCGCACGACCGCAGAGTCGCTTCAGAAATAAACACAGCCTTCTGCAGAAGCACAGAGTATTCTGTCGGAGGCACATAGAGGCTTTTAGGTCCGACTTCTGGAGTATCAATTGCCCCTTGTTGATCTACATAAGTCGAGCCGACAAGATTTGGGTCAGAATTGATCAGTGGGATGGAAACAGATGGGGAAAAACAGCGTCCAGGTGGACGGCAGCCAGACTTATGCTTCACGACAGACAGCTTTTTGGCGGCGTGCAGCAAGCGGAGCGCAAACTCCTGCAGGCCGCGCGCCGCTGCAGGCCTGGCGGAGACGTAAAACGAAGCTGAAACGTGAGGGAGTCCTCGGGCGACAGTGCCAGAGCCGGCGCAAAGACGGAGCAGGTGGCAGGACCCGGAGAGGACCACAGGCACATTTGGACACACACACACACACACACACACACACACACTCTGCATTAGTATTACATGGAGGGAGACACAAGGAGCCAGCTGTCACGGCACTTCTAAACACCATCGATGACAAGAGCATTCCCACGTCGGAGCTTTTAAAGTGATTTCTCTCTCTTCCTCGTGCAGAAGAACAGATATTGGAAGCGACATGGAAGCTTCTGTGACGTGTAAAACACGGGGTACCGCGTTAAGGTCTTATGGGAATGCTGATCCATAATCAATGACGCGAGAAACCAGGTTACTGGGAGAGGAATCAGGTTACAGGTTGCACGGCAATAACCTGGCAACTGCAAGACCTGCATGCAACAGTGCAGTGTATCTGAGTTTCACAGGTCTTCTAGATATTGTTCTCGGTTTAAATTAAAGTGTGTCTATTTAATCCTCTCTGTTCCTGTTAATGACACAAGGATGAATAACAGGAACACCTTTCTGTGTGATGCACGATAACCTTTCTTTAGCTTTCAGAACAACTGAGCTGAGCTCACGATGCATTTGTATCCCAACCTGTTATATATTGTTGTAGGCGGAGCCAGGGAGATGTCAATCAATACGTAACCATGCAGAACGATCTGTTTTTTAATACTTGTTCTTTCTTAAAGGAGCAGTGCGCCCCTGGAAAAAGCCGCTGTCAGTTAAAGTTGGTGCTGGAGCAATAAACTGTGGAGAAAGTTGCACAAACAGCTCGTGGTTTCGCCCATTCGACATTCCTACAACACCCAGCGTGCATTGCGCCCCTCCCTCTGAAAGGATCGGCCCAGCGAGAGACGCTGGAGAAATACTACCGTTTCTCTGCAGGCAACGGCTCAGAGTTTGACAGAATCCGACTAGGACGAGAATATACCGGTGGATCATCTAAAACATCGCCAGGTCTGCAGTCTACGTTTCAAACCTGACGCTTCTGAACGAGACATGACATCGGCGAGGAAGTGGAGAAGTGGATAGCGTCCTCCAAAGGCACAGAGCTGCATTTTTTCCCACCATAAAGGCACGATATACTGAGGTTGGCCCTTTAAAGCTCAGCCATCTTCTCTAGCTTCGTCTCGTTCTCCTACAAAATACTTCCTCCTCCTCTCTGCAGCCCATCTGTGTCGTTCTAACACTCTCTCCGTTTCTAACACTTCTCTCCTTCTCACCTGCCACGCTGCTTTTCACATATACACCAACCCGCTTCACATACCGTACCCACAACCCCCCCCACCAATCAACACATCCCAACACACACTTCTTTAAACACCAATAAATGCATTCACGCACTTGACTTTCACACCTTCACAAGACTTCCCACTTCTCCTTTCTTCGTCTTTATCTCATCTCCATCGCAGGTGTGTGTGTGTGAGAGACAGTGAGTGTCATTCTGACAAACTGTGCCAGGTCTTAAGATGATGTCAGATGTGGGCTGCTGGCCCGCCTCCAGGTGGAAACTAAACTCTCCCATTGGAGGACGCGTCTCACAGAAGGCCCTGCCAAAGCGCTGACGGGAGGAAGTTGATTGGACGACACGGAGGCCTGAGCGACACCAACGAGCTGGCGTTTTATTCATCATCCTCTGACTGATGCTGCGTTCACGGTGTGTGCCGGTGTAACGGGAGAAACAGAGTGACTCAACTGTTAATGAAGGCACTGACTCAGATGTGTCCGTGAATCTGAAACCATCAAGTTTGAGGTTTCTTATCGCTTTGAGAGGAGACATTCCTCCCAGATCTTCCTGCTGGCTTAAAATCTGTCTGCAGAGAAGTTTGTTTCCACACTGATGGAGGAAAGCAGCAGTGGTCAACCTGATGGGAAGATTTTAAAGATTTCAGGGGGAAAAAAAATCACTAAAATCCCCACAGAAACTTCAAAAACCACTCCTGCAGCATAATCCACTCCTCTACTGTCCATCTGCTCGCTCAGTATGTACTGAGCATCTCATACTTTTGCCAAAAAAATGGCTGAATGGACCTCTATCTGTGTCATGCTATCGTCCTCCTGAAAGCTCTGAAGCTCTGCCAGCAGCAGCACAGCCATATTTTGGCAAAAGTTGGATTTGTTTGAAAATTCAAAGGATTTGAACAGACAGCGATGGAGTTAGCTGAGCTGCTGGAGTGACTTTAGAAGTTCCTGTGTGCGTTTCATTACTTTTAACACGATCACAATTTGACGGCCCTGTTTGTTGTATTTAAAGACGGATCTGTAAACTAACTATTACCTTGAAATGTTGAACAGAACCTTTGCATGAAGGTAAGATCCTTTTCTTAAACAGAAACAGCTGCTGCATCGCTGCCGTCAAACCCACCAGAGTCCATTGAAAAAAACAGCTGTTTTACTTTGTAGAACAGAGTTGCAGGTCGACGGCGGCCTAGTGCGGTTAGTTTGTTTGTGTTGTTTGTCACTTTGGTGTTTTAAAGTGATTTTCATTTAAATAAATGTCTGTTAAGTTTCTATCTGTCGCAGACTGAGGTAACACAATGGTGACTGAGCCTGTGGCCCACTGATGAAAGCCTTTGCATGTGCAGTATTACGGACTAGGAGTCGGTGGCGACTCTCGTGGAAAGAATCCCAAGCAGCGCCCAGTTAGTGACGCGTTTCCCAGTTTTCCATCAGCCAGCAGTGGTTGGTCTGCCAGAGAGGGTAGGCGGAGCTAAGCGGCTGCTTTTCCGCTCTCTGCAAGTGTTGCGAGTAAACAGTAATCTACTATGGCTGAACAAACAAAGAAAAGATGGATGACTACAGATACAACTTCAACAAGAAGTGAAATCCAAAGAAGAAGAAACAAACTCGACGCTCAGATGAAGCAAACAGTCTGAAAAGGAAAGCGACCGTCAGCCAGGAAAATCAAGAGTTACAACCGGAGCCGACCGTGGACGTCACACATGCAGCACTGTCTGGATATCTGGGAAGTATGTTCCTGCAGTTACCGTTTATCGCCACAGGTGCCGCCAAAGAGACCAAACCGAGATCTTTGAGATTAGCACTTTAAATATTTAGACACAACACATTACATGTGTAACACAAAATAATAACAAATGGCCGAGGCAGCAGCAGACAAGTAAGTCTCTGGTTCTTTGAGATTAAATGAGAGTTTTTGTCGATGCAGTCTGGTGGGTTTGACGGGAGCGATCTAAATCTTACTCTGTAACAAAAAGGTGCATCAATGAAGAGACAGTTTTAATAACAACCTGAGTCTGTCAGAGGAAAAAATAGGAACTTTTAGTGGACGTTGTTTCATTGGGCCGTTTGCCCTAAAGGATGTTGTTGCAGACCTCACAGCTCGCTCTGCCTCCGCTGAAGGTTAACACGAGCTGCTGCAGCACTGCCATTTGAAAAAAACCCTAAAGATTGCTTATATTATTGTGTAAACTATAAAAAAAATCAATGCAATAATACACCGTTATATTACAGTCTATTCATTCAGCAATTCAAACCTGCAGTGTAATGTTGGTGTTGCTGTTAAAAGGCCATTACACTGTAATACGCAGCAGTAAAACTGTGTATGCGTGCGCTGTAAAAGGGTCTGAAGCAAGTGGCCCCAACAGGCTGCATTTACTGCGTGTGTGCGCGTGTGTTAGCGGGGACGCATGCGTTCATGCATGCATGTGTGACATATTGAGGACATTTAAATGCAGCGAGAGAAGCGACCTGGGAGGTAAAAGGGTGAACAAAAGGGAGAAGTGGTAGAAGAGTGTTTGGCCTCATTTACCTCGTGATATTCAAAGGGTATGCAGCACAGCACACTTACGCACACACGTGCATGTTGTGTGTGTGTACGTGTGTGTGTTGCTGTGTGACCGGTGCAAATTGTACAAGCAGCTAAACTCAGTGAAGGAGAGACTCCTGACTCATCCATCATGCGTCTGGGAGAGGAGAGAAGACCTCCCCTCTTTTTGTCTCTCCCTCCTCCCCCTCCTCTTTAATAATAACTCCCCCTCTCCACCCGCCTCCCCCGCCTCCCCCTTTCTCTTCCCCCATTTAATAACAGCGCAACAGATCAGCTCCATTAGCCCAGACCTCCTCACACATGCAAATGAGACCAGCGTTATGGAGGCACGCGTCACGCATTACTGATGCCGCCCTCCCCGACCCGTCGCCACTCGCAACACAATAAACCCTGTATGTGTGTGTGAGAGAGACGGGGTGCATGTGTGTGTTACAACTGTGGTTAAATTGAGATGCATTAAGGTTGTGATTGGGGCGGCGGATACGAGGGCAGTGTGTGTGCAGCGGAGAGCGAGGCCATTACCGGGTGGCCGATGATAAGATCGTGCAAAGTGAACACGGAGGGAGGACGAAGGTTGTTGGAGACGAGACGGAGGAGAAATTACACGTGAGAAGCAGGCGAGATGAAAGATTTGCAACATAAGAGTTGATTATGATTTTATCTGCTGCGTTTTTTTGTGTCATCACTGTTAAACAATTGAAAGGCCTCCACGCCTGTAGGTGGCACTGTGACGTCTAGAAGTACACAAGTATCAGAGGGGATTTTTAGGCACATTTGAAGTTAAGAGTCACAAATATTTAATATAAAACTTTAGTTTAAACCTTTAAACAGTTATCAGTCTATTATTTACTGTCATACAAGCTAACAGAACCAGCTAATCAAGCTAGCTAACTTTCTGCCTCTACTTCTGATCTGAAGGCCTGTTTGCGACACAAACAATGACAGCCATGGCTGGTGCAGTGAGAGCATGTTTTCTCTCAGCAGCATTTCCTCATACAGAACTTTGTGTATCTTATTGAAATGTTATGCTCAATTTTTGGCACCAAACGGATGCACGAGGTAGCTTCTGGTTAGTGTCAGTTGCATGGTATCCTTTAGCATTTGTTTTAAGGTAAAAGCTACGCCGGGACGTGGATTTCCAGGATGGCAAGTGTTCTGGTTTTCATTTTTACTATGCTTGTAGTCCGAGTAATATTGACCAATCACGTATCAGCAAGCTGCGGCGCATGCAGGAAAATCAGTCCGTGAGGAGAGCAAAAGCAGGCGTAATCCGACTCTAACTGTCGGCTATATGACCCAGCATATATCATCGTCAGACCACAGCGGATGGGATCCGAGATTTTCTTTAAGGTACCCTTTGGCTTCTCATTCAGATGAGTAAAGTAGCATCTGTTTTGCGTCTGTTTCAAATAACTCTTCTTCATGTGTTTAAACGTATGTTTTCTACCTTTCCAACTTGTGTTTTAACAGCCTAAAACATCTTTAGAAAACACATCATGGTGTGGGTTAAAAGTCAATGTTGACTTTTTGTTTCATATGAGACTCAAATCTCAGTCTCCTGCGTGAAAGTCTGTAATTTCTCCTACGGGTTGCTCTGAGTAACTATTTTAGCTTCTATAGCGGGTTATTTTTCATGCACATTTCCTTTTGTTGGTAGAAGTATGATCAATGAGTGAAAACACCCTGCTCTCACTGTAAACTATGGATGGAGCACCAAGTACTTTTGGCTGCTTAAAGTCGAGGTGAAATGAAAAATGTAATTTTAATCCTTTTAGATCCCCGGTAATATTGTGCATCTATTTGACAATACAGGCAAAAAAAATACAGAAAATCAATTTCTTTGTATTCTTATATCAAAATCAGATCATTTTTTTCTTCCGGTTAAACTAAATTTCACACGTGCTTACGTAAGTTAGCACCAAACAATTTCAACCAATCAATCTGCAACATTTAGCCGCAGAGCACCAAGAACGCTCGGTCAGTTAGCTAGCTACTGCGCTGTGGAGAACGTCTGTCTACGCCCACTTTACTCTACGATCAAATCAAATCCCTCTAATGATATGTCCCGCCTGCACGTCCTGTTTCTCTCGGAAATACGTCACGATACGGAAGCTGGATACTCTCGAAATGCCGTCTCAGCTCGACTTTAAACAAAATGAGACTTTGAAACCAAAGAGTGCAGTTTGCATCCTGTCGCTAAATAAGTGATTACATTTGACTACAAACAGACGAATGGATGCACAAATGCATGAATGAGAGGTATTTAAGAATGTGAATGCTACAAATATTCTCCTCTGATCGCAGGCCGCTGGTGCTCATAACTCTTTGTAAAGGTGTTGACAGAGAGACTAATAGGGAGCCTCAATCACATCCTGCTACCTTGTTAGCCTTGACTGATGTGCAACATAATTGAACTGAAATGATGGTTTGTCATAATTGGAAATAATTAAGGCTCTTTTGGAGGCGACGCTGTTCCCTCTGAAGCTTTTATTAGCAGGTTCAATAACAGGACTTTTGCTTTTATCCACTCCGTCATGTCCTGATCCGCCCTCTTGTAGCTGCTCTTTCAAAACTACAGGTTTGATGAATAAACTTCACCTTCCTAAACAATCATTCCCCGGCAGCCTGTCGGCGGTTACTTAGCGTTAAAGGCCCCGGTGACAAGGTGCCTCATAAAAGGCCACCATATCAGATCTGCCGCTGTCCGTGTGAATGCGGAGCGATAAAACGAAGCCGGGGAATAAATCAATATCATGAATGCCACTTCATCAGATTGGTGGGTAGCTCAGACGGCGGAATCTCAACCACTAATCTCTTTAATAGTCTGATATTACATTTTAATCCCAGTCTGATTCCTTCACTCTTTATTTCAGGCTGCCTGTCAAGGAAGGAGGGGAGGAGGAGAGTAAATAAAAAAGGAAAAAAGAGATGAAGTCAGGTGGAGTTAACCCTTTGACAACAGACGTCCAGAAATCGATCTACAATACAAACCATGAGAGCGAGGGCTTCCGTCCTCGAGGGACACAAAGCTGAGGTTTGCCCCATTTCATTGTGTTCACGTTAGTTGATGATGTCATAATTACGAGTGGGTAAAAAAAGAAGAAGAAAATCTAAAATAAAGCATTTTAAAGGCCCAGTTCACCAATTTTCAACCTCAGTCCTATCAAGCTATCACGAGGAGCTAATGCCATTATGGTAGGAAAAAAAATGCAGTTTCGCGCTGCGCCTTTGGAGGACGCTATCCGCTTCTCCAACGGGCCCTGGAAAACCTCCACGTCACCTGGCGGAGGCCAGGGAGCTCGCTAAGCTAGACGGTATGTTCTCATCGTATTTCAGATCCTGTCCCGCTCTGAGTCGTTGCCTGCAGCGACAACGGTAGTATTTCACTCCAGCGTCTCTCGCTGGGCAGGGAGGGGCGCAATGCATGCTGGGTGTTGTAGGAATGTAGAATGGCTAAAACCATGAGCTGTTGGTACAACTTTCTCCACAGCTATGGTGCCAATTTCAAATATTCTTGCGTCTATCGATTGCTAGCTTTGACTGACAGTGACTTTTTTAAGGGGCGATTTGCTCCTTTAATAGCTCGAGGCTTCGACACTGATTGCATCATAATGTGAAACACGTGGCAGCCAAGGGAGATTGATTTCAATGGTTTTTGACTTGCATATCCTTTTAAGCTAGGCCGTACAGATTCTATGGGCAAAGATACCAAAGCATGCAGTGTGCAGATTGTGTTGCAGAATTCAGAGGATGAAAGCGAGAGAAAGAGCCGAAGCCGAAGCAGCAAGAGGTGGAAGAGAGGAGGCAGGAGAAGGTAGCAGAGGAAGAGAAATGGTTGGTTTATGGAGCGTTGTGGCACGCTGCCATTTCAAGTCTAAATTTACAGTGCGGGGTGATGGACTGTGAGAGGCGGAGAGGCAATAAAGTGATGTCGATGAGAACTGAGGACAAATTGATATGATCATAACACGTCACATTAAAGACAGGCCTGCCATCCATCAACATGATAAAAGGCCTCCTTCATTCTAACACTAACACCACTGCCATTGATCTCAATGCTTCACTTAGCCAAGCGCTAACCATTTATGATAACTATCATTATCCAGTTACGGGCATGGTGACGTTCCATCAGCGCTAGCATACTTGAGGAGTCCAAGACGAGAAAGATAACCCTGCTAATTCGTTGCACTGACAAGGAGGGAAATTAGGTAGAAAGAGAATTATCTCCGTCGGTTTTTCTCATTATGTCTTAAAATAAAACGATGGCGATGAAATGACAAAGTGGGAGGAGACGGGGTGTAAAGACCCACGGTTGTTAGGAGTGATTCTGAGGAGGAAAAACAGATTTTATTCTTACTACGAGTTGTTTTTGTTCGCAGACGGACGGAGCGCTAATGCTGTCAGAGAGAGAGAGAGAGAGAGACAGAGCGGAGGAAAAGCAGCATTGACGATAACACCAAACATGCTTTTAAATCACCCTTGAGCAAATCAGTAAATCAATATCAATTAGGCCGTGAAAGAGCCCAAATGGACAACTGGCTTTGTTTTAACTAATGAAGTCTGTGGAGAATCCAATCAGTCCTGCTGCCCCCCCCCTCCCTCCAGACTCTTCACTACCACCCCCACTCCTCATTACCACCATCACCACCATGACAATGTGGAAAAACGCACACTGACAGATGCTCATACACAAACTCAAAGGCAGTTTAATATCTAACACAATTATTCATGTCGGCATTAGTGATTTTCTGAAAGTCTTTTACCGGCGAGTAACTATCACTGACCTTTAATGTGATGAATATTATGCAGTTTGATTGAATATTGATCTCCACAAACCAGTGTTCAACATAAAGTATTGATGTGCATGCGCCGCTCTTACAAAACCTTTGCAGAAACAAATCATGATTATTGACGCTGCTGAAAAGTATCATGGTGGTTAGGGTTAGCAGATTTATTACCTAGGTGAAGTATCTACGGAGCCCCTAGAGTTGCCGTGTTCGACCAGTTCTTCCAGTCCTAACCGAGGTTTCAAATCGCATTAGAAAAACGAATGCAACCTTTTGAGCTGTAAGGGCGCCTGCAGGGGGATTGGATCACCTTTAGCTTGAACCAGACTAAGAAGGCCGTCTTTGTATCTGCGTCACAGCGGCGCGTGGAAGGCAGTCCCAATTCAAAGGCTCCTTCAGATGCAGCCGACAAATGCGTCCATTTTCCAGGCTGTGAAGGATCCATCGGGTGCATCCTTCGTGGCCCAACGTATCCCAAGATTCACTGCGCGCCAATTCAAACGTCATAGCGGACTTTAAGCGGCCGAGGAATACACTTTAAAATGCAAGTTTTTAGCTAGCGTTACACGAATGGGCCATTGAAACAAATTATCTTTAAAATAAGAGGTTAAAATATGTGACGCTAGTTATGCTAGCTTGTTAGCCCGCTTGCTACCTGTTGCTAGGCGACAGGAGCGGCGTTTGGTGATGCAAGGGTAAGGGCGGGAGCAGCTGGTGACGCAAACAGGAAATCCTCAGTAGACCAGAACGTCTCATTTCAGTTCAACTTTTTCTAACACCTTTTGTTTCAAGTCTTAGCTAAGTCGTAGCTTAGCTAGTGCTAACCTAAGCTAACTGGCAGCTGACTGCGGGTGTATGTTAGCCATACAGACGGGAGTGTTCCTTAATGTAAGAAGTGAACGTGGCCTCCGCGAATGTGGCCTCTGCATTCTTTCTAATGGCCAGCAGGAGGCGATTGTCCCATTGTATATAAGTCTATGAGAAAATGAGGGTACTTCTATGTTGATTTTTACCTCAGTGAACATTTTCCTTATGAGTTTATGGTCCCAATTTCTAGTTTGAAGTCTTCTTAAATACAACATGATGTTACCCTAAAGGAGGGTGTGCTTAAGGGCATGGTTACCTTTTGATTGACAAGTTGCTAGCCTACTTCCGCTTCTTATAAACACTCTGTGGAGCAGCATCGATCTTCTCATCAAACTGTAAGCCATGAACGGCCTCGCTCAGTGTCTTCATGGACAACCACAGCAAGTGTACTTCGGGAAAGTCGGGGGAAGCTAATTTTATCGTTGACCTTCCTTTTCAAAGTAATTTTTGCTAACCAGGAGGCTCAAATCCTGTTTATTACTCTGATCTCTTGGGTTTTATATGTTCCCCTCTCTTTCCCTGCATTCTGAGAGCAAAGCAAATAACTGGAGAACAATGTTTTTTACTTCTGACAAAGTGTTAAGAGAAAAGCCATAAAAATAACATCATAGTTAGAAGTTGTTGAAAGTTTGAGAGGATATGTCATCGCTACAATGATTTCAATATAGTTTTCACTGAGTGATACAGACACACTACCACATTCCCAAACACACACACACACACACACCATCCCTGGCAGGCAGCATGCGGCGAGGCTGCTCAGGGTTGCCATATCATTTTAAACATCCATCAGCTCAGCAGAGATATCATATTAGCTCCTCATCTGCATACGGCGCCGACAGAATGACAAACGAGAAAGAGAGAGAGAGCGAGAGAGAGAGCGCTCTCTCCTCCGCTCTTTCGTTGCATCTCTTACATGGCGGCCTCTCACCCCTCCGCTCCCCTCTCTGCTCCCTCCGTCTCCTTATCCCTCACTTCTAACCTCCTAAATTGGATCACCACCGCCTGCAGCGCGTGTGTGAGAGTGTGTGTGCGCATTGTTGCCGTGTAATCACATCTTTTAAATGGAAAAAGGGGATGAATCTCAGGAGGAACAATGACCACTGGACCCATATCTGACTCCCCAAGTCCCCCAATTGGCACTCTTTGTATCTCTGTATACTCCATCACGCTCACTTTCAATCAGCAATTTAACACTCACAAACTTTCTGCCGCACACCTCCTACCTTGTTTACTCTCAAACTTTTGGTCCACAAGTCCTTGAAACTTTCTAAACTCTTGTGCTGCTCTACTTTTAAACTTTCAGGCAAATAATTGCTGTGTTGGCTGTTCCAACTTTCTCTGCCGGATCCCAAATTACCAACGTTGTAACCCTGCATTAGACAACACAACTGGCTTATTTACGTTAGCAGTGTCGTGACCGAGTCATCTTTGCTCAAGTCCCAAGTAAGCCTCAAGTCATTTTTTCTTAGGCAAGTCAAGTCACTTTTTTTCCAGCCAAGATCCAGCACTCTTACCTGTAGTATCCGGTCTTTATAAAGAGAAAATATAAGGTGTTAGTAGCTCGTCTAATAATGATATTATTGGACAATTTATATAACCTGTTCAAAAAGTATGACAATTAATTGTATCTTGGCACAGACGCAGCCATGATGATGGTCTGCTCTGAGACAGTAGTAACGAGTGCGACTGATGAGGATTCTATTTGGGGGCTTTGATGTTGCGTGTTGCCATAGCGAGGAGTTTGACTGACAGCCAGTCATCCAATCATGACAATCGCATACCAGGGAGCTTTTTGAGTCGTCCAATCATGATTCCCCGTTTACGCTGCATACATACTTAGTTAGACAGAAACTTAATATTGATTTTTATAACATTCAAACATATGAACACACTGCAGTCATCTGAGTCATCATGCCTCAAGTCGAGTCTCAAGTCATTAACTTGCAAGTCCAAGTCGAGTCTCAAGTCATTTATTTTTTGTCAAGTCAAGTCGCAAGTCATCAAAACAGTGACCCGTGTCGACTGGAGTCCAAGTCACCAAGTCTCAAGTCCACATCTCTGTACGTTAGTATAACAATGTGACTGTTAGTCACCAGTAGATATTTAGCATTTAATCCTTCGGGATGCACGATCAAAGCATGTCCAGTAAAAGTATTTGATTTTGCACCAGAGAGGTTTATAAGGATGCTTCTTGAAACCAGAAACAACCATGGCATCGCTCTCTCCAAAGCCTCCAGACTCCACTGACAAAAACGACTTTTTTCCAAGGTGATTTAACCTTGCAGAACACCAGAGCTGCTCATCAACCACTGCCTGAGTCAGACGTTTGACACAAACATTGTGTTTTATCTGAATACACCATCAAAAAAACAGTAAAGTCACGAAACTAAACCCAAGAAAACATTCCAGCCGCTCCCATGTTCTGCGTGACAAAGTTCCTGTTTTTGTCAGTGGATTCTGGTGGATTTGAACAGAGCAATGTAATAACTGTTTCAGCTTTAAAAAGGGTGTAACTCTAGAAAAATGTCCATGATGCATACAATAACTCTCTGAGGCTGTACTTTTAGTTATTTAGGCTCCAGAATGTGTACACCACAAAGTGCAGCCTCAGCAGGCTACAGAGAGCTGGCCAATCAGAAGAAAGCTGGCTTGTAGGGGCGGGGTTTCTTAAAGGGGCAGAGCTGACTGAGTCGTTCCAGGCAGAGGCTGCATGAGGGCCTGCACAGAGCGCCAGTGTGAGAACAATTAAGATGTTTTTAAAATGTAAATGATGCTAAGCTACTCCACAGGTATGTAAAATATGAAGCTTGAAATGAGCATAATACCCCCCCTTTAAGTTGTGTCTAAATCATATTAAGGAAGCAAACAAGAAATGTCCTGTTGTCTTTTACAGCGCAGCTACCTTCTGTGTTTTATCTTACAGTTTATATCTGCAGAACTGATTTACGCCGCACATTAACAAGCACTTGAAAGACTTACAACGTCCCAAACTGATGCTTGTGCTTGGTCCCAAACTGCAGCTTTTCAAGTGCTGGCATCGGTGGCTAATGTTTGTTTTTAATATATAGAGAGAGGACTCCCTGGGAAGTGTGAAATATAGCAAATGAAATAGAAATTGAATTTGCTAATGATGTTGAGTTTGCGCTTAAAGAGCCTGTCAGAGCGTAGTGGGTCCTTTGGTAATATACAGAAAGCTGTGAGAACACTTTGAATAAAAGATTTATTGGAAAACATATTCAGATTTTACTCGAAGGTTTACTGCTCTTAACTTCATGTTTTATCTGGTCCAGTTTAATTTCTTCTATTTACTTCAAGTATAAGATAAGCTTCTTAACATCCTTATAAACCTACTCACACAGTTAAGAGCTCTGAAATCCACTTTGACCGCCCTGTACTTAACTCTAAATTCCCTCTCTTCCCCTCTTCTAGGTCGATTTTTCTCGCCCGCCTTTCCCCACATTTTGAGTGAAGGTTAAAGAAGCAGGGTGTCATCCTCGCCCCTCCCCGGTCTCAAAGACCCAGACATAGCAACACTTGAGAGTGACAGCAAAACTCTGGTACCCAACACGAGGACGATGGCTTGGGATGCTGCAGCACAACTGGGAGAAAGAAGGGGTGAGTGGGGGTTGGAGAGAGAGAGAAAGGAGGGGGGGATGAATGCAGTAGTATCCTCAGATCTGAAGGCAAATCCCCCTTGGTGGTAGTTCTGCTCGAGCGGCTCGCGCTGACACATGAATATTTCATACTGTTGATGTTTAAATCCCATCATTTGTGATGTGGCTCGAGAGCGCGCGCCGAGACTCGTTGAATAAAGGCGGGAGAAGAAGAAGAATGTATGTGCGTACATGTGCTGGAGTGTGCGAGGAAGAGAAAGGGAGTGTGTTGATCTATAATGCATACTTTCAGTAAGTTCACTTGTGATATGGTCTATTGCATCTGTATTTCAGCGCTGTGAAAGAAGTGGACGTGCTCGCTTGTGTTTGAGCCCTTGAAGCGCAGATTGCCCCGTGTTAGCTCATCCATATGCAGCTCAGTCCGTGACGCGTAAAAGCACTGTGAGTGACACGCGTGCACACATGAATATACAGTGTGTCCGTGCATTGAGATGCAGAGGAGGATTTACAGCTCAGGCAGGTCACACACGATAAAGCCAATTAGTCAAACTGTTTCAGGAACTAGTTCACAATGTGGTTTCTGGAGCACAGAACTGGAACACAAAGGCCTCGTTTGGAGCAGGTGGGAGGGGGTCTGACCCAGCAAGGTGTAGCTGGACCACAGTCGAGCATCAGGTGAAGAACATGAACCGTGATTTATTCAGAAAGTCCAGCCAACAAGCCATTTGGCTGATTCTGTGCTCCCAGGGTGCCACCAGGTATTTAGGCCACGACGTCTACAGGCCATTGCTGCAGCCACACCTCCAGGACTCCACTGACCCACTCTGAGCTTTAAATAACCTGCTTACTTGTACTTACTGTACAATGTTTGCTGACAGTGAGCGGTGGAAATATAACACTGTGCAGGCATGCATGCAGCACTCTGCAGAGAGGGGAATTTATTATTTGATGCACGACTGGAAATATATTAAAGGGCATTTTAATGGTAACATCTGTGAATGGAAAGCTTTGTAAACATTAATGAATCACTTAAAATTCACTATATTTTTACATCAATGAGATAGGCTCTTCTTTAGACGCCATAAAATCAGCAAATTTGGTTGACTAAAATACAAAAATACCTCTGTTTATTGCTCTTTATTGCCATCACTTGTGATGTACTTTCGAATTAGTGAATCAATTTGATTGTATCAGTAGATTATGGCTTCATTAGCAGATCAATTTGTCTCTCTCCTCGTGTCTCTCGGTGGGCTCCATCACAGAAACACTCAGAGGAATAAACCTCCTTCCTTCCCGTCTCTGCTGCTTCGTCGTCTTGTTTTCTTACAGGTTAACAAAACGATCAAACCCCGACTCTTCATTCTGACTTCCAAATTCACAATTTCCCGGCTAATAGAGTGTACTCAGAAATGACTAATCGAATCCGAGCTACCAGGAAAATTAATTTACCATTATGTTCTTCCAAAATTGTAACAGGGAGGGCCGGCAACCTTGTGTAGTACTGCCGCAGGGGAAAGTAAACAATTAGAGACTCGGGGACTAATGAATTCTGTGATTAACGAGTGTGTCGGAGGTAAATCTCTACAAGACTGACACACGCACGCGGGCACGTATGTACAAACATGTACACACTCGGAGTGAGGCGCTCCTTATCTATACACAGCATTCATGGGTGAAGTGAAATATTCGGCGCCTCTTCCAAATTCTTCTTTTCCGCCAACATTCTTACCCTGCATGGTTAAGTGAAATAGCTGGCATATCCACTCACAGATTCAGACTGATAGCATGTGTAAGCCCTAGCTGAGTTTGTGTGTGTTTACATGTGGAAGCAAGAGTGTGAGTGTGTGTGTGGTGGGAGAACCGAGATAAGGCCAATCTGGTTTGTATTACAGTCTCAGATAAAGAAAGAGAGCGGTGAGGGGAAGATAGCAGGGCGCTGCGGAGGGACAGCGCCTCAGCAGCAACACTCCTTCTTAAAACCACCACCGCTGAGACCACCACATGAGGAGATAGTCAGAGTGTCCGCAGAAAGTTCAGGTTACGAAGAAAAGGAAACAAAAGCTGGTGCAGCTGAGGATCAGGGCTGTGCGGGACTCAATATGAAGATTTGACCATGAGTTTTGTGCAACTCCAAACTCCGGCGGTTCACCTCTCAGCCGCGAACCTCCCAAAAACGAGACATACGGGACATACATTTTTAAAGTCAAAGCTGGTGTTCTCTGTAATCGAAATTGGCACCATAGCTGTGGAGAATGTTGCACAAACAGCTCGCGTTTTCGCCCTTTCTACATTCCTACAACACCCAGCATGCATTGCGCCCCTACCTCGGAAAGGAACGGCCCAGCGAGAGTCGCTGGAGTGAAATACTACCGTTTGCGCTGCAGGCAAAGGCTCAGAGCGGGACAGAATCTGACATACGATGAGAATATACCGGTGGATCGTCTAAAAACTCTTCAGGTCTGCAGTCTACATTTCAAACCTGATGATTCTAAACGAGACATGACATCGGAGGCGGGCGGCCTAGATTGAGGAAGTGTAGTTTAGGACACTCCCATCTGGCGGAGGTTTTCCAGGGGCCATTGGAGAAGCGGATAGCGTCCTTTTTTCCCCTACCATAATGGTATTAGCTCCCCATGATAGCACGATAGGACTGAGGTTGAAAATCAGCGAACTGGCCCTTTAAATTTGTACTGTTTTTACCATAGACTGTATAAAAGAAGTGGACATAGCCATACTTAAGTCAGCATTGGTTTGTGAAGCAGCCTTTTGAAGCCTCGTCTTTGGCCTTTTGGTCGTCGCCATCTTGGTTTTTTTGGAGCCAAAAGTGACCACATTTGGATGTCACATTGTTACGCCTTTAGTCCCGTCGGCAAGGCGATAGGCAGCCACTTGCCAATCATTCATTTGGACTTCTTTTTGCCACCACTTGAGTGGCCCCCCTGCTGGTCGTTAGAAAGAATGCAGGTTTAAGGCACTTTTGCATTTGCTTCACTTTTGAAACCAAGACGCTACGTCCATTTCTTTTACACAGTCTGTGGTTTTTAACAGCTCTCGTTATCAGGTCTGTTTGTTCTGGAGAGAAGAACACCTGTACAGATGTTTCAGCTTCTGGTAAAAACTCTGTGAACCAAAAACAAGCGAGTCACCCCGAAATAGATGTTGGACTTTTGGTGGGCAGCCCTCCTGAGGATGAAGTGTCAGCTCTATACACAATGTCACAAAGGCTCTATTATATACAAAATCCAACGGCCTGAGTCCCATCTGGAGAGCGGGTAATGACAAATATAGAGGGAACATTAGGTTTCGATGAGTGTGTGTGTGTTGAATGTGCGTCAAATCCCCAAAGCGAAGGCCACAGGCTTAATTGAAGGCTGCAGTGGCATTGTGATAGATAGAAAGAGACAGAGGAGACAAGTTGTGCACTGCTCTGTGCATGTGTGAGTGTGAGAGTCCCACAGTGGTGTAATGACTCCCCAAGGGAGCAGGACCCGGGGCTCTGACTCCCCTCTGACTCCCCCCTGCCAACCGAGAGGAGGTATGGAGACAGAAGAGCGGGAGGAGGAAGAAGAGAGGATGGTGGCGACAGCTGTCGGCTCCTCGGGACAGTAATTGGTTGGCTGAGAGAATGAGTATACACACATTCACCGAGGCACACACACACTTGCACCTAGGGCGGCACATACGACAAACCCACCGCCCAAAATCGACTGTGGCACCCCGAGATGGTCATTAGCCACATCCCACATGGCACAAGCACTCTGCCACCCAGGCCTGGCACCCACAGGGAGTTTCCTGGTCGCACAGCGAAGGGGCTTGAGGATGAGGAGGGCGAGGCGGGCTTATTCAGCGTGACACCTCCAGTCACATCTCAGTAAACAAGCCATCGAGCCCCCACACCCGATTCCAAGAGCCGGAGTGACAGCTCCAAATCACACATGACAGCTTGACTGACAGGTCGGTATGGGCAGAAGGAGGGCTGGAAATATGAAAAATAATAAGCTGTAATATTACCCAGACAGGAGAGGAGGGGAGAGGGGGGAGAAAGAGAGGAAGCGAGAGATGGTGATGTGAGGAGATGACGGGGGGGGGGGAGGAATGGCTGCAGGAAAATAAAACAACAAGCTGAAGACTTCCAGAGTTTTCTAACTTTGTGTGCAGGACTGGAGGAGATTTCTTTTCTGAAAATACAGATAACTGACCCTTCGCTAAGCCCCTCCCTTGAACAGCCACTGGCCAATAATATGTTTGCAGCCGTGACTAGGAGGCCCGTCAAGCTTTCAGAACAAGGTGAAATGCCGAATACATGAGACATCCTCAAATTTTAGAGGAGGGTGTCATATTTTGCTTTTCTGAAGCCAAGCACTCGAGAGCAGAGACGTAAGGAGAGCCTGACGCTTGCTTTGGGACCGCCAAGCTTTTGCCTCGATTTCTATGTCCTCTTCATTCTCAACACTCCACTGACAAATTATATTCTGGATGTAGCTTTCAAATGTGTGTTGTCGTCCTTTTCTGTCGACTTCTCTCTGATATTCGGGAACTATTTCATACCAGAAATTTGCTGTTATTTCCCTTTGGAACATCTCTCACTGTTACAGTTGAAAACGCCATACTATTTAAACGCCGGGTGCAAAAGCTTGACAGGCGTAGCAACAGTAACCAAGAGGGGCGGGACTTAGCGAAGGGTCAATTGTTTTAAGTTTTATTTTTAAAAGGAACAAGAAAAAAACCAAAAAACCTGAAAGTTGATTACTTTCAGACACATAGATCAGGAGGATCAGACCCTACCTGTCAGAGCATGCAACACACCTGCTGGTACAGGCTCTCGTGATATCACGCATTGATTACTGCAGCTCCCTCCTGCCTCCTTCCTGCATGAACATTCAAACCTCTGCAGATGATCCAGAACGCAGCAGCGCAACTGGTCTTCAATCAACCCAAAACGGCACACGTCACTCCACTGCTCATATCCCTCCACTGGCTCCCAGTTGATGTTGCTGATGATTATTATTATTTAAAACGCCCTATACTCGGCTTGTCAGCACCAGTGTCCGATCGCACTTGAAGCACTCTCAGATGTACATCGCTTTGGACAAAAGCGTCTGCTAAATGAAATTTTAACACTTCAACATAGATGCATGAAAGACACCATTTTTAGTGACATTTGGATACAACAAAAGCAAAAAGCCCACATGTTCTTATGATATGTTTCGCTCTGAGAGAAAGGCAGCAAAACCAATGCTGCCAATGGGTTACATAAGAGTAAAGCACATTATTTGTAGCTATAACTACATAAAGTGAATAACATTAACAAATCATTCAGACGACAGTCAGCAGAACTATCTTGGTCACAATTTAAAAACAGCTGTCGGCTCATAAAGCATCGTTAAAAGCCCTGAAAGATATGGTGTCAGTCAGGTCCGACCGTGCGCTGACTTATGGGTGCTTTAACTTCCATTTCAAACGTAATACTTTACACAGCATATATATCATGTGCACATGATAGCATTTCATGCATACTAATGAAGACTTTGCTACCACGAAATCCATCTTCCCCTTTCAGTAGGAGAGTCATTAAACAGAGAACAGAGAAGTGCACTTATGTCTTCTTCAGTACATCGCTGCGTCTGGTTGGTGACAAAGAAACTGATTGTGCAGCGAAATACTGTTTTCAAACTACAGGACAAGCTGCTTCCTCTTCCCGATGTGAGTGTGGAAGAGCCTTTAAAATAACAGAGACCACCACCATGGTTTTAATATGAGTGATAAAACATATCAATCATCATATCATCATCCGTCTTACTGGGGGTGAATGACATGACTGTCCCATATCTCATTTTAAAAGGGCCATGTGCTGGAGAAGTGACATCAGTCAAATCCGAGATAATAGAGTAACTGGGAACAGAAAGCAGTCCTTTATGGAGGGAAGAGGATGGGAGAGGAGTAAGAGAACAGAAGGAGAAGAAGAAGAGGCAGGAAGTGGAGACAGAGGGGTTAAAAACGTGAGAAGGGGAGAGGAGAAGAGGGGGAAAAAAATTCAATATATTTTTAATCTAGCGGATGTAATCAGATTATGCGTCTGCCAGGAGCGACGTATTTCATAAGGAATAACCAGTTTCGGGGAGGGAAGGGGAAGCGGAGTGGCGAGGAGGAGCGGTGGAGACGTGCACTTTGGCTGGCCGATCTACATCGACACTGACAGATTCTAATAAATGCGCTGGGAGGCGCCCGGAGAAACACAATGCCGTGTAATCATTTTATCATGACAAACCGGAATTCCAATGCTGTCCCATGTGAGCCCGGCCGGGGGAAAATTGAATTAACTGTGAATTGCTCATGCTTGGGGAATGGGGAAGAGGAAAAAAGGGGGACGGGGGAGGGAAGAGGACAGACAGAGAGCGAGTAGAAGGAGGGAAAGACGAGAGGATTTGGCCTGCCTTTGTTTTGGCAGTGCTTCTGGACTCTTGGGGCTCAGCTGGTTTCATAGAGGAGCTCTGGTTTCAACAGCTTCAAGCTAACAACGCTAACTCAGAGATCCAATACCGACGCGCTCGATCCCTGCATGACTTGGCCGTGCGGAAAACACATTACACCCCTGTTAAATGAGACGTGGACGCCCTAAAGTATCTGAGGGAGGGGGCTGTGAAAACAAGCACACACATCTGCTAACACATGTTCAACCGCAGACCTGCTACACGTTCAGGTTTCAATAATACCAGGCTTGTGGTAAACTTCTAACAGCTGCATTTATTCGCTGAATGACAAGAATAAGCAGGTTTTAGGAAGAGTGGCAATTTAGGAACCACAGAGCCCACACTTATCCATGTGGCTGTGGTAAATTATTGCCTGAAGCTGCCACTCAAGTTGCTTTTTGTGATGCTACTAGCAATGCTACATGTCCTTTTTATCTGGTAGCCTGCCACAGAAACTGTTAAAGCTTAAAAGTGGCAGAATTATAACTTGTTAACATGTAGAAGCAAAGTTTGCTAGCTCGCCAACAGCTATCGATCAACTAACAGAACTAAGAGGCTGAAGACTTTCCGTGATGGCACAATCAACAAGCCTCTTAGAAAAATTGCTTTAACGATTTCTCGATGGTTAACAAGAAAGCTGTTATTCACACTGCTGCACTGAAAAGGTGAAAAAAAGTAAATTCTCAAGTAATCATCTCACATCTTCAGAGGTAGTTTGTACAATGAGATTCGTGGTCTAATTTACACTTAGCTTTTCTGTTGTGGAATAGCTAGCCAACCAGAGTCACCCAAGACACACTGAGTTGCTGTTTAAAGTTAAATGTGTGGTTTTAGGCTAATACTAAGTTTGTAAGAAGAAAAAATGAGCTACTTTTGTTTTCCACCTAACATTTCAACAAGATATACAGTGTAGCAGTTAAGCTAGCTAGCTAGCCAACAGTTGTATTGTTGTTGATGATTGGTGGGACGGACTAGCAAGACAGACATTTGCTTATATTCATGGAAAACTTGCTAAAACTACTGCGGTGATTTGAGCTGATAAATTTCTAAGAGAAACAGCTTCTTGGTCACATTTACACTTTGTGTTGTGTTATATGGAATAACTAGTCCCAATGCTGCATACAAGAAGTGGCTAGGTATATCTGAGACAAATACAAAAGTTGCAATGTTTTAAATCTCCTCATATAAAGAAAAAGGCTTTAAAACAAACAACCACTTATTCCCTTTTCCCGCCAAAATTTGCGCTTTTCTGCTGCGTCACCGTCTGATGTCACAAACGCGCCGGCAACAGGGTTAGTAACCAGTGAAGATGTTACGGTGGTGAGGTCTTTATTGTATCTTGGCCGCATATACAAACGATACCATTACGTTTATCTTGGGAGTCACCAATATTTTTATGACAGGCACAAGCCATCATTAAAAGCAGCATTAGCTGAAGTATAAGAATTAAACATGCTGTCCACAGTGTTGCCTTTGAAAGGTATAAAATACTTTAAAGCACATTACAAGCCTACATCATCTTTATTCTGAACTTTCTACTTAAAACCCAGCCCCATGTGGAAGCTCAGTAAATGTCTCCACTTTGATGGAATTTGCTCATCTCTCTCTTTTTATCTCGCTGGAAGTATTTGGTCCTCTTGAGGAGAGACTTGAAAGATCATACACGCAGAAAGAGAGCAGGATCTGCCCTGCTGCGGCCTGTGACTTTAGATTAGGGGCCTGTCAGGGTTCCGGGGTCGCTTCGGATACAACCCAGATGCTGCAGCTACGCAGCAGCGTGTGTCGCAGTGGAAACGGGAAGTGTTGACTGCTGAGAGATAAAGGGCTTGATTCTTCCCCCCGCTGAACACATCCCAGAAAGGAAAATGAGTACACACACACACACACATCGGCATGCGCACGGTACATGTGTGAATGTGTTGTGGTACATGCGGCGTATGTGGGAAAGCAGCCTTTTTTCTGTAATCTTTTATCCTCCCCCACAATCCCACTTTTTCTTCTCCTTCTGATGTCACTTCTAATCATTAATATCACAGCTTTGACCCGGGCCAATGAGGATGAGGCAGGGATTTGCATAATTAGCCCCACTTGGTGGACAAGTCCCACTCCAGACCCTCTGAGAGCGTCTCTAGTGGGCTTGCTCAATTTCACATGTAGGAGACTTCAGCGTACAGTTAGATAACCACAGCCGAGAGGCGGGAAAGTGCCAAACACATGACAAGCAGACAAAAGAGCCAGTGTTGTAGGGTTTGTGATAAGGGAGAGTTGCCCCAGGACAAGAAGGAGAAGACAGAGTATAGTAGTGGCTTTGACGTTTCTTCAGTCGAAATGTCAAGAATGAGACGACTTTTGAAACTTTGAGAAAGGAGAATTACAGTGGGGGAAGGTCCTCGGTGTATTTCAGCAGATAAACGGCTCACTAAGAGGAGTAAATAGTTCTTTGTCTTTACAGTGACAACAAACGGGTCACGCAGCATGTGTTTCCTGTTAAAGTGCAAGGACAGCCTGACATGTACATGGTCATAAAGATACACAACAGATCTAACAAGATTGTCATCATGAAAAGTAATGAGTTCAGCTGTGAAATATAACGGAGTTCATGTATGTAACTGTACACAAGGCACAGCGGGAGCAGAGCGTGATGGCTGCGAGTCGGCTGCGGCTCTCTGCTGGGCTGATCCTGCCAGCCCTGTCTTTCTACATGAGGTTTACCTTCCTAAAGGCCATAAACAACTTGAATATGTTCTCTTCATAAATGTCATTTAGATATATTATATACAGGAACGAATAAACAGGCGTCTGTGCAACTGTAAGCAATAATTAGGCTACTAGAAATACACATGAATCTGTTTGCCACATCCAGGCGGAGTTTCGGGCCTTTGTTTTAAAGCTTTCCGTGGGAACACGATCTTACAGACGGAGAACGAGCTAGGAGGAGAGTGGGACAGATCATATACTAACATATACACTTATGGCCGGTGGGAGACTTATGACTACGTTTTTATTTCAAAGAATATTAAGCAGGAACCACAATAAGGAGCCTGAGAGCGACTTTATCCATCAAATAACTTCAAGGGGAGTCAGAATTCCAGATCGGCTTTTACTTTGAAGTGTTGACCGACTTTACTCTGCATGCCTGTGACGTTTACTACAGTGAGTGTGTTTTGGCCGAGAGCCGCGAGCATTTAAAGTGAAAATGAACACGGCATGCACACGCCACGCTTCCAGTGTGAACCAGTCGTAAGAACGGTTAGGAACAGTAGTGAAGGGAAGTCAATGCCCGTTATGTTTACTGTACAATCATGTGACAGCTCTTTAAATTCAACCAAGAGGCAAAACGGAAAGTAGAGTTGGACAAACTGGGGAAGTTGCTGCAGACTGTTAATTCCCCGAAAGCGCTCGCCTGAACATCATTTACTTGACAAACGCACTTTCCTAGACATTTATTACACAACTTCCTGAGTGACAAAAACAAACAGACCCCCCCCCCCCCCCATTCAGGCATTAAAATTCAAGCCATAACTCCTCGCTAAGTATTTTGATGGAAAGGCTGGAAGCAGATAAACAGACTGAAGAAAGCGAAGAGCACAGGGTTTAAAACCTTCATTCGATTGTTATAGAATTATGTTCTCTTCCAAACCACCAAGGACTCCTGACTGATTACAGCTGGACAACAAACAAGGCAATAAAAGTACTTAAAGTAAGCAGAGCAGAGAGGTTGAATAAAGGGAGAAGTGAAGGGATGAAAGGATGAGCGGATGTAACATGCGCAGAGGAATACCATTACAGAAGACAGCCGTGCAAAAGCACGTCCAGACAGAGTGGTCTGAAGCCCAGGGGATGTCAGTCTCTATCACACACAGAAACACACACTCAACCTGAAGTACCTCTCATCCACTACACCATTAGCTCTTGTAAAGATTTCTTTATTGGTATATGTCATGCTCGGAGTTTTCCTAGAAAACAGCAGTGCCTAGTTATGAAGTAATAGCCTTAATCAGCGTCTGGCTCTGTGCCTGAACCTGCGCTCGACGCTTAATCATCGCTGTTTGGTTTTCTCCATGGATACAGCGAAGATGTCCCAACACACTCCCGCTTCATGACAACATGCCCCAGAAGTTGGAAAAATGAAGCCCGGCGTTGTTGGAGTAAGAATGAAGCGGTTATGTAAGTTAAAAAGAGACGAGGCGAGAGTCTGCTGATACACGAGAATCACATTAGGCTGATCGCATCTTGTTTCACTTCAGCCCTGATCCAGCTGGTGTGCCATGAGAGCGAAAGGGTTCTCAGCGAGCGGAGCCGAGTGTGACAGAATGAGGTAAAGTAAAAAGGAAAGAAGAAGATGGGCCAGACAAGGTTATTTCCACTGTCAGGAACTGTTCCCAATCAAGTAAGAGCATCTTAAAGGAAGTCCTCGCGAAAGACACATAACCTAACTGGAGGCTTTAAGGAGAGTTCACACAGGGACGTGAACATTTGGCAAGGCATGAAGAGGATTTACGTGGACGCTAACGCCCAACTGTGCTGCCTGTAACTTTGTCCCCGTTGGCCTCGTTTGGCCTGTAGAGCTTTCCCCGAACAAACAAATTGAAGTATTATTTTCTGGCTAACAATCAGCCATAACTAAACAGAGAATCATCCCCGCGCTGCTCTAACAGAGTTCAAGAGACCAAGAGAGCTGCAATTGACCCGTGATAACCCCAGCACTTCACGGCCTCTCTCCTCGTCTTGGAAATAGACTTGATTAAGCTCCGAGGACCAATACATCGTACAGTTTTGTAAAACAACTCACACAAGTTCGACCACTGCATATGAGAGTCTTTCCCGCGGTTCAAGAGAGCAAGCTACAAACGTCACCGTAATGATTTATTGGCACTCTCAGAGCAGGGATGGTATGTTAACAGTAAACTGTAGATTTATGATGCTGCCAACCACCCTTGGCCGGATGTGAACATTTGAGACTTAACACCTGCCAATGCAGGCCTGCTTTAAGACTGAGAGAGCACGTATGGAGCTGGCGCATACAGTACTTTAGTCATAACATTGTATCCAAAGAAGGCAGCTGGCCACATACTGGAGATCTTTCAGCTGGTCGGAAACGCTGCAGTTTAGTATCCGTATAAAATACTTTTATATGGGAAAATCTGGCGCAGCGTTTACATGCAATGCCAACCTTTGGTGCCAGTGCAGAAAACAGTGTGAACTGTTGTGTAGAGATAGTTGTGTAGAGAGTCTCTATCTCCTGCCAGCTATCAGGGTTTGCATCCCATCAAAGACAAATAACTACCTGACTTTTTACCTCCTGGTAGCAGTGACCGGTTTTTGTATGCTTTGGTTGTATGCAGGAACTAGAGGCCATCAGCTTTATCAACAATTTAGCTTTTTATTAATCTGTATAAACCACAGACTGTATAAAAAGATGGCCGACATGACAGCTCCCTAAAAGTGAAGCCAAACCCTCTGTATCGCCCCCTGCTGACTGGCTGCAGTATAGGTCATAAAGCCCGCCTCCTCCATGTTAACAGATGGGACATGAGTCAAACTATAAAATCAAAATACATTTTTCTCAAACGTGGTTTCTGTCATTATAGTTAGTTCTTATCAGGCTGATTTATGTCCAAGTGAGAAGTTTATTTTTAATTAGTTATTTGATGCTATATAAATGATGATTGACAGCTCTGTTGACAAATACGGCTCCTGCAGCCGATCAGTTCTGGATTAGCAGAGAGGAGAGCAATCAGTGAGAGGAAACGTAAGTAAAACAATCACTACAGTCGTTGAAGTTTCCATACCTGTGAACGTTAACCTCAGACCAACACAGAGAAGCTGTTCTGCTGTTAAACACGCCGGCGTGCGTGGTCCTTGCTGTTTTTTCATTAAGTTAATAGTGTGTTTTGGTTGGTGGGAGTGGCTACGGCGGCTCCACCCGCTGATCTCTACTGCGTAGATTCTGGCTCCAAATGACATCACCATGATGGCAGCCATCTATATATACAGTCATTGGTATAAACAGATATCTGCATATGAGTGCAGATAACAGTTGGTCATAGCCGTTCTCTTTTAACTCCAATTCAATTTTTGTCTTTAGTGGATCGTTGGACGACAGACAGACAAATCTTAGCCTCTCATCTTTTGTCAAAGAAGCTGATATTTTCTAAACGTGTTGCTCATTTTGTGCCATACCAGTCGTACTAGTACTCCATCTGCAGGTCTGTAGAAAAAACAAGGGATTTGCTTCACTACTTCCTTGGCTTTCAGGTTGACTTCTGTCTCCCTGGATGCCTAAAACACCTTCCTCCATTTATTCTATTGTTCAGTCTGCCACTGTCTCAGCAACACCTCCATCCCACCAGCTGCAGCCTCAGGTTGAGGGACCGCTGTGGATCAAATGTGCAAGTGGAGCGTGAATGGCGGGGAGCTGGAGGTAGAGTCTTAACTGTCTCTCTGTCTCGTTCTCTTTCTGCTGGAGTCACTTTGGGCCGATCAACCTGCGAAAGAGTGTGAAATAGCGGCCCTGGGATCTCATCCATCAAATCCACATGGAAGGCCCCGGAGGGCGCCATGTGCAGAACGGAAACCACTTCCAATATTGTCGTAAAACGCTGAAAGAACTGGGCTCCCATCTTCACAAAGATACTATCAAATTAAACATGTCAGTCATGGATCACTTCACCGGCTACCAGTAGGGTTTGACAGATCACTTTAGAGTCTGCCGCCATTGGCATGAATCCATCTGAGAGATTAATGGCGATGAGCTCGACAACAAGGCCTACAATCGGTCCACCGTTGGTTCTCTCTGTTTAATATGGCAGCATTGAGCTCACAGTCTCCTCCACAGCCCTCTCCATCCCGAAGAGCTTTAATCTCCCACTGGGCCTCTGGGCGACCCATCCAGCACACATTTGCATACATCTGCATATTTCCCATTAGGCTCCACTTGTTGCCTTTTCATGGAAAACTCGGATATGGTGATGATCACCCTCGACGGTAATGGTCCTATCATTCTCTGCCTCTTTCTTTCTTCATTTTCTCCCCAACTCTTTTCCCCCCTTACACCTCTTGATCCCTTGTTTCCACTGTGCTGTCTCTCTCGCCTCTCTGTCATCGCTGTGATCAGAGTGCAGTATGGAAGTCTGATCCGGAGACAAAAGGGAGAAGCTCCCGGTTAGATCAGCGGCGCTAGCTACTGTATGGTAAACCATCTGGGGCCACTGACAGCCTCCAGCCTGAGAGAACACAATAACAAGACAGAATAAATGAATTCAGCGCACAATGACCACGACTGAACCGCACTAATTAGATTAATATGTGATCAACTATTCAATTAGCCCACATTCAGCTGCAGAGCTCAAGAGGTATGCATACATGCAAATAAGATGAGTGAGCACAAATTGGGGGAAAAACTGCCATCATGAGAGTCGGATTGAATTAATAAAGTGTGTTAGCAATCACTGTGTGAACGGGGGAGTGGATCGGTGCTTTATAGTTACACATTTTATAGTATCGCCTGCACGTCTAACCAAAATGGGAATGTTTAGAAACAGTGTTACAGAGGCTTTCTTCTCCTCCAACATGCGCTTACACCGGCGTTGTTTCTGATGTGTTTAAGAGGTCACGGTTGCTCCGTGTGTTTCCATGTTATCAGGTTACTCTGGAAGGCCAGCTGTTGAGGAGCAGCCTCGCGAGGTGCAGCTCGGTTGACGCCGTGATGAGGTTGTTTAAAATACTCTCCGACAAATGCCAATGTTTATTTATCCAGCAGTCGATGTTTAATTTGCTCCAGAGCCTCCGGATTACTGAGTTTAGATTTATGCCAGACAGGTGGACAAGTTTGTGCGAATGTGTGTCGGTGTCAAGCCGGACCGGGGGGCGTCTCAGGGGCGTTTTTCTGCCTGGCATAAAAATGCTGCAGCAACACCAGCAGCAACACTTCTCAACTGGTGATGGGATTTCGCCATACAGATAGTTTGGTTCTCCAGGTTTTAAGACATATTCCTCTGCCACCACTCCAACATAATGAATCTGACAGCTTCCCTATAACTCTGGATAATGTACCGACCACACAACTACTTCCTGCTAAAGAAACGGCTTTAAGTCTGTGAAGCAACCACGAGATCGTTTCTGAAAAGACAATACTATTCACTGTCATTGTAGGGGATTTTTCAAAGAGCAAATCAACACAAAACGTTTGGCATTGTTGAACGTACCAGAGGTATGTGAGACATTATGTTGGTCTGAAACGTCAAAGCTTGTGTAGAATGTAAGAAATGAAACGGTGAACATTTTCAAATCTAATCATACGCAGCACCACCTATTGGACAACACTCAGCCATGACGGTGCTCTCTTAGTAAAATATGACAATAAAAGCCTTTATAAGCTTCCCATTATCTCTGCGAGTGCTTTGCGATCAAAAACAAAGTGCTCTAAAGAAGGTGGCATCCACCAAAAGGCTCAGCGTCACCTTTCCCCGGCTGCTTAATTTTCTGCAGGGCGCCAATCAAGCTCCTGTCTCTGCTCATGAATGCTGAGGGAAACCTTGAGCATTTAAATGTGCATTTAATTGCGTTGGTTGTGGAAGCGTCGTTAAGTAAGAGCTGGGAAATACATTTCTTAATGCGACTTAGTGATGCCCGGCAAATCAAAGACCATCAAGCGAATTAATGAGGGTGAGCGGCGAGCGCATTAAGAGTGGAGACGGAGCGTCTCTATAAACAAATACATATCTCTCAACTAGACAGCAGGGACACAGGGATAATGTGGAAGACGTAATAAATACACTGCCTCGTCAATAGGCACGGTACTCTATCCATTCCTGCACAATGTGCCCCACTTTAATAGAGTAAATACACACTCACAAACAGACACACACCTTTTCTTTCTCTGTGTTTTTAAAAGGCAGACAGATGCTTCTTCAGCGGCGTTCCTATGCTCCTGTGAATAGAGCTGAGAAAGCTTCTAAGGAAGAGGAGAGGAGCGGGCAGGAGGTGGGGGAGGTTGCAGCAGTGGGGAGGGGGCAGAGATGAAAAAGAGGGGAACTAGAAATGTGAAACCTTCCTGGTTATTAAAAGCTGTCTTGCGAGGGCAGCGCTCCTGTTGTTAAGTACTCTTTCAATTATTAACGGCAGCGCCGCTTTCATCCATTGGTGCGTGAATGCCGATACAGCCCCAACACACACTTTCCCCGCCTGCCTTCTTCTCCTTTCTACTCGGTAACAGGTAACACACACACACACACACACTCACACATCAGGTATTCAGCTGTAATTGTTGCAGAGCTGGTGAAAGTACAGGTCAGAAGTGAGAATGATTATATAAAACTGGATGTTTTGAGACTGTCTGAGAGCTCTACAGCAGGAAAACACGGTCAGAGACGAGACTTCAAATGCAACACTCAGGGAAACATTTCTCAGCCTCAGCAGGCCGGCCTCTGGGGGGAGCTGCAGGTATACACTGATGACCAACCGCTTGCAGGTCAGGCCCAATTCGGGGCATTTTTATCAGCTGTCAAGTGCTCGTCAAGCTCGGCAATAAAGGAGAGGAGATAAGGAGAGAGATCTGAGATAGTTGGGATTGAGCCGCGGGCAGTAAGAGAGGAGCGGGGAAGCTTTCAGGGTGTTATCCCGCCTCTCTGTTCACAGCTCCAAATGTTCCTGTGCCTCCGATCAGACGGGCTCATGTGACAGATTACCAGCACAAATGCTGCTCGAGAAGAAGCTGGCACAGGGAGGGATCCAAACACACACACAGACTGTCAGATATATTTAAGTGTGTGCGAGAGATGGATGGTATCTTGTGGAATGGCAGGATCAAATTCCTGCCTGATCTACTCACTGAATGAATGTAATAAGATGTCTTCTGACAGGAAAGTGCAGGGCATCACTCACATATTCATGCACTCGTGGTGGAGGTTCTCTCAGAGGGTCCTCACAGGAAGTCAAATTCCACTGCAGAAATCACCAATTGACAGCACGAAATACAGAAAGATTTTTCGTTGCACAGAGGTAATATTCTCGGCTTTTTTGTGAAGTGATCGTTTCTCGCAGAAATAAGTGAAATAAAAGCTCTGGGCGTTCAGAGCTCACTCTGGGCCTGTTTGTGGCTCTTAGAGATCACTTGCTTGAAGCGAAGCTCAGTCATTCTGCCCATTGAAAGTTAGCAGGGTGGGGATTGTTGGACTGAGCAGGAGCGCTGCTTATCGACCACGGCCGGGCGCATTTCCACTCCGGAGATGGGACGCGGGAGGCGCTGGGGCGTGCTGACGACCCTCCCCCGGGACCCCTGTCCAATTACAGCTCAAAATGAGCCGGGAGAGCGCAGAGATTGGGCTGGGCGCACAAAGGTGATGATGGAGGGAGGGAGGGGGCCGAGAGATGGAAAGTATGGGGAGCAAGGATATGAGTAGCACTCGAAATTAATGGGGCAGGGTGGAGCGGGACTCCCAGGGGTGAATAAAGGGGGCCGCTGATGACATTAACGCCGCCCTCCAGCAGCCATTAGGGGGCGAGAGGTTCCACTAATCTCAGGACACGGAGCAGGGAAGACGAACAAGCTTCCCCAGATTGTAGGGCTGCCAACGGGCTGAGCTCGTGCCAGGAGGGGCCTGGAACATCGAGCGCGGTGATGCACGGCAGGTTAACTGCGTGTGACGCTATTAGAGGCAACCAGACGCCCCTGATGCTTAATGCAACTTTACATCCATCTAAAATGAGAACTATAACAGCTACAAAATGTTTTCTTTTCGCAGCTGAAAGCCAAGACTCGCTGGTGCCATGTTGCGAGTCGTAGAAGATTTCGAAATCGTATGATTTAATGAGTAACCGTTCAGCTCTGGTTGTGCAGATGCAAAGAGTAAGCATCTAAACAAACTATGATATGAGTTCAAAGGGTTAAAGCATGATCACATGACTCCAGCTTTCATTCTGACCCACGTCACGTAAAAACCGACAAGCTGAGAGATTCCAGGGTAGGTTTTAATAAGCGCTGCTGTTCTGAGGGCTTTTCATTTGAAATGTCATATTTAGACGACTCTGCTGCGAGAGCTATTAAGCAGAAATGTGTTCTTCTGCGTGTGATTGCCATTTAATAGCCGGCCATACATTCACGCTCCAGCCTCGCTTTAATGTTGCGGTGCACCGGGGACCATCAGAACCCAGGGCCTCCAACATCTCGACCAAATTACCGTCATCTTCCAAAGCGCGGCGTCGAGGGGATGAGATGAAACGTTGTCATAATGTAGCTCATTGCCTGCACGGTGAGAGTGTAGAGCCACGAGATAATACACTGACAGCACACACACACACACGAGTGCTACAGCAACTAATCTCTTTTGATTATACCTTCAATGCCAATTCAATTAGTTCTAAAGTAATTGTGATTTCTGTATATAAAATCAGACAGCACATAAAAACACCTGTTGAATCCGTTCCGCTGGTTTTAATGGAGTGTTCAGATCAGTGACTCGCAACAAGACCGGATGCTGCCAAAAGAATCGTAGACATTCTAAAACTGGGCCGTTCACATCAAAGCAACGGAACGCACACAGATGCAGCTGACCGTCTCCATAGCAACGACGCACTGACGTACCCCACTACTTCTGCGTTAATACTTTAATGTTAGTCAATACTATAACGTTTGTATTAGGCCCAGGTTACATGAATAAACTAGCTGGGTTTCCGTTAGCGTTATAAAAAGAAGTGGATGACTGACAGTGACATGCTCAAAATGTTAGCTATAACACTGATTAATAAACGGTGAAGACAGAGAGTTTGGAAAGAGAAGATCTGAGCAGTCTTCGGCAGCTGCAGCGCCAGAGACAGGGTGCCTACGCCAACTTATGCCATTTCCTGATTGGCTGAGGTGAAACAGCGACATCATTCAGTTCTAAAACAGCTTGAAAATAGTGAAATGTTATTTTAAGCCCTACGATTCCAGTAGAGTTTTAGAATTGTCATCTTTACTTTGACACTAAATATAAGACATTTTGAGCTTTTTACACCAAGTTTGACTAAAAAAAATCAATAAAACACCAGAACAGTTGTAAATTGCTTTTCCTTACTGTACTGATGCCAAACTTTTTACTACTAAGCTGTAATACAGGATATATATTTTTTTGCTTTATGAGTCGACATCCAGAGTCTAACAGCGAAGCAGATCCGTCCCTGGATGATGCTAGACTTTCAAAATAAAAGACAAATATCCCCAACTTAAACAAACAGCAATAACGTGGCAGGACAAAGAATATTTGTCAAATTATTTCTGTAAAAATTGTCGCTACCCTGGCTGTCCTCCGACTCTTTGCTCTCTGGAAAACGATGTCTTTTGTTGCTTCAGGAGTCAGGATCTCCCTCACAACAAAACCTTTTGCTTTCAGTGTGTCAAAAAAGATGAATAGGCTGAAGGAGCCATTTTAAGATTGGCAGTGGGAACTGGAAACCAGTACAGACAACAGTAAAGGAAACATGTTCAGCTTAAAGCATCGACCAATCAAAGCTTAAGCTTTAAGTTTGAAGACCCTGGAATGGATACAAAAAATAAAGGGGCACTATGGAGTAAGATTTCAGCCCATATCAGTCATAATAACCCAGAATAACCAGCTATCAGTCAAATCCCATCAAAAGGAAAGAGGCACAGATAAGTGCACTTGTGTTTCCTCTTTGACACACAAAGTGTGTGAGTGTAGCACGGAGGCAGACGAAGAGAGAGAGAGAGACAGAGAGAGAGAGATGGAGAGAGAGAGAGAGAGAGAGAGAGAGAGATGGAGAATCACATTTAAAGTTTTTCGCCGGGAGTCAGCGATGCTTTTAATACATACAGTCACATCAATGGCACATTAAGACAGTGTAACCACGGCAACAGACACCAGGATTATGTCAAAGAGAGGCGCACAAAGGATCTGAAGATGCTTTGTTTAAAACAGTGGCGACACGGTCCTGAGAGGAGAGAAAAGAAACGGAAAAGAGAAGAATTGAAGAAAGAAAATAAGAAGGAAGGAAGAAAAGTAGAAAAACACCGAAGGGTTCAAGGGCAGGATTTACAGCTCCTGCTGAGTGAGTGTGTGTAGTCGTATTAATCACAGTGTGGAGACATAAATCTGTGCATACTGACACTGTTTTAGGACGTGCATCCACATGGAGAAAAAAAGCAAGTCCCCACAAGGCAAAACGTTAAATTTTACGGCTTTGACATGATGTTTGGGAGGGGACACGGTGATGGTTAAAGTTCTGTTTTCTCTCAGTGGCATGTAAGGTGTGTTCAGACGACATGGGAAGCTAATTCGCGCCTTGCAATTTTAACCATGGGAGTTGGTTAAACAGAATTGGCTGAAATCTGGCTTTTTACAGCAAAAAGAAGCCAAAAAAAGAGATTTTAATTGCAATAAACCGGTTGAAAGGATGATGAAATAAAAACAGCATGCTGCAGATTTGTCAAAAGTCTGAATTCATGCTTTGACCAGTCTGTCTGCAAGAGGAGACAGACAAACTCTTAAAATGCTTGTTTTTTGAATGGAGTTTGGTTGGACCTTTTTTCTGATGCAACAACAGGATAATCTCAACCAGTGGGCTTTCAGCGACACAGCATCACATGAATTAAGGAAGAAGTTCAACGCTTGTAAACACGAATGATGTCAATTTGCAGGATTTGAATCACTCAACATTTTCTTTTATCTATGAGCGTATTTTGACTTTCCTCGTTTGTGTGTGAAACATTTTTGTTTTTATTTTTGCCACGGTTTGTGTTTGCCACACAAACCGTACGTTATAAAAACTCTGTATTTATATATGCTTATGAATATTCTAAATATATTGTACACTAAACGCTACAGCAGGAACTAAGGCTTCTGCTTCCCACTTCATATGTTAGCTTCTCTGTTTAACACACACACACACACACACAGTATGGGATGTAATGACCACGATGGCTCCGGGGCATTTTCTGTAGTCATCTGACTGTGAGCACAACATTAAGCAACAGTCCACTCCTATAAAACACACTCTGTTTCTGCAGCTGCAGCAACACCGTCTGGCTCCTCTCACTTCTCTGCTGCTCTTCACTACAACCCCCACCCCCTCCGTCTCTCCCCTCCGTCTCCCCCCCCCCCCTCCTGACATTTCCATCTTTATCCAATTTTTGGGGTCTTGGAGAGACAAATTCAGCCAGGTCAGCCAAAGTAAGACAAGTCACTGCTCAGAGTCTGACTGCTTTAAAACTTGACTGAGCAGTACGATGTGGACAAAGTAAAAAAGATCCAATAAAACTCCATCAGTGGATGTAAAGCTTTGATATGTAAGCAGAGTTAGGATGCTCTAATTTTTTGTCTGACCTCTGTAAAGTCAATGCACTGAGCTAAAAGTCCTGTTGTTGCAAGTCACTTTAGCATTGAGCAATCAGTGACTCATTTCACTTAGTTTCAAGCACATACGCGAGCCAATCTGAGCTCAGATGCAACAAAAAGGCAACACAAAGCGAGATGTTGTCATGTTAACGCGGCTTCGCCACTTCCTTTTTTGGCTAAAAATGCCTTTAATGATTGCAACTTTCTTGGAACTCCAACAGTTAATTTCGAAACCTTAAAATCTCCAGCGTGCGTGATGGAGGAGCGGTCATTGATCATGTTGTGCTAAAGGAAGGCAGAATCAGTTTTAGAGCGACTTTAGGAACAAACTCTGCACATTTTTGAGTTTTAAATGATGTTTGAACTTTAAGATGGGAAAGTAAATGTCCCATCAGTGTAGGCCGGGGTTTAGAGATACAATAAGAACACTGCAAATCAAGGTGAGTCAACCATTAAAGTCATTGCTTTTTGGTTTAAATCAAAATGCCCAGGGTTTATTCTTGTCACATGACCTACGGGGAACTTTATGCCTTTGAAAAAGTCTTGGTTTTTTCCAACATGATGTTCAGTGGCGTCAGGGAAAACCTGCCCAACTGATGTTGACTTCCACAAGGCCCAAGATCAGACTGAAGTTGGTGAAGGTGGTTTTAAGCGGTGCAACGTCATCACTGCTCCGGACATGGACGCCATGATGAGCACGACCTACGTGTGGATGGAGTCTCACGGCGTTGATAACACCTTAGATACTGAGATCGTCCCAAAGTCTGACAATAAGAAGGACAAACTCATCCTTATTGTTGACGGCTTTCTGATTGACACCTACAGACCAACGTTACTTTATTTCAATCCTGTACGAAGAATGCAAAAAGAGGAGGTGCTTTAGGAACTGTCCGATGGCCACGCCTGGCCCATGTATTTGAAACACAAGAACATCATGCGCTTGTTAAGTGGCTCCATTGGATTAAAAGTGAATTGATGGTGCAAAAGATGCAAAAACAATGAGACATAATCCTCTTATCAACATGAGGTCTTAACAAGTTACGGAGGAGGTTCGCCTGGTGGAGGAAGCCGCAGCAGCAGCAGCGTACACCTGTCTGAACGTTGCACTTTGCCTAGCAGCTGATGAATGAGCGAGTGAGGGTGAAGAGTGTTTGGTTCAGCTGATGCACATGTAACCAGCACCAGCTCGTAAGAGGGGGTTTTCCTTCCCTTCACTCTGACATAACTCAAAGTCTGGAGCCAATCAGCTCTGGTTGTTACATCATGCAGTATTCCCGCTCTGTGGACTCCACCCTGCAGCGCTGCTCTCTTTTACAACACCATGTTGGACAAGAACTACTTAGTGTCTCTGTGTGTGTGTGTGTGTGTGTGTGTGTGTGTGTGTGTGTGTGTGTGTGTGTGTGTGTGTGTGTGTGTCTCCTTCATACCATACACTGCAGAGAGTGTGGGAGTCCAGTTTCTTACTCCTGCTCTGGTTTGTCTCTTCTACGTGGCAGTGCTCTCCTCTCTCATACAGCTCCAACCACCAGGCCCACGACCTTTGACCTGCACTCCCCTCTTTAAGTCTGTATCTGGCTTTAACGCACTCTTTAATACCAAGTGAACTGACTTAAACAGCACAGAGGCAAGAGGAAAGCGTCCAGAAATGACTCTAGGGGCGTCCCTATAGCTTTGTATCGGTTCGTGTTGGTCCCCTGACCGAGCTGTATGTGTGAGGAGTGAGAACAGGCAGTAACAGCCCACATACAGCGAGCCGGACTGTGATTAAACATGACTGTGAACTCTGCAGTCCTTCAGCTTTACTTCCTGTATTTAAAAGATAGAAAAACAACACTCCGTCTTCTCTCGAGCTTGCTCCGTTTTTTTACTTCCTTCTTTTTCTCCCCTCGTTTTGCAACACTCCAGGGTCACCATCTGCATGGCAACACTCACAGCATGACACTTCCATAACCCAGGAGGAGGACGAGAGCGACAGAGCACAGACCTCTCTCTCTCTCTCTCTTTCTTTCTCTCTGTATTCACAGGCCACCCATAATTCATTAGCTCTCCCTCTCATCCTCGCTGTATTTTTCTCTCTCTGCAGTGTGACCGGTTTCTGAAAGCACGTCGGGACACTTTTATGAAACGAAGGTGCTGAAAGTCTATATTTTGTGCCGCCATTCAGCTGGTTTTGAATTCGACCGTTTTTCATGCCAAACCTCATTCAGAAAACGCTCTATTTTAGACCGTGAAACAATAAACGCTCCCCTTAAGCCAGGGAGAGCGTTAACAACGATGAGCGCTCGAACAGTAAAATCAATGCATCTTATCAATCATGTACAAGACTTTAATATAATGCAGATAAACACCAGAGTATCGTCAACATATGAGTTTATTCCTGCAGTAAAAGGAGTATCGATAAACATGCAGAATAATGATTTCCTCCGCAGCTCGCCTCTGGTGCTGCACAGCTTCTATCTGACCTATCCAAGTGAACCCTGTTAAAGCAAACACTCGCTATGATTGGTCAGATTTTTACTTGGCCTCCGGTCATGCATTGTGTGCGATTTTTTTTTTCCATCTTTTTTTGGCTCCAATTTGAGCATCCATCAGTCACACACACAAAGAGATTTAATTCCTTTTTTTTTTCTCCTCCTTATTTTCACCGGGCAGAGTGCCAATGTTTTCCTTTTCTCTGCTGACTCTCACCCTCTCATCCCTCCTCCTCCTCCTCCTCCTCCTCCTCCTCTTTCTCCCTTCTTTTACTGTGTTAAGCTTTCCGTTCCAGTTGCAAGCAAAAGCTGTTTATTTATGCAGAGAATATCTATTTTTCTCTCTCATATTTCTCCCCATCCTTGTCTCTTTCTCTCACCCCCCATCATCTTCCTCTCCCCCCCTCTGGTTACATGCTTGTAAAGGATCACTGTGAGGAAAAAAGGGGGAGAAGGGGGGAGGAATCAGAGGCAGTGGGAGAAAGCGCGGGGAATCCACCACGGTCAATGATTGGGAGGTGAAGGAAGAAAGAGGGATGCTAAGCGATATAGCGGAGGGACGCTACACTTCCTGTGGGAATTAAGGCATATAAGGCGGTACACACGCGTGCACACACAGGTAAAAAGCTTCTTTATGGGTCTGATCATCATGAGAATTATGAAGTACAGAACTGTGTGTGTGTGTGTGTGTGTGTGTGTGTGGAAGAGAGAGAGACAAGGAGCAGGTTGGGAGAGAGAGAGATAGAGTGCTGCGCTCCAGGTGGTGCATTATTAAACAGATTTGTCACTTTGGGCCAATGGTGTTAAGTGTGTGTGCACGTGTGTGTTTGATGCATGTGTGCATGTGTGTGTGGAAGGTGTACACAGGATAATGCATAAGTTGCATGGAGCAGATTTAGTTAAGATATGAAATAAAATAAAGAACAAGAGAGAAAGAAAAAGTCTGTTTGTCAGAGTTTGTATGTAAACGTGCACAGTAAGCCGTAAGAGGAGCTGGTGGATCCATGACGTGCAGCAGTGAGGTGCTGTAGCGTCAGAGAGACGGTGCATGCACCTAACAGCTTCCCACCACTGTGATTCCCATATTCATAACTCTGTAATGTAAATATAAGCATCACATGAGAGGTGGCATTGACTGAACAACTTTTAATAATGCACACACACACTCCTTTTCCCGCTCTCTTCGTCCCTCTCCCTCCCCGTCTTCATCCCTCTCTCTCCTCTTTTGTGTCGTGTGACGCACTCTCGCCTCAACTATGTAATTATCCCCTCGCTGATTCCAGGGGGGGGTTCGCAGGAATCCGGCCCCTCCCCTCTCTTTCTCCTTCTGCCCGCCCCGTCCGCCTCCGTCACTCGGATGCTGAATGCCGGATTGTTCTCTGACGCTGCGACGGTGTGACTGACAGCTGTGGGTAGCGGGGAGTGAATTTTTTGGTCCCGGACCCGCCCTCCCGCTGTCATCACTTTCAGTTAAACTTGTCATGTGGCGTTTTCCTGTGTCACAGTGTTTAAGTGACGCGGCGGTTAAAAACGAGCTCCGATCTGCATGCATCATTTGGAATAACACCATCCAACGGTGACTCTGCACTAACTTTATTCTGCAAATCAAATATTATAATATTTCTAAAACAGACCTATGTGTCGTTCTTTCCCGTTCAGCCCCAACATCAGCCTCCGATCCCTCGAAGCAGCAAAGCTCTGCTCCTGAATGCACCGACGAAACGCCCAAATTGACATTATTTTCCCTCCCAGAACCTCAATGAAACCTGGGAAAAAGTTTGTCAGGACTTCAAATAACTGCAACGGCAAATGAAGCTGCAAACACCAGCGTTCAGGGAGCATGTCGGAGCGAGGAAGGCAGCAGAAGACGTCCTCATCTTTTTAAAAATCACGGAATAAAACGAATGAGCCTCTTTTCTGTTTAGAAAACACAACGATGGACGTCAACATTTTAAGGAGATTTTACAAGTCAATATCGGCCTCAAGCAACAGCTGCCTCTTTTGACATCATGCTTTCAGTCCTGAGACACTCCGACAGGCTTTTTGGAGCCTTTTCCGACATTAACGGACAGAAACGGAGCAGAAACAGAAACACACCTGTCTGATAAACACTCCGATTCAAAGATAAAACCTCCTCTTTCTGCTGCTTCCTGCTGAACATATCAATAACTCCTTAAGCAAATGTTTTCTCTCTGACTCTCCAGCTAAAATCGGTATAATCCTGAATGAAGAAAAGGTACGGGCTTACAGATAAAAAGCACCACACACACTCTCACACACACACACACACACACACACACACACACACACTATCATCAGAGGGGATTTACAGATTCAAACAGTGGTCTCGGTAATTAGGCGGATGGATTTGTGCCTCTCCTCGCGCACCGCCGGGATATAAAGCGACACATAATGCAAAGCGGACGAACTCTTTAAGTGGATTAATTAAAACCAACACTGCGGGGTCAAAGGTCAAGCCCCCTTTCGCTGTTGACCTCCTGGCTCTTCCCACCCGCCCGCCCTCGCTCGCTCGGAGCTGCAGGACGGAGCACCTGCGTAAGTGGACGGATTTAGATGATTGGACGAGGGTGAAAACCGACCCTGAAGAGATGGAGGAGGGAGAGCGGAGGAGCGGAGGACTTATTTTCTCATCCTCGATTTTTGGTTGTATTTCAAATTAAAAGCGCACTTTTATCTTGTACTTCCTGTTTGTGAACGATTTACGCAATCGGAAAAGAATAAAAACGTCCTCTCTCTATCTGCTCTAATTGAATACAGAACACACCTCGCCTCTGCTGCGTGTGTGTGTGTGTGTGTGTGAGAGAGTGTGTGTGGGAGCTGGATGTAATCAGATGGAATTAATATGCATGCTGTTTCTCATTATGGAATAACTGAACTGCACTTCAGATATGTGGCGTGCACCGCGAGAGGCACGGACAGATTTCTGCGCTCCCTCCTGAACATGAGAGTGTGTTCTTATATGTGTGTGTGTGTGTGTGTGCGTGTGTTTGGGCTGACAGCAGAGATTATGAATGCAGAAGAAGAAGAAGAAGAAGACACACCCTGCCTGCTGCCTGCACACAAACATTTGTCACTTGCTTTAACTCCTTATTGCATTTAAAGTAAATCGGATTCCGGAGAGATGCGTTAAACGGGTAATTGTGCTAATATGCAGATGATGTTGCTCTAATTGTGTTACAGCGGTTAAGTCTCATCTTTCATCTGCGGCTCTAGTTTTCCTCAGAAGGCGATTGTTATCCTGATGCAACACCTTCTTTCGTGTGTTAAATATCACCAGCTGGATCGCTCAAACGATCCGCCGCAGAATCAGGCTTCGTCTGCTTCGTCATGTGTTCAAATTTAGGAAATTACATTTGGTTCCCGGCGCTCGACAATAACAAACACACACACACACACACACACACTTCCTTGTTGTGTTTATGATCTTTGAGTGTGTGTGTTTGAGCGTGACGAGGTGAGTCTCATTAGGGAGTGAAAACGACGCACAGAAACGCCGGCTTCATTTTCATAAATGATTGAGAAGAGCGTTTGTGGGTGCGAGTGCTCGTTTGTGAGCGTGTGTGTGTGTGTGTGTGTGTGTGTGTGTGTGTGTGTGTGTGTGGGAGATGGTGAAAGTGTGTGTGTGACCCCAAGAGAGCGTGAGTGACGGGCCAGCAGTAAGCCGGTCTTTATTAAGATGCGTCGTCTTTGGTGAGGGACAGCTGCTCCTGCCTCTAATCTGGAAGAACAAAGATTTAATAAAGAGAAGAGACAGAGGACGGAGGAGAGGTAAATAATCCTCCTCTCCTACCTTCCTTCCTTGTATCCTTCCTTCTCACCCTCCTCCTTTTTCCCTCCATTCCTAACGACCGATCTGACTCACACGAAAATTAAACCTCCTTTAAAATAATTTGTCCTTTCACAAGTTAAATTCCCACTTTTGACCTTTGACCTTTCAAATTTAAAGCTAACTCATCTGCTGCAAATCCAATATGTTGCTAATTAGCTCGTTATCTGTTGCTAAAATTAGCTTAAAGTGATGATGTTCCCGCTGTGGTGGAGGTGTGTCCCCGTTAAGCAAACACGCAGCTGCTCCTGCCTCCAATCTGGACGAACAAAAGGTTTAATAAAGAGGAAGAAGAGGAGGAAATAATCCTCCTCTTCTTCCTCTTTTCTCTCACTCCGTCTTTTAGCTTCACTCTTTCTGAACCACTTGGAAAAAAATTGAAACTCTTCGCAAAAGTTTGCATCACATTTGTCCGTTCCCAGCATGAATTCTCCCCTCCGACCTCTGACCTTTCCTCTTTTTAAAGCTAGCGCGCCTGCTGCTAATCAAATCTGTGAAATATCAGCTCCATATCCGCAACTAAAATTAGCTAAAAGTGACATTTTTAACGCCATCAGGAGATCTGTCCCCGTTCAGCAAATAGAGCGAGCGGCGAGGAGCGAGTGTGTCCACAGAGAAACTCTCTGCTGCGGCTATTTATGAGTGTGTGTGTGCGTGTGTGTGCGTGTGTGTGTGTCAGGTCAGCTGCACGTCCTATTTCTCAGTCTGGACGGTCATCGCTGCCTGTTTGGGAATGACATCATTTAGCCCCCTCCCATGTTCGTCCATCAGCAGTTTACTGAAATACGCCTGCTCTACATTACTCCACTGGTTGTCTATTTAGGATGTGTGGATAATGATGGAGGGATGGAGGGATGGAGGGATGGAGGGCAGCGCAGGGAGGATAAGACGATAAAAAAGGGGAGAGGCAGCATTAGAAGAATAATTTGAGGGTCTTGGGGGTTCTGTCTTCTCTCTCTCGTTTCTAAAATAGAATTTGCGATATAGTCCCCGCCGCTGCCGCCGAGCCTGTCGAGGGAATAATGACTTATTTATCAAATGTCTGAAATATTCAGGGACAAGGCCTTTTTAAAATCCAGCTCGTAGATTCAGGCTTTTCTGCCGAGATGCTTAATGACACTGAATGTATTCAGAGTGACTTGCAGGTCCGAGATAGAGCCCCTATGAGTCTAATAGCTGTTTGACAAAAAGGAGAGTGCTCACTCAAGACAAGGTGAGCGAGAAAAAGTTTCACCTTTGACCTCACGGGAGGCGCGGGGAATCAAATTTGTGTGAGAAGCGCCTCCTCCTCCTGACAAGTAGTAAATGTTCCTGGAGCTGGGAGCATGTTTTGCAGCTCGGGAGATAAAACTGAACGTTTTTTAAAGTGCTCTGTTGCAGGCAATCAGCCATGAGAGAATGTTGCAACAGAAATTCCTGGAGGGGCATACTTTCTTCTGGCAGTGCACGAGACTCTGTTAGGGGGGCTAAATCAGCATGGGCGGGGGTGTAGGGTGTGGGGGGAGGAGGGGGGGTGGGGGTGATAGATGAGTGTTATTCTTACTTCTACAGCTGGAATGGGCGAAGTTTGGAGATGCTGGGGATGATGGAGCGCCGCACGGGGCAGCATAGGGGGGTTAATGAGATGTACGCAGACACGGAGCAGCTTGCATGCGTCAGCCTCATGACAGAGCAGAGGAGAAGAGGGAGAGGAGCTCACAAAGTAGATACAGCGCTGTGTACTCGGCGCAGATTATCGCCAAACAGCAAAATCCGCGCGTAATTACGCACCGCTCAGAAGCCTGGGCCGCGTCCCACCCTTATTTTCTCCAAAACACACCAGCGCACTTCTGTCTCTGCTGTGTCCCCGTCTCTGCTATCACAATGGCGCGGCTGTGGAAGTGAAACTGACCGGGCGCTCGCTTACCTTAACACGTTCCAGCTTTTCAGAGGGTCCAGGTCTGAAATTATAGAAACCATGGTCGACTCGCGGAGGCAGCACCGGGAGAGGGAGGGGGTGCGGCAGGAAAAAGATCGAAAGAAAAAGCGGCGCAAAAGGCTGTAAACTCCGTCTGCGAATGGCAGCGATTGCTCGGATGCAACCCGTCCTGGTTGTTCAGTGGGTGATGAGCGCTGTCACAGCTCTCTCTCTCTCTCTCTCTCGCTCTCTCTCTCTCTCTCGCTCTCTTTCCCTCTCTCTCTCTCCCTCCGCCCCCTCCTGTACGAATGAAGCCTGCGCTCTGCAGACGCGTCTCCGCGAGCTTCCTCCGGTCCCTCTCTCTCAGTCAGGCTGCTGCTGCTGCTGCTGGAAGTGCAGAGATGTACAGTAGAGGAGGGTAAACCCCACCGAGGAAACTCATCTACCCGTCTTTTAAAAAATACACCCGGGGGAAAAGAGTTTTTCACAGGCTTTTTTCAAGGCTCGCGCACTGTAGAAAATCTGCACACTGCAAAAAGTTTCCACCTGAACGTGTTGTTCGGTTTAATTTGTGGATGAAATCTCGTTTAAGGACTTTTGTCAGTGGGGAGGAAATGTTTCACGCTATTTAAGTTTTTTGATTCTTTAAAGAGGAGTTTGTTTTATGCACGAGAACATGATCGTCCTTCTGACTGTAAAAAGAGCGGGAAAGTATGCACAAGAATGTATAAAACACCATACTTAAACATTTTAGATTTACCTGCAACTGCTGATGTAAAATCATTATAAATCAAATGTAAATATATATATTTTCCTTCGGTGTAGAAGCTGCCCACTGCAGAAAGTCTCACCTGAACATCTTGTTCTGTTTGATTTGACGGTTTAAATCTAATGTGACGTGTTTCTGTCAGTGGGCAGGAGATCTGAACACCTAATTATGATCGTTTGAGATTCTGTCACGTGCTTTGAGAACATTATCTTCCTACTGCCTTCAGTAAATGTATTTGCACTTATTTCAAATTGCCTGATTTTGTTTATTTTCTTATTTTCGCACATGTATTTATTTATTAAAAGAGAAAAAAGTGAAGACTTTTTGCTAATTCTTATAATAATTTCTTTTTTTTCAGATTTACCTGCAAAATTTAGGTGAATAAATTATAAAAACTTAAAGTTCCCCCAAAAAAGCAGTTTTATCTTTAGTAAAATTAAAGCACAATTTATAACCTCATGTTTTATTCTCCAGCTTTCAAACAGCTTGATGAAGCTGCTGCGTGTTTACGACAACAGTACATGTTTACAGCTGAGACGTCACGCCGACAGAGCCGCTCTGTAACTCGTGCTGCTCATACGAGGCAGAGCATCTCGCTCTCTAAAAGAACCCTGTCAGCGCTGACTTCCTGTCTGACACCACCACATCCTGTTGATAACTGCTGTTTTTTCTCCTCGTGTCCCCTCCCCCACCCCTCGCGTATAGACATGGCAGCAGATGCGTCATCTCTGGCGAAGAGTGACACGGCAGCAGCCAAGTCCCACCTATTCTGAGCTTCTATCTATTTGCTCATTGGGAGAAAACAGATGAGCCCCGGTGGAAAAAAAAACAAGTGTCAGAACTGTGTCTGTTTCGCATAATTGTCTGGGACAACAGAGCAGAGAGGGACTAAAAGTCTCTGCCAAAGCTATCGGAGTTATTGCACAAGCCGTTTATTTTCTAATATTAGTCATTGCACTCGCAGATAGCGGTCAGTTTGACAGGAAACTGTTGTGGTTTCATTGGAAACTGTAAAATTGCCCTTCTAATCCAGGCCACGACTCATACTTGTTTTCGAGTGATCGCACAGTTAGCGATTGAAGTCGTACCTGCTGGTGTTGGATGTTTAAACTGTGTTCAAAGAGCAAAAAAAAATGTTGCGTTCTAGGTTTTCCAGGAGCTCTGAGGTCACGTCCAGCTGACTCTCTGCAGAGAGACGTTCGATCACACGGAAGAGATCTCAGCTCCGAATCGAGTCGGTAAGACAACGGTAATGCAAAGCTACAGCTCGGCGCTCTCTGCATCAGCAGCCATACTGCACCGGCTTTAAATAGACTCAATTGGACATCTGCTTCACTGAGGAGAGGGAGGAGGAGGAGGAGGAGGAGGATGGAGAGAGTTGACAGCATCTCTCTCCTCTTCCTCTGTCTCTATTTCTGTCTCTTGCAGTCGTATAGACACGGACACATACGCACACACGGGGAGATCAAACAGAGTTTAGCTCTCCTCTGCACAGTTCTAATTTCTGCATAATAATCACGTTGGCAGGACTGACGTCTCGCTGTAGGTGTCGGTGCATCTGAGCAAGTTAGCAATGCAGACGTGCACCTGTTTCTACGAGAGAAGAGGGAAGAGACTGCTCGCTGTGAGGGGGACACGGTCTGAACCGCTCTTTGTTTGGTTCGAGGGCGACCTGCTGACCCGGCCTGAAGCATTCGGTGGTCTTTAAACGAAATAATCAGCTTGTCTTTAGTTTTATCACAAGTTTCTGATCAGATTCCTAAATTAATGTCCTCCCTGTGTCAGAGGTGTACATACCTGTGTGTCATGTGTCATACCCACCAGTTGGTCATGTCTGTAATTTGCAAAGTAAAAATTCCAGCGCGAATTACCGAGCATACTTTGCCAAACACAGGGGTCATCTGATAATATCCGTTCTGTGCAAATCGGCATCTCCCTGATTTGTGGGTGGAATATTATTTTCCTGCAATGTTTTTGTTATCTCCTGCCATTTTTCCCGCCTCTTTCCCGGCCTAGAATTACGGAGGCTGCAGCGGAAATTATGAACAAAAGTTGTGACAGCATTTTGGGTGCAAATTCAGGATGCTCATCTCGCTACACAGCGTGGGGACAAATCTGCAGAAAGAGCAAAGTCAGATCCAACACAAGAGCGAAACCTCGAAAGACGAGGAGGCTTAAGGCTTCAAGCAGATGTTGAGCGAAGCCTTGACATTGTCAATCATATCAGGGCTGATAACTGTGAATGTAAAATACAGACTTTGCTTATCCTGTGCAAATGTGCCGCACGAAACACAGACGTGAGGGTGTCATGTCTAAATCACATGAGGGCCCAGGTAAGACTAGTCCCGTACAAATAGGGCTAAAGATGTATATTGTACTACGTTATATCGCAAAATAACACAATGTAAACAAGTGAAGTAAACTCAAGAAGGTTTCATGAAGACAGCTAGCACAGTGCTTTTTGATTCTCCATTAAAACTGAACGTTAAGGTGACAGAGTGCATTACAACATCCGCCTCTGTGTGTTGATCTCTGTCTGAATAACTCTGTAGCCCTTTTTACACGCCGGTTCTGCCTCAGCGCTGTAACGAAGCTCCGCCATCATGCAGCCTCTCATTTTACACTGGACCAAGCAACACCAGCGTAAAGCCGCCCCAGTGTGTGTTTCTACACATTGAGGAAGCAAAACGTACGCGAGGTGCAGAGGCGCAACTACCTACTTTCTGAGGGGTATGCAGACACACTTCATTACTACGAAATCTTTCTCCTTCTCCCTCTTCCATTTTCTGTTTTGAGTCACCGAGAGCTTTCGTTTCTGCCTCTCCATCTTTAGCTCCCTGTCATCAGATGACAACACGATTCAAATGAAAACACTCGTGCTCCAGCGCGTGCTCGAGGGGGCGCGCACTGGAGCGCCGAGAGTGTGTGCGAGAGGAGGGGAGGTGAAGGAGCGGAGGGGCGCCTAATCAGTGACGTGCCTCTGTTATTGATCATGCACAAACAGCTGTTAAATACAGAAAATGCCGACTCAAAATTATTTTCCCCCATCGCTTTGGCGCCCCCTCTAGCGCGGCGCCCCTATGCGCCGCATATAGTGCTTACCCACTTTTTGGAGTCGTAAACAAACCGTGCACAGACGCCGTTTGGCCTCTGTTACTACCTCCGATGGCGGCTCAGAGGCAGAAGGACTTCGCCCCACCATTCCGCCTCTGTGCGTTTTACATAGAAGACGGAGCGCAACAGAGGCGCAATTATCCTGCCTTGAACTGGCAGCCTATAAGGAGCTTGTGTCGCGCTGCTTTTTTCCATCATTTTCCGTTCAGACACAACAAATAAACATGTAGAAAAAGAACATCATTAAAAAAGCACCATCACAAAACTCATGAAGTTATAAAGTTTGTCATTTTTGTGCCAAATACTGCCACAGAAGTGACGATCAACACAAGACTACATCCTGAAAACATCACAACATCTTTTTCTAAAAGCAGAGTTAAAGCGAAGAGGTGCATAAAAAACGGTTTGTCGTCTGTGAACCTGTGAAGCCGCACGAGTGAAAAGAACAAACACGTGCAGGGCGGTGGCAACAGCACGACACAAACCAGGATTCACACTCATGTAGCTGTGTGACCCGAGTATGCAAATGAATACAATCAGGTGCCTCAGTGTGAACACACACCCTGCACCCTGCACCGCCACCGCCTGATTGAACTCCCATTATTAAGCGAAGGAGTGGGAAACATCGGACTCTGACATGCACACGTTATGTACACACACGTGTTCATCATAAAGCATTCAGACGGAGCCAAAACAATATCAGCATGATAAACACCTTGTTTTTCCCCCAAAGCTTCTTTATTCGACTAAATCAGGCAGATCTGACGACGAGCCTTGAGGTTTGTGTCATCATGCAAATGTGATGTGCATTTCAAATCTAAACAAAGTCAGTGTGTCTTTAAACCACCCACTGAATACAGATTCCCATTTTACCTCAATCCATTTAAGGGGGGAGGTGTCGGGGGGGGTTGGAGGTGAGATGAAAAGCAGGAATAAGCAGAGCAGAGGATGTGGATGAAATAAGTATGGGGGGATTATTTCATAAACGACAGATTTTTCTTTTCTCTGTAAGTCATTTGATCCTGTCAAATATGCCTAAAGCCATACGCCCACGTGCTCATTGTCTGAAAAATGCTCAGTTTATGAGAACCCCCCCCCCCCCACCGCCAACCTCTCAAACAATGAGCGGAGCGGTTGGCTGCTCGGCTCCGACATCAGCCTCAGCGTTCGGTGAAACCACGTCAAGGCAAATGAGATTTAAATCGGGGGACGCACACGCGCGCGGCGGCCCGGGAGAACGGCCCACTGAGCCTGTTTGTTTGTTTGTCCCACGCCGCAATCAGTGTGCTAAATTACAGAAGGCCTCCGTTTGTTGTATTTACCTCCAGGACGGCCGACAGAGATGTAGAATAAACACCGCCGCTCCTTCTCCCATCTGGACGCTCCGTATCTATAACACCATCTCAGCTAATCTCCAGTTACGCCAGCAGCACTGCTGCACCCAACACGTACACCTTTACATGTCCTGCAGGAGCTGGATCTCTACCTCTGGATTCTATTTTCAAAAATTAATGTTTGTCTTTAATTTTAAAACCAACATATGAAGAATTTACAGCTTAAAAAAGAAAAACACATAAAACAGCGCCTTAAAGCTGCAGGACGTTGTGATCTAAGCACGCCTTTATCATCATCTCTGAATGCTAACCTCGAAATCATTGCTTTGACGAGCCAATAAGGTCAGACGATGTTGCATCAAGAGTGCAAAAGCTGGATGTCTGGTGCAACAAATCACAAGCGCCGCCCAGTTAGTGACACGTTTTCCATCAGCCAGCAGTGGTTGGTCTGCCAGAGAGGGTAGGCGGAGCTAAGCGGCTGCTTCTCCGCTCTCTGCAAGTGTTGCGAGTAAACAGTAATCTACTATGGCTGAACAAACAGAGAAAAGATGGATGACTACAGATACAACTTCAACAAGAAGTGAAAATACAAAGAAGAAGAAACAAACTCGACGCTCAGATGAAGCAAACAGTCTGAAAAGGAAAGCGACCGTCAGCCAGGAAAATCAAGAGTTACAACCGGAGCCGACCGTGGACGTCACACATGCAGCACTGTCTGGATATCTGGGAAGTGTGCTCCCGCAATTATCATTTATCGCCATAGGTGGCGCCAAAGAGACCGAAACTGAGCTTTTTGAGATTAACACTTGAATCAGACGATGTTGAAACAAGAGTGCAACAGTCCACTTGGGGTCGTGATTGCAGCAATGGACTCGTCTGAAACTAGCGCTTAATGTGGGCTTCCTGTAAGAAGTTGAGTTAAGTAATGTTACGTAAGTTAGCAACCCAGCGTGCATACATAAGTTACTTTAGTAACGTGCTTTTAATACATAACTTTGTTAGTTAATATGTATTTAAACATAAATGGACTCTCCTTATAAAGCAAAGCTGCTTTCACACTACATGTCACATTCACCCATTCACACGCTGATGCTACGTTAAGGACCCAACTGTCACACACCCCCACCGGGAGCAATTTGGGGTTCAGTGTGTCGCCCTGGACACTTCAACATGTAGACCGAGGCGGGGATCGAACCACCAACCTTCCAATTAAAGAACTCATTCCACTGAGCCACAGCTGCCCCATCATAAGCCATCATCTTTTTTTATCTAAACCTCGCCAGGTGGTTTTGGTCACAGTGGCTTTAAAAACAGGTGTGAATCAACTGGACGGAATTTAATTTAATCTCGACTTTGGAAAGTCAAAGTCATCTGCTGAGCGCATGTTCCTCAGTTTCCTCCTCCCTGCAGTTTGCACGACATGAGGACCGACGGTGACCAGGACGGATCAGGATGCATTCAGAGTCTTCTGTAAGAGAAAACCCAGCAAACACAACATCCTGTTTAAACCTGAAAAACTACATTTATAACCTTTTTAAATCGTTTCTCTTTTGTGGTTGAGGCCGAGCCTTATGCGTGTGGTCTTTGTGTATGCTATATATACTGTGTAAGTGTGTGGTGTTCCGGTAAAGCGGTGAGTCATGCAGTAGAAAGTTATGTATAGTGTAAGTACAGTATGTGTGCTTTGCGTGCGATGTTTCCCATTGACTTGTATCTAAACCCGCCCACTGCTCATATACACTAAGTGTTTGTTGTTAAAGTCTCAGAAGGACGCTGCTGTGAACATTTTACCCATTTCTCCTGGATGTTAATTTATCATTTAATTTCAGCCAAACCTGGCAACACTTCCTGTCTCTATCTGTTTCTTCTTCTTCCTTTTTTGGGGGGTTGACAAATGATACGCTCAGAGCGAGTGGAAAGGAAATGGAGAGAGGAAGAGAAAGCGCTTGGCAGAGCAGCGTCCAGGCGAATCGGGCGAGAGAAAATGCGGAGAATGAGCGATTGAACCAAGTGTGGGAGAGCGAGTGGGTGAGGGATCGAGGGGAGGGGGGGAGAGGAAGAAGAAGAAGAAGAGGTGGAGGAGGTGGAGGATATATTTAGAGCTGCTCCTAATCAACTTCTCCGTCAGTTTGTGTCTGTGGGGGCGAAAAGGGAGAGCGAGAGAGAGGGAGAGAGAGAGAGGGAGCCACGCAAGTTCAACACTAAAAATCAATATGCAGCCCACTCGCTCAGCGAGAGCAGCGGAGAGAGAGGAAGAGGGGAAGAGAAAGTGAAAGAGAGAACAGGAAAAGGACAGGATGAGCCAGAGACGGATGAGACTACACAAAAGTGTTTCGTCACTGTGGTTGAGAGTGTCATGTAACAGAAATAGAGACGGAAAGACGCAGAAAAGTCAGAACAATTCACTTTAGAGGATGTGTTTTGGTGTACCTCAGATGTCAGATGAACTGTACGTTAAAATAGTTCTTGCTTTCATTTCTCCTGTCTATAACGCGATGGAGTGATTCCACCAACAGGCCCAGCAGCCTCATTTAGGAACATCATGGTTATATCGTACACAGCTTACAGCTCAGATTCCCTGTTTGTGTTTCCTAAAACGTGCAATGTTATTCGTCCTCGTGGTCCCATGTTTGTCTGGAGCTGGAACACTAAACCTGCACACAACAACCAGGATGAAGCGACGCAAAGCTCCTATCTTACACTTATGTTGTGCTTATTTTATGCACCGTGTTGCTTTGCTAACATCTTTGGCAAAGCAAACTGAGCACCAAGCATTACCCACACGGACCAAACGAACTCACTGAACTGCTGAAATACTTTTAAAACACAGCCAGTGGTTATAAAATGATCGTGTTCATGATTCAACTCATGCTGACATTCATTTAAAAAAAGAGCACAAGCCTAAAGGTTTGTTAAACCCTAACGCTTAGCTTGCATCTCCCTTTCAGACGCAGAATTGTGTTTGCTCTTTGCAGATGGAAAGCGTCACTAAGCAGCACCATATACAAGTAGACTTAACCCAATGGATCCCATTGGCTTTAGTCCAACAACTACATAGCCTCTTTGCACACCTGCGAACATGCCGGGGCATGTAGTCGGAAGCTAGCAATAAACGACTTCCCTTTCTGCGTGCTGCATTGTTTACTGTTTTCCTTGTGATTGACTTTAACTAACGGCTCTTAGCTTTGCAGAAGTGTCAACAGAGGAGCAGAAAACTAGTTTAAAAATGTGAACCGAGGTCAGGTCCATCATATATGATGCATTCGAGGAAGTCGGGAAATCTGAACGCTGAGCGGCTTTCGTGACACAGCGTCAGGGGAATTTATCTCAATTGAGTTTTGGATCTAGAGCAGATTGTTAGCAGTTAGCATGCAGATGTCTGTTTATAGAGATTAATAAGAAGCTAAAGTATCGTCAGATGACGCTGAGGGGAGCCGGGACGGCGTTACGGCGCATTGCATTTCACCTGCTTTTGCTCTCCACACGCCGCAGCTTGCTGAGACGTGATTGGTCAACATTACTCGGACTACAAGCGAACTACAAACGGAAACCAGAACATTTGCCGTCCCGGAAATCCACATCCCTGTGTGAATAGAGATTAGATTAGACTTAACCTAATTCTCTTTGCTCCTGTTTATTTCATACTTAATTGTGTGTTCATGACGCAGGAGTTTCTGCATTACGGTAAAAGATCCATACTGAAATCTAGAAATGTACCCATGCTCACCTTTAAAAGGCAACTACACACCAGTTAAACATCTTGTTTTTGACGATCATGAGTAATCGAACTTCTTACCTTACAGCAGGGACGGAGACGTGAACTTGTGGGTGTGTCAGTACGCTGTGACATCACTGTTGGCTGCAGCAGGACGGACCTGAACCTGTGAGCCAGAAAAGGGAAATGTTTTTCTATGTGGAGTTCTTTCTTTCTTTAAGGATCATCTTTGATAGCTTCTTATTCGACAATACCACTGCTCACAAACTAAAGCATAAACATCTTTTGCCCCAGATATCAAGTAAACACACACACCGGGCCTCCCACTCAGAGGTTGAAGGCTAAAGTCGCATTTCTGACGGATCATCGGTGAACTTTGATTTCCTCCGTTCAATAAAATGGTAATAATACATTAAGAAATCACTTTGATGTGATATTTGACTGAAAAAGGATGGATTCTACATTTAATCTCATTTCAAGGGTTGATCAACTCGCTCATAGCGCTTTGGATCTCTCATATAAATCCCTGCGTGTGTGTGTGTGTGTGTGTGGTTTATTGATAGGTCTGACTTAAGGTCAATACTGTGTGGGCTATAATGAAGCTGAGATGCAGGAGTGATAGCAACAAGACCATTTAATACAGGAGGAGGAGGCTGAGGAGGAGGAGGAGGGTAAGAGCTCATATACAGTAGCCTCTTTTTAGAACAACCGGCCTTTTCTCTCCCTCCCCTCCCCGCTCCACAATCTCTCATTAGCCGATGATCGATCCCCTCCCCGCGCGGCCCACACAGAGAAAACGCAATTAGAGCATTGACCAAGCGATTGTGAGAACTGGTGCTCGATAGGTGATGATCACCTGAGAGGGCCAGCAGAGCAGGTTATGAAGGGGAGAGCAGGAGTCAACAGGTGAGTGGGTGAGTTTGGGGTGAGGGACAAACTGGTTAGCTGACTGAGATGAGATGAGGGAGTGGACGGAGAGGACGGAGAGAGAGGAAAAAACAACAACAGAAGGCCACTTAGAGAAGTCCTAGAAGAGGTGAATATGTATGCATAAAAACATACAGTAAATATTTTATATTAAATCAGGCTGTTATCATTCACTGTTCTTCCTTATTTACCAACAAAAAGTGATGCACCTTGTTGATAAAGCCGTAAAACAGAAGCTAAATGGTACCTCACAACATCACTACAGGACACCTCGAGACAGGCGCCAACGGTTACCTTAAAACGTGCACTAAAAGGTATCTAGAAAAAAGACAACATGCAACTGATGCTAAGCACATTTCTGTGAATGCTAAAAGGTATCTTACCACCGACTCGTGATATCAAATGTTAGCATGGTAGCATGCAGCACAAACATCGTTAAAGACCTCCTCCAGTGAACATCCAGTGTGAATGTGCGACAAGACACATCAGGGACAACATCAGCAGTCACCTCCATGGCTGGGCCTGTCTGCTTTTAACCTGCAGTGTACCAAGGACAGGCTGAACAACACGTTTTCAAATTGGCAGGTTTGAGATGTCACAAACCTGAGGAGCCAATCCCGTTACAGGACGGGGCGACGCTATGCAGATCATTATGTGTAACCGATGGCAACCACGAGACAGCTGTAACCGTAATTTTTTCAAACTCGCTACTGACTACTAACGTTAATGTTACTACTACTGATTACTACATTTCAGGGTAGCTACGTTTCAACAAGTTGCCACTAAACGATGGCAGAGACGTGTTTTGTTTTCATGACGGAGGGGGCGGTTGGACATGTGCATTGTGGGCGGGGCCTATGCAGATTCAGGAATATTTAATGAGGGAGAAGGAGGAGATGTTACGGTTTCAGTAGAAACAAAAAGGTGAGGACCCAGAAGCAGACTTAGATAAAAGGTTTAATTAAATAAAAGGCAAATGTGCACAAACAGAATCTAAACTCCAACAAAAGACAAAAAAGGAAAATCAAAAGACACAGCAAAAAACTTACAAACAAAACCAGGAAACAGGTAATCCAAGGGAACACAAGGAGCAACGAGGAAATCAGGGGAGGCACGAAGATAATCCAAAGAAGATACGAGGAACAAAATCACAGCAGGAAGGTCAAAGACATAAACTCAACTCCAACAGGATGGACGACAATGAACTGGCACAGAAGGGTAGGAACACAGAGACTAAATACACACAGGGTAATCAGGGACAGGTGAGACTAATTAACAGGTGAACACAATAAGGGCAGGGCACACAATCTAAAAGGCGGGAAACAGAACAAAGGAAGGAAGTAAAACAAGACAAGACATACAAGGGGCAAGAACTACAAAATAAAACAGGAAACACTAGAAACCAAATGCAGGACTACAAAGTAAAACATGAAATGCACAACTAAACCCAGACAGGAACACTATATACTAAATACAAAACTAAACAACAAGAACTCAAGACAACAAAAGACAGAGTGACAAAGGAAAACAGGAAATAATATCTAAACACCAAAATACAAATCAACAACATAACTAAACTAGAATGACTCATGACAGGAGATGCCTTAAAGATAATTCAAAGTATTATGCAGAAAAAAACATATCAGACTCAATTTATTATTTCAAGCAGAGTTGTTTATGTCTTAAAACTGGAGCTGCTCTGAAACATGGTAAACGTTATACCGCCTCTTTAATGTAGTACGTTTAGGCTCGGGTTCTGTTCACGATTGCTTGTTAGACTTCAGTGTCCACGAGGCCACAATCTGCAGTTTTTGTCTGTTACTAATATAATATGCAAGATTAAGATTTGGTTTGTAACATTTGCATGCTAACATTATCATTACGTGAGGTTGCTGCCGTTAGCTTTTAGCCACCATGCAGCTAACAGTGCTGCTAGCATGGCGGTGTACTCTTAGCTTGTTGATCTGAGTGGGTGAAATTAATTATATAGACCAACTGACGCTACAGTTCACATCAGCAGCCCTCTAATGGATTGTTCTTGCTACAGGTCCTTAAATTAGGACCACATTTCCCACAAAGCCTGTTACTTCTTCCCCACCCTGTTGGCTTTGGCAGGGTATAAATTCAGCGTTTTAAATCTCCGCATTTAATTCATTAATTTCCCTTAAATTTGCCAGAGCCGCGGAACTGCAAATTAAATAAACCTAACTAATAAACAACTTAAAATCTGAGTATTTAAGCAACATTTATAGCTCGTCTGTGGTCTTTTGAGGACCTTATTCATTTGTTTACCTCTTATTTCATGCCAATTAAACCTAATTTTTAAGTAGTTTATGTGCACTCATGAAATGTTAATGTGTTTTTCAAGGTTTTTTTTTTCCACTCATCTGCTTGTGATTGGGTTTGGCATTTGTTAACTACCTTAAACCCCTGTCTTTATCGCTAATGCATTACCTCTTTTATCCAGCACGCTTTAAGCTGTACTTATGTCCATGCCTGCTCGTTATATGTCCTTTAAAAGGCCAAAATCTGCACTTGTGGCATTTTTTTCTCCGTTTATTTTTACATGCATAAAAATGAGCGGTATGAGCTATTATTGAAAGCTGTGATTTTTAGCAGCCGAATTAAAGAGAACAGACAGATTCTTCTGTTAGTCTGTCACTTCTCTCACCAGCTGTCATGGTGAGAAATTCTCAAAACTTGCTGCTTCGGCGACGGCGATATTTATAGTTATTCTCAGAAACGCACCGAAGCATGTTAACACACCACGCAAAGTGATGCTGCAGCTCCGGGATCATGTTGTTTTTCTGCACTGAATGTTGTGTTTTGTACATTTGCATGGGAGGGTTAAAAAAAGTGGTGGGCACGCTTGAACAGGAAGTGCCCTCACTTTCACTTCCTTTTTGGTGCTGCGCCGGAGAGAGGTGGCCTCATTGCTTCCTGCATAAATCCAGTATATTTATTCCCTCTATCTCTTTCTCTCTCTCTCGCTCATTTCCTCCTCTGTATTTCATTGTCTCTCACTCCCACTCTCTCTCACCCCGCTCTATCGCAGCAGCTCTGTTTCATGCAGTTCACCCAATTTCCTCTCCATCTCCTTTCTCTGTGTGAATAGCTTAAAAAGCATTATGCACCACACTGATTCACTCGTATAATGAATAAAATAACGCTACCAGTCACACAGGGTCTAATCTAGGCTTTAACATGGGGGTTTTTCAAGGCAGATAGCAATATCAGGATGTTAAGAATAGAATACTAACAGCATAGATTGGACCAATTATTTTGCTAATATTTTCTTTACTTACTCAACAGATTTATACGACTTATTGTTATTCCATAAGGCACTCATGTTACTGTTGTTCGCATTCTTCTGCTGTTGTAATTTTTAAGCAATCTCTGCGACAGGATTTTCTTTCAGGACCAATTAAGTACAATCTTATGGTGTCTTATTAGTGCTTTTAAATGTCAATGCTTTCACACCAAACTGAAGGCGTCACAGAAGGGTTACCTCCTGAAGTTTGTTCATGACCGGCTATAAAAAGGAAGAAAACTCTTCTGATGAAGGACTTAAAGTAGAGGCAATCAATTCACAATAACATATATAAACAAGAGGCAGACCACAGTGTCTAGACCGATTCCCATGTTAATAAAGGGCTAATATAAGGCCCATATATTTTGGTCAAATCCCATTCTTATCCTGCCAAGGACACGACGCGTACAGCACTTATGAAACAGGATAAAACAATAAATATCACAGCAAAATACCAAACAAATCCCAATATGTCAGTGGCTGTGAGAGTATTTTCTCCCTCTATGGGCTCCCTATTGATCCAACGACATAAATCAGTCCAGGGAATCCGTTCGCTAACCAATACCTGATGGGAAATCTCTCTTTGTCTCAGGTGCTGTGGTCATTTGTGCAAAAAGGTCAGAGGTCAGGTAGAGCGGCAGCCAATTAAAGCCCTGCAGATTCGACGCAGGGAGGAAACAATCTCCAACCCCATCTGTGAACCTTCGCCTCGGGGGCCCGGTCACCAATAACCAGCCTGCCTCTGCACGCAGTGTGTGTTTGTCTGTGTGTGTACCTGCACCTGTCTCCCTTCCTCCATCGTTTTATTTATCTGTCGACATTTCTATATGTTTCTTTTTACAATTCCCTCTGAGAATCGACACCTTATCATTGTGAAGGGGTGTTGGTGTCCCTGTGACCCTTGGAGCTGGGTTGTCTTGGGGCAAATGCTCCAGGTAGAAGCTCCCAAGGTAAATTGGTCCCAGGGGAGGGGCTGGACTAACAGGGATTCACAGACCCCACATGAATCGGGTACAATGGAGCTCAAACACCTGGAACATTAAAACCAGGGCCTTGCCGCCAAACCAGTCAGTGCAGCCAAGCCTTGACCCATTGGGACTAACTCTTCCATTGAAAGAACTGTATGAAACCGCTCCTCTTTGGGCTCAGCACCTGCACGAATATGCAGTTAGGTCAGGTGCACTGTGTTGGTTGGTGGACAAAGGCAGGGACCTAGGCGTGCTGACTCTTGGTATTGTTCTGGTTCTCGGGATGTGGAATGTCACCTCTCTGGTGGAGAAGGAACCAGTGCAAGAGTGTGAGGTGGAATGGCACCAACTGGACAAAGTTGGGCTCCCTTGGGGGTTGGACTCTCTCCTTTTCCAGAGTTAGCAGGCAGATGCAGGGGTACTCACAAGCCCAATGCCAGAGCGTCCCTGTGTTGGAGTTGTCTCATGAGAACAATAGGGTTGCCTCTATGCAACCACGATTCTGACTCTGCACCAAACAGGAACATTCTACGGCTCACTCCAGTATCCGAGGGACTTCCCGTCCCAAGTTACTGCAAGTATCATCGGACCATGTTCAGGACTGAGTGGGGATCATCAGGCGGATTGGTGCAGCATCAGAATTTATGCAGGCACTGTACAGGACCGTGGCGCTCAGGAGGAAGCTGAGCCAGATGGTGCAGGTGAGCCCAGCCTCGGTGGATGACTGGGCGCACCCTAAGAGATAGGAACCCAGAAATCCGCAGGGAGCTCGGAGTGGTCCTTGGTTGATGCGATTGATAATGCATGTCCAACTGGAAAGACACTTTTGGGTAGACGTACACCAAGCTGGAGAGGTTTTATAGCTCAGCTAGGTTGGGAATGCCTCCGGATGCCTAAGAGGAGCTGGAAAACTATGCTGGGAAAGGGAAGGTTTGGACTACCTGGTCATGGACTGGTGGATCTTTCTTCCCTGCCTACCAGAAATATCTGTTATAATCATGTTTATGTGTCTGTCTGTAAATGTTTGTATCTCTTATTACTTTTACACCCTCCCACACACCCTCCCCAGTCGGAGGTGTCAGTCCACAGACGTAGTTCTCAGCTTGATGCCAGTGCAGAGGTCACCGCGAGCCAGCACACTCCATTTCCCAGGCTGGCCGAGGGCAGGACGGCATGTTGTTCCCTGGCTTGATGAAACCCGTCTACCTCGGTGTGCCTTGTGGAAGGGGTGCAGGGGTGGAGGGTCAGAGATGAATGCGCATATATGTGTGTGTGTGTGGGAGTGTATTACGCTATTTCTAGTTCAAGATGGCAAGCTGACAAGTCAAAGGCTCATACATCATCCTGTGGCATAGTGGCAGAGTGATATTTATGGGTGTCTGATGCAACTGTGTGGTGTGTGTCAGAGAGAATGAGTGAGGAGCAGTACAAACAACACAAAGAGACAGAGCAGAATTCCTTCTCAGGTAAAGGCAGGTCGGACTGAGGTTTACTTAGAGTCAAAAGCGGAAACGGCTGTCACGTAAAGGCCGACGTGCTAACAATGATCTCCCCCAAAAGATTCTTCCTTTCCCTAAAAACATCTGATTTACATCTTCTACGAGCAAACCAGCTCAGAGACAGCTTTGGATTCAGCCTTTGGAAAAGGAGGCGTTAGCGAGGCTACCGTTACTTTCTGTTGACATTAGCGAGTAGATTCGGATTATTAAAGATGTTTAAGGCAACACAGAACATCCCTGTCTTATTGCTATGATGTAAATTATGATGATGTTCTTTTCTTCTCCTAAAGCCCTTTTTTTGTAGCTGCTGTATTGTGAAATCAAAATGATTTCCGAAGTGATGAATAGGGTAAATATTCAACAAGCAGTGGCTTTTGGCCTTCAGTTTAATAATTTCGTTTTAACAGAAAAATTCACCAAACCTGACACAAATAAGCCTTCAGCAAATTTGTAATGGAGTAGGAGGTTATAGACTGCAGCTAAAAACAACCTCCTAACTAAGCTAACGGCGCTAATAAGAGCCAGGGATGTCATCATCTCTGGATGTGTGGTTTATAGACTATGACTTCTTGCTTCTAACCAGTGGGTGGGAGAGAAAAACAGCCTGCCAAGATATTGTTTCATAACATTCGGCACCACTCTTGACAACCATGAGCTGATTTCACTGGCCGGAGAAAATCGTTGTTTCCCTGTCAGTCCCACAGCAACGGCATCCCACACACACTCACCTCTGTGCAACCCGCTGCAGGGCCGAGCGAGGGGAGAGAGAGAAAGAAGGAAGGATGGGGGGCGAGGGAGGGAGGGAAGGCTCTAAAAAAACAAGACTGACTGCAAGAAAAACCTTTGAGCATTGTGTCATCGCTGCCAGAGTACAGCGAACTGCAGCTTCGGTCATCCAAATGTGTTAGCAATAAAGTTTGGGGAAAAAACACACTCACACATGCACACGCATGGTGTAAGTGAAACACGATCATCTGCTTCTCATTGTTGAGGAATCTTCTGAGCTGCGTCCAACCCTGCACCCCTCCTCCACCTCCTCGTCCTCCTCTCATCCGTCCTTCCTTCAATCCTTCCAGAACTGTAAACACACACTCCGTTGGACAAGTTTTAAATGGATATTTTTGGAAACTTTTCTACATTTAAAATTTGACAGCTTTACAAGTCACAACATCTGTGGATGGAAATTTGCAGAGGTGGGAGACTCGCGTCACAAGACTTGACTCGAGTTTGAGGACGTGAGACTTGCTTGACTAACACTGATAAAAGACTCGACTTGCCTTTGACTTGGCCTTAGTGACTTGAGACAGATGACTCGTAAGGACTTGACTTTTTATGACCTGTTATGACCTTTTTATCAATTAAATATTTGCGTTTTTAATGTAACGTTTTGAGACATGATTGGGTGATTTTTAGTGCAGAGTGCGCAAACCTGGCAACCTACAGGGGCAACGCCAGAGGCAGCAAACATGGACGGCGCTACGCCAAAAATAATTGAGTTTGGATTTAAGGAGTCTCTAAAGGCTGACTATAAAGACTGACTAATAAGAACGGCGGTTTGTAAGGCATGTGCTTCGAAAATAAGTGACACGACGACGACCACCACGTCAAACTTCATCCGTCATTTCAAAACCCAGAAAGAAAGGTACGCTGTGTCTGTTTAGCTAATTTATCAGCTGCTCAAGCGTGAACTTGAAAGCTAGCATTAAGTTTAAGCAGTGTAAGACTCGCCTCAGATGTATTATGTATTTTACTGAGAAGACGCTCAGTAAGGGGGACTGATTCATATAACCAGGTAAACTAACCGTTATGGCGGGCATGGTGCTAGCTTAAGCGCTACATGCTCACTCGTGGCTGACAGATCCCTTTCTTTCATGACAACTGACCTGTCTTATTTAAATGTGGAAACTGCCATACATCAGATCAGAATTTCACGACTTGACTTGTGACCTGTTTGACCTGAGTAGTGACTCGACTTGACTTGCGTGAGACTTGCAAACGTGGGACTTACTCCCACCCAGGGGAGTTTTTAGGACTTGATAACATCCGGGGCTGAGCCAGATACATCTCGGGCTAACCTCACACCTTATAGGGGGGTCCGGGGTCAGCTGGGGGTTGTTGAATTCATGGCCATAATTAATTTGTTCATCTAAACCCACTCAATATCATACTCACAGATCCTAACGTCCGTCTCCTCCTCAATATCGTCGTCAGAATATAGCCGATGGGATCCGAGATGTGCAGAGCTCTGTTACCCCCCAATAACAATTGAAACTACAACTAGAGTTACGTTCCACTACAGACACCACAGTTAATAAAAATCAACTCCGGCCCAATAACCGCCGGGGCTAGGATCAAAACGTTCGGCTCTAACGACGCCACATCTCCCACCTCTGGAAGTGTATTGTGGATCTGAAAACGTGGCACTGCAAGCAAGAAATATCACCTCAAGAGACATTCAGCATATATTAGCAGTGTGTATATTAAGGCTCTGTTACATACAATACAATATTTATGAGCAGGCATTAACATGTGTTTTGTGCATGTTTGTAAATGATGAAACTCCTCCTTCAGAGAAGCAATTTACACTATAAATAGTTAATGAACGCTTAATAGCAAACATGTCTAATTGTCTCATTGCAGGAATATATTCTAATATTACGACCAGTGGATTTACATTTGCATTCAGTAATGTGCATGCGTTTGTGTTGCAACTTGTTCGCTTGAATCTTATGACACGAATGAATGAACGACAAACGCCAGGCTGATTATATTCAAGCCTCCAGTATGGATGTCAGCAGCAGGGCTTACAGTTGTTGACACATTTATAAACAGAGGAAAAAAAACACATTATATTGTGGTATAAGCATTTATTAAAAGTGCGTGTGCTGCTAAAAAAAAATGCCTGTTGCAAGAGTGTGTTGGTCGAGCCGGAGGACACGTCGGGGGAAAGGGAGGAGGGGAGGGAGCGAGTCCAAAGCCGAGCTGTCAGGACCCTCCAGGTCAGAGCTCCACGGAGGGAAAAACACCAACTCAGCTTTCACGTCCGGCGACTGCTGCATAATTGCATCATCAAACGTCAATACTCCTTTCAGTGACAGATTGCATAAACAGCATTTTCTCCTCCTTGTCACACGTGTTGTGTGTTTACACAAGTCAAACAAGGTGACATTTTGAGCGAGACCGCGTTTATGAAACACGGATTTCATGAGGTCTGTTAAAATTTTCCAGGATGCCTGCGCGGGCCCGGATCGTCTGGAGGAACTCTTCCTTAAGCTTTTACATGTGTTAACGGAGCGTTTAAATCTATTCAGCAAAGCTTTTCACCCCTCCGGCGCGGACTAAATCTGACGTCACATGAAAGCCGAGAGGCAGAGAGACCCTCAGATGTTTCAGACATGCATTGAGCTGCAGTGATCCGTCCAAACCTTTTGAAGTTTATATCCTCGAAACATTTAAACTCCCTCCAATAGCGTTTTCAGGCACTGTAAGGCTGGCTCGTGTAGCGCTTGGAATTAGCAGGAAAGACAGACAGCGCTATGAGGAGAGAAAGGGAGAAAATAGGTGTTTCTTCGTGTTCGGGCCTGTCTCTGTTTTGGCGAGTGAGGTCATGAGAGGAAGGTGAAGAGTACATCTGTCTCCTCCTTCAAACACAGACTCTCTTGTGTCTCTCGCTCTGCAAGTGTCACATGACAAAAGTGCTGCTTTAAAGAGCTTTTAGAAGTATTTAAAGGACACATCCTCTTCTTCTCTTTCTCAGCACCACGTGTCCTCCCCCCTTCTCAGAGCAGAGTTTGTATTCTTAATGCATACACATGCCTTCATGCCCCATATTGGATTTGCTGATAAAAACAGAGGGGAAAATGAAAAGAATATTGCGAGCTAACAATTTTGACGTGGATATTCAAATGTTCTCCTGTGAAGTGTTGTGGAGAGAAATGAGGGCTGCTCTGAGGTCAGCTCCAATACTGCGGGCGCAGATCAACATAAAAGGGGGAACCGGCTCCCAACGCCCGATCCGGAGTCAGTTCATCAAATATTAATGCTGCGTGTGGTATTCCTGGGAGCGTAGCCCGACCCGAATACAATTACAAGCAATAAACAGCAGTTCTGCTTTAATCACAAGAGCAACGTTTACATGATTAATGCAATATACTCCAATCTCATATCGCTGTTATGAGCTCAAGCTGAGAGCATAGTGCCAACGTTGTGATTATGCACATGATTATGTTGATTTTTTTTATATTACCTCTTTTCATTTGTCTTCATCATGGACTCCAGGATCCTCAGCGTGGGTCACATGGTGTGGATGTGCAGACGGGGGGCTCGCTGAAAGCGCTGAAACGCCGCCAGCTTGGAGATGAATTCAGTTCGGGTTTGAAGCCGTTTCCAATCCTGCCTGTCGCCTGTGCTCCAACATTTCTGCACAAAAGATGTAAAATATGCTGCTCATTTGTTATACTCTCAATTTTCTTTCTAACATGCCCCTTTCCAAAACTCCACATCCTATTTTCTTATCTTCGTCGCTCCGTTCAAATATAATATGCTAAAAATGGGTCAAGACAAAGGTCAAGAGGAGGTAAAGAGCGATCCGTTCTGGCTGAAGTCTTTCTGAACACTGTTTTATTCGAGCTCGTGACCGTAAGAGGGAAACTATGACATTTACTGGCACGGAGGAAGAGACAGCTGGACCGAGGTCGTTAAAGAGGTTCCCAGAGACGCCTCAAAATGTAATCGAAGAAACCAAAAGAGCGAGGCGGCGGCCGTGCGAGCCGGAGAGTTTTCTTAATGTAAAAAAAAGCCCTCTCGTGATTAGCCAAACACACTCCTGATTAGGCAGAATCAGGAAGCCGAGGGCAGCATCAGCGTGATTGGAGGTGGCTGTTTGAGGGCCGAGCAAAAGTAAAGAGGCTCTCAGCGCTGATGGCCGACCTGACTGCTACTTGACTCTCTGTGGCAGACCTCTGAAACAAGATGTTGTAACCCTCCCGCCCACGGCCGCCACACACGGACACATCGCTGATGCTACCTACGCTTTTAGTAATGCAACAAGTATGTAGCATGTTTTCATACAAAGATCTGTATGATGCCTTCCAAAAGTAAAAGAGTAAAGATTCACCATAAAACAAGCGACTCAGAGACAGTTGGAATGAAACTTTAAGTGTCTTTGATTAATTAAAGAAGTCAGGGGAAAGGAGGGTGCTGTCCTCGTCAGTGAGGAGCAGTTCCACCGGCCTGGGGAGGAGAGCAGCGGGAGTGGCGAGGTTGATTACCCCTTTTTAGTGAGGTGGAATCAGATTGCTTCTCCTGAGCTGGTGGGTTCTTCAGCCTCTCAGTGGAGAAAAAACAGCATTGTGTTGTCAGCGTGTCCTTCGTTTCCTTTTGTGTCTCGCCGCATGGAAACTGGGCGTCTAAGTACTGGCCCTAATTATCTGATGGGCTGCAGGTGTGACCAGAGCCATGTGCCCAGTGACTGGATAGAACACTACCTCAATCCCCTCCCCCAACCCGAGCTTAGGGATCCGCCCCGTGTGCTGGGTCGGCCTGGTTGTTTCCCCTTGTTTGCCACATTAGGTTTAGGATTAGAGCCCGGCCTTCGAGGGAAAGTCCTGCTTTTTTGATCAGTCCATCTCTCCCAACTGCCAACTTGAGCTCTCTATAGGTGCTTTTCCACCAAAGTTCCAGGAACTTGTCTTCAAGGAACTAAATGGTTGCAGTCTGCGTTTCCACAGCGACCTAAAGCCGCAGGAAGATAATGGCCAATGACGTATGAAGAAACTGTAAAACCTACCAGTTCAATAGGTGACGGTAATGTACCTTTAAGCAGGTTTGCTATTAAAACTCAAAGAAGAAGAAGGTAATCATTTGTGCTACACTACAGTTAGCCTGTTAGCATGGAGGAGATTAAACAAATGGATTCACTGAGCACGAAAGCTTGGGTCTCCTACTTCCTGTTGGCACACACAACCTCACGCCGTGTGTGCGCTGCGGGAGTAAACACTCCTGGACATTTGGAAAGTACTACCCCCGGAGCAGGGACTATTCAGGGGATCAGTCAACTACCCTGGAACTCAATTTAGTTAAATTTAAAATTCCTTAAAGGTTCCTAGTTCCTGGGGAAAGTTCCTGCTGTCGAAAAGCACCTTACGTATGTCTGGCACAACACCACCCTCTTTCCCACATCTTAACCAGGTGGTTTGCCAGCGAGTTGCCGTCCATGAACAAAAGTACTGCTGGTGTATTTTTGTCCTCCCAGAGATAAGGCACGTTAACAAAATGTTTCAATAAAGTTGCTTCACAGTTTATTCTTGACCTTGGAAACAGCAGGTGAAAATACAATCTCCTCTCCTGTTCACATTTCTCGCTTGTTCTCAAGGTTAACACGGCCTTCATCGGCAGAACACGTTTTGCTTATTGTCCAGGAACAGTAGTAGTTTAAGATATCCAATCCTCTGAAGACTTGTAGGCTTAGACTCCTCCATGTTGTCTTAAAGTCGAGTTTGTTCTTGGCCTTGGAAACAGTCGACAAAACTGTCTTTCAACGTCCACACGCTTGTTCTGAAGCTTTAAACTATGCCTCCTCTTGGAATGCACTGACAGCTATAAGGAGACTTTGCTGACTTTTAAAACCTCCAGTGTTATTCAAGCACGAGCACATTCCATGTTGTGGGGACATATGAAGGGGGTTACCAGGCAGATTTACGACCCCTCTTTATTACCAGCGTGATTTTCAGAAGGAAAGTGCTGATAGAAGGCTTGCAAAACTGAAAAGCAAATCTGTGTTCCATCTGCACTGCCAGCGATTCAGTTTGAAATATATCCACCCCCTCCATCAAGTCCGTCCCAAATCTGAATATATCTTCATTTCTGTTTGTCCCACCTTTTCCCTTCCAGTCCTTCAGCAACGGATGGTCCTTTTTTTCCAGGGAGAGGGAAAATACTTGGTTTTGCCAATAAGTGACAGAAAACACGGACTGGCTTTTGGTTTATTTGGTTCCCTTAATCTAGACTGAAGAAAGAAGATTGTTTCTCATCTTATTCTCAACAATTTAGGGATAAGAACCGAGCATTGTTGATATCAAGTACATCGTACTCCATTACTGGGGCATCGTGGACCTGTTTGGGAGAATCACAATAGAATTTTATCTGGTGAAATGACGGCAAGCAACACAAAACTCGACTACATTTGAAGGCGTGTTGTCTCTATCCTGCATCTCCCTCTATCACACTTTTCGGAGTTTTTCCTTGCCACTGTTGTCAAAGTACCGCTCATGGTGGATCCTTGTACACGATTTGGTCAAGAAGATGTTTACTGAACCAAACAGTGCACCTTCTTTGCCTCGATTAGAAATGTAACTGCTGCAATCAGATCAAATATTTGTGTTTCACGTGGGTGCAGATACTAAAATGATTCAGTACTGTGTGGTGGATTGAACTGATCTTGTGGTTTATTAATTTGGTTATTGAAAGGGGGTTGTTGTTACTTTTAAACGGCAGAAATAGTTGAATCTGAAAAGCTTGTGAGTTAGCCACAAGGTCGTACAGGAAGTGTTGGGTTAGTTGTTGAGCCAATGAAATGTTGATGGGCTTTAGCAAAGACTGTATTAAATAAGGACGACATGACAGCTCCCTAAAAGTGAAGCCAAACCCTCTCTATCGCCCCCTGCTGACTGGCTGCAGTATAGCTCATAAAGCCCGCCTCCTCCATGTTAACAGATGGGACATGAGTCAAACTATAAAATCAAAATACATTTTCCTCAAACATGGTTTCTGTCATTATAGCTAGTTATTATCATGCTGATTTACGTCCAAGTGTTCATTTGTCTGACATGTTTATTTTTAATTAGTTATTTGATGCTGTCAAAATGATGATTGACAGCTCTTTTGACAAATCCGGCTCCTGCAGCCGATCTGTTCCGGATTAGCAGAGTGGAGGACGAACAGCAAGAGGAGACGTAATCAAAACAATCACTACAGTCATTGAAGTTTCCATACCTGTGAACTTTAACCTCAGACCAACACAGAGAAGCTGTTAGTGGCTACGGCCGCTTCACCCGCTGATCTCTACTGCGCAGACTCTGGCTCCATATGACGTCGCCATCGCAAGATGGCAGCGCCTATCACAGGGGCTATTTTGGCATCACTTTCGTACAATGGGAGCAGATGGAGACGTGTCGTCCATCTATATATACAGTCATTGGGCTGTAGTTGTTTGGTTGATAGTTGTTTTGGGGTAAGGTTTGATTTCCAGAGGTGCTAGCCATGTGGAATGCAATGGTTCATCAGGTGTTGTATATCAAGCTCCAGGTGATGGAAACAAAATGCTCAAAGTCTTCTTCTAACATTGGAACTTTTTGACGTTAGATACTCGGCTGTCAATGAAGCAGAGTTGTCAGTAAGTAGTTTTTTGTTCAATCAGTTTTATTATCTTCCAGTGCATCTTGGGTAATTTAAGACTTTTTTGAAGATCTCTTCAGGTGATGATTCCCGACCTCTGCATCCTGATTATTCATACAAAGAGGAAGAATTTCTAAATGATTTACCGGCGATGTGTTGTATCCGATTACAGAGGTTTGTGTGTTTGTTACAATAAGAGCGCCATTCATGTTTTAGCACCCGAGAATATTTCCGCTATAAAATCCACCCTGTCGATACGGTCTGTTATTCTAACTTTATAGCTTAACTATAGTATCACAAGGTGCCTCACCAGTAGCTGTTTTACAGGTTTAGTTTGGTTGTTTTGGAAAAATGAGCAAATTGATAGAGTGGGATTATGTGAGGATAGAGGTCTTCATGTCAGTGATGTTTGGAAGGTCGGGGGGATGATAGCCATGTTTTAAGTGTACGGCGGTGATTCATGAAGTGTGATGTGCGCTGCTATCCATTTTTTAAAATTTGTTAGGATTTTAAAAGTCTCCTCGTGTGTCCCCAGGCTAAGATACCTGAGCAGCTCTCTCCTTCTCCCTTCTGCCTGCTGTTTTATCCTTTCATCCTCTCCTGTCCGTTTTCATCTCCTGTTGGAAAGGGAAGCCGTGTTCCATCCAAACTGCCAAACATTCACTTTGAAATATATCCACCCCCTCCATCATACTCATCCCAAATCCGCACATATCTTTATTTCCTCGACTTCAGCTCAACCTTTTCCCTTCCTGTCCTTGTGCGGCTGCTCATCGACTGAGGCTCATTTCTCCCTGAGTCGTGGACGTGGAGATTTGTGAACAGACCCTGGTTCTGAACGTTGGCCTGTTGCCCCGTCATAAATCTGTACACTCTGAGTTTGGGATCTATCCACGACCGCAACAGAAGAAACCCATAAAATTCACTGGCCTATAAACTGTCCCGCTGCTGGAAGACACATCTCCCCCCCCACTGTGCTTTTCATGTCCACTTCTTATCTTTGTACTGTATATATAGACCCTTCTGAAGCTGAAGGATGACTCGCTGTCACGACAAACAATGGGATAATTGAGTGCAATGAAAACGCAGGATAACAGGTGCAGTACGTCGCTGAGAGGATGTCAAACGCTGGGCGCGTTCCCAGCATCGCCTTAAGGAAAGATGGCAAAACATGTGACAGTGACAAGACTGAGCCTGAGTAACTCTTTATGATTCCCTGATGCCTTCATTACAGAAGCAGCAGTGAAATGTAAGACTCCCGATGCTTGGCTTCCTATCCTTCTGAACTTCATATATCTTCAGGATGATCATGACAGCACTCAATTGTGTACGTTATCGTCGTTAAAGCCTTTGATTAAAGTTTATTAATGAATCAATTAAGGAATTTTGGATGCAGCTAATTAGCCAACAGCTATGCTAGTAGTCTCTGTAGCCCCTTTCCCACTCTGCATTTCTCACTCGGTCAAATGACTCTGCAGTAGACCCGGGTAATTATCGCCTCGGCTCCGATCGGCATTGATGGGAACACAAAACCCATGTAGACACGCTAAGCTCCGCCCCCTTTCCGGTGCGATTCTATGCTCTGTCGGTAACTTCTGCGACTCCTCGTCATCTCAGCTTCAACTTCTGCCCGTCTCCGTCCGAGCAGCGCTCAAACATCGTTCCAAATTTGTCTCCAACGAGTTTGATAAACAAATCAACATCTTCACTGGTTACTAACCCTGTCGCCGGCATGTTTGTGACGTCAGACAGTGACTCAGCAGAAAAGAGGCCGACAGGAGTGTACTTCACTGGCAATGGGAAAAGAGACAATCGGCATCTATAAGCGGGTCTTCCCGGGTCTGAAAAACCTGCGTCAACATGCTCATTTCGGAGGGAAAGAGGTATGTGACGATGCACTGCAGTTGCTTTGAGCTAAATGCTAACATCAACATGCTAACATGCTCACAAGTACAATATCCTGATTTTACTAGTTACCATTTAGTTCAGCATGAGCTAACATATTGTAATTTAATAGCATTAGATATAAAACATTTTAAAACTTGTAAGAAAGTTATGCATACTTTTTCAGCCTAAGCGGTCTGTATCGAACTTGTGCTGGACGGCCTGCACTCTGAGAGTCTAATACTGCTGCAGACGGGTTCACATGTGAGGTAGTGTGTGTGTGTTTAATGCTGCAGCTCAAGCCTGGTTCTGCCTCAGGTCAGACCTCCAAAGTGGCACACAATTACCTGGTTATATAAGAAATATAGCGCATTACTTCACATTGGTATAAGACAAGCCTGTGTTTAACGTGGACCAAAGTGACTGACCCTCGAGCCTCGCTGCTTTTCAGCCATAAAACCCTGATGTAATGTAACCTGATCAAAGCGTGTAAATATGTCAACCTGAGGTCAGTTGAAAGTGTGGAGCCGATGCTCTCTCTCATTCAGTCCTTATTAGATTTGAAGTGGAGGGAAAAATAGACGAAACAGATGCATGTTACGATCTGCCTGCCACCTCCCCCCAGCCTCCCAAAGACAAGCAATCAAGCGGGTAAACACAAACACTTTTGCACACATACATACACACACACTGGCTACAAGTGGCTGTGGATGTTTGTCCTTCTCCTCCATCTCTCCCTCTATCTCTCCCTCCATCCAGGCTAATCTCCCATTAAAATGGCACTGACTCTGCGGGCTGTGTTTACCCCGGCGGATATGAAGTGTGTATTCCTATTTTTTTTCCTCCTTTTCTTTTTTTTTTTTTAAACCATTGCCTTGTTGTTTGAAGTGCTAATTCTGTTGTTCTGCCTTTATCTTGTGATCAGAGGGCCTCCTAGCCTCTCACTTCACACCTCTGGAGGGACAGGAAGAGTCCCAGGTGAAAGCTTTTCACCGGATTGTCCTGGTTTTTCAGCGGCTTCAAAATAAAATAAAGCTGCACTCCGTTATGAACCGTGGCAGCAAATCGTGGGCAGAAAATTTTGAAGAGAGCTACTTTATTACAGACCATTGCTCCGGTTATTATAGCACAATGTGTTGTGAGGTTTATATTTGAACTGAACAGCAGATAAGAAGCACTTTCTTTGCCAAGTTCATTTTGCACATATCCATATTTGTCCTCCGCTTTTAGATAATTAGAAGAGTGGGCAGCGCTCGTCTGGCACCTGAGGACAACATCCAAATCTGAGCCAAGTGCTGTGGAAAGAAAGAGCAAGTTGGTAGACATGAAGCCGGACACCTACGTCCACAACATCTGGTCCTAAACGTGGGCTCCCAAAGCAGCGGGAATGGTCAACAGATTCTTTCGACTTCAGGTCCTGTGACAGGTGCTGTACTCCATCACCTCAGAACAACTCAATACTTCTTTATAACATCAATTAATTGAAATATGCAGGAATCTAGAGCACTCAACCTGGAACAGAGAGCTAAGTGGCTGCTACCCTCGGCGATAACATCAGCACGTCCTGCAAATGTTCCATTGCAACGTCTTGAGCACCACAGAAAGGTCTATTTTTTAATTTGATTTAATAACGGCTCAACAATAGAATTATTATAAATCCAAGAACATGGCGAAAGTGAGCAGATGGGAAAACAGAAAGATTCCCATCTGTTACATTCAATTAAATAAAGGACTTAAAACTCCGAGCAACATCAACTCCTACATGAAGCAGGAGCTGAAATAATTGCCACCTTAGATGCCCAAATAACTCGGTTGGGAATCATAGCCGTTATGAGCAAAGCCATTGCAAAGAACGGATTTCAAGCTGTTCTCGTTCAATCAAACCTGGCCGACATTCTAGCCAATCATCATTGGTCACAACCATCTTAAAGTTGACTTAGCTACAGTGTCTGTGTCCTGCGTTCTCTTCTCATTGCAACATCTTCTCTATGATCCATTTATGACATTATTTGACACTCAGAACACCTGCTCTGACTGTCCAGCATGTTGGAAGTCAGGTGTCGAAGCAGTCTGCTTGGAAGCACGCAGGACTGTCACCAGTGGTGTGGTGGTCCCTGGAGAAGTGGGTATACTCTTAATTCATGCCCTGTTTTTGAGCAGCCCATTCAGCAAAGGATAGACGCCCTGTTTTATAAACAGTGACATGTAAGACTACTCTATTTAGTTTACCCAAAAATGGGCCAGTAGTATTTGCACATTGTCACATAATTTCTGCTGCTTGACCTCAGGGAATAAGGATTATGAAATTATGAAATTATGACTGACCCAATACTGCCCCACAGACTAGTGAGAGAGACAGAAAAACAACAAACGTGATTGACTGACTGAAATGTAACAAGGTAAACAATGACCACAACCTATTCAAATGTGGAAAGTCACCGCAGTAATCTTGATTTTTAAGCTTCAGCAATAAGAAAGCGCCCACCCACCGTAGTTGACGTCTTCATCAGCCGTTGTACCGGCATCTTTACCTGTGGGTGAAGAGGCGGCATGGGCATCCACTGCGACGGGGTTGGGGGACGGATTGAGCGCGCTCCCAGAGTCTGGGCTAACGGAGCTGCTAGCATCGCTAAGATTAGCTGAGCTGCTGGCTGGTGTAGATGCGCGAGGACATTTGCAATTGAGAAAGGACATTTTTGTTTGAATAGCTCGCTTCATCTTACCTGGCTGTTCATAAACGTCACATAGTGTATTCTAACGGCGAATAGTTTAAAAGTGAAAATTACCGTTGGGCAATAATTCTTTTCCCAGGTATCACCCGCCCTACTCTGCCTCTGATTGGCTCATCAGTCCTGCATAATGTGTACTGGCCAATGAGAGGCAGCGTAGGGTGGGTCATGCATGCCACCATCCTATGAAAGATAATTGGGCAATTTGGCTTGCATACATGAATGTTGCACATCAGAGGGGATTGAGAAGTGGGTATACGCAATGCTGACTGCCGTATACCCGCGTATACCCTGCACTACACCACTGACTGTCACCCATGAAGCCATGGTTAGGGTTCTTTATGAAACAGTCACAATGATGGTTTCCTTGGTTTAACCAGGTAGTTTGTGTCAACATAAGTCAGACCATATCATGTAAGAACGGAAGAAAACATACGTGAGATACGTGTAAGACATTCCTATAGACAGCCAAAGCGTCGGTATCTGACAACAAGGATGAGATTGTGTCGGGACATATCACGCCAACAATTAAATAAGGATGTAGTGCAAATGTTTACCCTGATGTGCCGTGACGATCTAGTGGAAATTAGCAAAGAATGCCACGGCTAAAGTTCCCAACACCGTTGCCAACGGAGAAACGAGATTACATGCATGTCTTTGCTTGTGATAGGAAACGAGAGCCTTGAACACGAGTCTGTCTCCCATTGTCTTGTGTCAAACTGTTGACTTCTGTGCTCTTTCAAACTCTTCTGAAGTCCTTTAGGAGACAGAAACCCTCCATCGATAGAAAAGGATTTAAGTGCGCTCATATAGCCGTCAATCCGAGCTATACATTCCTTCTATGGACAATAACGTCTTTAACAAAAGGCGGCATTCTGTGTATCTTCACAATATTTATGTCAGCTTTTACTGGGTGTGATAATCCATTCAGCACGGCATCGGCTCTATTGGAACAATGCCTCAAAAGTATGCGCGTGTGTTTACGTGTGTGTAAACTGTCAATGTAACTCAGCTGGAATATCTCTCAGTCAGGGCTGAGCCGAGCAGGTGACCCAGAAAAAGAGCAAACAGAGATGGAGGGAGTGAAGAGAGGGAGGAAGGCAGGAGAAAAAAAGAGTCTGATATTTATAGATATGAGGATAATGATGGTACCCAACTGAGAGTGTGAACACAGAGACTTGGATAAAGTGTGTTTGTGTGTATATAGGGTGCTGGTGAGAATACATTCCAGCACTAAAACCTGCCCGTTTGCAGATAAGCCTCGTACATCATCAATATCCATCCTGTACAATTCCAACTATCAAGCTCCGGCCAGTCCATCTACTTATTCCTCCATTCTTTAATTGTACTTCCTGCTTCCAGCTCCAGCAAGATAGACCGACATATTTTTGAGATAACACTGGGGGAGATAAGAAGCTGGAGCTTTCCAAAAAGTTGGTAATAAATCTCAAAGAATCTAATTTGTACGACGTTTAGGAAGTTGTCCACTCGGTGTAGTGTGCTGCTGTGTCGGACGTCTTTTTTGGTTGTAATTGGGCAAATGTCTCCTGGGTGAAAGTCCAACAAAGTTTAACCCATCCATCCCCCAAGGCTGCCAGCCCAAGTGCTTTTCGACAACAGGAACTTTCCCCAGGAACTAGGAACCTTTTGAGGAACATTCTGATAGCAGGAACCAGCTAAATTTAGTCCCGGGGTAATTGATTTACCCCTTTAAAAGTCCCTGGGGTAGTACTTTCCAAAGGTCCAGGAACTAAAGGGTGGGATCTGTAGTGCCGATCATTTCTGACTGCTGAGATTGTCTTACAGTGTTGATTCAATAAAACCACTTGCAATGCCGTAAAGCACGATCAAAAACAGCACACGTTGAATCTCCTCCGTGCTAACAGGCTAACAGTAGTGTCGCACAAACGATGATACCGGCCCATTCGTCGCGTTTCATGGCGCCATCTTTGCTGTATGGCCTTCATCTTCTTCTTACCGCCACCTTGTGGACTGGAGGTGTAGTGCAGTTACTTTTATTGCTTCTCCATACGTCATCAGCATGATTTGCATAACCTTCCCGGGACTTTAGGCCGCTGTGGAAACGCAGGAACCATATAGTTCCTTTAAGAGAAGTAAATGGTAAATGGACTGTACTTATATAGCGCTTTTCTAGTCTTTGCGACCACTCAAAGCTGCTTTTACACTACATATCACATTCACCCATTCATACACACATTCACACACTGATGGCAGAGGCTGCTACCTAAAGTGCCCAACTGTCAACCAGTTATCACATTCATACCCGTTGGCTATGCCACCGGGAGCAATTTGGGGTTCAGTGTCTTGCCCAAGGACACTTCGACATGTAGCCTGAGGGAGCTGGGGATCGAACCTCCGACCTTCGGATTGAAAGACGACCGACTGAGCCACAGCCGCCCCAATGCCGTCCCTGGAACTAAAAGTTCCTGGTACTTTTGGTCAAAAAGCACCTCTTATTGGGTTTTCTACGACGTCAACAAAATTCACACATGCTGGAAGTCCCGAGCCATTGCTCAGAGCAGTTTGAGAGTTTATCCGGTAAGAACAAGTTGGTATGAGGTGTTGCCCGCCATAGGTATGGGTGCTAATTGTTGCCCCCTGAGGGTCGTATTAGAGGGTCACTTTCAGGATGTTTTTACAGGATTCTGAGGCAAGATGTGAACTTAACTCGAGACAGTAAAAGTTGCTGTTTTCTCCAATTCATAATATTTCCAAACTCGTCCCAATCAGGTCTCTGACGCATCTAGAACTCAATCTAAAAAAAAAATCTGGCATGAAATGAGTCAAATTTAAATATGCCAGATGCCAGCAGGAGCAGGTCCAGTCCAAAACTATTGATAGCAGCCTTTAGACACCCAGACTGGTCAAACTCTATTTCCAGCATTAATCCCTTTTCTGTCTCCATCTATTGTCCCCATCTCCCCTCCCTCCTTTGTTCCGTTCACCAGTGTCCTTCCCACCATGTTGTCATGCAGAGCCAGGCGGGAGTCGGTAGGCCCGCTGACACTCTGTTCCATCGCTCAGACCCACACTGTCACCTGCCTCATTAGTGCTGAACTGGTGGAGAAGAGACACACGCGAGCCAAAAAGCTGCGCGAGCCCGCACACACGCGTCTCCCACGGTCACAACAAATGTGAACGTACGCGCATGCGGCCACGTACACAGGCAGACGTTCACATGCACAGGCGAGCATCCGCACGCTCGACTGGGAACGAGGAAGAATAAGGAGGGAAGAACTTGTTCTAGGTCACTGATGTGTGTGTGACAGCACGCCAGAGTGTGTGCAGCACAAGCCTTTTTACTCAGCCGACTGTCTTGCTGTGACAGAAGGTTTTGATTTTCCTCTTGTCTGACAGAAGTGACTTATGGCTGTGTCTCTGTCTGGTAAAGACCCCAGCCCCCCCGCTCCACTATATGTTCAAAGTCCAGATATCTTAGAGTCCAGGCCAGCAAGAAACCCCGGAACTAACACTCAACTAACACAGGTTGTTAAAGCCTGAGAGCAATTTTTTCTGGACAAAACCTGCCAATAGCTCATTTGCGGTGCCAATATTCATATTTTTACATTTTACCAGTTCTGTGCTAAAAAATTAGTCAGTGTTTTGTCCTGAATTGTGTTCTTGGCAGAGCGAAACGGCCTCTGCAAAACAGCAATTAGGAGAAACGGAAACTCATCACTAAAACTGACTTTATAATGGTAATGATGATGATGAACACATTCATGCATACTTGTGTGGAATCTGATTAAAAAGGCACATTAGAATCAGTTCAGGTTAAGGGTTTCCACATAGGCAGCCAATGTAGTATTTATCAGCTGTGCAGTAAAAGCCACACGAGGCTGAAATGCTTAAATACCAGGAAGGATCCAAAATGGAGACACCTTGGCTGACCTTAAATCTTTCAATTATTCTGACTAAGTTGATACCTAAATGGTTTCTCCAGGTTATAGTGCCCATTTCAGAATAAGCTAGCCAGGAGCGCCATCTTGGAATATGGTATCGAGTCCCCATAAAACATCCACGGGGGCCATAGGTTTTGATTCAAACCGACCAGGAGATCCACCGATAAGGCCTCCACCCTACATGACCAAGAGATCAACCTTATCTGTGCAATCAGCTGACAGCTTTGGCTTCAAAACCTGCCGAGTGTCAGATCTCTATGACACGTGTTGGGCAGAAAATCCCCGTTTGAAGCTGTACTTTCTTTGGCAGGTTGTGTTTCACGTTGATGTCATGGAGGTTGCAGTGTTCTCCAGTTTCTTACTCGTTAATTTTTCTGTGAGGTCAAAGCAGTATTTTTGACCGGGAAGACTTATGAGGCAATGATGTGAGAAACGTAATACTGACTTCGATCCAAGTCCATCCATCCATTATCTATACCGCTTATCCTGTTTAGGGTCGCGGGGGGGCTGGAGCCTATCCCAGCTGTCATTGGGCGAAAGGCGGGGTTACACCTGGACTGGTAGCCAGTCAATCACAGGGCTGACAAACAGAGACAAACAACCTTTCGCACTCACACCTATGGGCAATTTAGAGTCACCAATGAACCTAACGAGCATGTCTTTGGGAGGAAGCCGGAGACCCCGGAGACTTCTAGCTGTGAGGCAACAGCGCTAACCACTGTGCAGCCTCTCGATTGAAGTCACTACTCCATATTATTGCTATTTTAATGCTAGCAAAGCTCCAAAAGGCAGGAACCTTTTCAGTCAACTCTGTATCAGGAACACTGGGAGGTGTTAATCAATGACTGTGTGCGAGAAGCTTCATGGTAATCCATCCAATAGTTGTCAGTATCCTCACACTGGGTCAAACTGTTGGAATTACAAAGCTAGCTAGCATTAATTACAGTTGGACGGCACTATTTGTATCAGAATATTCCATAAGAGAAGACACATTTAGCACAGCTAGCTTGCACTGCAGAACCCCCTGAAAACTGGCTAGCTCTTTAGCCAGATGTTAGCTTTGTATGCTTCTCATTTATGTGTTTAGTTAAGATGGTGTCAGAGTTATAAGCGGACACCTGCCATTTAGCTTTGTTTAGCTTTGCTGCTCTAACTTTCATTGTGACTGTTAGCTTCCTCTTGTAAGCCGTAACCCTGGTCACCTCTGACCCCACTGACCGAAATACATCACCCCCACTAGAATGGAATCTGAGCCTCAATTTCTAAAACCAATCAATCTGTTAACATGGTTATTTTACGGTCTGTTTTGCGATCTTCCTTTTGGCTAATCAGTTCCATGCTGGTGGATTTAGAGCCATGCTTTAAAGAGGACATGGTGAGGCAATGGCAGAGAGACCTTCGTAAACATGTGGAGAAAATAAATCATGTGAGGTTGTCGGGAGTACAGTTGGAACAAAAAGAGCAGGAGGGGAAAGGTTAGAGCGAGAGAAGCCATATCCCTGAGGTCGTGGTTATCAACATACGTGCAAAATAAAAGAGACAACCAACTCCAAACCTGACAGACAGCCCCCCTCAGACTCCTACCACACTTAGTCAGTTGGGTACGAGTCTCCTTCATGTGAGTGGACATGTGTGTGCCTGTCCGTTGACCCCGCGGGCCAGAGGAAACAGATGCTGAAAGAGGCACCGGGGGTTTACACAAGACCAAAGGAGCAAACCCCGACCACAACCAGTGACGAGATCATTGCTCAACATGGCGCACACGTGGAAACAGGAAGTTAGTTAGACTGAGATATTGGTTCACTGATACATGGGGTCTCCGTCAGCCTTTAACCGAAGCGAAACAGCTATTCAGACGTTATGTAATACAGCATAATTTAGATCCACATATCCTTTAAAGTCTGATGCCATTTGTCTGAAGCTAGAAACATTTTAACGGCCATAAATCTGTCTGACTCCCTTTGGCACCATTCGTTCTTGAAATCCTTTAAATTGGAGCATGACTGTGTCGGACGTAAAAGATGAAACAAAAAGATGTACACATTTTGTAAAGTAGGAGGATTGTGCAGCCTCGGCGGATGTATGTGCTCTCTAAGTATCTCACGCTCCTAAAAACGCATCGATTTTCTGGAGCTTGAATATAAAATCAGAGACTCTAAATATCCGTCCAGCAGAAGCACCAGTTATTTGTGTCACTCTCATCTGACCGACAACAGTTTCATAAAAATGGCATCCTTTCTCCCTCCCTCTCTCGCACGTAAACACAATAAAAACCTTTTTGCTTTGTAAAAACCAGCATTAATTTGCACATGAACTCTTACACAACCGTCATTGTCACGGCCGTGTGGAGTCTGACAGAGAGGACAGAGAGGAGGTGAGAACAATGAGCGAATAACAGAGCTCCGTCAGGGTAAACAAACTGCTGCCCGGGCCGGTGCGCTGTCAGAGCGTGTGGGAGGAGAGACAGGTGGACACAATGTGCTCTTCACCTGAGTTTAAGGGTTCTCCAGGCAGGGACGAGTGAGGCCGGGCGGCAGAGAGGCGAGAGAGAGGGAAAACTCTGCTGAGGCCTCCAAACAGTGCAGGTTACTACAAGTGCCCCTAGTGCTCAATATATACAGTGTATACTCCCTAAATGTATATACGCTCACGGGCCACTTCATTGGGTGTACCTGTATGGTCTAATATGATCCATTACTACTGTTCTAACATGAATCTACGAAGCCTTTTAGTCAGAGTCCCAGAGGGTTGTGTTGTTCAACTGGAGTGCATTTTATTGAAAGGTGTTTCTAATTTTCCACAACTAATTTATGTAAATGTGGTGGACAAAATATTTGGAAGACTCCAGTTCAACACAACCGCAAAAATAACTGAAATCGTGAAGCTGTAGCTACCGTAAAACTTGGAATATAAGTCGCAGTCGGTTTTTGTAACTAGTAGCGGTGCTGTAGCTAGCGGTAGCTGGCAGCCTACGGTAATGGTGATTGTTGTGATGGTGGCGGCGGCAATGACGATCATGACGACGCATTAGCAACAATCAAGTTCAAGGCAAGTTTATTTATACACCACAGTTCAGCTAAAAATAGATCGTTGATTCTAAAATCTCTGACGACGTGTTCGTTTTGTTTTCTTAAAGTTGAGGTGAAATTAAAAATGTCATTTTAATCCTTTTAGATCACATCCTCGGTAATATTGTGCATCTATTTGACAATATAGGCCAAAACAAATACAGAAAATCCTTTTCTTCGTATTCTTATATCAAAATCATTTTTTCTTCCAGTAAAACTAAATTTCACGCGTGCTTACGTAAGTTAGCACCAAACAATTTCAACCAATCAATCTGCAACATTTAGCCGCAGAGCACCAAGAACGCTCGGTCAGTTAGCTAGCTACTGCGCTGTAGAGAACGTCTGTCTACGCCCACTTCTCAACGATCAAATCAAAACCCTCTAATGATATGTCCCGCCTGCACGTCCTGTTTCACTCGGGAATACGTCACGATACGGAAGCTAGATACTCTCGAAATGCCGTTTCAACTCGACTTTAACAGGACGGGACTAAGGTGTGCTTTTTGACTGCTTCAGTCGGACTGTTTAAATGAGACGTGATGATAAAAACATTAAACATTTTGATGGTAAATATCAACACTGCTGCTGTAAGTAAGGCAAGAGAGGAATGTGCAGCATGTGCTACTGCATCTACACGGATTCGTTCTGTGGCTTTATAACGTTACGTTCCAGAAGTTTCTTTATATTTATATTAATTATATTAATTTATTTATAACCTCAGCTGAGGATCTATATTACCTGTGCAGAACATCGTCAGGATGTACAATTACAATTCATGTACGTATGGATAAAAGGACTTTACAGCAGGTTCAACCCGTATCAGGCTGATTGATTTAGTTTAAAAACAGACCGAGCCTGACCGAGCCAAGACAGCAGCGTAAAAGTTACAGACAACACACATCAACAACAATGAAACACAGAAGATAGGCTATACTAACATGTGTCAAAACATTAAAACATAATGCCTACGAATGCTTAGGAACAGCCAGTCGTGTTGTATTTAACTCAACATATGGTCAAAATAATCTAAAAAGATGAACAGGTGGGTCACCTGTTGGAGCAGCTCTGTGGCTCCCCTCGCCCCGTTTGTTTCAGCTTTAACTGAAACACAGCCTTCATAAATAACTGTAGCATGACATCATTAACTGAAAGAGAAATGGTTACGCTTCATTATCATGATTTAATGTGTTGCATAATTACAGCATTATATTACAGGAAAAAATGGTTCATGTATATTCGAATAAACTCACATACAGTATATTCTTGCATCTCTCTCACACACACACACACACACACACACACACACACACACACACACACAGATGCACCCAGCATGTCGGACCTGTGGTGCCATGCCAGAGTGGAAAAGCTAGTGGAGCAGAACCCAGGGCAGGCTGGGATCCTGCCAGGCCCAGCTGGTGGCACGAGCAACTGGAGGGAAGAGAGAAGAGAGGATGAAGAGGAGGAAAAGGGAGGAAGGGAGGGAAGAAGGGGAAGGAGACGACACCAACCAACCAACCAACCAGCCCGTGTATCTGTGGAGCGCAAAGAATCCTGCGTGTGAGGAGAGGGGGATTTAGAGGGGGATGGTATACATGTTGATGCATGTATGTATGTATGCATGCGTCTCTGTGAGAGGTATGCATTTTGTGTGGGCGTTTAGAGGGGATGATGTATGGAGTGAAAGAGCTGACGGAGTAACGCGGAGAGGAGTCGACTCTATAAAATTGTGAATGCCACTAAATCTCGCCATTATCCGCAGATAAGGCGGTGACAGATGTTTGGGAGCCGGGATCGAATTCAAATCGCTCAAGTTTGGGGGCTGATACCGAGGGGTGAAGAATGGGGAGAGATAGGTGGAGACAGACGGCAGATATACACGAGCCCTGCACACATCCTTCACTCCTCCTCCTCCTCCTCCTCCTCCTGCTCTCAGCTGGAGGCTGTTGCAAAAGTTGGAGGAGCTCTGACAGGGTCAGGGGTGAGACGGCGCCGCCCCCAGGCTGATTCTGATGAGGAACGTCTGGTTTGTGTTGTTTATAGATTTGCGCACTCGTATATGAGAATTTTAAGAGCAGAATATTGTTTACAGTAAGTTAGCGCGCTGGAATAATTGCAAATGTGGCAGACTGCTGGTGTGCACATTAGCCGGCGTGTGGGCGGATTTTACTGCTGGTGCTGCTGTCAGGTAAAACTAACTTGCATTCACAAATTGTAAACTTTTGCAAAACTTAAAATGTGTGTTTTAAAGTGCCCTCGATAAGGTCAGGAACATAATGTCCAATAATTAGAATTTAACCATTTGGACACTAACAAATGAGAAGCAGCAGTTAGAGGATGATTTGATGCTGAATCTCCAGTGAAGCCTGCACTAATGAAATTCTTTCAAGGTGGGTTAGCAGCTCCTCGAGGACGGGTGAGGCAGGGTGAGGCAAGGTGAAGCGGGGTACATGGCGGGACTGACAACCCCCGCTGTTGAGGAAAAATCCCTGGAAACATTTTTATTATTGAATCGACGCTGATGCAACAACCTGCACGGAGGCTGAAAACACACACACACACACACACACACGCAGCACCTTCTTAGACAATGCTCTGCTCTGTGCATGGCTTCTAACATTAGGGACCAAAATGTCGTTCCAGCACAGGAAACATTATCTTATCTTGTTTTAATGTTTTGATTTGAGTAAAAATGTTGAACTGATGTTGAACTTGGCCAAAGTGAGTCCGAGTAACTCCTCCAGAGGGATCGACACACTCCCACAGCACGCTGAGAAAGTTCTCTGCGCTGATAAGACTTCTGGTATCACATCAATAACGATCTATAAATCATTCGCCGCACAGAGACTGAATGTGTGAACCAAATGCCCTCAAAACACCAGACTGGAACATGCTACACTATGAGTAAGTTATTCACAGGATTTCCGGATCTGATTTTAGTCTTTACAGCCGAAAGAACAGAAATTAGATTTTTGAAAATTAGATCCACGCCTCATTTGGAGGTGGTTTGAAAATGAATTCCAATTAGATTTTTCCAAATCCGGACACTCGAGCTGCTCAAATGAGTTTGCCTTTTGTCGCTTGCAATGCTACACATGACGATGATGTTAAATCCAGTGTGTCTGAAGTGCATCGGAGCAGCTGAGCAGAGGACAGCACGGAGCAACCAAGGAGTTCCCCCAGCAGGATTATTTGGACGACACACTGAACGCTCTCTACTAATCTTACTGCTTTGGAGAGCCACGTCATGAGCACATTTAGTAACTGGCACTGCATTGTAAAGAGAGCAACACATGCACATAGGTTGTGTTTTTCACCACATTGTACACTGCATGTAAAGTATTGTGACATGGGCGCTGGTTTGGCTCAGGGGTTAAATCTGCGACCACATACAGAGGCTACAGTCCTCGATGCGGTGGCCCCGGGTTCAACTCCAGCCGCGTGTTGTCCCCACTCTCTCTTCCCCCATTTCCACCACTATCCACTGTCACAATGTCATCATTAGGGGTGGGACTCGGAGGGTGCTATGATACGCGATACGTGGCCCACGATAACGATAAAATCACGATACAGCAAATCTGCAATAATTTATTTAATGCAAGACAATCATGTGATACATCACGATATCTGATTAACTTCTTCTTCTGTCAATAAATGTCCGTACATGTTGCCCTCATTTGCGTTATAACCGACACCACGAGGCAAAATCGCAGGAAAATCTGCGCCACATATTTTTCAATTAAAATATCGATATTTGGTGAGAGCCTTACGATATTTGTATCACACGAGTCAGGACGACGATACACTGCCGTAACGATATTTTGTCCCACCCCTACTTGCACTTACATGCTTACATCATCAGGCTCCTCAGGTGCTCAGTGACCTCATGGTCCCACTGAGACTATCAGGCTCTACGACATGAAGAGCATCTATTGTAAGGTGCACTTTCATTTGAGCATTTGAAACTCAATCTGAAACTGTTTAGTTGTAGGATATTTTGTATCCTGTATTGTTGTATCTGTTTTATGGTTGAGTCTGTTTTCTCTCGTGTGCATTTGTCGTTGATTTTATCTATCTTAAAGGCCCATCTACGGGCATTGAAAATTAGCCAAGGCTATGAAAGCTGTAGAGGCATCAGTTTACTCGCTTCACACTCGTCCCTATACGAATAAACATTAAATAAATGAATGTACAACAAGATGATGTTAGCCGTAGCTTTCTGTTTTCTGCAGTAGATGCCTGCAGTCGTTGAAGAAAATACACTGAGACAAGATATTTGTCAGCGTGGTGGAACATGCACGGATTCTGGTATGTTCCTTTAAAGGTGAGAAAGCTCCTGCATCATCAGATCAGCTCGGAGGTGGGAAACACAGACCCCCCGACATGTGATTTGTATTAAAAGGCGAGCTGAGATATCGGTCTGTAACCCCGGTTTGACACTCTGCGTGTGTGTGTGTGTGTGTGTGTGTGTGTTTGAGAGCCATGTGATCTCACTGTTTCCCTGCGTGAGAAGAGAGACAGCAGAGGCATACTGAGTCAGTGTTCAGCCATGCAGCCTGCTGCAAGAGACACACTCGCATACCAGCCTTTTCCAACACACACACCAAGCTAAAGGAGACTATTGTCCTGTAGTGGAAAAGAGAGAGAGACCAGAGGCAATCTGCACAGAGGATCTGCTGCAGAGGGAATACACACACACACACACACACACACACACACACACACACACACACACACACTGATCCACTCTACACAACAATCCCTCCATAACCACAAGTTTTATCTCCAGACAGCGACCACTCTCTGCCTACAAACCCTTTATTCTTCAGCCACTTTTTGTCATGTGATTAATGAGCACCACTGACGACACCGACCAGAGGTCAGAGGTCAGCTCAGCCAGGGTTCTGAGGTCGCTGCAGCCTGTGGGGCGCCACTGTGCTGTCCACTGTACGCTGTCTCCGGGAGAAAAAAAAACCCCCACCGAACCTCATGAATATTACATGAAGGCCCGGCCATGACAGGATGGAGGGGAAAACAAAAGGGCAAGATTTCATCTAAGAGAGAGTGAGAGGAAGGAAAAAGAAGGATGGAGGAGGGATAAAGAGGGTCCTGTGAGGCCCAACAAAGACAGGCTTTATAGCGGCGAGGGTCAAATGGGCGTTTTATTCATGGTTTCCCCCTACACACTGAGAGAAGCTCCCTTAGGACCCTTTAAAGCCGAGGAGCTGCGCATGTGTGCTCATACAGTTCCTCCTCCTGGCTCGAGCACACACTCGGGAGAAGCGTTAGTCCCCAAATATCCACACTCTCCTGCACACAAAAGGTCTTGGATGTGTGTGAATCTGTTGGATCTCTGTCATTTTTATAGCCTTAAGCTACTTATTATCCCAGAAGTCTAGTGGAGCAGCGATATGCTTTGCTATTTCCTCGTGGCTCGCACTCTGTGCATTGTTCTGTTGGGCGAGCAGCAGATGTTGGGTCTGCCGCGGCCTGCCAGAGTTAGGGACATTCCTCAGCGGCTCTCGTTGGCAAAGAGCTGACTGCATGTTCTCGAGCGGAGCCAACAGCGAGTCCATATTTAACAGGACACGTAGCAATGCAGGAAATTGCAGAATCCCTTTCTGGTTTTTTCTTTTGTTTTCTGGCGTGTGCAGCAGAACGCTGAAGAGCTCGGAGTGGGTGGACAGCAGAAGTGTGGAGGGTTGTTCTGCCGACTGAGGGGCCTGAAGTGCATGGAGGACACATGGTGGGCAGCGGGAATACAAGGACAAGACTTATTTAAAGCCGCACATCTTCACGTTTTTATGTTAATGAAGCAGTGTTGTATGTGTCGTGTGAAAGGGGTCACTTCAATGACGGCCCATTGGCTGTGTTGTAGACTTTGATGGAGCCACTCGTTCGTCATTTTGACCTTCGCAATTTTGTTGTTTGTTTTGTTTTAGCCAGAAGCGGCCATATTTGGAACAGATGGTGGAGCTGGAGGGGAGCACATCTGTAATTCACAGAAACTGTGATACCAATTGTGATGCTTATTTTGGCTAACAATCAGAAGGGGGCCATGTTTTAAAATATAATAATAATAATAATGATACGTTTATTTATACAGCACCTTTCTAGAGCAGAAGTCACACGGTGCTTTACAGAGAGGATAAAAGAAACACAGACAAGATAAAAACGCAAAGTTAAATCAGGAACAGGGCAAAAGCAACAAAATACAAAGTTTGGGGGTAAAAACAACAAGAAACAAGTAGACTCAGGGTAAAAAGCAGCAGAAACAACAATATACACAACAGATTAAGTTAAAGTTAGTCTAAACAGGTGGGTTTTTAAGGTGCTTCTTGAAGGTGACAACAGTATCAAGAGAACTAAGACTTGCACAGTCACCTTTGCTAACAGTCTCTAACACGACTCTTCTCCTCAGTCGTCCCCCGGGGGTGGAACGAGCTACCAAACTCCATTCAGTCCGCAGAGTCCCTTTCACCTTTAAGAAGAAGCTAAAGACCCATGTCCTTCATGACCTCTGACCTTAATGATGATGATGCTACTGATGATGATGACATCGAGGATGTAGTTTATGCTGATTAGGATTTTCATGATGATGATGATGACTAATACTGATCTTGTTGATGTTGCTGATGATGATTATTGTTATAAAAAAAGAAAAGAAAACACTCACTACACACTTCCTGTTGGCACCAGTGTCCGATCACACTTGAAGCTGTTGGCTCTCACTGACTTTGTTCCCTCCTGTCTTGATCGTTGCTTGTGTTGTATTAACTCTCAGATGTACGTCGCTTTGGACAGCATCTGCTAATGAAATTGCTAATTGAAATTTAAACACTGTGACATTGTAACCTTTGGTTTTGAGCCTGGAGTGAGGGATAACAAGCAACCTCTGGTTAGAGGACCGCAGACACCTGCTGGGGTTGTAAGGCTGTAGGACAGAGGTTCCCAACCTCCTCCCCGCTTGTATCTAAGAAAGGCTGAGCCCCGCTAGCCCACACACACGTAAACCGAAACAATAAAGTGATTCATTCCAAATCTTTATTGGCAAAATTTAACACCAATTAGCCTATAGTTATTTGTTGTTTTAGCAAAGTTATCTTTAGTTATAATAAACACCCCTTTTAGTTAAATCTAAATATGTAGATGTAGGCATGTCTGCATGCATGTATGAATGTATGTCAGAAAATAATCTGTGCATACATGTGTAAGTATGGAAGAATACCGTTTCTAATAGTTGAACAGATTTGATACATTTTATTTAACATGACAGCCTCAGTGTGGACAAAGCCTCGCGACCCCAGTGACCTTTGGCGGCCGCAGGTTGGGAAACACTGCTGCTTGTGCACGCAGGCCTTCACAGGTGATGACAAGAGTTTTATGGGAGGCCAGCGTAAAGAAGACAGAGTCGGTGTTACATGGGACCTGAGTTAGCAGTCTGCCTGCAGCATTTTGGACCAGTTGGAACCGGTTCAGAGATGTTTTATTTAGACAGGTGAAAAGTGAATTACAATATAATAAACCCTGCTTTATCGTCTATTTAAGTGGGACCATAACTTATGAAATGAACATCATGCTGAATATTAAAGAAGACTGGAAACCAGAGAGGAAATAAATCCAGCCAGAAGAAGGATCATTTTCAATATGTACATGTGGTCGCTCGATGGATCGAGACGAAGCCAAAGATTTCAAATCATCTTCAAAGGGTGGAAAGAGATTTCAGGTGGTATCCTGACATGTAGATACGATAATGAAAAGTTGATGGACTATTTCTTTGATGTAAAGTAGATCCAAACCCTTCTCATTCACTGGGGTGGAAACTTCAGAGAAAGAAAATCTTAGCCAGATAAATCAATATATTCTCTTTGATAGCACTTACAGGACAATTTATAGGATGGCTTTGGAATGCTAAAGGTGCTAATCTCTGTTCTGCAAACCTGAGTAAACTGTCGGACACCTATAACGTGAAGAAAATGAAATCACAGATAAGCAAACACATGTACACGCAAACAAAGCACCATCAACACGACGGCACGGACAAACACACGTTATTTGCTTTATGATGATTGCCATTTCCCTTGGCATCCCCGTACCTATTTTCCACTATGTCTAATACGGCTGTAATCACCATTGTAAACCTTGTGTCATTGTGAGGACACATATAATTAAAAGAGGATTAGCAATGGACGGGCCCAGATGCCTTCTGCATGTAATTAACATTCAGACAATGTGGCGGGCATACAGAGAAAACACCTGTGTTTGTGTGTGAGATGTCTGTCTGTCTTTGTGTGTGTGTGGGCGTGTCTGAACAATATGTATTGGTCTGTGTGTGTTTGAGCAGGATTAGCCTCGCAAAATTCAGGCTGACATCAGCCAATCAGGGCCTCTCGGGGGGGGGGCTAGCCAATCACCACAACGACAGAGAGGCTGCCAGGAAATGGTATTAAAATAGGATTCATCGACATAGTGATGGTGGGCGACGCCGACAGGAGCACACAGGCAGGGTGTAGTGGACAGAAGTAGAATGTTTTACTGTTTGCTGACCTTCATAAAGTGGAGCTGTGAAACAGGCTGTAATGGCTGCAACGTAATCCTTGGAGACGAATGCTCCAGGTCAAAGTAGGTCCATGAAAAGTTCTTGTTTTTGCCACTGACTGCTTCAGATTGTTAAAGGAAGTGTCTGACACCATTAAAGGGAATGATGGAGACAGATACAGACCGATACATTATGGTAGGTTGATTCTTTTTAATCAAGAAGCAGCTGTTAAATCCCACAAATATTGTAGTTAATGCCACAGGACGCTGGAGTTGCTGGTCTACCACTGCCTTGATCGGTTAGTTTGTTTGTGTTAGTGTGTGGCTTTTGAGTTTTAAGATTTTATTAAGTAATTTGTAGAATCGGGCTGCACGGTGGTGCAGTGGTTAGCGCTGTTGCCGATTTGGGTAAGCTGGGCCTTTCTGTGGGATTTAAAGTCTTATTCCTGTGCTTCGGAGTTTGAATGTTCTCCCCGTGCATGATTGGGTTCCCTCCGGTGATCTCTGGCTTCCTCCCACAGTCCAAAGACATGCTTGTAAGGTGACTCTAGATTGCCCATAGGTGTGGGTGTGAGTGCAAAAGGTTGTCTGTCTCTATGTGTCAGACTCTCTCTCTGTGATTGACCAGTCCAGGGTGTAACCCCGCCCTTCGCCCAATGACAGCTGGGATAGGCTCCAGCCCCCCGCGACCCTGAACAGGATAAGGGGTATAGATAAAGGATGGATGGAAGGATCATTTAAATCACCAACAAACAAACTGATTGAGGCAGTGCAGACGAGCAACTCCCATTTTCCATCCATCCATCCGTCGATACAGCTTATCCTGTTCAGGGGGCTGAAGCCTATTGTCATTGGGCGAGAGGCGGGGTTACACCTGGACTGATCGCCAGTCAATCACAGAACAGACAACCATTCACACCTACAGGAGTCATCAATGAACCTGACGAGCATGTACCCGGAGGGAACCCACGCATGCACCGGGACTCCACACTGAAAGGCCCACTTCGTCTGAACCGGGGTTCGAACTAGGACCCTTCTAGCTGTGAGGCGACAGCGCTAACCGCTGCACCGTACTGTGAGGTAAAACTGCCATGTTTGTCAAGCAAGTCTGCTGGCTTCGAAGATAGCAATGTAACGGCTGATTCTGGTTTTAAACAACAATCTACCGGAGCAACGTCTTGTACCTGTTAGTCATTTAGAAACCCAAAGCATGGTGTACTTTAGAGTACAGTAGATTGCAGGTGTCACGTGTAGAATTAAGCTGTTATTCAATACACATGAATAATCCTTAAATGTCTGCAGAGCAATAGATGAATGAGTACAGAGCACACATTACACACACGGCTGTCAGTCGACCTGTGAGGATTGAAGGGGCTGTTTTTGTCCACAATGTACTGTATCATCTGACTGTCACGATGCCAGCGAGCAGGTTCTCCCGGGCCTGTGGGACGGGCTGCCGCCGTGTGATTACACCGCGGTGTGATGCAGAGACGGGGAGGTCGCGGTTGCTCTTTCCAGGCACTGTGACATTAAAAGGCGGTCGTCTAATGGAATTGACCTTTCAGCTTTATCTCCCCATCATGCATATATGAAGAGGATGCATCGGCTGTGTGTGGGTGTATATGAAGATGTGTGTATGAATGTTTCATATGGTGCGAGGCGGGTAGGCGTACAACAGAATGTGTGTCCACCATTTGTGAGTCTGTGCGCCTGCTTGCATACAATTCAGGGTCTGTGTGTGTGTGTGTGTGGAGAGACAGGCACATTTGTGTGTGTACTTAATGCCAGTGGGATCGTCTAGTATTACCCGAACGACCATGAGATGAGGTCGGAGAAAAGGGCACAGTGGAGACGTGAGAGTGTGTCACCCTTGACCTGCGGGCCATTAGCTGATGGGTAAATACTGTCGCCCTGCTGCAGAGCGGGAGAGCAGCTCACTTGCCGAATCAAGTTGCCCGCTGCTCTAAGTCGTTGTCCGTGCAAGCGGGGCCGCCATCTGATAACATTCATGTTGAATTATGTCGCAGTGACACAGAAAAGTCTGAATGAAGAGTTTCTGTGAACCGGCGTCATCGTGTGTTTAATGCACAGATGTCGTGATGTCCTCGATGTCCTCCAATAAGAAGCAGACCATGCCTCCTTGGTGAGTCCCTATGCATGTCATGTTGCTCTCTGTACCTCAGCATGTCCACAAAACACACCTAGGCTAGAGGTGTAAAGACGCTCGTAGCATCCTCGCCATAGTGTACCTCCTCCATCTGAACTTGAATAAACCAATGCCCTCTTTCCAGCGTCTTTGCGTTTCTTCCCAAGGAAGGCGGAAGACCCCGATAATTGACGCAAATGGTGCTTTTCCCCCTCTTTCCCCATTCTGCCCTCCTCCGGGGAAGCTCCTCACTCCCTCTTGAAGAATGATGGGAACTTAGACGCCCTTCGTAATGATGGACGTAATCAATTGGAGAGGCGCTCAAGGGTGCAAGAAGACAGGAAGTAGAGAGATTGAGGATGCAATGCAAGATGTCTGGAAATAGCTGATATAGAAAGAATAAAGCCACTCCTTGATTTTGTGTTGCAGTGCATAACATGATTTAGTAGCATGGCTGCAGATTTTAAGTGCTAATAAAACTGTATCTCTGTTTTCTGCAGGAGCTCAGCAAAGTAAGCTAACTTTAGGCTACATGCTAAAGACACAATTTAAACTGTTGCTTGTCATTTCCAAGGTAATTTGACTGTGTTATATATATAAGAATGCTGTCTGATAATCATAGCAACAGGCGCCATCTGATCGCCTAGCTAAGTAGGTGCTTTTGAATACAGACGCAGGTTTGTATTATTATCTGTATGATCTTCTATCTGCAGGTAAAACGCTTAAAAGCTGTAAACAACTTAATGGCCCTGCAGGATGCACGCTTGATTTGGCGATGAATGTACATGATTGAACTCCATAGACATAGGCATGTGCTCATAAATCTGCTGCAGAGGAGACGGCGTTTGATAAAAGGTTTGGCCATGAGATAAGAAAGCAATGATGCAAGTGGAGCTGTCGAGTGGCCGTGTAAAGAGCACTTTACATTTCGCTTATATCTCATGAACAGGGGGGCAGAGAACTTCTTTACTTGATGTCTTCACTCCCGCCCATGCAGTGTCTTCCTCTCTGAACTGTGTGCAGCGTGCTCTCCATTTATCTGTGTGTAGAAGTCTAGAAAGTACCTCACAGTATTTATCCTGATTGGAATGACATTTCAGGAGAGGAACCTGATTTTTCTGCATTGCCCCGCTGAGCAGCACTTTCAAAGTAAGAGCCCCGTCATCGCTAAGGGTTTCCTTCAAACACCTTCAGTGGTCAATTAGGGTTCAAGGATTGCAGAAGGTCTATAAGAAAGCTTCTAGTTTGCAGCCCTGAAAGGAGAGCCGGAGAAATGTTTGGATGTATGTGCTGTAGAGGCAACACTCGAATGTCCCATCCTCTTGTCTGCCACTGAGTGCTGAGTGGCTCTGACTGCTCTAAGAGAGCACTCTGCTTCTCAGGGCTAAATCACTCAGGACTCATAAAGAAAGGACTCGCAGCTCAGATGCCGACAGTGTTAGCCGAGCAAACAGACAAATGGAAGTGTGGGATGTGTGTGTTTGTGGGCCAACCGCATCGCCTTTCCCATCAGAGCCGCTTCATAAATAATAAACCGGCAAAACCAACGGACAAATGCATTAAAGCCAGTGTGCATCCAACAATCTGCGGTATATCGAGCTAATCTTTATTTATGTAGTCCCTATGTCTGGATTTTCTTTTCCCATATCACATAAATATTGCAAGATTTTCTTTGTGTGCAGTCGTGGTTATAAGGTGCAACGTTTAAGGTTCAAAGTTCAGGGTCAATACTTCCAATAGCCCCCTAACACAAAGCTATAAACCCCTCTATGTTTACGGTATAACACTTCTTCAGCATGTCCACAAAACACATGCATGCTCGAGGTGTAGCCAGAACCTGGCCATATTCTACCTCCTCCATCTGAACTTCAACCATCGCCTCCTTTCCAGCATCCTTGCGTTAACTTCCCAAGGAACGCCGAACACCCCGATAAATGAAGCAAATGGTTCTTTTCCTCCTCTCTCAATCTGCCCTCCTTTGGGGAAGCTCCTCGCTCCCTCTTGAAGAATGAGGAGAACTTAGACGTCCTTCATAATGATGGACGTAATCAATTGCAGAGGCGCTCGGGGATCCAGCAGCGAGGAGGCAGGAAGTGAGAAATAGTTGACATAGCAGGAATACAGCCACTCCTTGTGGGACAGTTTTGTGTTGGACTGCGTAACATGAATTACTAGCAGATTTAAAGTCTTATTCCTGTGCATCTAAAATGCATCCCAATGATTTCTTTAATTCACGGCAGGTTCGTAGGAGGACAAAACCTTAGAAATTTAAAAAATACATCTATACAGAAAATCTAGCTGAAGGCAAAGGCTCATGCTTTCATTTTGTGATTCTATTTTCTGCAGGAGCTCACAAAACTATCGATCTCATTATGTATAAAATAAAGTAAGAGAAAGAAACCAGACGAGGCGTGGTGGAGTACGAAGATTACAGCGGGGCTGCATACACACCCAGAATTACCCTGCCTCCATGGCTCCAATCTATTTCAATTGGACATGGCTGCCGAGTGTGTGGCATCGGCTCTTACACACACTTCTCACGCTGCACGGGCCCCGTAAACAGAGTGATGGAATGCATTCAGATGACACACACACACACGCACAGACTCGTGCACAGGTATGAAAAGCCCACACATAAATGCTGCATGTTCGCATATGTAAAGACACGCGTGCGTGCACGCACACACACGTAAACCCACAGCAGACAGAAATCCAGACTCTCCGCCCCACACACCAGCTGTTTACTACTGTCAGGAGTAATAAAAACAACATGAGTCAGTTTGAGAGAAGCATTTGTGGGAGAAATCTAAAACTATGAAACTCCATATGGTCTCTGTCTGTCTCCCTCCATCAGCTCTCTCTCTCCTCTCCATCTCTCCCTCCGTGCAGAGAAAACGCAGCGTTGCATGCGCTCGGCTAAGAGATGACAGATCATTGCAAACGCTGACAACCTGTATAACACTCATAGCTTCCAAATTACACTCAAATTTTCAGCTTGGAGATGTAACTCGGGATGAATTAAGGCGGGAGAGAAAGGCAGCCGCCGAGGATGACAGTGATGTTTATTGAGTTTTTTCCCCTCACATTATGGCACGTCACTTTTAACAAGGCGCCATCACAGTGTGTTACAAGCTACAGATATTGTTTCGATTTCAGTTTCATTCTGTCTCCACTGCAAAGATTCAAAGGGCTTAAAATGAAGTTACGGCATTGACATGCAAAGTACAGTGTTCATTTTTTCCCCTCCCTCAGTCCATTCAAGCAGTGACGACTTTAAGCAGAGTTTCACACCAGCCTGAGCCGCAGGAAGGAGGAGAAGCAGCAGCACTTGTGCTCGACAGAGACAGACACTGTTATAGAAATGTAACACATTGCCATCTGCAGGCAAGTCAAATCGGCAGGCGGGGAACACACACACACACGCACACAGAAAGATTCACACACACTCAAGCAAGCAAGCAAGCAGATGAACACGCTGAGAGCGAAACAAACTTGTCTAATTTAATCAGAAAACTCATCATAGGAAATAAATTGCACCCGTGAACTTGTTTATTATTCATTCATTCATTGTTGGCGCCGGACAAGCTGCTATTACACACCGAACTGAAACAAACACGGGCTCTGCTTTTGTCACGTGCCGTGTGAACTCTGCTGATGTCGACCGGAGTGGACAGGCAGGGTGTGTGAGGAGCGCGTACTGGAGCTTCACTGTGAGTAATTAACAACATGTAAGATGAGTCAAATGTTTATTGATCCTCGTGGAGAAATGTTCCTGCAGCCCGAACCAACAGGCAGCAGAGATTAGTGTCCAGTGAACAGATTCTGTTTCTGGTTATGGTGATGTCATTTCTTGGATCATCTTCAAATGTTTTATTTCCTCAGAATCTGTAAAACTTCAGCTCAAAGGTTTTGTAAGTCAATAAATCAGAATAACTGAGAGAAGTATTGAAATCGAGTCATAAATTAAAAAATATTTTCATGATTCACATGATTAAATATTTCATCTTTATAACTTTAACACCAGAACTTATTTCAACTCTTCTTCGTCTCCCTCAAATCTGTACGATCTAAACATTACGTTTTGTTTTTTTAAGTGATGCTCTAACGATTATAGTTTTTCTTTTACTTGAACTTAAACATTGACAGAATTAAATGAACAATGCCAGGTCGCAGCCGCCCCCAGTCTCCGACCCACTTCAACCACATTAACAACACAATTAAAGATTTTCATTTAAATAAATGTCTGTTAAGTCTCTATCTATCTGAATGAGGTAACACAATGCTGACTGAGCCTATGGCCCACTGATGAAAGCCTTTGCATTTGCAGTATTACAGACTGGTGCTGTGTTGGAAATGCCGTACTATAATAGCAGTACGTACTGATGTGGCCAACATGTAGTATGCAGTATGCAAACAAAAGCAAAATGTGCAGTAGGCCAAAAATGCCCGTATGTCGGAAAAAATCTCCAGTATGCATCGGACCAGTCTACCTCGCCTACTGTATCCCACAATGCAAAGCGCTGGAACGTCACAGCGGCAGTTGAAATGACGGACAGCAGCAGCATTCCAGCAGAAGGGGGCGATATAGCTAAAGAAGCGGCGGTTATTGTTTACTTCCACCTGGCGTAGCATGCTGCAAAATTAATTTGAAAAGCTCCCCCATACCTCCTCCTACCGCCAAACGCAGTATATGTAATATATAGTTTGGCATTTTGAACGGGTGTCTGTGGCGACTTTCGCGGAAAATATCCCAAGCAGCGCCCAGTTAGTGACGCGTTTTCCATCAGCCAGCAGTGGTTGGTCTGCCAGAGAGGGTAGGCGGAGCTAAGCGGCTGCTTTTCCGCTCTCTCCAAGTGTTGCAAGTAAACAGTAATCTACTATGGCTGAACAAACAAAGAAAAGATGGATGACTACAGATACAACTTCAACAAGAAGTGAAAATCCAAAGAAAAAGAAACAAACTCGACGCTCAGATGAAGCAAACAGTCTGAAAAGGAAAGCGACCGTCAGCCAGGAAAATCAAGAGTTACAACCGGAGCCGACCGTGGACGTCACACATGCAGCGCTGTCTGGATATCTGGGAAGTGTGCTGCTGCAATTACCGTTTATTGCTTTCGGTGGCGCCAAAGAGAACGAAACTGAGATATCTGAAATTATAACTTTAAGGCACGTACAATAAGATGACTCAAAATACAGAAGCTTTCTCCTGCAAGTAGAATGAAAACTGTAGATATTACTTCAGATAGATATGCGTGCAGCTGTGAGAGGTTCGTTCTCACAGGGTTTAAAGGTGAGAGCAGGAAATGAGAGCATCCTGTAAGTGCAAAAACACACATAATAAGCCATAAAAATAGAGGAAAGCGTCACTGAGAGCAGTGACTGTCGTTCCTGTGGGCTTCTTTGATTCTAAATTTGTCCAGCAGAGCTTCACACGCACACAAACACAGTAATACACCAATTGTAAACCGCCCGGACACATGTAGACACACACTGAGACGCACACACGCGCTCTCACACAGAGCGAAATGAGAGCCATCAGAGAGGGCCGGTGATGGAGAGCAATGGTGACACCAGCCGTCAGCCAACATCAGCCCTGGGAAGATCGCCGTGACAACCACGACATCGACCCCTCCGAGAGATTATCGTCAGCTGCTGCCTCGCGGCTACTGGGCACACATACGGGCTCACACACATACATTGACGCAGCCCACCCAACATACTGAAGGATACCCGGCTTTAAAATGAAGAGTTGCACTTAAACACGAAACATTTTCTGGACAGATTTTCATTCTAATAATAAATAAAGAAAATAAATACTAGCAGCAACACCAGTAGCCAAAGAGAAGCAAACCATGGACACCAGTTCATGTTTTAGCTGCAGAGGTTGCTCTTGGGAAAAGCTAAGCTTGGCCCATTTGATGTAGAGGAGGAGGAGAGGTTCTACACAGAGTTCTCTGTACATCTCACTCTTACTCTAAAGAGAAAAAGATTTCACCAGACCACGACAGTTGGGAAAACATTACGCCTGATGCTGCACCAAACTGCCAAAGTACCTGCTAATGTTTGGCACATTCTCATCCCAGGTCAACCAATACAAACACTTTACCACAGCTACCACCTACTTTGGGTAGACGGGGAAAACGGTACCACCCAGCTACCGTCTACTTTATTTTGGGTAGACGGGGTAGAAGGTACCACCCAGCTACAGTCTACTTTGGGTAGACGGGGAAAACGGTACCACCCAGCTACCGTCTACTTTGGGTGGACGGTAGCTCACCCGCTTGGGAACCAGAGGGTGGCCGGTTCAAGTCCTTGTTCGGACCAAACACAAAATTGGGACGAGTAGCTGGAGAGATGCCAGTTCCTTTCCTAGGCACTGTCGAGGTGTGCTTGAGCAAGGCACTAATCCCCCACTGCTCAGGACACATGTCCATGTGCAGCCCCCTCACTCTGACATCTCTCTGTTAGTGCATGTCCATGGGATCCTTAATGATGCTCCTTCACCTGGTGATGTTTAGGCACAAAACTACTTGGTTAAGTTGAAGAAACACCTCATGATGTGGGTTAAATTATACAGGACTGTAGCCCTTCCGAGTGACCCATTCAATGCCCAAGACCACCACCCCAAGAGGACTTTATTGGCCTTCATCACCTGACTTCCAACATGCTGGTCAGCTAGATTGGATCAGCAAATTTTGAAGCAGATGGATCCATACGGGCTCACAGACACTCTGGTTATTTATGAATTACACAGCGTACATACAAACAGAGAATAAGAACAGAACCTCCACAGCTCCAGCAAAGAAAAAGTCGAGGCCTTTAGAGCTGATAGCCCCGCTCACTTGTGGTAACTTTGTGGAAAATCACAGTTATCCGAGTCTTTCCTCTCACAGTCTGCACTTCAGTTCACTCTGCTGCTGATTACACACATCACTAAAGCACAACTACCAGCTGCTTAATCATCAAAAACACCGTCATCCAGCGTCTCCTCAAACTCTCCACACTGGTGTCTGTTTAATGTACAGTCTGCCTGCAACGCCGCAAACAGATGCACAAACAGGTGACTATACGAGCTCAACACTGATCTGTTAGTTCAAATCTTTGACTGTATGATGAATACATTTGAATGTCAATGCAAATAAAAATCTAATATTTGTTGCATAAATGATCCTGCTCTGACTCTATGCTGATGTCCACAAGCCAGCTGGTTTAATTAGATGCAGCAAAAGTTGAATAGGTTTTCATCTTGTCCTCATTTCATCGCCATATTTGGTGTCAGTGTTTTAAAATAGATGCTAATGTACATTTCATATCCAACTTTCCTTTTAAATTCTAATGTTGTGCTTTTAGACACACTGTGACAATCGCACTCTCTCTGGCAGCGACTGCATAAACAAGCCATGACATATTTTAATACTTGTATTTGATTTTTGTCTTACTTCATTATATTTGCTCCATTTTGCATGTTTTTCATAATTAATCTTTTTGCAGTCGATGTCTGTGTGTATCCTGTCAGACACTAATCCACTCTGCAGGGGGAAAACTTTTTTGGTCTGCACGATGTCGACTCGTGCAATCACCAGACCCCAGAATCCCAAAGTGTATGTGTGTGATTTTGAGCGCATGGCAGCAGTTTGTACAGTAAAGTGTGTGAACTGGGGGTGAACTCTTGTAGTGTGCGGTGAGAGCCCTTCAAGCCTATGGGGAAGGGGAAGAGAAAGAGGAGGCAGAGAGGCTCCTCTGGAGATAAGACTCGCAGAATTAATCCTCTTGATGAAGCCTCAGCCTTAGCCCCGCTCTGTTTATCTGCCATTCAAAGGCTGCAACAGGACCGGATGGGAACATGGAAAATAGATTAGGCTTCTACTGTCTAGACACCACACACATACACAGAAACAGAAGGATGCACAACCGCAGCGACAAGGCAGGTGACAAAGAGCGGTATCGTTGAAAATAGGCAATTTAGAAGGAGCGAGGCGTCCGAGAGTTCCTCGACTGTTGCATGAGACGGTCAGTGACTCTGCCTCACAGACACAGGTGCTGGGACTCAACTCGTTTTAAGTCGCACTTTTATTCCAGACTTTTGGATTCTGAACGTTTTCTAAGTGTACTTAAACATTTTAGCTGTCAGACATTCGCAAGTTTTATTTGTCCTGGTTGCAGAGGTCTGGCGCAAGAGGATTGCAGCTAGGGTACACTAGCATTGTTTGTAGCATTAAGCTAGCCAGCCGAAGGTGGGAACACCAAATTGTCACTGCTATCATGAGGTATCTCTTGTGTTTGTTTTAACATATGTACATCTTGTAAACTGTTGGACGTTAGGATCGTTTAATTCGTCATGGTCATGGCGGCTGGGTGGAAAATTAACGCCTTTATTTCACTGCGATTGTCGCTTGACTTCAATTATCAAATGAACGAGCTGTACCCTTTAGCTTACGTGTGCCCCCTGCTTCACACAGCGTGGAAATTGTGCCGCCATCTGCAAACGATGACATGTCCATAGCCAAAGATGCCGACTGTTTGGATAGAGAAGTGTCCAGCGTTCCACACTTAACTTCCTATCTGGTATGAGTGCAACATCTAGGTACTTTAAGTGCATAACATTTTGCAGTAACTTTCTGTGTGAACTTGCAAACGCACTCATAATAGGAAGTGTAGGTATGAAATAACACAGAGACATGATGCAAGTGTTGGGTTTGTCACCGAGCCAGACATCCGACACTTCATCCGAAGGTTCTACTAAGAAAACAAACTGTTTCCTAATCTGAAGCCTCGACGCTGCTGTTAGTCAGCGCCTTCCAAAATCCATACAAATGGTTCCTGCAACTTGATTTACATGGTTTTCTGGATCTGTGGCATTTGCAGTGTGCAAATGGGCAAATTTGCAGGTCAGAGTTGAACAGCAGTGAACTTTGACCTGCGAGTCTGCCGGTGCTGACTCTCAACCATTCGGGAGACTGCATAGAAATGGGAAATTGATCCTTGAATGCATCAGTCATTAAGCAAATGAAAGGAGGGGCAAATATTAACTGGGGGGAAAAAAAGTGCATCCTTAGATTTGGATTGAAAAGACAAGTTGGTGAACAGCCAAAGCACCGAACGTCGGCTGGAATGCATGACTGACAGCACTGGAAATGTGCATGAGCAGGCACAACTGATTCCAGACTGAGCTTCACTTGGGCATAAGCAACTATGGAATGTGGCAACTAGTTGCAGCAGAGAAGAAGTGACGGACAGCGGTGCTGATTCTGGCAACGGCTCCGACAACAAAAACAAGCGATGAAATCCTTGGAAAGCATTTCGCAGTCGCTCTTTGTGAAGTTTTCAAATTCCAAATTGGCAGTAGTGTCCCAATTCTGCAGCTCTGTTGGCTTCCTTTAACGCTGCGTTGCATCATTTCCAGTTCGTACTACAAAGAACAGTAGCCTACATCAGGTTCTTCTATTCTAACTGCCAAAACAGAGCACTGTCAAATGCAGTTCAAAGCCGTATACTTGTATATGATGTGTAGTATTTTATAGAATTGGGTCACAGTCTCAGTCTGGTGGGCTGAGCTTTGGAAAGTAGTTCCAGACTGCTTTCTTTTATGTCGAATATTTTTTGGCAGGTGTCATTAAAAAGAGCACACAGACAGATAATTGGTACAAGTTCTGATTGTCTCACTTTTGGATAATTCTTAACGCCTCTGATTACTCATTTTGTTCCTTTATGGAGATAATAAGCAGCCGTTTGTCGTGACGCATCGCTGACATCGGAGCTCATTTAGTCGTGTATTGTGTCGCTTACTTCAAAGTGTGAATAAAAGGATGAAATTTAATTTCTGTAAATTGATTTCATGAGAAAACGTCCTTTCATGATAACAGAGCAGTTTTGTTGATAACTAGCGGAGTATTTTGTTGGATTCATCCGTCGTCAGTCTTCATCAGAAAGACTTCTCTGGCATGGCGGGGATGTATGTGATCTTTGTCTGGCAGTTTGAGACAAAAAACAAACAGTGAATGGCCGTGTGTTTGTGATGGATCAACACACAATAAAAGTCTCACAGCGAGTGCCACGGGTTCTTGTCAGTCAGACGGAGTCCAGAATGGCAACATCTTTTTCTTTTGACTTCTTAAGCTTTTGTTTTTGTCTTCTCGGGAAAACTGGAGTTGGGTCTGAATCCAAGTTGGTAAAACACCAGAAACATCTTTAATTAAATCTCTTTTTGGACCAGAAATTGGACAATTTAAGCCAAACAGCAAATATGATATCTATGTTCCAAACTTGGTTGTTAGAGGGTTAGCTAGTTGAACAAGTTTTGCAATAACACAGGAAATCTAAAACAATATCTTCCGTTTAATAAAAAGTGATTCAATAAGGGAGTCTGGAAGCATTTGCAATCAATTAGCAAATCAAATATCGGACTCTGACTTGATGACATGCCATCAACCACAATGAGATTAAAGAAGAAGAGCCGGGAAAGTGTTTTCATCTTCTCATAAAAGCAGAAGCAACATGCTTTGGGTTGAGATGTGTCTCTGATAAAAGGCTCACCTGTGTTCACTCCAGGACGAAAGCAATTTTCAGATCCCAGAGCCGTCGATGCCGCCAGAAGTCAAACACCGCGCCTTGGCCCTGCTGATTGGGATGCTATTTTAGGGGCAACATGGCTAAAAGTTCCATCCATGATCTTCTGCACCTCTTCGCTAATGCAGTGCAGTTTCATATCTATATAGGTTTAAAGCTTCATCTGCCGTCCAACCCCAGCTCTAAGACTGTTGCTGTTAAACAAAGAACCTACACCTACACAGGAACAAGTAACTCCATCCACAGAAAGTTACACTTGGAGAGCTGCTAAAAACATTCGCCACCTCCAAACCTACCAGACCAGAGGCAACACCTGACAACTATTTGTGGATAAATGTCAGAATTTGGGCTGAAAGTTTTGGTCGTTAAATCATTAAAAAGGTGGCGTAAGAGCATCAATAAGAATGAATACATCTTCAGAATACTTTTGGTCCAGCTTAGCATTTCTGGCCACAACGGTTGGGAGATCATACGATCAAAAGCTGGTTTCAGGGCGCTGTTTAGCTCAGTCGGCAGAGCAGGCGCCCCATGTACAGAGGCTACAGTCCTCGTCGCACTGATCGCAGGTTCGACTCCCGGTCTGCCGATCATTTGGTGCATGTCATCCCCCACTCTCTACTCCCAACATTTCCTGTCTATCTTCAGCTGTCCTGTAAATAAAGCCAAAAAAAGGCCAAAAAAATAATCTTTAAAAAAATTTAAAAAGCTGGTTTCAGTTTTGGTGTGATGCTACCAAACCTGGCAACCGCACGGTGACAACAAGACTTCCAAAATCTACAATCAGTCTAACACCCAGCTATGTTTTTATCTTTCTGGCCATCAAAGTGTTGCAAAGTGTTGCTTGAAAACAGGTTATTTATAGTGTCTTCATTGTTGTTCTTTTTTAAGGACAAAAAGGTACAAAAAGGTGTCATGTTGCCTTACAGATGGAGGCAGTTGTTGGTCCACCTCTTCCCCGATTGGTTAGTTAGTTTGTCAGTTTGATTGGTTTGCGATTTTGTGCGACTCAGCTTTATTAACTGGTTAGTTTTGGTTCAACAAACTATTTGTGTAACAAACAATAACACAACAAATAGCAGGCTAAAGCAGCAGTTGATATGCAGCTACTTCCGTCAGAGGAGTCAAGTGGCTTTAATGTGAGCGATGTAACGGATGTAACATCTTACTCATAAAGAAGAGGTCCGTCTCTGTTGGGATCCTTGTTGTAATGGTGTCAGACACTTCTGAGCCAGTCAGAGGCTGAAACAAGAACTTTTATTGGACTGGCTGTGATTGGGTTTATTTGGCGCCAAGGAATGGTTGGAATACTTCTATATATACGCTTTATTTTGGTTTTTGATTCTGTCTCACTCTCAGAAACAAACCACACGTGTTTGTTTCTTCAAATGTTGAACCATCACTGTAAGTTGATGATGTGCAGCTTCTGGTTGCACCTTTGCTTACTTACAAACAAACAAAAGGCTTCAGTTTAGCCCCAACCGAACACGGCAAACGAGGCCTGAAATGCAGAGGCCTCCGTGTACCTGTGCTGCTTCTGAACGCGCTGCTTTGAAGTCAGACTGATGCCCCCGGAGATATATACATCCATTTGTCACTAATTGGTTGTCATGGCGCAAGTCGTTCGCTGAATTTGAATTTCTGCAATTTCACCAGGTCGTGTGTTTTCATTTGTCTCTGTTTGCAGCCATTTATAGAAACACATTTGGGTCAAATTCCACTATTTGCCATCAATTCAGAGGCAATTCTGCCGCGGCAAATGAAAGAGATGGAGGAGGGAATGTGTCTATTACAGCTGGTTTGGTGCTGAATGAGCTCCATATGTATTTACTGTCTTTGTTGGTGTGTGTGTGTGTGCTCGAGTGTGCAGGTGTGTGTGTGCTCTGTTGTGCGTTTACACAAACGTTCGAGGGGCAGAAACAGAGATAATTGAAAAAATTCTGAATACAATGTCTATATGATAATGTGTGTGTGTGTGTGTGTGTGTGTGTGTGTGTGTGTCTGAGACAGCTGTGTGATGATAAATGGACTGATAGCTGATCTAGCTGAGCTTACACCCTCTAATTAGTTTTTAATTGACAGCCATTAAAGATCCCCGTTCCCAATCCTGATTATCTGTTGCACAGAGCAGCGATCCGACTGCCCCCTCCTCCTCCGACATTATTTATCTTTCTGCTGCTGATTTGCATCATTTCTGTCTCTCATGATATTACACCAGTTTATTCTTATTAATTATATACATTTCGCTCGCACTCGGTCCCAGTGGCACAAGCTTGAAAGAAGGCATCTGTGGCGGCTACGAGATATTTTAATGAGTTTAGTTTTGTCGAGAACATTTCAGAATGAGACGTTATATTTAATATGTCGGTTTGTATGCTAAAGAAATGACAAAGTTGTCCAACCAACATGTCCTCATGGGTATTTTGTTCTGTCCTCTTAAACAACCCACAGGAAACATCCTCGTATTCACACCCAGCCATGCAATCTACACTTCCTTATATGGGCGTCCGGTATGAACGATTACAGCTAGCTTAGGTTAGAAAATAGATCACTGTTTGGGCTGAAATAAGTAAGATACTAGTTTATATTTGTGCGATTAATTTGAAATATTTAACGCTAACGCAGCTGTGTTTACTTCCTGTGAGTGTTGCCAATTGAGCGACTCTCTCTCTCCCTCTCGGCAACTTTGTTCTAAAAATTTAGCAACTTTTTCAGCCCAGTGAAATATATAATGTTGTAACTAATTCCCATGTTTGCTGCTCAGAGTAACAGCAGCTCACGACTCCTCTGCCAACAGCCCCGAGCTGCTCTCTCTCTTCTTAGTCCCGTGCGCAGCAGCACCGCGCGGGCAGTCAGGGGCGGGCGGGGCTGTGACAACACCGAACCATCCTAAAGATGGATAAAGACAATGATCGTTTTGAACTTACACTTATAGGTTTTGTTATTTCTGTTCGTACAGATAAGAAATCTGCCTCTCAAGCTGACAGTCAGGGTTTTATTGGAAATCTGTTCACAGGAGAGAATCTGTGTTTGAACTTAAATATATTTCTTTTGTGTTGATTCTACATTAATTTCATGATGTTACATTTAAATATCCATTATTACAAGCTTCAGTCTTAAGAAGAAAAATGTGATTAATCGCGATTAATCACCGCAAATTGTGCGATTAAAGATTTAATCTGTGGGTTATGTGACAGGAGTGACATCACGTACGAAACTAAAGGAAACCAACATTGTTTCTGGTTTGTTTTAAACAGGATTCAAACTCAGGTCTACGGGTTGTACGTCTGTTTTTATTGGACCCATCCATCGACCCAACTACCAACCCAAATATTTACTGTGACGTCAAACATCCGCATCTTCTTTTAGAACAACCAACACGGCCAACAGATGTCGCTGCTCTAAACGTGGGCGATATGAAGATGTTACCTGTACGGGCGAGTCTTAAAGTGACAGGATATCTTCAGCTGATGACAAAGAGCAGCATGCAAAGAGAACACGTTTATCTTTGTGTTGCATTTTTGTCTGTGAAGAAGAAGCAAAGCTGAAGGTCTGGAGGTCTGGGAAGTTTGCTCCTATCAACACGGAGCCTCGGCTGTTTCTTATGGCTTTTACTTTTGGTTTAAACTTTCAAGGTTCATTGTAGAGTTTGGTCCTGGCCTGCTCTATACGTACGACTGTGTCTGTGATTGGGAAGGAATGACATGTTGTATTTAACCGCATGTTTTGTGGCCACAAATAACAGCAACGGGCAGAGTAAACCAAAGTTTAAATGGAAAGCAGCTCTTTTTAGGTTTACTGTTTGGTCACGTTATGCCTTTGTTATTAAACAACAGCAGAGAGCTGACAGGAAATGAGTAGAGAGAGAGAGTTTGGGGATGACATGCAACGAAAGCCCCCGGACAGACCGACACGGGATGTTGCGGTTCGTGTGCCTTCAACCCGTCTGCCTCAGGGGTAGTTTGAGGAACATTAACCGATCACTTCTCATGCGACTGTTTCAGAACTGATATGATCTGTCTTTATGTGAGGAGACAACATCCGGCTCGGTCAGCCACTTCGATATTAAAGGTACTGGGATCCCTGAACTCTGGGTTCGTCTGGTTGGAGTTAAAAAGTGTTGATGGGTAACGACACACTCTGCTGTTTGTTCGTCTCTGAGGTGTCATCGCTGAGCAAGTGTGTGTGTGCGTGTGTTACCGACACACAGACTGTGGAGCATATGTGATCAGCTTTCATCCCTGGTGTCTGCGGTTAGTCATGATGAGCAGCCGGGCGACTCAAAGACGGCGATGCTGTGAAACCTGCAGAAGAGCCACGCCTAAACTAATCCAGGAACACAGAGAGGAGAAGGACCACAAAGTTCTGACAAACTTTCCTGCTACGTAAACGTCATTTTAAAACCGAATGGCTTCGTCTGAATGGTTTGATGAGTCCACACTGGGAGGGACATTTACTCCATGGAGGTATCATTGCTTCTCAGCCGTAAAACATTTAATGATGGTCCAGGCCGAGCAGAACAACACACAATCATTTCTCATCTGATGCCACAAAAAGAATATAGCTTGTTGGAGCCTTAAATTGTTATGGTTGATGTTAAGGTTGCGGTAGAGTCACCTCTCGGGTCGGTTAAGGGAACGATCCTGACTTTGTGAAGGTCGTTGCACCTTTGTTTCCTGGTTGTAGCTTGAAGGTAAGTAAACCGACTCATGGTGAGAAGAAAAACTCGGCAACTTGAGTCTAAAAATTCAAAGCTAAATTGGACAAAAGCCCAAATTAGTCGAACTCGCCCCCGTCGCCCCTCGTCACTGTCGAGGGCCGCTGCGCCTGAGGCCGCCCTGTTCTCTCCTCTACAGTGTAAAGGTGTGCGAGGGCGATGTATTAACGCCGCCGGCTATCAGAGCTTTGGTTTATTGTCTTCAGCCCCAGTATCCATCAGATCAGAGAGGACGTGATCTCTACCTGAGTTACTGACCGTCGAACATACACTGTGGCGTACTGTACAAGCCTGAGATTCAGGCTGTGGAGGAAGCAGGTGAGAGAAACGATGATGGTGAAAAGAATGGAAAGGTAAATATAACTGAAATGAAGGAAAGGAAAAATCCAGCTGAAAGGGAAACTGAAAAAGGTAGAGGTATGGAAAATCCAAAAATGAAGGGAAATAAATGGAAAAGGAAACTACAAACAGGAGACAAGAAAAGGAAAATAGGAAAGAAGTCAAGAAAAATGGAAAGGAAAGTAAAAGAGGATGCAATGGAGAAAAAAAGGGGAAGCAAATGTAACTAACATAAAAGAAAGGGAGACTTGGCTGAGAGGAAATAAAGGGAAATGAAAGAAAATGGGAAACAGAAATAGGACATAAACTGAAGGGCAAAAAACAGGAAGACGGAAAACAGGAAGGAATCTGAAGGAAAAGGTTAAATGGCAAGTAAGGAAATTAGAAATAAAATGGAAACAAGAGATCGGGAAAATCTAGATAATGGAGGGGAAGGAAGGAATAAAGCGATAAAGGGGATGAAAGAAAACAGGAAGGAAAATAAGAATGGAAAATAAAGCAGAAGCGACGGGGAAGGAAAGAGAGTCAGAAGCAAATCTAACAGAGAGGATGAGTCCAGGAGGAAGAGAGCGTTTAAAGGAAAAAGCAGCAGATATGTGGAGCGATCGAGGGAGTGTTGGTGTTGAGGTGCAGAGCTGTTGATGTGTTGGCGGGGTGCAGGGCTGCGTTATTAGAGGTCATCTCTGTGGATTACAGAGGCAGAGTTCAGCGCACAACTGCGCCATGCAATTTACCTCCATGAAAAATAGATGCAGCCGCCGAATGAAGTGACACATGCACTTACAGAGAGAGACGGACAGGGGAGTGTGTGGATGTGAAAACAAACTGAAGGCATGGGGAGATGACGAGGTGTGTGTGTGTGTGTGTGTGTAAAGCTGCTATATACAATGCTACACTGATAGTTCTATCAAACACAGGCTACAAAACATACTTGACCTGAACATGTTTGTGTGCTGGCGGTTGATGGAATGTTGGAGTACCTTTTATGTGAAACATACAATGAAGTATACAGTCTCCATACACTGTGTGTGTATATTTATATATATATATATATATATATATATATATATATATATATATATAAATAGGCATTTTATATTTTATAATACGATCAGTATTTTAGACCTTCAATGATCTTAAAGTAAAACGTTTTAGAAATGGGGAAAGTTATTGGAATATATTTCATAAGAATGACATTCTTAGTTACTATCTAAATTATAATCTCAAAGATCTCAGTTTCGGTCTCTTTGGCGCCACCTGTGGCGATAAACGGTAATTGCAGGAGCACACTTCCCAGATATCCAGACAGTGCTGCATGTGTGACGTCCACGGTCGGCTCCGGTTGTAACTCTTGATTTTCCTGGCTGACGGTCGCTTTCCTTTTCAGACTGTTTGCTTCATCTGAGCGTCGAGTTTGTTTCTTCTTCTTTGGATTTTCACTTCTTGTTGAAGTTGTATCTGTAGTCATCCATCTTTTCTTTGTTTGTTCAGCCATAGTAGAAGTAGTAGTAGTTTACTCGCAACACTTGCAGAGAGCGGAAAAGCAGCCGCTTAGCTCCGCCTACCCTCTCTGGCAGACCAACCACTGCTGGCTGATGGCGTCACTAACTGGGCGCTGCTTGTGATATTTTTCCACGAAAGTCACCACCGTGTGACCTCATTCGGGGACAGATAGTGACTTAACATTTATTTGAATGAAAATCTTCCATGTTTAAGTTTTAACGCTTCTAATGCCAACATGTGGCTTTCAGTGAACATAAGAGCCACACTGCAGCCTGTGCAGAGTGCAGGCATGGTTCGTCACTGCCTAATTGTGGCTCCATTTGCCTCCTGTATCGTCCATCACTGACCTGTTTATTACAGCTGGCAATCCTTCACTTTGGCTCAGAGCAACACGGTGAAATGTTGTATCACCTCCCAAGCTAATTTGATTCAAGGTGCCATATATTGACTTACAGTGATCCACTAACCGCCCACACAGGGACATCATTCTCCTCCTGGAAGACAGGCAGCTTCTGTGTCCCGACAGCTCTGGACGGTCCCCTCCGTCATGAAACTGTCAGAGCGCTGCAGGGCACAAAACCAGCTCATAATTTATTCCTCCAAATGCAACATTAATTCCAACTGAGCTGCAGTTTAACTCTGCGCGCTCACCACTAAATAAATCAATAAATGAAGGAAAAAAACCACAACCGGCCTTTCCTAAAGTGACCCGCAGTGGTCGAACTCTAAATGTATGCGTGCATGTGTATGTGCGACCACCGGCCTGGCTGAGGCTCCGGTTCTCCCTCCTGCTTTGTTGACAGAAGATAATTTGGTTTTGACAGCAGATGCTGCCTGTCCTCTCCTGTGCCCCTATTAGAGGCAGAGAGGTATCGGATCTGACAAGCAGTGGAATGTGGAGAAGCTCCCCGAACAGAAATCCTCCTCCAGCCTCTTCTCTCCATTCACCAAACCCAGCGGGCAACACGACCACGGCGGCAAATGAGTTCCCTCGCTTTGCATTTCACTTTTTTTTTTTCTTTAGCATCTGAATTTTGTGTCGCAGCAATGAAAAGGAATGGGAGGCGATGAGATAATACGCTGATATTTCTCCCGTTTGTGCTATCTGCAGCCCGTTTAGGAGGCGTCTGTGACAAGATAGCGGGAGGAAGATGCATCACTTAATCTTGCTACTCATTCAGGGTGGTCACATTTATAGAGTCAGGCTCTGTATGCACACACTAAATGTTCCATTAGGCAACAACAAGGGATTTTTCCCCCTACTCTTTGCTCACTGTGCATCAGTACACACTTTAGCTTGCTTAACCACAGACTAACTTTTCCCTCTCTGCCTCCTGAGGGGTTCATCACCAAGCCAGGTTAACGGGTTAGCTGGGTACGTTGAGCCTAAAGCCAGAGTCATCAGTGTCACGAAGCCAGCTCGCCTGCGACTGAATAAAGCTGTGCAGTTACAGTGTTGCAAGCTGCATGCACTGCATCACAGGACCTTCATGCATTCAGTCGATGGAGAAAATCTGCAGCAGCAGGGGTCGCCCAACTGGGGTACTGACTTATGCAGGGGTGGCATGAAGTAAGCTTATTCTTTAAGGACTCAAACAGAAGATGTGGTCACAGTAACAATTTAAAGTACTGAAGGAAATCGTTGAAGTCCCGCCTCTGACAAGGCAAATGGCCAATCATAGTTTAGGATTTTGGGGTGGCCAATCAGATTTCAAGAAGGGCCCAGATCCCTCTGGATCCGCCCCTGCCTTCTTGTTTGCTTCAGGAAAATATTAACACTGTTCACGTCACTCAGCAGGTCGCACATACACTGAAAGAAAGATGGCGGCACAGCAGCCGAACACCATATATATTTACTTATACCAAAGCCTGTTCATATCTGGTTATATTTAAAAACGATTTCCAGACCTGAATGCAATCCTTAAATTATGTGCATCATGTTAAAAGTTTAATAACTGTATAATGTGGCATTGAGAGTGCGTTGAGTGGAATTATAAATATATTAACTTAAAAATTAACACAATTTTCTCTTGCTGTGGTCGCCTGGTTATTAAAATGCACAGCAGTGAAGAAGGCGGCTTGCGAGTGTTCCTGTTGGTGTCGAACGCCTCCTTATGTGTGCAGCCTGAAGAAGACGACCTGGGTTAACAAAGACAGCTAATGATTCCCGTTAGCTCGGACCGAGCTACTCAGAGAAAGCCGGGGAACGTCGACCCTGCCTCTGGCCGGCTGTCCTGACATTTGATAACATTTTTTGGTTTCAGCTCGGACAAGTGTCTTACAAATGCTCTCAGACAAGCCAGCACATCATCCACAACTGTCCCCCCGGGAGAAGCGGCTCCTATATCCGTTCTGCCTCCTTTTAATATTTCATCTCCTGACTGGAGGCCTCATGTTTTATTGAGCCAGCCGCTGCCATCGGAGGGGATGTACTACATTATGCACCATCATTTATAAATGACCGCCAATCAATGTCTACTCTTACACATAACACTCGCTAAACACACTGCTTGTCTCTCTGAGCATGATACAGACACCTTCCTCGGCCCGACACACTCACCGTTTCTTGTTCAGCTGCAGGAGACGAGCTGCATTTAGTTTAATGAAACCCAAAAGTTAGCCGAGGCGGCGCTCACATGCTCATAATTCACACGGAGGGGGGGATCTCAGCTCCCACTGGTTTACTTTGCTCCTCTTAATGTGAACTTCCGACATAAATATTTTACTTTGTTCTGTTTTTCTACGCTGCCTCGCTCGCATAAAGGCACAGAACCACACTCGCTTCTGCACACACACACCTAATCACAAGCACGCTGAAAACTTCACCCATAGGCGCCGTGAACGGGAGCTAACGCCGCTACATTACAAAAGTCTACAAAAACATTTCAGCACGTCTTTCATTGACAGAAAAGGGGATTTTACTGGCAATGCTTTTATTTACTCCGGTTAATGTAAACCTCTGACAAAGCTCTTTAGCTTAACTGCACTTCTGCACACACAAACACATAAGCATGCAGACACAAGGTGATGGCACTTTTAGTCTCCATAACTTGGCCCTTGATCACTGTAATCAAACATAGGCAGCATCAGCCTGAAGCTCCCGTAATTACGGGGCTGCTCGGGCCCCTGTATGAGGAATGCACAAAAACACACACAGCGGCGTACAGGCGCGCACACGCCGCCACACAATCACGGTTTCCAAAACAACATACATACGCACACACAGACACGCGGGCCTGCGTGTGCGCTCTGCTGCACGCTCAGCACAGACGGAGCCTCGGTAAAGGACACTAATGAGTCCAATGAGACTGAGGGGAAAACAGCTCCTGAAATCTACACCACAGTGAAACACCTCAGAGGGGCTGAGGGGGAGCCGAGGGAGCCGGGCTGAGGGGGGAGCGAGGGGGGGAGGGGCTTCAGAGGGCAGAAAGAGAGAGAGAAAGGGAAGAAAAAGGAGATAAAGATAGAGGCGAAGGAGGGAGAACGAGAGAACTGACGGCACTGATGGTGGTAGGTGGTGGGTTGCCAGGGCCCTAGCGGAGCTGTTGCCAGCTGTAACCATGGTAACAGGGTCCCATGGTGCATGTGTGTGGTGCAGCCGGTGAGAGGGTGTGGGGTGTTAAGTGTGTGTGGAGGGGGGAGCGGGGTACGTTTCTTTTTATTTCGGTGATCGTCCCACCTTTATCAGCCGCCCGGCAGAGGAGGGCCTTACGTAAGCTGCTTTAATGTTCTGCCGATAAAAACAGTCTGCTTACATAAATATCATCTCTCACTGACACGCCGTGTTAAACCGGGTTTGTGAGCAACAGCTACACTCATTGGATCACTGCTCCAGTGAGCCCCGAGCCATTCAGTGGCCTTGATGAATGAACGCCTCGGGGCGCTGCTGGTCCGGATCTTTGCAAGTTTCCGGCCAATGGGAGGCCTGGATCACCTCGACCCTCTGGTCCTGCAGTGATGTCACCATCTATTGGCATGGTCTGTTTCTGAGGGTGCCTGAACCAAATGACTAATTAATTGTGTTCTAATGAATCACTCACTAAATGGGTCGACTTTGCATTCTTGTGAAAGAGTGGTCACGGAGACAGCATGGTGTGTGATGAACATTGTTTGATTCTATTTACTTAATTGTTAAGTTCAAGTAGACTAAAGCAGTGTACCAATCCACGGGCTGCAGCCTTCAAAGAGGTCTTCGGAGGATGCTCCATTCGTAGCCCGCGCAGATGTTAAAGCCGAACTGAAATGAGACGGTCTAGTCGACGGAGCATTTCCTGTTTGCGTCAGCAGCTGTTCCCGCCCTTACCCTTGCGTCACCGAACGCCGCTCCTGTCAGGTAGCTAGCGGGCTAACTAGCTAGCATAATTAACGTCGAGTAAGTTAAACTATTATTTTAAAGATATTTTGTTTCAAGGGTGCTTTGGTTTTCTTTTTAAACGTGTATCTCTAGGTATTTGATTGAGTTGAAACCAAAAAGTTTTACATTTAAACGTTTATTCCTCTCAACTCTGCATTTAAATGGCAGCTTGGTCAGTTAAAAAAGTGTCAGCATTTTTAGATCTCCATTAAACCAAGTGCTACACTTCCTCTCTGCCTAACACGAGTGTCTCTATAGCCTGTCAACAGTAGGACCAATAAGAAGTATATGATTGCATCTTGTGTCTAATACTTATACTTGTAACACTGTCATTTCCTGTATGGCGGTTAGAGTATGTTTGCTCAGCGGCCATTTAAGCAGAGCCAGGAACCTCAGAGTACTTGCCCACTGGGCCTGAGACGCACATACAACAAACCACTACACATGGAGAACAGCCAGCACGTCTGGTTCCACTCGCATGCATGACTGTTCATGGAGCCCGTCCAGCTCTGCCAAGCATAAAGAAAGAAAGTGGTGGCAGCAGCAGCAGCAGAAAGCAGCAGCAGCGACCACCACTGGGGGAACCTGGGGTGGGAAAACAATTTATTAGCTTCAAAATAGAGTGTCCATCATGAGCGCGTTGGGGGAGCGGTTCTTTTGTTACAGGCGGTGGGGGATATGTCTACAAACGAGGGCAGAGGAAGGCAGGTAACATGTTGTTTTCACTTCATTTTCTTTTAAAAATAATGGCTTTCAAGGGGGAGGCAGTTTCCATGATGCTACCAGAAGAGCAGAAAGAGCCCTGTCTCCAACACTCTCATGCTCCATGTAATCGCAGGCGTTTAACTTAGTGCTGCATCGATTACAGCAGCTGTTATATATACTGCATATGAGGTCATACTTTGATAACAATGTTTGATGAAGGATGCTAATTGTGATATTTTGGAACTGCACTTGAGATAACCATATCTGGGGCTGCACGGTGGTGCAGTGGTACGCGCTCACAGCTAGAAGGTTCCTGGTTCCTCGAGTCTGCATGTTCTCCCCGTGCATGCGTGGGCTTCCTCCCACACTCCAAAGACATGCTCGTTAGGTTCAGTGGTGACTCCAAATTGCCCGTAGGTGTGAATGTGAGCGTGAAAGGTTGTCAGCCCTGTGATTGACAGTCCAGGGTGTAACCCCGCCTCTCGCCCAATGACAACTGGGATAGGCTCCAGCCGCCCCGCAGTGTTGACCAGGATAAGCGCTATAGATAATGAATGGATGGACCATATCTGACTATATTCTAGGCGTTTTTTAAAATGTCAATTTGGTCTTCAAAGGAGGGAGATCTGTCCTTATGATGCCTCCATCTTAATCAATTTAAATGTAATTTGTAGGATACTGAGCATGCCTTGTATGCAATAATACAAAACACCAGTTCCCGCCTCTTACAAGCTGATCGCTACATCAGTCTCACCCTTGAATTGAGTGTCTTAACCGCGATACCACCACCAGCACCTTCCACAGCCCCGCCAAGCCTCTGACGCAGGGCCTGATCCCTGTAAGTCCGCCGTTTGTTGGGGGGTCAGAACAATAGGCTGCACACTGTAGGATAACACACCGAGGCAAAGGTCAGTGCTGGGGATCCATTATGTCCCCCGTTATGGAGCGCGGCGAGACTCGACAAACACATGCCATGAACAATATCCACATGCAGGCACAGTCCAATTGGACATGAGAAGAATGAATTATTCCTGCCCATCTATGAATCGGGGCTGCGTGTGGGCGTCTGCAGCTTGCCGCAGGCGTGCTTGTAAGTGTTAAATGTGTATTTATGGATGGACAGATCACAATGTGAGAAAAAAAGAGGGAGAGAAAACGTTTGGCATTTATAGGAACAGCGTAAAGCTTTCTTTATATAGGGTATAATGAAACTGAGTTTAATTAAAGATCATAAATGAAGGAATGCATGGCGGGAATGAGCACGGCGTACTACGGCTTCCTTCGGCAGCCTGGATTTCTTTGTCTCGGAGGTTTTGTAAGAAAACAAACCTGCAAACTGTGGAAAAATTGGAGCAAATCATAGGAGGAAGCCAATTGTCGCTCTCTGCTTTCAATGGCTTAAATGCATTTATTTATAAGCTAGCATTAGAATGAGGCATCACACCTAATTTCACAGTGAAATATTCATGAAGAGCTCCTGCATGTAGCATGTTTAATGTCAGCAGTGTGTCTTCTTACTGTAAAAGAGATAAAAGACAGTCGTACTGTACTGCACGGAGGAGGGAGGGAGAATCGTGAGCAAGATGTTGCTGTGTAAAAAAACTAAGAATAGAATATCATATACATAGTAATATTTACTGGTAAAAGTGGGCACATTATTCAAGCTCCTTTGCCAACACATATTATTTACTCTATAATGACTTTAAATGCCTTCATTTTGAACAACACACAGAGACGGAGAGAGGGTGAATGTGAGAGGAGAGAAAGATCTCCAGTTGTTATTGTCCTCGCCGGCAGATGCGCCTTTTTGCCAGGATGTAATTTGGGCCGATCCATCAGAGAGCAGTAATGAGGTCTAATGTTAGAGCCCACTGTGTCCTAATGACACCTCGGCTGTCCCATCGCCAAACCCACTCGTTCCAGCCGTGGACCCCTGCTGGGCCGTGGGCAGCTGGGACTTGACATCTGACCTTTAGTGTGACAGCCCCCTTCATCACAGCCCAAACCACAGCAACGGCATGAACCCTGCATTATGAGCTGAACTGTAGCATGGGTGATATCTCCATTGGTCGACGATGGAAAAGAGCGTCTGTTGTTCCAGTCAGATATCTACGGAGGAGCATGAACGCCACATGCAAAGAATGTAATTGCGACTACTGACCAGCAGTGTTGGCTAACATTACTTTTAAAAGTAACTTGTTACATTACTGCTTTAGCTACTGAGAAAACGTGTTAGATTACTTTTGTGTTACCAAATGACCCCTTTGCGACTCATTACACGTGTGTTATATTGTCAGGACGGTGTGTAGCCTGCTGTACATCTACCTTTGACTGATCGACTCTACCGTCATTGCGAAGCCTTGTTTACGGTCCATAATCTTTAACTCTGCAGCCTGATAACAGCAACGACAGACGCAGTGTAACCTTTACAGCCCTTTATCATGCTAACAATCTCACAGTGAACTGGGCAGGGGCATACAGCTGTTTCCGTGACAATGATACAACACAGGCTCTTAGTCCCACCAGTGTTGCGGAGCTGCAGATGCTACTTCAGAACTGAAGTGCACTGATCCTCCACACACAGCTTACATTTCACGATCACGTTGTTCTCGTCCCTTTCACCCAAACATTCAGAATAATGTGAATATTTCCACAAAGTAAACGCTGTCCTCTCTGACATCTCGCTAGCTGAGTTAGCTAGCTAGGCATGCGCACTGACACAGCTGTGTTTACCTTCTGCTGGTGCGCAGCTCTGTGGCGACAAATGGATAAGGGAAATAAGACTTTGTCTTTCTTAGCAACCGATTACTTTTGGTGAAAAAGTAACTAAGTAACAGATACTTGAATTCCAGAACTAACGCGTTACGTTACTCGATACAACAAACAAGCGATCTGAGTGCTCTAACGGATAACCTTGTAACGAGGTTCCTACATGTCTGACATGATTTTAATATCCTAGGGTCCGACTTTTTTGTTGTTTAATGCAGGTACAGCATCTTTTGAAAGCTTCTGATGGCACACGTTGTGTATGTTCGTAGAGAAACCAGACAATCCAGGCGAAAACTGCGACAGTGTAATGTTGCTTTTAGTCAATGAACTCTCTTCTGTTCATTACTGTGTTCACTGGTTTTCTCCAGTCCAGCTCAAGTGTCTTAGAAAGGTGGCAGACGGCGGCTGTAGATTGAAGGTTTAGGCCACTGAAACGCTGGTGACGGTCCGGATGAGATCACGGTTTGGTGAGCTGGTCGAGCTGGTTATGAGCTGGCTACGTCCTCTCTGTGAAAAGCAAATGGTCTTGATCCTACATTAATCAAGCACTTCGGGTAAGTGTTAAAAAAAACAACTATAAAAACAATAATCATGATTAACATTTTGTCACTTTGCAAATAGGTTCATTGGAATTATTACAAAATGGAAAACACGACTAATTAGCCCCGTTATTAGCATAATACTCTTGCTGCTGTTTGGAGGTTGAACAACTTTGGAGCCTTCTGCCGTCCTGTCTAAAGATTTTGTTTCCAAAACTGTAACCCAGTTACTGTGCCTAATTACGCTTTAATTACCAGGAAGGGAAACTGGAGAAAAAACATGACAAACACTGAAAGTCGACGTGCTGCACATTTGTTAAAAAAATAAACTCATTTGGTTGATTACAAAAATGCAACTCTGGCAAGCGAAGAAATAAATTAGTAGTAAATCAGGGTCATTTGTACTGGGTAGGGTTGACAATAAAATTGCAACAGTAAATGTTATTGGAACAAATGTTTGAAGTGCTTGAAATGCACACATTGGAAACACATGCAGATCCTTTTTCCTTCCACCTCTCGTTGAAAGAGTTCAAGCATCTACCAGTCGAACCATGAGGAGATGGAAAGGATACAGCTTTCAGACAATGGGAGATTTTTGTGGGATTTCGTGTTTTGGAACAACAGCATGAAAAAAGGAAAGTGGTGGAAATTTGCAGGTCTGACGTTTAACCCATAGAGTCTTTAGTGAGCTGAGCATTTGAGGCGAGTAAAAGCAGCAGCTAGCCGAGACCCGGCACCCTGCTAAATGCAAGGCTGAGCTCATTAGGACTGGCCCAACATCACACACATACACACCAACACCCACACACACACCAATCTGTCAGTGTTTTCACATTAAACAAGCAGACACACACACACATACGCGAGAAGCAAGAGGATACAGACAATGCAGGGAGAGAAACCGAGAAATGAGGCGAGCAAGGGGGGAAGAGTTGGCAAACCAGCAAGGATCACACAGGAGCGGTGAAGGAGCGATAGAGAGAATGACAGACAGAGATCGAGCGAAAGACGGGGAGAAAGATACAGACAGAGAGAGATGGAAACAATGAGGGGAGAGACAAAGCAGGTGGCCTGGGTAATTGCCTGGGGAATATAATGAATGAGCCACAGTGCGTCTGACGGAATAGGAAATCGTCTCTATCTTCTCATTCCCCTCGCTCTCTCCTTCTCCCTCTCATTATCTCTCGCCCTCTCTCTCATTCCACTCCTCCCCTTATCCGTCTTCCGCGCACCCTTTTAAACATATCTCCTAACCCTATCTTTCTTTCTCGCAGATTGCCAGCATTTTCTTTCTCTCAACCGCAGAGCTTTTACCACCTTTTCTTTCCTCTTAAACTCCACTCCCCGCTAGTTTGGTGCTCCCACCTTTTTCAAACATCAAACTTCCACCTCCGCGAGCCTTCCCTCATTCCCTGAGCGGCCTGGACAGCCTTACCTATTCTGACTATTCTGCACATACATCCATACATCCATTGGGATGTGACAAAATTGAACGACGTGCCTCGTCCCAAAGGTGATCTAAACCTCACGAACCTTAGGAAGGAACCTTGGTACCTCGTCTTACGTGGTAGACCAGGGTGGTTGCAACCATTCTCCATAGGGGGGCTGGATGGTGTGCTTGAAGACGTCAGGAATGATTCTGAAGAGCCGTCCAAAGAGGAAAACTCTCGATTGGCCGCTAATCTTTATTCGAACCCTCACCTTTGGTCATGAGGTTTTGGTAGAAACCAAAAAAACAGAGATTGCAGATACAAGAAAAGGAGCTTCCTCCATCGAATATTCAGAGAGTAGAGCTGCTTCTTATTGGAGTCAAAAGGAGCCAGTTGAAGTGGTTTGGGCACCTGACTGGGAAGCCTCGTTGGTGGCTTCCTTTAGAGGTCCTCAGGGCACGTTCTACCTGTCCTGGGAACGCATTGGGATTCCCCAAAAGGAGCTGGGAATCGTTGCAGAGGAGAGGTACAGTACATCTGGAACGCCTCGCTCAGCAGGCTGCCGCTGCGACCTGACCCGCGACACGCAGAAGAGAATGGATGGATGACTAAAATTAGATGTTATAGCGCTCTGATCAATTATAACCTCACTCCAGATCCCACTCAACAGGTCAGACACAGACAGGTCTTGATTTTAGGGTGGATTAACACCAGTCTGCCTTCTGTCTTCGGCAGAAAGGAAGGTAAAACACGATCCTGTCAAAGCTTTCAGTAGAAGCTCTCCCGGCTCCTTTCCCACGAAGCATCAAGGCCAAATTACTTATTAGGTTGTTAAAGGAAGCATTTGACTGTAATAGGTTATGAAATCATTATTGCAGAGTGGTAAAACCAGCACTGTGCAGTGGTAGTACTTCAAGCAGCATCTTAATATGCAATTCCTCATTGTGTCTCAATAAAAGTGTGTGTCTGCGTGTCTATAAATCCTTTAACTTCAGTTGCATGTTGAGTGCAGCAGCATTTAATCACGTGTTTATTCAGACTTGTGTATGTGCATGTCCAGACTTTTTGATTGATAGATACTGAGCCCTTATATCTCCAGCAAAGATCCAATCAAGTGTGCCTTTACTGCGTTAACCTGACATTATTGTGTGCAGGTTTTCATGACATGTTATAGCCGTCTGCCTTTGCTCGTACTTTATGAACAATTACTGCCCAAATCGCCGTGTCCTTCGCCCCCGATGAATAACCACGGGGTTCCTTTCTCCGCCACAACTGCCGCCTACATATGGTTCAACTCGCTGAGAGAATAACAGGCTGCTAAAGCTTTCAATGTGACCGCTAACCGCAGTGCTAACACATCAGCTGAGCTGCAGACACAACCACAGCCGACTATTACCCAGCCTGCCAGCCTCTGCTGGTTTGGCAGCAGCGCTCTGGGTGAGGCCTGTGAGGACTGCTGTGTGGAATACACTGTATTTCTGTTCATGGCATATTTCACTGCATCTCCAACCTGGGAGGGGCATCAATGTTCTGCAGTTAGAACTATAGATAAGGTTACATGTGTAGGAGGAGCACTATGCATTCACTGAATTATCATCCTCCTGTGTCCGTCTATTTCTCAACCTGGTTACTCGAACTAGTTCCCCAGTTTTAGCACCATAGTGTGCATTAACCCAGTGGCACACTTTCCCCAAAGCCCCCACCATCCCCCAACCTGATCCCCATCTTTGAAAAAGAGAGAAGAACGCAAGCGTGATTGAACTCCTCTCTTTTATCCCCCCCCCCCCTCGCTCGTTTCCCTCTGATTGAATGTGTTTTATCTATCCTTGCAGGGGGGTGAGGAAGAGGAAGGAGGGATGAGGAGGAGGGTGATGGGAGCGTTCGGCGGCACAAGTTGCCGTGATGAAAGGGGTCTTTCACTCTTTAACTCTCCCCCGTCTTTTCCCTCTTTTCAGCTGTTTGAGGCATCTCATCAAACCGGCCTGAATAGTAGACGTGACACTATCAGTCTCTCCACCACCACCGCCAACACAACCTCCCTTCATGGTATCTTCCTCGCGCATCCTTCCCTCCCTCCCTATCTAACTTGACTCTGTCCTCTATCTACCTGAGGCCGACGGCATCCGTCCACCTATTCACTCGCTCACAATGCCACTCAGTGACCGCTGACAGGAGGCCAGAGGAAAGAAAACCCAGCTCAAGTTCAAGCTGAACTGCAGACATTCAACTCTGGTTCTATATTTCCTTTTTAGTTGATATCAGCAAGGATGCTCAAAGGCCATTCTATTTAACACACCTGCCAGCATGCAGACAGATCACTCCGACAGGTAGTAGGTCAGATGTAAGAAAGGTGTGAGGGTGAAATAATCTCGGTGAAAACCAAATTGCAAAAACCGTATTGAAAAAATATTTACTTTGAAGGTTGTTGCCAAAGAGGAATGAGTGGAATTAGAAGTAGATTCTGGTGTTTTAAATGGTTAGTTCATATCAAATACAATATTTGTGCGATGAAAACCTTTTCCAAAGTAGCTATGGACGACTTTACATCAGCCAAACTCAGGGAATCAGGGCAGACAAAGGGTGCTGGAGAAGGGGGCACAATGTTACTGCTACAAGAGCTGTTCCAAAATATGGGGCTCTTAGATAGAAGTACACAAAACTATTGAATAGGTAATAGGATACTCAGAGCCTCTCTCTGCTGTTCTTGTGACCCTTCTCTCCTTGATAAAATATGATTCGCCGGAGCAGAGTGGGTACAAACAGCCCTCATACTGGGGCACAAACTAATCATTAGCAAATGGAAAGTGCTATCAGCTCTCAGAGTAAATGTGTGGCACAGCCAGCTGGGCACAATAGAAGCTGAAGATAGCCTGTCATTCCGCTTGATGACTGGGGTAGAGAGCAGTTTTTACACAAAGGGCAGGAGTTTCATATCAGAGAACCTGATTAAATGGAGACAAGTTGATGACAAACAGGCAACTGTGGAAGCGATACAAGTATTTCAGTATTTATAGTAAATCTAGAATAGTTTCAATAGGACATTTATACAATCGTTCATTCAGTAACATATCTGATGTTCTAATCGACTTTAAATTCAGACAAGAGAACAGTGAGGTGAGGGGGACGTACCTGTGTTAGGCAGAATTTAAGTAGGTATGTGTTCAGAGTGGACATAGTTTTTGGGCCAAGTGGGCAACCCAGAATGATTGCGCACCATTTAGACAACGCCCAAGGATATTGGGACCAATGTGGGCTACTTTACACCTGTTGGAACCCATCAGCACATCTGGGTTAACCCATGTGGTACCTCCATGGAAGCTTAGGACAATATTGGCTGGGTCCCAATTTGGAATCTCTGGCTGGGTTGAGGAAGCAAACATGGGTTCAAAATGCGTCCAAGTGGGCTAAGTACTAAAATGGGTCCTGTGCGAAGCCCATTAAGGGCGCTTCATCAATCCATTTAGGGAAACCATTATAGGGGCCTTCCGTAAAAACTGAGGATAGAATTGGCCAGGCTCCAGTTGGGTGTTTTTGATTGGGACCAAACATCTCACCCAGAATGAATATACACAGGCTAGAAATGGGCATACCATTTAGACAGCCAACAAGGATAATGGGAGAGTCCCATTTGGGCTACTTTCTGCCCTGTTTGGAATCCATCAGCACATCTGGGTTAACCCGTGTGGTACCTCCATGGAAACTGAGGACAGTATTGGCTGGGTCCCAATTTGGATTCCCTGGCTGAGTTGAAAACGTGGGTACTAAATGGGTCCAAGTGGGCTAAGTTCTACCAAAATGGGTCCTGTGTGAAGCCCATTAAGGGCGCTTCATCAATCCCTTTTGGCTAATCAATACAGGGCCTCCGTAAAAACTGTCGACAGAGTTGGCTCCAGTTGGATGTTCTTGCTTGGGATCACACATCTCACTGAGACTGGCTGAACTTGAACCCTCACGTTAAGGGGATAAGACAGATACATTTAAGTCCGAGAAGATCATATACCTCTTTGAGAAGAAAGGAGTGTTTTATTCAGAGGGATAAAGTGACAGAAATAGGAAGTAACAGCTGACTTTGTAGAACAAGGACAAATGTTACAATGAATGTACTGGCTGGCTTTATTTTGTCTGACGTGAATTCAACTACAGAGTACAAGGTATTCCCAGTCGTATCCAGATAGAGACAAAACACTGGACTGTATAGTCATCTTTTTGAGTTTGTGCGTAGTTTGATATGTTGCTGTAGTGATGACTCAATTAATGAAGTACTCAATAAACAGAATATGAATCAGCAATTAATTTTAGAATTACTACACCCCTCAAGTTATCCATCAAGCCAAGTTGTGAATCATTGTTTTTCATGCTTCCTAAGTAATCACTCCTGAACAGCCATTGTGTTAACGTTATTCATTCATGCTGAAACTGACTTCCTGTTTGGAGTTGGCAATTTTTATTTTATCTGAAGTTAATGTCGACTGTGAACATAATCGCTCATTAAAGCTTAGCTGAAAGTCAGCAATGCCAATGGGTGGAACAAACTATAGTAGCTATATAAACAGCACATACAACACAATGCAAAGTATTGCTTTTATTTGCAACTCATGCTCAAAGAAGTGATGGTGTCATAGGCTGTATGAATAATGGACGTAGCCACCGTGATTAGTTTCTCGACTGCGTAAATGAAGCCAAAATATGGCCCCCTGCCATGTTGGTTTCCCGGAGCCAGAAGCGACCATATTTGGATGAGAGGGTGGCGCTGGAGAGGAGCGAGAGGTTGGCATCCACTGACTCGTCAATGAGCTAACTTCACATTTCCCACAGAGGAGATTCTGTTTGTCGTTTCTCACCATAATGTTATTACTCTGTCTCTGGAGCCAGCCTCAAGTGGACACCTGAGGAACTGCAGTTTTTTGCCCTTCCGCATTGGCTTCATTTTTCAACACCTGAGGTTGCCGCTTGGGCGGTGTGCACTGAAATTAAAAGCCCTGCAGAACAAGCAACCAATTTGCAGCAAACCAGTTGGGTTTGTGTGTTACTTACACCGGTGTTGGTTGCGCAAGATTTCGTCATGGTAACCAAACCAAACGAGGCATGCATGATTGCACAACTTATTGAAAATGTGCACTTCACTCCTCAATTTACAGGCTGCAGATGGAAGGCACATACCTGTCCTGCAACCCCGAGATAGTTAGAGGGATTTAATTATCTGAAGGAAATGCCGAAATTGCACTGCACTTCCTGTCAGCCTCTAACACGCTCTCCTCTCCTCCCACTTCTGCATAGAAAGGTTCCAAAGTTAACCGCAAAATACAACAAATGTTTGCAGACGTGCACGCCCCACTATAATCCACTTTTTTTTGTAAGGGATCACCTCTTCAACCTTTCAATCCATCTGTTAACACTTATTGTTCGACGCGAGAGAAACAGTGAAGCTTTGATCTGCAGGCTGTAGGAATTCTTTTGTGAATTCAGCCCCTGTCTCCATTCACAGCCTCAACATACTGTAAATGGTGTTAGAAAGTAAGGTGAGGAAAATCAATAAATTCAACAGATTACAAGGCGGTACATGGAGGCAAGCCGTGTGGGGAGAATACCACCATCTCTGGCCTGCTAATGGCTGCCTGCCCCCTTGAATTACAAAAGTGGAGAGAGGGTGTAGAGTGCAGGAAAGGCTTTCTCTCTCCACGCCAGAGCAAATGCAGCAGCGTGTCAACACTGAGTGGATCAATGAACCAGTCGTTAGAGTATCTGACTGATGTTAGCCTTTTATAACGAGGAGTACATTTTTACAGATGTATTATTGCACGTACTAAACACTTATTTAGTCAGTGTTTTATTCTGTTGTGTTATCATTAATCCAATGAAATAAACTCTAAGCCTGCACCCCAGTGTCCGGCCTAACTGTGGGCGGTGGAGTTGCATTGTGGGTAATGTAGGCCCCAAGATTGCATGCAATATTAAAGACAATATCTTTGGTTCTGTCTCGAGCTGCGACAAACAACTATTTTGATAATCGATTAATCTGTTGTTCATTTTTACGATTAATCGATTATTAATCGGATACATGTTTTAGTTTAAGCATTATATTCAAAACACAGAAAATATTACATCTTGTTTTCCTGTACAATACAATGTTAATATATCAATTATGTAACTCAATTAATATCTTGTTGATTTACTTTAATATCACATGAAAAAGGAAAGACAGACGAGGCCACGACAGGAAATGTAACTAACCAATATATATGTAATCGCATATTGCTTAAGTTTCTGTTGTGAATAAATAAAATATTCATCTGTCTCTGACTAACGGCATGAAATATTCAAAAACTCCATAACGTCACGTTACACTCCAGAATCTGTCCGACTGAATCAGTGTGACGGACAAACACAAGATTACACGTTTATTTAAACACAACGTGACGGACAGAAATACTCTCCGTCACTTCTCTCTCCATGTTGTGATGTTTAATGAAGCCGGGCGTTAGCTTTACCAAGAGTTAGCGTTAAATTAGCTTTACCAGTGGCCTTCTACGGGAGGCGGACTCATCAATCAGCACTGCACAACAAACTGAGGAGGAGACGGAGTAACTTCCTGTAATTCATAAATCATGTGAGCTACACCAGCCGCGGTATTGGCTGGTTGCCCCCAGTGACGTTTTCACAGCGCATGCCGTGCATCATAACAAAGACCCAACTAATCGATGATGAAATTCGTTGGTAACTATTTTAATCATCGATTTTAATCGATTCAATCAATTAGTTGTTGCAGCCCTGGTTCTGCCTTTATTAAAACAAAAAGCTGTCCATCATGAGTCTGATCATGTTATGGGAGAGCCGTGGTAAATCAGTGACGTACTGCTTTCACAGTGTAGGCACCAAGACGAAGGAAAGATGGTTTGCGATAAAACAACTAAACTACTTATGTTAGTTAAGGTGCATATGTTGTAGACACGCTGTTTTGCAGTTAAATTGTAAAATGACGTGGCGTAGCACATGTTGTCTCAAACCCTGCTGTCCTGGGTGAAAGTCTTGGGTTTGTTTGACCCCTCCATCAGCCCTGAGCACCACCGTAAAACAGACTTTTTAAACCACGTCACCTGACCTCTGCCTTGTTACTCGTTATAGCCTTATTACGGCCACGAGAAAAATCTGCCCAACAAGCTGTTGCACAGAGGACCTACACGGCAGTCTCTAAGTTCCAACAAAACTTACTAAACTAAAATTAATATGGTCACCAAAGTACAAAACAGAAATACAAAGTTGTTTTTGCACTGTTCTTCATCCCGGCCATGTTGTGTTAAACTCCTCAGTCTTGTATCAGAGCGCGTGCACCGATTCTTTGATGTCCACAGTCATTTCCTGAGCTTTGTTCCACCTGGCTGTGGGCTCGCTCATTACACAGGGGCCTATTAAACCCCAGAGCTCTGTGGGTGAATCAGAGAGGACGGCTCAGGATGTGCAGGGGTGGAGCCAGCCAGGCGGAGTGGAGATAATCAAACACTGGGTCTTCACGCCTCACTGTGGCTCCTCTTATTAGAATATTGTAATAGCACTTCTAATGAGCTACACTTTACTGTTGACTGATAATGCTAAGACGATGTGTACACAGCACACAGAGACAGAATTACACTTAAGACCCTGGATGAGTGTGATGAAGTGTTTGATACGAGCTGTGTGTATTGTGTGTGTGCTGTGTTGTGTGTTAAGGATTTAGCCTGGATGCTGTGTGTGTGTGCACAACGTTTGCTGGTTCAAACACTCGTCATCTTTCCAATCAGAGAAGGGCAACGAATTCAAAATAAAAAGTCAGAATTTCAAGCAACAAGTCTTTGGCTAAAGTTTGTGAGAGAAACACGCAGACCAGACATCACAGAGGCAGACGAGACACACAGTGGGCAGTAAACAAATTCGCTTCTTACAAAGTTTTTCTTCAAAACACATCAAACTTCGATCCAAAGTTCTCTGCAGTTGTTTTCCGGCATGATGCGAGCACATCGTAGCAGCTTAGCCCTATCTATTTATAATGTGATGTCTTTGATGGACTAGCTGTTGGGCGGGTAGACGTGCAGAAGTCTGGAGCTACAGGGGGGGAACAAAATAACATCTTGCAATTTAATGCATTTCAATGCAAGAGCCCTGCAATGAATTCTACCTCTGTGAAGCTGGTATTGTTCAGTTTGCGTTGGAACAGCGAGGCCACAATCAAACACACGCTTGCACCACAATGTGAGGTGCTCTTGATTTTTGCCCACAAAGTTCGACAAAATAAACGAAGAGAACTTTGAAGAGACATGCGGCTGAAATCCCCCCAAAAAACAGAAAGTAAAGAAGCTGAACCATCTTGAAAAATGAAACAAGCTTTTACCTGAAATGATAATTTCAAATTAGCTTTAATGGGCGAACTTAACACAGCATCTGCATATTTGAATCTTATAAAGTTGGCATGGCTAATGTTTAGGCAAAGCATTGCGTCTTCTGTTGACGAAAAGCTTAGCTTTAATGTAGCATCCAACAAATAATGACGCTGCTTTTAGCTCTGGTTTGGTCTCAATTGATTCCTGAGAGAAACATCTGGTGCTGCACAGTGGTCTCTAACTGCCTTTTAGTGTGGGCAGTGTTCAGCCTGCTGCAGTTTGAAAACAGCTAATGAGAGCGGTGGAACTGACTGAAAGCATCAAGTTTGCACCATTAAAGCTTAAAGCTGCTAAAAAGCTCTGTAGATGGTTACGTGGGGGATAATTCTCCGTGGTTAAGTTACCTAAAGCAGAGCAATGGCAAAACATATCGCTAGTGCTGTGACGTTCGCGAACGATTCGATTCTTTTGAACGGCTCTTTGGTGCGACGGGAACTGAGAATCTTTTTATAATTGTGCCCAAATTTTCCAGCCCGCCTGAGATCCACTCGCCTTTATGCCGAATCACCACAGCCAGCTTTTTTAAACTGCAGCTCCGCTACACGAGGTCACGTCGACGGTGAGCAACATTATAACCTCCGCCAAGATTGTTGTTTTGTTGTTGACATCTCTGTAGTCAATGACATTTATTTATTGTTCCTACATTTTTCTGCTGTTTCCTTTGAAACTTAAAAAGAATTTTAAATATGCGTGTTAACATGGGAGAATGGATTGCAGGCACGTTTGTGAGTCTCGATGAGCCATAAGATCCGGCTCCCTTCAAAGAGCTGTGATGCCCAACACTACATATTGTAAAATACTGATTAGAGCAGCTTTAAAGTGATAATCATGAAGACTTTCATTTAAATAAATGTCTGTTAAGTCTCTATCTATCTCCGAATGAGGTAACACAATGGTGATTGAGCCTATGGCCCACTGATTTACAGTATTACAGACTGGGTGTCCGGTGCGACATTCACGGAAAAAATCCCAAGCGTCGCCCAGTTAGTGACGCGTTTTCCATCAGCCAGCAGTGGTTGGTCTGCCAGAGAGAGTAGGCGGAGCTAAGCGGCTGCTTCTCCGCTCTCTGCAAGTGTTGCAAGTAAACAGTAATCTACTATGGCTGAACAAACAAAGAAAAGATGGATGACTACAGATACAACTTCAACAAGAAGTGAAAATCCAAAGAAGAAGAAACAAACTCGACACTCAGATGAAGCAAACAGTCTGAAAAGGAAAGCGACCGTCAGCCAGGAAAATCAAGAGTTACAACCGGAGCCAACCGTGGACGTCACACGTGCAGCACTGTCCGGATATCAAGTGTGCTGTTACCACGTTAATATGTAAAAACATTTAAGAGGACATTTATTTATCGAGTCGTGCAAGTGCAAATTTTGGTTGAAGGCTGGAACAACAATTATTCCTTCATACAAGGCCGTACTTATTCAGCGTCTTCACATCCTAATTAAAAATGCTGCTTCTAAACATATAATTAAATGTTCTCACTTCCTGACTTAACTTTCCTCCAAATCTTATTTAAAACTGTTGAATTTTTAGATCTTTTCTGCTCATAAACAAACCTGAAAGAAACCGAAGAAACCTCGTTGGTGGAGGTAATGATGAATGACTCAGAGAGCCTTTAATTTGTCGTCCAATTAAAACTCATCATAGGTCAGAATACACTGGCAGCTACCTCCTCTCCCTCAGGTAATTAGTCATCAGCTCAGCCGTGTGATACACACAGCCCTGGACGCTACTGTACGATATGTCTGTCTTTTACAGAAAACTACATTTCCTGCTACATAGCCCCGCCCTCGCCCTCGCCCTTCTAAGTTGTGCAGATGAAGATAGCAAGGTGACAGGGTGGCCGGGGAGCGAGGCAGGAGGTTGAGATGGAGATCAGGTTTTTATAAATCTCATTTCTGCTGCTGATTTATCAGCTCGCCCCGGTCCCTGTCAGCCACACACACATGTGACCGGCATGGCAAAAGGCTAACTCATTAGTCTGCCTCATCACAGTGGGAGGTTTTGCAAAGCGAGCACACACACACACACACTTCCTTTCGTCTCATGCTCTCTCTTTCCTCGCCTATTTCCTTCTCTTCCTTTTTTCCAATCAGTCTCTTTCACCGCTGCTCTACCTTTTCCTCATTTTCATCCCCTTTCTTCCTTTTTGTCTCCTCTTTCTTCTTCATTCTCCAAGTGTGAGTGGTGGCCTCTCCATCCAGGATTTAATTAAAGCAGTTTAAATGGCCAGGGGTGATCCTCATCATGTCATCCCCTTCCCTTTCTGTCTTCCTCTGGAGGTTAATATCAGACTAATCCACTCTTACCCCCCCTAAGCCCTTCCTCAATAATGCAAGGCTTCTCTCTGGCCACCCAGAGTGGCTGCCTGGAGCTCACATGGCTCACACGCACACTGTCAATGATAGGCACACCCTTATCTTTGTCTGTTTATGTCGTATAACCCTGTAGCGTGTTGTGTTGACATGCAGCGATTCTCTCAAGGTGTTCTGTTGTTTTAGGTACAGATGAGGTTGTAAATGAATCGGACCCAGGAAGGCTGGTTTAACGTGCACGACACGGAACGCCTGGATCCCACAGGATCCGTGTGCGGCGGGGAGCAGAGCGGTGAGACGTTTCTGGGACGCACCTTAGACGGACCGCGGCGCGTGCTGTGGAATCACGAGCATTGACTTGAATGGGCGCGATCGACTCCGGAGGTCGCGGCGCACACGTAACGCGCCGGAGACGGATCCTGTGGAATTTGAGGGTAAGCGTCACGGCAGCATCTATTTTGCAATCGACACCGGCTGAGATTACAGCAAAGATGAGTCTGAAAGTTAGCCAGTGGTTTGCGATTCCTGGCCAGAAATAGATGCCAAAAAGTGTGCAGTCTGCCAGAGACAGTAGAAGAAGACAACTTTGAAACCAACTTGTGGACTTATTTCTTAACTGTGCATAAATTCTGTATTTATGTGGGGGAAAAATAGACACTAGGAGCAGCAGAAAATTACTCCCGTATTACGCCCGCCTCCCGCGCGGCATAGCCGGCTGGTGGAGATTGCAGCACTGAATAACGTTGGTGCTCAAATACATTGCCTGTGTAGAATCCCTGTTAGATCCATTAGCCTAGTGGTTCTCAACTGGTGGGTCGGGACACAAACGTGGGTCGCAGAGCTGTTTTAGTGCGTCGCAGATGTTTGCTTGAAAAAAAAAAGTTGTGCGCTTTTATTTTGAAGGACATGGGTTTCCTTTGATGTGCGCGCAGTAGTAGTTCACATTCCATGTGTCCACTGATTGGCTAATCCCAGCTACAGTTACATTCTTGAAACTTGATGACAGTAGTTGCATTTGTGTTGAAGTTTAAGTTTATTCTACTAAAAAAAGGTTGTTAATTAAATAAATTGTATTTTCCTCGTATGCACTGCCACCTGCTGGTCATTTTGTTCGACCATTATACTGCTGTGTTTTGTGATGTTGACATACTGTGATGGTTTTGTTCCGCCTCAGCTACAAAACACAGCATTTTTCTTTTTAGATAAATTTGAAAATTGTCAGAAATCTTGTCATTACGGAGGTGATGGTTGGTCCTGAGGCTCGACCAGCTGAGAAGCGCTGCATTAGTTTTTTTAGAAAATCGTTTGGGACCTACAGAGATAGTACTTTTTCCATTCTAAAGAGGTCAAATGTTTTTGTCGGTGTAGTCTGGTAGCATTTAAAGCGAAAGCAACCATATTGGAGTTTTCAATATCTCTACATTCTACAGTTTCCATTTCTACAGGTTATTATCATTTAAGTATCCTTGAACGAGCTTTATAAAAATCAATCTGTACTATGCAAAGAACAGCATTCACCTGTTTTGGTCTGGTCGACTCCCTTGTCTTCATTGCGTCCCCCCAACTTCCCAAAGCAAACCTGCACAGTCTTGCAATTTGTTGTCAGGTAGGTTCCATTGTCGTGATTGGTTGCCTGTTTTTATTTCAGTCCCAGCTGGCTGCTTGCACGAATGACAACTACAGTACTGAAAGCGTAACTTGAGATGGTCCACTTGAAGCAGGAAAAACCTGTTACATTTGTAATATCCTTTTCATTCAGCCTCATAGGTAATACTTTTCAGTCTTGCTTACTTGCTTCGCTAAATTTCTTCAGACGTTCGAGGCAGCTGGGAAAAAGAAGTTTCTTTCAGTTGTTGTAATTGCTTATTTCATAAACCACAGCTCCACTACAACGCAGAGGAGCAGGTATTCACAAAATCTGAATTAGGTGAATGGAAATACCTCGAGGTGTCTGTGGAACGGCGGCAGCTCTGGATGACAATCTGCTATTAAACCAAGCACATCTAATGACCTTTTCACCAATAGCAGTGTGTGTGCATGTGTGTGCGTGTGTGTGGGAGGAGAAGCAGGTAGTCTTGGGCTGCTAATGAAGACAGGGATATACACGACAACTACCAATTAAAGTTGTCAGAGCCACAGTGTTCCCGGGGTTTGACAGTCTCCTCGCACAGCCGCTGATTTTCCTTTACATGCCTCGCAGCGCAATTAGAGCCCGGTGGGTGTGGTTGGACCCAAATTACCTCACGTGCCATTGTCTTTTCCCTCCATTACAGATTTATCGCTGGCATTGTGTGTGTGTGTGTGTGTGTGAATGCTGCAGCACGCACGGCTCCGGAAAGAGAGAGCGCCACAGCCACCAATTAAACACACACCCGGGTTCACATTAATGCCAGCGAGGACACAAACGTGCGAGCGCACACGTGTACGCACACAGTATCACACACAGACATGCACGATTTAGTAGAGGTTATAATCTTTTACCCTCCTCCTCTGGTCTCCTCTTTCTCTCCGTAGCCGTGAATCATCTCCTCGGAGAATTAAAAGACTACGACGAGGCTTCATTTGCTAACCAGCATGGCTAATAGCCGCTTCAGCCGTAGCCACAGCCATAAATATCATTTCATGGCTGCTCTACATAATTTATGACGGTGCCGTTGATAGGAAGCGATTACCACTTTACCAGGCTGACCTTACCCTAATTAGAGTCTCCGATTCACATTATGAGAATGTATGATGAGGTTAGACTGACACGCCGGGCCGACGGAGAAGCAACGGTTAATCACATGTGCAAAAATATATATTTTCATTCCCTTGAGATCACACCTTTATATTGATTTAAATTAAGACCGTTTATCACTTTGATTTTTAAGATATTATATGCCAACATTACTTCATGTAGCAAATGTACCGCCTTCTTATTTGTGCTGATCTGAGCTGTAATAAAGTCACAATTAAACGTCTGTAAACAAGAGTACTGTAGCATTATTGAAGCCTGTTTGAACAAAGGACAGTGGACTTCACACGGGCAAAACTCACCTCAAATAAAAAACACAGGAAGAGCAAAAACCTTTGTTCTTTCATGAAACAGAAAGCGTCGTCATCATTTCCTATGATTTAGAGACAATTCAGGGTAATCATTAGGGCGTGGCTACCTTGTGATTGACAAGTTGCTACCATGGCGACCTGAAAATGCTGTGTTTGTCTTCTTGGACAAATCCTTATAGTCCTTTACAATTATTTTGAATTACAGATTCATCTTGCTAGGGCTAGCAATGCCTGATAGCCTAGCTTTTGCTAACCCATCGTTCCCCTCCAGCTCCGCCCTCTCTTCCAAATATGGTCACTTCTGGATCCGAAAAACAGACGTTATCCACTTCTAATATATACATAGTTTATGCTTCTAACACAAACAGAAGGAAATAAATATTAGTCACTTAAATCAGCCTATCCCAGCCGTCAATGGGCGAGAGGCGGACTGGACTGATGGGTAGTCAATCACAAGGCTGACACATGGAAACAGACAACCGTTCACATTCACACCTACGGGCAATTTAGAGTCACCAATGAACCTAACGAGCATGTCTTTGGACGTTGGAGGAAGCCAGAGTACCCGGAGGGAACCCAGGCATGCAAGAGGAGAACATGCAGACTCCACACTGAAAGGCCCACTACATCCAAACTGGGAACCTTCTAGCTGTGAGGCGACAGCGCTAACCACTGCACCACCATGCAGCCCCCTGTTCAAACTTGCACAGTCAAAAGATTACAGAGCTGGTTAGCAGTCACACTTTGGTAGCCTAAATTCACTCAGGCTGTGGTGCGGTCCCCTCGTATAGCTTGTGCCTGTTTGTCTCTATATCGCCTTTAGATGTTCAAACTTGGCAATATTACAAGTTTAAAGTGACTTTAAAAAGCTACTACACCTTTAGTGTTTCTTTAAAAGTGTTGCATCATGGTGTAAGTGAATAGGATGGATTTTACAGTACGTCACAGTCAGGTTTATAGAAATATATTTATGAATATTGTTGCTTTTAAATCTGCCGTTATGATCCCTGTAAAGCGTTTCAGTGCCAAAGTTCTGTCGGCCTTCTCCACACTCACAGAGTAAAGTTAGAGATGCACGGAGACGGGGGAGAGGTTGAAAACGCAGCTGACAAAAAGGGGGTGAGCGTGGAAGAATTCGGTGTGGTGTAAGGAGTGTGCGGATCAGGGCGAGTGTAAAATGAGAAAAGGAGACGGTGTGAAAGAACAGGATGAAAAGCAGTCAGCGGGTGATTTTGCATGTGAGTATTAGAGAGAAAGAAAGAGAAATAAAGAGAGGATGCTGAGTCAAGATGAAAGCAGCGCCTTTTGGGAATGAAATAATGGTGACCAATGCATTTCCTCCTGGTAGGAAAGACCCGCGTACGTGCGTGTGTGTACTTTGAAGTAGAAATCTTTGAAGGGGAATCACTGACTTTTTTTTGGGCTGCTACCTGCGCTGACTTTAGGCCAGTCGGAGTGAAAGGTGGAGGTTAAGGGTTGTGGTGAAGCAATCTGAATGTCAGAGTTACAAGTGGAGGTTTCAGGCACCTGGGATCATGTATGTTCGAGGCTCCAAAGGTAACAGTTTGAAAAGTGTGAAATAAAATACAATGGAAATGTTGTGTGACATTGTGGCTGCACATTTCTTTCTTCCTTTTTAACTTTACTTTGACCTGAAGGCTCAGAAATGATGACACAAAGCTTTCAGTGTGTCTGCGAATGCTCCAAAATATGCATTAATTGGTTGTCAGGCATGTCTTCTGTGTAATTACTGAGTGTGAGGTTAAGGGCCCTTGTTAAAAGTTAATTAGAACAATAATGGCAGATTTGTTTTGTACGTGTGTCTTTAAATCAACACATTGGTATTTCAGAACATTACTGTGTGCCCTACATTATGTATGTGACATTTTTTAGGGTTACATCACATCTCAAATGTGAAGCAGCGTTCGCTTTGTAAAGCTTGAACTGTTGAGAGAGAATAAAGGGGGAAAGAGAAAGGGATGTACTCTCATGAACAGGTGGAAAGCAGCAAACATGCACGCGCATTTTGCAACTCGTTTGTGCTGCGCAGCCGTTGTGCAGTGCGTCTCTCTGTCCGTTTACGTGGCCGCAGCGTAAACCAACACCAGGGCGAGGTGTCGCTGATAACGAGAACACATCCACTGAAAAGCTGCCTCACGTAACAGAAAAGCCCTGAAAGCGCAACCTAGCCGACATTGAGGGTGACAGCAGCAGCAGCATCGCATGCTGAAAGTTTACACGCAGGTGACACAACAGGATGCAGCCCCTGGAATATGGGACGCAGCTACAGACTCACGGATGAAGGGCTGCACAAGAGTGATATCAGACTGACTCTTCCTGCTGAGAAGTCGTGGAAAACCAGTTGCACAGGCAGACATCACAAGTGCGACGGTTAAACTACAAATGCAAAGGATGTGATGACGTTGAACAAGAGAAGCCAAAAGCAGACAGCGCCCTCTGCTGTTTAAAAAATAACCGATTTGACTAGTCACTTATATGTATTGATTTTTACCTGCATTGCGAGGTATCGTTGTATCCCTAAACAAAACTTATCATTACAGTTATGATTCTTGGTGTGGACCACCTTTTTACCTCTAGGTGTTGGAGCTTAGCGCTACCATTAGCTGTTAGCGTAGGAACTAACAATACCTGTTAAGAAGGAACGGGAGAACCTCTGCGTTGCTTCGCTCTCATCTGACAACCCTTTTTTTATAGCTTTTTTCTCCTCCAAGCTCGTCCTTCTTTTTGCTTCTTTCGCAGTACGTGCCCTTGTCGGCAAAGGAAATTTTAGCGGACATTGCCATAGCTGCCGACTGACTCAACCTCTGCGAGCGCGCTGCTGACACACGTCACGTGGAAGCCGGATGACGCTAATTTGTACAGAGTCGCTAGTTACGTGGAAAGCTAACCCTGGTTGGTTGTTTGATTCAGACCGGACACATTTTCTAACAAACTAAACACAAAGGGGGCGGAGTCTCACGGTCACAGAGCAGCACTCAACATCATTTCAGTTTAATATCGTCAGGGAAACGCAGTGATCAATATTTTAACCAAATTCTTATGAACTAATGTAACTGTAGCTTTAAATTTTGCTCTGTTCAAATGTTTCATATCCTTGATTTAACAGTGTTTACCCTGAGTTTTGATTCAGATTTCCCTGCGATAGTCCTTGATCATCTTAGTGTTTCTTTTAACTCTTTTCAGCTGATGCTCTTTCACACTTTTTCAACGACGCATTCATTTTGCAGCTTTTATTTGCAACTCTACAGATTTTACATTCAAAAAATGATGAGCTGACAAATTATGTTGCATTGTTCGGTTTAAAAAACCAACAAAATAAGTGTTTAAAAGGAGAATGTTCCGGTCTGAAACAACTCCAGATGGATGCTAATATCACTCGGTGATGTGTGAAGTCTTTCTCGCCAACAGTTTCCCTTATGAAGGTTATTATATGTCAGTGTCGTTGTTTACAGCTGATTCTGCTGCCCCCAAGAGGCCAAACAAAGAACCAAACAAACTATACAATAAATCGATGAACAAACAAAGCTCTTAGTTTGAATTTCCACTGAATAGAATCTGCATGCTGCCTCCACACCTTAACCAGAGCATCATGGGAAGGCTCCGGTGTCTTGCCAGCATTCATTCAACCCCCTAACTGGGCTCAAGTGACTCCAGATAAGCAGAGTGAGCACACTGGGCCCCGCACAGCACGAGCGGAAGGGCTTAAGACCCCCAGCTAATTTTCTATTTCCATCACAGGATGACTGAATGCTTGCCAAAGTGTTGCACAAACCGACACCAGGCAGCCCAAACAGAATGCCACATTTTCTCGCCACTTAGCACATCCAAGGGCGAGCAAATTCTCTCATTCTAACACCCACAGACCATACACTGTAATCACTCTTTTGTACTGGATTTCTGTAATTTGTGGTATGTAACACGGCCCGAGGAGACAAGCGTATTGTGTTGAAACTACCAGGTACAGATCATGATACAATATCTAGCTTATGAGTCCAAATTCTTGCCGTCAGGGGTTGCTATGACAACTTGAAGGATGCCGGCGGTGTGTGTTGTTGGCGGCGGGGGGGGGGGGGGGGAGTATGGGGTTACGGTTCCCCTCCCAAACCCGGGGTACTCAGGATAAACGCAGCCAATCAAAAAGGGATGTGGAGGTAATGAAGACTAAGGCGCTGAGAGGCAGGGAGCTTTTAGAAGCCGCCGTAATGCTGAGCACTTCAGACCTGCTCTCTCCGTCTTCCACAGCTCGTCGGATTAGCCGGCCTAGTCTCTATGGAAACCTTGCCCCACATGAAAACACCGCGCGCTAACACACGCGCACACACATCCTGAAGATTTTTATTTCCCTCAGTTCAAAAATGAAACAGGATAATTTAAGTGCTACTTGTGATTTTCTGGTTTTTGACATCGCTTTGCCTCGTGGATGTGGTTATGGAGTCATCGGCTCGACTGAGGGAAAACAGACCTGACTGCAGCAGACAGGCACATATATAAAGTCTGACTTCTCAGGCCTAATGCCTCTCTACGCAGGGCGCTGCACAAACTAAAACCGTCTGAGGGTATTTGAAAAAGAGGATCGACAGTGAAGGAGTGAGAATGTGGCCTGCAGAGGAATCTCCCTGCGAAGTGAATCTACAGGCTCAATTAATTTATCACCTGAAGGTATATTGTCGCTCTCTAAGTTTATCCCTCCTCATCTGCAGAACACTGCAGCCAATAACCTCCGCCTCCCCCAGTATGAGCTCCAGCTGAGGCCGCGGTGAAGTCAGAGAGGAAGTGCAGCTATTTGGACGCGAGCCAGGAGGGCAGAAACCACCCACAGCATCCGAGAGCACACGTGAACGTCGAAGTGAGGAGTGTGCAGGAGAGGAATAACACAAACCGACATCAGTGCGGGGCCATACTGGTGTCAGTTTGATGATAAAGAACAGTAGTTAAATGATATTTTAAACTAGTGTCTTACAGGTAAAACACGAGACTCACTCAGGGCAATTTAGGAGTTTGTGTGGCACTGAACAAAGACAAAAGTATAGTCAAACCTGAGTCGCATACAGCCCGAGGATGAAGTGACATATGTGAGCCTTGTATGGAGAAAACACAAAGTGCAAAAGGTGCTGAACCAGCATCAGCAGGAGTCATTACACTCAAGATTATTAGAAGCCCAAAAACACGTCTCTCATCAGAATTCACGTCTTCTCCGACATGCTATCCATGACTGCCTCCCAATTGTGTCCAATACAAGTACTTGGCATCCAACTAATCAAACAGGAAGCCAGGTGCATCATTACCTCCCATATGTAAGCGATGCATACATATGAAATTATTGCAAGCAAGCGCATCTTCACTGGGCCCACTTGACGACGCGTAGAGGCATTAATCAGAGCGGATGAGAGAGAAGGACGAGGAGAGAACCGAGTCGTCCTCGTCTCTCAGGAAGCTTTTCATGTCCTCCAGCAGCTTTCCCAAGTTGCTGAATCGCCTCCCGCTAACGTCCCTCCTGTCACCATCTGATCTGATAAAAGCGAGTCTACGGAGCGGCTCATCTGTGCAGCTCGCCACGATAAGACTCAACTTCAAAAACCGGCCGGGGGTTTCTGTGTTGAAACGTTCAAAAAAAAAATAAAAAGGACGCAGTGACAGTCCGCTCCTTTTGTCCTCGGCCAGACAGTAATCTGTGGCTGTGTCCGCCGCTCGCCGCGTGGCCCTTTGAGGCTCGGGCTTTGGGTTTGACCTTGCAGCTATAAGCTACCTGTCAGGGTTCGGCTGTAAGCAGTCAGAGTGCGGACAGTGGATAGAGAAAAGGGCAGGCATGAGGCCGTATGACAAACCTTAGATAAAGACTGAATCAAACTGTGACACACAGATTACGGACGCAATAATAGACGCTCTTCGTACTGTTCCTCCTGCTCTGACATCTGTCTGTTTCATAACTACATCCCTCTGTTGTATAACCCTCATTGTGTTCTGTTAATAATTTCATAATCAGATTTTTAACTCCAGCCCCCTCTATTTGTTTCTCTGCCGCTGCTGTGACCCTGTCTCCCTTCAAGCATCATTTAAGTTTTATCGGAAATAATCAAATCTAATTAACACGTCACTTAGTGGCTCGTTAAACGCTGTTCATTGTGTTAAATTTACTGAATCCCAAATTGGAGCCAATCCACTGCAGCTATATCTACTGTCATTTTACATATTTTAATATCTATTATTATGTGGCAACTGTCATTAAGTTTGCACCCAATTTATCATAATATGTACAAAGTCTAGACCAAAATAAGAGGCTGCGTCACTTGCTATTTTTGACTAATAAAAAAACGGATTAAAAATGTTTGTGACAGTTTGAGCAGATAAGATCTACCAAGCAGTAAAGATACAAACAAATGATTAAAAGTAGGGATGCACGATATCTACTATCGGCACGTTATCGGCATCTACAGATGTAATTTTTCTGCTGATATTTTCCGCCAATAAAACAACGCTTTAATTCTGCCTAAATGCTCCAAGCTCCCTGAAAAAGCTTGACGTAATGCTTCAACATTAACTCAGCGTGAGTGTGCGCGCACTGCCTGAACAAAGTTAGCAACAACATACAAATAAAGACTAAAAGGTCACAGAAACTTGAGCCAATGAACAGAAGTTAAAAAACTTTCACAACTCTTAACAGTTAGCTCACATTCTCGTCATTTTACCGACTTAACATCAAACATGCCGAAAATACGCTCGCCGCCAAAGCCGACGCTAACACAGTGTAACATAAACATCAATGTAAAACTAACTAACTATTCATGGACGCACACACGATAAAAAGACTCCGTCTGCGATCACTGGTGTCTCCGTAGTAGGTGCAGTAAACAAGTCCGGGCATGTCGCCCTCACTGCCGTGTTCTGCGGGGTATGCTGCGTTCAGGTGCGCTCAGAAACGTGAGTGATCAGACACGTGACCTTTTGTACAACGCCTCTTCTGTCAAGCGTGAAGAAGGGTGCAAGATGTCTGCAGTACAGCAGTTTGTGGCCACTATAATAATAGTAGGCACTTCACTACAGGGGAGACTTGATGTTTTCTGCAATTACTTGGAAAAAGAACATGTGCCTAATATATCCGTATCAAAATCGGCAAAAAAGGGTTGGAAAATATCGGCATATCGGATATTGGCAAAAACTCCAATATTGTGCATCCTTAAGCAAAAGTCACTAAACATGTCTTCAGTTGATTTTGTCTATAAAGTGATATATTTTGCTTCACGCTCTTTAAACGGGGCATTTTACGCTCTCAGACTTCATGTTTCAGCCACTTTGCAATCAGAGGAACCCCAGCCTGTCCCTGACATATTCACCCACTTATTAATGTCATTACTGGACGCTTCCACACGCGCAGAAGGACTTTAATACGACAAGGACTGTATTTTTCTGCTCTGTGCATCAGCATTGCTGGACTCTCCCCGCTGTTGGCCCACAGGTCGACTAGCCCACTGGGAGAATCTCCCGCTGCTCCAGATGGCTCCTCAGCCCCCGCTGCCAAAGCCTCCATGCTACATAATCATAGCCAGCTGGTTTGCTAGGTAACAGTGAGGTCAGGATGCCCACAAGTAGGCATGGTTGTGGTCATGGAGTATAAAGAACAAGAATGTCAAAGCAGAGGAGGCAGCGCTGCTGTACCCTGTAGGACCCCGGGCTGCTATGGTTTACAGTGACGTGTGAGAGACAACTATTCAGAAGACAGGACGTCTGTATATTTCTGCAACCAACTTTCAAAGCATTTCTCTCGTATTTGTCACAATTTTGAAGATCTTTCATGGAAAAGAACAATCCACGCTCGTAATGTCATGTTCCAAGTCACATTTGTAAAAGTCACTGTCTTGTGTGGTGCAGCTGGAGATGGAGCAGAGCGTTCTGATTCAACCCGGCCGAACAAGAGGGATTCTGACAACATGAGCAAAGGCTGATTCAATATCAGCCAAACAAAAAGGAAAAGGACTTGCAGACCCTGACGCATCTACAGAACTTTAAAATATCTCTTATTCCAGAGTGTCACCTTCTAGTGATGATCTAGCTGGTCATTAGTTTCCCATTAAACTACGATGATTGTTTCAGCAATGGTTGAACATACCTGAAGTCTCTCCATGTGTGTTTTTGTTCTGTCTTTACCAGACAAGAAAAAAAAACCTCAAGGAACATAAAGCTGAAGTTGAAAGAGACACTGTGCAAACATCTCCTCGAGTGAAACCATAGACTGTATAAAAAGATGGACGACATGACAGCTCCCTAATAGTGAAGCCAAACCCTCTCTATCGCCCCCTGCTGACTGGCTGCAGTATAGGTCATAAAGCCCGCCTCCTCCATGTTAACAGATGGGACATGAGTCAAACTATAAAATCTGAATACACGTCAAATACATTTTTCTCAAACATGGTTTCTGTCATTATAGTTAGTTCTTATCATGCTGATTTACGTCCAAGTGTTCATTTTTCTGACCAGTTTACTTTTAATTAGTTATTTGATGCTGTCAAAATGATGATTGACAGCTCTGTTGACAAATACGGCTCCTGCAGCCGATCAGTTCCTGATAAGCAGAGCGGAGGAGGATCGGCGAGAGGAGACGTAACAAAAACAATCACTACAGTCATTGAAGTTTCCATACCTGTGAACTTTAACCTCAGACAAACACAAAGAAGCTGTTCTGCTGTTAAAAACGCCGGCGTGCGGGATCCTTGCTGTTTTTACGGTAAGTTAAGTGTGTGTTTGGGTTAGCGGAAGCAATCTCTACTGCGCAGACTCTGGCTCCAAATGACGTCACCATCACAAGATGGCAGCGCCTATCACAGGGCTAATTTGGCATCACTTTCGTACAATGGGAGCAGATGGAGACACGTCGTCCATCTATATACAGTCATTGTACCTGAGAATACTAACAGCAAGCAGACAATTACTTGTGCCTTCACAATCCTTAGTAATGTACAGCTGGTAGCTTTAAGAGCGTAGCAAATCATCCAGAAGGCAGCACTGATGACTGATCATTTTTCCCAAGAGGCTTCATAAAGGCCTAAAACAAACAAATGTAAACCTATCGCGGTCATGACTGTTTGTAACCACAAACTCAATCTTTCTCCAACATTAACCGAGAACTTTTTAAGTTAAGTAAATAAATCTGAACCAAACAGATTCGCAGGTGATTTCAAGGCAACAGGAGAAAGACCCAAATGCAGACAAGCCAAGCAAACAGCAACAGCTCCAGGATTGACAGAAAACACACTTACTGATGAGTTGAAACAGATGAAGCATTGACTCCACAGGATCGCTGGGATGGGGCTGGAAGGAAGTGCAGTCAGGCAGGTATAGATCCACATGCAGGTTTCATGGTAAGCAGAGAGGAGTCAGGTGTCAGAGTCTTGCAGGCACAAAGTGACAAAGACCATCTGGAGGGGGAGAAGAGGAAAAAGGCCAGTCACTGCAGGGCTGATGAGGGGAAGTGGAAACAGGTGAGCAGTTGGATGTGGGAGTCAGGTGACTTGAAAAGTCTGAGGGCACCTGGTGGACGGGTTGAGAATGGCAATGAAGAGGCCTTTTGAAGAGACAACATGGCTGGAGGGAGCAACAGAGTGCCAGAGTGCGACAAGATCTGTTTATTTGAAAGGTTTGAAAAGAGCACCAACAGCCCGTTTGGTCGTTTAGGTGCAGAGACTTGTTGCCCAGGAGTCAAATGTTCCGCTTCTGTAATGCTGAAATGATCCGTTGAAGTTTTAAATGTACCATTTCTCAGCCAATTAGGTTTTAATAAGAGCTTTTCCCAGCTGGTTCACAGAGCTGGATAAAGGAACAGATGCCAGCTTAAAATAAATTGACGGGAAAGCCTCAGGAAATGGTGAGTGTCCAGTATTTGTCAGATCGCTGTGTGTTTGGCTCTTTGCATTTACATATTCTGCATGGAAATGTCAACAACAGCTCCTGGTGGCATCGCAAGAATACTGCCAGAAAAGAACGCTGAAAGACCGGCCTGAAGACTTTGCCGTTGTTCATCTACTTGTATTCTTTTTTTACTTGTGTCTTTAGCTTTGATTCCTGCTTTTGTGTGTTTTTCCTCCTTTGTGACTCTGTGTCCTGTCCTAAAAATGGATGCAGGCAGACGGTAGATGGCAGACGGACACCTTTTGGACGGCACGGGCAAAAAACAAACACTCCGACGGAACAGCAGGACGCCAAAACGAAACGTGCATGACGAGATGTTGCTGTGGCCATGTTGAATAAACTTTATAATCAATAAACTTAATTGCATTTTATGTAATTATTCTAATATTTGTAGCTATAAATGCAGCTTTCTCTTGATATTCTCTTGAAATTATTTCCCTCAAAACGTGAGGTAAAATGATAAGCTTGTCGAGGACGGTACGTAACATCAAGCATAGCGTTAGTTCAGGCAAGCCACGACTTCAAGCCAATCCTCAATCAGCTGATGGCTCAGCGGACTTCCCCGATGCCCTCTATTGGAAAATGACATTCAGAGTGCTCTATGTAAACAGCTCTAGCCCAGCTTCCTTTGCTGCTTCCTCTGCTGGTCGATTTGCAACCCACCTCCACCCCAGCTCCTCTAATCAGGTGTCCCATATTAATTATCGTCATTCATGCTGTTGTGTTCGGGGGTCTTTGCCGTTCATGACGGCTCATGAAAGGCAGGAAGGAGTGCTCCTCCTGCCATACCGCCAAATATAACTTGTACAAAGTGAATAAAGATTGTTTTGAGAAAATGGTCCTGACTGAAATCTGGTTGTAAAATCTGTTTCGAAATCTGTTTCATTGCTGTCCAAACTTTAAATCTACCGTTACCAGCAGAGATTGCCGGCCTCACCACATTTTACGTTTCTGCTCTCGTCCACTAAAATGATATCTGTCTACCATCTGCCTGGATCCATGTGAATGCAGCCTCGCGTTTTCATACCATGTATGGGCTAGTAAGCCTTCCTAGCGTTGTCTTCTAGTGTTGCCTTTCATGGATATACTGTAGTTCTGGATTGTGATTAATGCCTGCTCCATTTCCCAAGTCTTTTTGGTTGTAAATAAAGTTTGATTTGCATTAACTCCACCTTCACCGGTCTGCTTTGGGGCTCATTCAACTGTGTTTCCACTTCCCTGTGTTTGCACTGAACCTCAAGACAATTATAGAATGCTTTTACAATTTTATTTGAGGACCCTCGTCGACCTCAGCACCCGCAGACATCCTGGGACCAGCCTTGCAAAAACCTCAAGTCTGCAAGACCGTTAAAGAGCGTCCTTTTGGATGCAGCCTCACTTTATTTAGTTACATGAGAACACTTCCTGCACGGGCCTAAATGTTGGTATTTGACGTTAACAGTGAGGTGCAGAATCATCCACATTGGATGTAATTTCCATGAGCATTGGGCTTCTTATTGGGTTGGGATTAAAACACCCTTCAGGATTGTAGGGGTGGCATTAAAGGTACAGTACCATTTTAGTCCTACAGAACGCACACTAGAGGCTCTGAATGTTTCACGCCACGGTAACCACTGTCGTAGGAGTGAAGTATGAAATGTTGAGCAGTAGGGGGATGAGGTCAGAGTTGCAGTACCCTGCAGTAGTCACGGTTGTAGGAGTGAAGTATGAAATATCCGACAGTGTTACGGTAGTGCTCCGAGCTCCAGCAGAGGACCTCGGCTCGCTCTGCTGGGGGATCAGGCTCAGCCAATCAAAACCATTCCACATCATTGGCCAGGGCCATCTCTTATCTCGCAGAAGTGGAGAGGCTTTCCCTACTAATGCCACCCAGCTCGCTAGATCCTCCATCCTTTGCTTCACCACTCTCCTCCTCTCTCTAAAACCACCTCCATCTCTCTCTTTTTTTTCATCCTCTCTCCATCCAATAAAAACTCTCAGCTCCACCTCTCTTTTCTCTCATCTCCTGCCTCTATCTCTTTTCATTTTTTCACTCATGCGTTTTTTCAGTTATTGGTTACGCATTGCTGAGGTGTGTGATAGGCCTCTATACACTACGCTGGAGAAATAGGCCCGGTCACACTATACATCTGTGCCGAATTCTAATGAATCTGTGCGTGTGGGGGCATATGCGTCCTGTGATACAGTACAAAGCGAGAAAGACATATGAAATTAGAATAGTGGAGACGTTAAGTGCTTCTGACTGGCTTGCTATCGCAGACGGGGACACAAAAAGGCAAATCATTGACTTGATGATTTTTTCCGCCATTAGTTCTTCCTGCAAAGGGGAAGGCGAAAGGCAGCAGGCACGAATAAAAAGAGGAAGCAGGCAATCATGTTACTTCTAATCTGTTAATCTTTTGCTTGGAGAAGAAGGTGGGGGTGTTAAGTGGACAGGGGGGTGCTGCTGGAATGAAATATATTGCAAATGGGAAAAGACACCAACAAGAGATGGGCGCTCGCAGATGGAGACCCTGCTTAATCAAGACAAATTGCAGATGGGCTCGGATTTTTATTCTCACAGAAAATAGACTAAAGCTGCCATCCGAAACACTACTACAGCAGTCTGAATCAACAAGCACACATGGAAGAGCGAGTAAAGAACACTTCCAAAAAAGCCGGGATTATTGCACACAAACAAGCGCGGCGAATATACACAAAATGCGTTCACACATTCGACTCAAAAAAGCTATTATTGCCCGCATAGTTCTAATCTCCTTAAAGGTTAGAGGAGGACAAGCGTGTGTTTTGAATGTTGAATAAGAGCGTGATGTTCTGTAGGCATCAAACAGCATATTAAAGCGCTGTCCCCAGTCGCTCAGAGCCCGCCTTAGGATGCACATGACTCCTCCGGCTGCCGTATCCCTCGTGTCACAATCCCCGTTCACGTACACAAATCAACAACATTTCCCATTTATTTATTCTTGCATCATCACAGCGGCAAATTGCTTTGTAAATGGCACACTTCCCTCAGCCTCTCCTGTAAATACAATGTCATTGGCGATGTTAATAATCCTTTTGTTTGCTTGACCAGGAGCTCTCGAACGCCCGCCCGTTCCCTTGATTCAATTACTGCGGTTTAGGGAGTGGGGAGAATGAAGGCCGGACCTTAAAGCCGCCCGTGTTAATGACATTCAAATTGATCACTGCCACATGTTGCTATGGTGTGGCCCATTTAAAAGCGAGGGTAATGAAAAGAGGAGCTCTCCATTACAGGGAGCGTAACTAAACATGACACCTCCTCGCTGAAATTACAAGGCCCCGCGCTCGCCTCGCTGCATGCAATTCAGCTCGCTTGAAGCAGCTTAGATACCCGGCAACAGCGGGGGGAGAAAAAAAAAACATGCAATCTGGGGCTCCGTCATGCCTCATAGACATGCTGATGGCCACACATATGTGGAAGCGTGCATGTTCATTCACCCAGAGAAAACATTAAAGCAGGAATGATGCTCCAATGTAAAGCAAAGCCACAAAACAAAGCTGTAATAAAGGTATAATGAGCTGATGTTTTGAGCTTGAGGCTGCAAAGAGAGGCGGCACAAGGATGCCTGCGCTTTAGGCTGCACAATGTCAAAGCCGGAGCAAAGACACGAGACAAAGCAAGCACAACACCAAGGAAAAGGAAGGAGTCTTTGGGGAAATATAGAATAGAAAGTCCCCGGAAAGCTGGGCTACTTCCGTCATTTTCATTATAGCTAATGGTCCCGAGTTTCCCCACAGGGACGCACCGTAAAACCAACAGCAGCCAAATTAATTTCTTAGGTAAATACCACGGTTACAAGGTTCTGTCTCAGGTTGGGTTACCGTCTAGTCTTTCTGCATCTTAAGCTGTCTCTTTCTTCTTATATCTTTATTCTTTAAGGAACCACATGCATCCTCTGATCTTCATTGTTGACTTCCCTACATTTTGTCCAGCAGCATTTAACACGTTTGTCCCGACTCATCCTTCAGGCACACTGGCCTTAGGAGGTGCATGGGACGTTAAAAAGGTGTCATTCACCGTCACTTTTGTCTGTGGTGGACAAAAGTTATAAAAGTAGAAGCAGTGTGTCTCTGAGACCTTCCAGGCAACTCGCCAGAAGAATGATGCTGTCAAACAACAGAGCCCACAGGGGGAATGCCAAGCACAGAGCACGGAGCCAATGTGGACGTGTTGCATGCATATGAATCATACTGAATATATATGTATGACTAATATGAATGGGCTGCTAAAAGACGGGCTGTTGAACAGGACTCAGTCAACTCACAGTCAAGAAATGGCCCCTTTAAATGCACAAAGTAAGCTAAAGATACTAAAGATACCGTACATTAGTTTATCTGTCAACTACTACTTTGTCCGGTCTTGCTTTTCTTAACCGTAGGACAGCTACCCCTCTGGAAACGGGATAAAAACCATAATGAGGTTCTTTAGTCACAATAGCGTTACATTAGCTAGCAGGCTAAGTTTTCAGAATGTCAGGGTTAAACTAAAACGTTTACCTTCACTACAAAACTCATATAGCAGCTAAGTAAGCAATATGGCTGTGTACCTCTTCAGCATCAGTTAGGTCTGTACAGGGCTCCATGGTAGACGTCTTCACGGGTCTACCAGAACCCAAGGACCCGGGACCCAGACGGGTTCGGGTCGGGACTTGTTCTATAATCCTCGGTTACAGGTCTGTTCAACATTAGGTCTAATACCTGAATGGATCCGGGAAGACCCAGCCGTGATTAAACTGCTGTGTGTGTCCGTGTGTGCATTTTATCTCACAACAATGTGTCATTTGCATGAGAACGTACAGGAATTTAAGTGGAAAAAAAATTAAGAAAGAGCAACAAGGAGTTGAGTGACGCGTCACGTGACTGCAGGTTCAGAGAACAGTTGAAGCCAAAGCCCGTAATGATGGATACCTTCCTCGCTGATGTGGACAAAAAAGCGAAAAGAAAATGAATCTAAAGAGGTAAAACTTGTTTATGCAAACTGTGGACAAAGACGAGAAGAAAGTATGCGCAGTGACGTGTAACATGTGTGTAGCTTCTAAACGAGACGCACGTTTGTCATCCGTCTGCAAGTGGACTTTTAATCTGAGATAACTAGCGGATTAGCATCTCTGTTTTTTATCAACAAGACGTGGATAATAGGAATTTTCAAACGGAAATTTTGGACCCGTGAAGACTACTCCATCCGTCTACTCCATGGTCCAGTTAGCTAAAGATGAAACATCCTGTTGGACTTTTAAAATATGTTGTATGTTTGTTACGTAACTAACGTATGATATGTAACTATTGTAACTATCACATTAATGTTACTTACATTTTGCAATCGTTTGTTACCAAAGTAATGCAGGTACCACTAAAGTATAGTCAAAGAAGAAGTCGGCCCCATGACCCATCCATGTCGTCTTCCATTCGTGTGTTTGTGGGAGTCAAATGATGCAACCCAATGTGACCGTGTGTTTTGTCCTTAATTATTTGCTTCATTAAGTGATCACATTTTTGTTGACCTCTAGAATCATCCTTACTCCCCTCCTTATGCTGCCAGTGGATTCAACACGTATTATCATATTGAAAGATATTTTTTCCTCTTAAAGGAGAATTGCATCAGAAGCTGTGCTGTTACACACCCAGCCCTCGGTTGTTGCAACAACAGAATGGAAATTTACCATCTGTGTTCCTTTAACCTTTGGAGGATAATGTATTTCCTTGTTCTCCACCTGATGCGGAAAAATCCTCATCTCCCACCAAGCTCTGCCACCCGGGCCCCCGAAGTGTTGCATTGTCTTCTGTGAACATACGCATTCATAATTCTCTCCGTGAATAACCCGGAGCGTCTAATGAAGCCGCTCTCAGAGAGGCTCACAAACCCGTCCCCGGGGATCTGAACCCGCAACCTGCCGCCTGCAGAGCAGTTCATCAGCCTCAGACAGTCCCATCTCCCTAACCGCTGAGTAAATCTCAGCTAAATGCTGTAATCACTCCAGTTGGACAAAACCTCCAAGTAATGCATTGGTCAATACTGGCCTCGGGGCTAAAGGGGACGCGCTGGCATCAATGCATCTCTGTTTACCAGACGGCCAGTCACAGGGACAGATAGTCTTTACGGAGACACCGTGTCCCTCACAGGGAGAGAGAGGCAGAGCGACGGGACGCATCAGGTCACTTTTCATCTTTAACTCTCCCCTGGCACGGAGACGGATGAGAAGAATCTCCCGCTCCCAGATGGAAAACGTCTTTGTGTCTCCATTTAATGAAATGGCATTACCGCCAACGCTGCTCAGCCAATCAGAAAGCAAAAAACAGCTGTCATGTGACAAGCCCATCTCATAAAGTGCTTTTGCATCACAACCCGCCCCGATGAGAGCAATATCATCACATTTATGAGAAAATAATGATTTCTTCTCTGAATTTATGAGCATCTCGGAGAAAAAAACGCGGGTGTATATGAATTATATCAGTATGAAAGAAGAGGCAGCGGCAGAAGAAGGGGAAAAACACCCCCTTTAATTTGTTTTTCCCCTCAAGGGAATAAATACAGCTCGGTAATATCAGGCATAAAAGTCAATCTTGTCGACAAAGAATAGCCCAATTAGTTGAGCTAGGAGGAGATGAAACAAAGGAATCAAAGCAGATCAATAAGGTGGATTCACTCCTGCTCTACGACCAGCGATCAATACGAGCGGGCTCTGAGAGACGGACCAGTCACAGTTAACCTGTCCATAATCAAGAGCTAAACTTTCATAACCGCGGCCCTCTGTGACGGCTCTGCACGCGCACGCGATCGTCTGCTGCTGATAATGAAACTACATTTGTCCTGTTGGACACATAAACAAAATAATAACGGTGCTTTCATCGGCAGGTTCACGTGAGAATACCAGAGGGGAAATAAAGGTGATGTTACTGGGCTCCATAGGTATACAGGGTTTTATATTGGGTTACATAAAGCTGTGATTTTAAAGGGATTTCTGCGAGCAACACTGGTTTTAGACGGGTTCAAATTCAGCAGCTACTGATATGGCTTTTCTACCTTATTTGCACCGATAGAGCTCAGAAGACTTTCTTAAACAACCTTATTGAACCAATTCTAGTTGGAACCACCTTCTGCTCAGGTGTGAGGCTCTGCTACAGTGTTGAAAATTTGTCAAATTGGCGCCTATCAAGAATATAAATGTCACTACTATAGTCCTTTGTCACTGGTCAAAAAACCTGAAATGCCATCCCTCTCTGTGCTCCAAATAAGGGTTGAGGTGGACTAAATCTCAAAACAGCTTTGAGGTAGACCCAATCTGTGATGTCAAAAACAGGTTTCAAGTGGATTAAAACAGCGGTTGGGTCCTGAGAGTTGGATTAATCCAAACTTCTAAAAAAGATTATAGGGAGACTTCATCACATGTGGGTTTCTGAGATGTTTAGGTGGACTAAATCAGAGGTTTAAGTGAGACTAAACCAGTGGATCCAGGAGAGTTTAAGGTGGACCAAATCGGTGTTTGATTCCCGAAAAGTTTAGGGAGACAAAATCAAAGGTTTCCAAAGCTGCTTTCCCACTGGTCAAAAACACGCTAACACCCGTTTCTTTTTGCTAAATGAGAAAGGCTACAATCGGCGTTCAGACCCGGGTCACATGACTCTGCAGTAGACCAGGTAATTATTGCTTCGGCTCCGATCGGCATTGATGGGAACACAAAACCCGTGTCGACACGCTAATCTCCGCCCCCTTTCCGGCGCGATGCTCCGTTGCTAACTTCTGCGACTCCTTGTCGTCTCAGCTACATATTCCGCCCGTCTCCGTCCGAGCAGCGCTCGAACATCAATAGATAGAATAAAGACCTAACCACGGTAACATCTTCACTGTTAATGACCCTGTCTCCGGTGCCTTTGTGACGTCAGACGGTGACGCAGCAGAAAAGAGACCGACAGACAATCTGCATCCATAAGCAGGTTTACCCGGGTCTGAAAAACCTGCATCAACACGCTAATTTCGGTGGCAAAGAGGTAAAATGGACTGTATCTGTTATAGGCCTGATATATCAGTCTGGCTCTATCAAAGAAGCATTAGTCAATCTATCACCTATAATTGGTATTGGTTGGACAACGTAACCTTGACTCCAGAGATCATAAATCTCATCGGCTGAATTTTAACACATGTATAAGACAAATGAAAAGAAGCAGTTGGAACGAGTCTCCCGTTACATTTTATAATTCCAGCAATCTGCCAGAAGCTGGAGTTAAATCACACAGTCAAAATGTGGAATGACACTCTGCTGTTCTTCTAGGATCATTTGTCCTCAAATGATGCATGCTCCAAACCTTAAGCCGACAATGCAGCAGTAAAACACTGTCGCCCGAGTCGCTGGTGAGAGAGCGCGGTGCCTCCAAACCGAGCACAGAGTGCAGCTCACTCCGCTCCATTAGGCCTCGGCTGTTAAACATCAGTGCAGAACTTCTCTCACAAAGCAAAGTTTTAGCATGAATCTAAATATACGCTCGTGTTTCGCTGCCTCATATGAATATATGCTGAATCATCTCCCTCTGAATGCATTACAGCCTTAGTTTATTAATGCTGATGACTGAGATTCAGGGATTATCGCCGTTGTCTTGCAGCATAAACATTTATTTTTTAAACTTAAAATCAAAACTCCCAAAGTGTCGAATAAAGCCTCCAATTATCCAGTTTTCTCATCATTATTTGACTCTTAGCGGGGTGGAAAAAGCTCATTAACCACATGTATACGGTACAATAGGACACTTAAACTCTCCATAATAAGAGGAAAAAATACTCAAGCGCACTTCCAATCACAACGTCTCATTAGAATGATTTCAGTTTAATGGCTTCCCATAGAAATTGATCAATTAAACACTGTCATCAAACAAACTGCATCACATCCATCACGCCGGCCGATATCCAATTTTGTATAAGTAGTGACCCGACGTATCAGCAAACCAATTAATCAGCGTAACCCGAGGAGGCGAGGGTTCAGGCGACCCCGCTCAGTCCATTCGGTTGCTCACAGCTGAATAAAGAGGTGAGAGCCGCCTATTATAATGTAATTATGATGCCAACTTGCATCGCAGAGCGGTGACGTGTCGGTGCCGAGCGAGCCGGCTGCCTCCTGAGAGCAGATTTCTTTTCTTTCTCTTATTGGGTAAATACATACGAGGCGAAATCAAAGCGGTAACCTGTAATTATGTTGTTTGTTACGATGCAGAAAGTCTCACTTTGGTGTTTTGGTGGAAATTTTGGAGCCCAAATTGAATTTGCAGGAAAAACGATGCATGACAGCAAACAAATGATGTTTTTGTACGGAGCATAAAAATGTTTGTTTCAGATTAAATCAAACTTATTTGATTGAAATGTGTGTGTGTACAAGTTGTGTAATTATAAGGAGTTTATGAGGTGTTTCAGGTGTGTGTTATGTGTGTTAATGAATACCAAAGTGTGAGCCATGGCCCCCCGGTGGGCCCTGGAGGTACTGCAGGTGCTCTGCCAATTTCAATTTCAGATTTTACTTTATGCCCTTATTTTGATGCTTAAAACATTGTTAGGTGTATATGGATGGTTTTATTGCACTGCTGAGGGCTCACTTTAATGTAGAATGTTTCTTTAAATGACATAAAAGTTTATTTCCCACTGAAATTAGTGCGTTGACGCTTTTTTTTCTGACCTGGAAGACCTGCTTATAGATGCTGATTGTCTCTTTTCCCATTGCCAGTGAAGTATCCTCCTGTTGTCTCTTTTCTGCTGCGTCACCGTCTGACGCTGCCAGAGACAGGGTTAGTAAACAGTGAAGATGTTACGGTGGTTAGGTCTTTATTGTCTCTATTAATCATTCAGTCTGTTTATCAAACTCGGCGCCGACAAATTTGGAACGATGTTTGAGCGCTGCTCGGACGGAGGCGGGCGGAATTTGTGGCTGAGAAGGAGTCGCAGAAGTTACAGACGGAGCATCGCGCCGGAAAGGGGGAGGAGATTAGCGTGTCGACACGGGTTTTGTGTTCCCATCAATGCCGATCGGAGCCGAGGCGATAATTACCGGGTCTACTGCAGAGTCTTTTGACCCGGGTCTGAATGATTGTGACCTTTCCCTCTAAGCAAAGAGGTCGGGTTAGTGGGTTCTTTGACCAATGGGAAAGGGACTTTATACTCAAGTGACCTGTGTGATGACATGTTTGGGTGAGCCCCTGAATATTCTTAGATTACAAATTGGTTCGCAGCATCTTAACTTTAGGTATAGCTGGATTTAGAGAACTAGTTATTCTTGACTTATCCTACTTTGCATCATGCAAAATGTATCTCATTATAAAGTAAAGACGAAGAGCCGTTTGATAGCTGAAAAAGCCTGCTCTTGTTGCTGAGCTGAGCACAATCATCTCGCTGGACTCACTAGAGAGAGTGAATTGAGGATCTGTGGTTGTGCAGGACCGGCGGCTCCCTCCGGCCACAGCGACACTCGCCACTTGTCGGTAAGCGATCCACACCTGTCAGACACAAGTTCCTGCTCTGTACCTCTAAAGCACCTTTCCCTCCCTGCTCGACATCTGTCCCACGGGTCCGGCCTCTCATCCAATCACACAGCGCATAAATCCATAACTTCTGCTCTGCCCTCGGCCCCCAGGAAAACACAATAAACTGCGTTCATCTTTTATGCATGATTTTCTCTGTCTCTGTAGCTAGCTTCGCTCTGGGTGCATATCAATCATCGCGGGGACGCTGCGGGGCAGGAAGACAGAGACGGAGAGGAGGAGAGCGGTGGCGGCTGGGAAATATACATGGTTGCACAACAAGGCGAAATGAAGAGTCCTGTTTCTGTATCCACTGACTTGGATTTCTATTTCAATTTCGTCTGCCCCTTCCCCTCGTCCCCGGCGCCCCTCCCCTCTCTCTGCCCTTTCCTCCACCTCCCCGACTCTCCCTTTGCAGAGCAGAAAATAAAAACACACGTTAGCGATATGAAACTGACCGGCTCACCTCTCGCTGTGCATCTATAGCTGCGAGTTAACACACACATGTCGGTGTTTTTAAGAGACACCTTTTCCCTCAGGCTGAGTCGAAATGAGGGGGGGTTGAGGGCAGCGTTTTCCCCTCCCACACACAAACACACACACAGGTTGCAGAGAAGTGTACAGCAGATCTACATAGGCCTCATTGGCATGCTAACATATTCAGGAACAGCAAAAAGCACAGCTGGCTCAGTGTGGGAGCGGCCAGCGGACGGGCTTGACATGAAACCGGACGGCAGAAAAAAGAGACGGCTCCCTGGAGCGGCACAACATTACCGGGTTGGGGTTCAATGATAATAATAATTTTATTTATAGAGCATGTTCTCGCGATTAAGAGTTCCCTGGAGGAAGGAGGATAAAACACAACGACAGCAGCATGGATTAAATCGAGCGGCAAACGTTAACATACAGGCTTTACATGAGACTCACAGAACAAGAAATCAGACAGAAAAGCTGATCGAAATGTTTGTTTTATTTACTACATCCAGCCAAAACATGGTTGGTAAGATAAAGTGCATAATCGTGGGTGTTAGGATATGTGGGGTTTGTCTGCATGGAGTCAGGAACAGGTAGGCAATGTGGAGCGTCTGGGGGTTAGAGCTGGTCTGATGTGTGGCCTTCATTTTAACTGGGAAAAGTGAGGGTTAAAGGTATAAGCAAAGGTATAATGAGTAGAATTTTCCGAGAAAATTAAAAATATAATATAATATAAATCATCACTTCTGGGCCTCTGTACATGTGTGTCGGTGAGTGTGTGTGCAGACTCTTGTGAGAGCCTTCCCTCTGCATCTATTCTGTTGTTTTGATTTGCACGGGACATTTTCAGGAGGGGGCGCTGTTGTGGTTCCCTGAGCCAATCACAGCGTACAGGTGAGTGTGGGAGTGGTTTAAGGTAGCAGCTGGGCCCCATTCAGACCGGCGAACATGGCGAAAGAGCGACGCAGAGTTGGCCTTCTTTCTGTTGGACGGGTAGGTGCCTCAAACCAGGTAGGACAAGTGCAAAGCTAACTGGAAGTTAGCAAGCTAGCGCAAAACTAGCTGGAAGTTAGCAAGCTAGCGCGACGGTACCGGCGGTAAGCATGCTAGTGCAACAGTAACCTGCAGTTAGCATGCTGGCCCAAAGGTAACCATGTCAGTGCTAGCTTGGCGGGATGGTCGTGTTCTCGCACGAGAGAGTGTGAGTGAGCTTCTGGTGACGAAGAGCCCAGGAGGAGGAGGGGCCCAGTTTGAATGTGTTGCTGACAAAATGCAAGAAAAAATCGTATTAAACCTTTAAGCCTGAAAGAAATCAGTGTGAGATTTGTTTTGCAATGCTACCACGTTGATTATACGTGTGACAAACCTGAAAAACTCTTCTACACCTGTGCATTATACACACATTGAGGCTTTTAATCTGTTCGAGCTGTTCTCTGACATGTCTACCAGAACCACACGCAGAGCTATTATGTCCCTCACAGCTAATTCTTGACAAGTGTTTTCCACAGACGGACTCTTACAGGAGAAGTTGTTCTTTAAATAACCACCCCGGGCATGAAGGTGTTCATTATTCTGATCCACACTCCCACAGGCCAATCCATCACAATCAATCAGTCAATCAGACGCACTTTTCCAGATGCTTTTAATCGAACCATTTGTCACCCTTTGCCCGCACTTTCCCGACGCCGCGCGCAGCAGGAAAGCAGGTACAAAACAAAATGTTTTGTGGCTATAATGGAACAGTCTGAGGATAAGGTGTTTAAAAGCCTCCGTGTAACCGCGGCGAGTGTGTTCCCAGGTACGTCGGGGGCTGAGCGGCGGCCACAGGGAGGCTGAGATTACAGAGTAAAGCCCTCCTCTTCATCCCTCAAGTAATAAAAGCGAAATGAGACTGACATTTCACTCTGCAAGACACACACACTCAGGCAGGCAGTCACACATGCACACACACTCTGAGAGCGGAGAGACCACAGGACAAACACAGAGAGACGCGGAGCAGGAAATGGCATGTGCACACACACACACACACACACACACACACACACACACACATGCGAGCAGAGAGACAGGAGAACAGAGAGTGACACAGGAACAAGACAGTCTGTACAGAGGAAGGAAAGTCACAATTGCAAATGACACAAAAGTCGATTTCCTAAACTCTGAAAATGCTGCAAAATAAAACTGGTTGGCATCTTTCCATCAGGTGGGCTGCACAAATTATTAGAACAAATTCCAGGCAGATTGTGGCAGCGACAGAAGACGTTAATCATTTTTGTTTTAGACGGGTTGAAATGATTCTCAAAGCCAGTGCATGATGGATTCTCATTCGTTCTGATGGCAGAAGTTTTTATGCAGAGCGACCCGGTGGAGAAGTAGTGTGCTTCTTTGAAGGAAACGTATTTGTTGTTCCAATTTTAAAACAGAAATTATGCAAAATAAAGACGACAATAGTCAAAATGTTCTGCACACGACTAAGAATTTAGCCAGATGTGGAACTATTGGTTCCTGTTTCAGTTCAGCTCAACACCAAACTCCATAAGCACACATGAGTCTCATGTTTTACCTGTAACAGAATGTTTAACAAAGTTTCCTTCACTTTGGCGGCACCTATGGTGATAATCGGTAATTGCGGGAGCACACTTCCCAGATATCCAGACAGTGCTGCATGTGTGACGTCCACGGTTGGCTCCGGTTGTAACTCTTGATTTTCCTGGCTGACGGTCGCTTTCCTTTTCAGACTGTTTGCTTCATCTGAGCGTCGAGTTTGTTTCTTCTTCTTTGGATTTTCACTTCTTGTTGAAGTTGTATCTGTAGTCATCCATCTTTTCTTTGTTTGTTCAGCCATAGTAGATTACTGTTTACTCGCAACACTTGCAGAGAGCGGAAAAGCAGCCGCTTAGCTCTGCCTACCCTCTCTGGCAGACCAACCACTGCTGGCTGATGGAAAACACGTCACTAACTGGGCGCCGCTTGAAGTTGCCACAGACACCCAGTCTGTAATACTGCAAATGCAAAGGCTTTCATCAGCGGGCCACAGGCTCAATCACCATTGCGTTACCTCATTTAGTGATAGATAGAGACTTAACAGACATTTATTTAAATTAAAATCTTAAATAAAGTCACTGTCGTTTATTTAAATGACATTATTTGACAGGATGAAGGATTTTAGTTAGCTAGTGAGCTAAAGCTAGCGGCAGCTGGGCTAGCAGCCTCAGGAAAGAGCGTCAGAGCTCCTGGAGTAAATAAATTAAAACTCATGAATGACAAACCCTGACGTAACCCCAACTTTAAAACAAACTGAGCACCTCTACGATTGGTCGGCTCGCAGCACTTGATGCCTCTGGGTCCACTCTAAAATGTATAAATCCTTACACATACGGGCTTTGGAGTCACAGCCGGCTCCAGTGGACTCGGCTGGACAGTTGGAGCAGACTCCCGGTGCTGCTTCCGGAGTTAAAACGAGTCCCCTCCAGTCACAAACAGAACTCTGTGATGCCACCCGTCTCTGCTGACTTGTTTGAACAGCGGGGCTCAGTCAGGCCAACTTGCCATCACTATCCAACAAATGTGTGCTCCATTGATATTTACTGAATAGCTTCCTTCTGCAAAAAAAAAGCATTAACGTTTCATGAGATTTCTCCCACTTCCATTCATCCTTTCAAATTCAATATTTTATAATTCAACCAAAAATATGTGGAGGGAACCCGGGCAGCCGAGCCCGACAGACACACAGAGACAGAATGGGAAAACAAGGAAGCAGATAGAAAGAGTTATTAAGCGCATATTAATGTTTGCTCTCCTCCTCCATGGCTGCCTCTCCTGAGATCTGCCCGTCGCTACTTTAAGCATGAATACTTAATCACACACCAAACACTGTCTAATTCCTCTCCCCAGAATGCACGGAACAAGACGGAGCCGCAGAGACGGAGCCGGGGAAAGAGAAAAGGGAAAAGATTGAAATGTCACGGAGGCAGTGCTGGGATACTAATAAAGCTATGCAAATAGCAATTAGCTGAACCAATAACCTCTGAGTCAATACAAGGCCGTCCAAATGGGAATATCCCAGCGCCAGGCTCAGGAGTTCAAAGGTCAGGCTGTGATTGGAGGTCACAGCCCAGGCCGATAAGTGACGTGTTTCAGAGTGAGATGGTTGTAATTGTGGCGGTGGTTTGAGACACTCCTGCTCGTGTTTTTTTCTTGTACAAATCCATACATTGAAGGCCGTAAAGAAGGACACGATGAATCGTCACCTCATCAATTCATTGTGCCATTTTGCAGATGCGATCTATTAGTGTTTTTCAGAGATGTAAAATACGAGGAAAAAGCTCTGCACAAATACTTTTACTGCGACGCTGAAGATAAAATTAGCATCAGCAATTAGCAGGAAAACAACCCCGGCAGTTTCTCTCAGTTTATGAACATGGGTGGCACGGCCGTGTGTGCGTATAACGTGCGTGTTCTGTGCTGAAAACATGGCTTGTTAATCAAGAACTGACAGGTGCGACGTTCACACTCTTCCCCATGAAACACACCTTCACAGTGTGAGATAAACAAAGTGGAAAAAATCACTGCAACTTTGTGTGTGTGTGCGTGACAAAACGTACAAATTCCACCCGCTCGATGGAAGTGTATCATGATTTCACACCTTCTCCTTCCACGCTACAGAGGCATTCAGAGCAGACTTACACAGGAGTGTACATGCCGTCCGCCCGGGGCGAGCGCTGCTCCGCTTGGATGAGGTCAAAATCTGTTCCCGCTATGAGAAACTGAAATGTTATAATGACGCAGAATGGTTTTTTGTCTCACAGCAGAAATGCTGGGCGAAATGGGAAAACATTTCAGAGCATGTGCTTGCAATACATCTTTTATTTCCTCGCCACCCCTCTCTGTGCTCCAAATAAGGGCTTAGGTGGACTAAATCTCAAAACAGCTTTGAGGTAGACCCAATCTGTGATGTCAAAAACAGGTTTCAAGTGGATTAAAACGGCGGTATGGTCCTGAGAGTTGGACTAATCCAAACTTCCAAAAAAGATTATAGGGAGACTTAATCACATGTGGGTTTCTGAGGTATTTAGGTGGACTAAATCAGAGGTTTAAGTGAGACTAAACCAGTGGATCCAGGAGAGTTTAAGGTGGACCAAATCGGTGTTTGACTCCCGAAAAGTTTAGGGAGACAAAATCAATGGTTTCCACAACAACCTGGTGTTGTTACCAAAACAAGCGTTGTGTTTTTAGTGTGTTTGTCCGTCCGTCCATCCATGTGTAAGGTAGACATATTGGAGGGATTTCCAAAAACAGATTTCAAGGTGGAATAAAGTGGCTATCTCCAAATGAGGTTTGAAGTGAATGTAACTGGTGGTTCCAAAACAGCTTTACGGTGGAGTTAATCTAAACTATGGTTTCCGTAACACATTGAAGTCGGGATTTAAAAAACAATATGTGGACAAAATCAGGCAGGTTAGTGACGCGTCCTCCATCAGCCAGCAGTGGTTGGTCTGCCAGAGAGGGTAGGCGGAGCTAAGCGGCTGCTTTTCCGCTCTCTGTGAGTGTTGTGAGTAAACAGTAATCTACTATGGCTGAACAAACAAAGAAAAGATGGATGACTACAGATACAACTTCAACAAGAAGTGAAAATCCAAAGAAAAAGAAACAAACTCGACGCTCAGATGAAGCAAACAGTCTGAAAAGGAAAGCGACCGTCAGCCAGGAAAATCAAGAGTTACAACCGGAGCCGACCGTGGACGTCACACATGCAGCACTGTCTGGATATCTGGGAAGTGTGCTCCTGCAATTATCGTTTATCGCCACAGGTGGCGCCAAAGAGACCGAAATAGAGATCTTTGAGATTATAACTTGAAGATGGACACAATCTGTTGTTTAAAGTGGAGTTAATCTAAAACTATGGTTTCCAAAAAATATTCAAGCCGGGGTTTAAAAAACAATATGGTGACTAAATCAGGGATTTTTAAAAGTGGACTTCAAAGTTGTTCCTTAAACATGTTAACGGTTTGGTTTTCAGACCAGATTTGAAGTGGACTGGTTTACTAATCAGGGTTCAAGGTGGACTAACTTAGTTGTGTCCTTATTTATTTAAGTTTGACTAACTTGGTGGCTTCCAGAATGAGGTTAAAGTGAACGACACCAGGACCCAAAACAGGTTCAATCATTTTGAGATATGTTTGGATCCCTTCTGACTTCTTTAATTCTTCCTTTGTTTGAAACACTGGATCCTTTTAACTCTCTGTCGCTGATTCAATACAAATATTTTTGATGGGAAATGTGTCGAGCTCATAAGCACTTGGCGCCTGTGATTAGCGCTCACAAATGGGTATTACTTTGCAAAGCAAAAAGGTTAGAAACCAACAGACCAGAGCTCTGTGATAATGAACGTTAGAATCAATTATTCAAATCCAAATCCAATCACAGCCTCATATTCAAACATTCGGAAGTGTTATGGATTCTGTAATTTGACACAAAGGTATAATGTAAACATTTGAACAGAAATGATGCAGACATTAAAATTTAACGAAGCGGTGCTGAGCGTTCAGCGGCAGTAAAAGTGTAAAAATAGAGTCGTAAAAACCTCCTCAGTCATGTATTGTAAGAATCAATCTTATTAAATCACACCCTGCGGAGGCTGAGAGGGAGAGATTACTCGCTTGCTCTTCATTTGTCTTGAGCCTTTTAATCTGTGAAAAAGCCAAAATGACCTATGTTAGACACACACACACACATAAACACACACTAGCCCTGTGCGGGGGCCACTTTTGATGTGCTGTTAGTCCGGGTGCGTAGCAATCAGGAGCAGCATGTAGCCCGGGGCTAGCAAGACACCATAAGATCTGGTGCAGAGGGAAGGCGGCGAGATGCAGCGGTAAGTGAATATGTGTCGATGGGTGATTTTTGAGGAAAAGCTTCTAAGTGTTTACAGAAGGCAGAGCGGATATAAAAGCAGAACGTGGGAGTTTGTCCCTCAGTGGATTTCTGGAATGTGCTGTAATATTTTCATTTTATCTGCTTCAGAGGGAAGACGAGCTTTCAACCCTCTGATGGAGTGTTTGGTCTCTCTAAACTGTGTGCAGGAATCTTCTGTGCACAGATCTCTATGTAGCAGTCTCATGTGCCTGTATGTTTATGTTCTTAAACGTGTGTGCGTGCATCCTTTATCTCTCCACGTGTACATCCTTGTGTTTTCCTTTGCGTGTGTAAATGTGTGTGTGTCCCAGCCCCATCTCGTCTCCATAAGCAGGTCTGGCTGTGTCACTAATTACAGATCAGGCAGATTAAAACCTTGAGAGGAACAGGCCAATCAAAATCTCCCCTGGAACTCTGCTCCCACACCTTAGCTCCTCTCTATCTCTTTTATTTCGCTGTTCATCACCTTGTCATTACCTCTCGCCCATGTTAAACCTCTGTCTGCATACCGCTGACTCTCAAGTGATTTCACCAATGAGAACTGCACTTAAAATAAAACGAGATTTTCTCGACTTCTAACAAGGTAAACATGAAATCCCTCCTGAATGATGCAAGATACTCAAACGGGTAGAACTTTTAATATGCCATACTTTGAAAAGTCAACTAAAGATCCACTGGTATAATCTAAGATGCAAATGTGCGTAACTCATTAACCCTCGACTGTTCTCTCTTGGTTATCACTTTATCATTTTACAGCTACATGTCGGACATTCGGCCTTCTCCACAGGTGTTTTTAGGATACGGTAGGCCACCAGGAAATGCCATCAAGTTAGATGGAAGTTTCTCCCAATACAGCTGCTGCAGACGAGTGTCTGGCCTCCAGGAAACTTGACTCTGCAAAATATTTCAATATGCAGAATCAGAATTCTTGCCAGAGGGGAGGGTCTCAAAGAGACTGTGTCCGGCGTGAGAGGGGTCGGCCTCAATCTTACCTGCACACCTCAGGGTCCTGGAGGCATACAGATCTCTGCAGAGGGGATGATACGCTGCAGCCTGCGCTTGTCCCCGGCAGTGGCAGCAGCGTACCAGGCGGTGATGGAGCAGGTGAGGATGGACTCAGTGATGGCGGTGTAGAAGAGCACCGTCATTGTCTTTGGCAGGTTGAACTTCTTTAGCTGCCGCAGGAAGTACATCCTCTGCTGTCCCTTTTTGATGAGGGAGCCGATGTTCAGCTCCCACTTGATGTCCTGGCTGATGATGGTCCCCAGGAAGCGGAAAGACTGCACAGTGGAAACAGTGGAGTCGCTGATGGTGATAGGGGCGGGTGTGTGCAGTGTAGAAAAGGAATAATTGGTGAATAATTAGTTTTGTCAATCCATAAATTGAATAAGCGCTGTGTTTATGTTTCCATTTGCAGTAAACATTTGAACATAGACTGTCTATAAGAATTGGATGTAGCCTTTTGGTTCTCCAAAGTAAAGCCAGTGTAGAAAAGCCTTTAACCTGCACCTTTCCTGCAAAGCCAGCAGGCCACTCCACTGGTGGCAAAAATCGGTCACTGGTGCCGACAGGTAGAGCACAGGGCGTTTTTTTGGATAATCATCATCATCATGAATATCCTAATCAACGTCAACAACATCCTTAATGTCATCATCATCAATAGCATCAATATCATTAAGGTCATAAGGTCATGTTCATAAAGAGCCGGGTCTTCAGCTTCTTCTTAAAGGTGAAAGGGACTCTACGGACCGAATGGAGTTTGGAAGCTCGTTCCACCACCGGGGGACGACAGAGGAGAAGAGTCTAGTTAGAGACTTAGTACCAGGCGCCTTTCATCGGCAGAGAGGGTAGTGGGCGGGACGGAGTGTCGACCCCGTTCAGGTAGGCAGGAGCCATTTTTGTTGCTGTTTTGTAAGCGAGCAACAGGGTTTGAATTTGATGCGATAGTGAAGCAGTTTATCTCAACTTCAAACTCTCCTGTGTCGACTTGTTTCAACTGAGGGAACCGATTAAACCTTTTAAGTTGCATTAACACAAATCGTAAAATGCGGTGTATAAGAGGAACTTTTAATACTTTTTTAATTGAACATTTATAGTTTTTTTTCAATAGCTTCCACGTCATGTGACCGAGCGTCCTCAAATCAATGTCAGATGTTAACACTCGCTGATGCTATGCTAATATTTTATATTCATATTTTTATGTAAAATTTTATTTGTTTAAATATTTTAGTGGACATGCACCGTCATGACCGCCATTGCAGCCACCACCTTTACAACAATCAACGTTACCGTAGGCTGCCAGCTACCGCTAGCTACCGCAGCGGTTGACTGTTGTTAGGGTGGACTGAGTTAAGTTAACTTGTTTTCTTTCCTTCTTTTACTAAGATAGGCTGTTAAGTTTCACAGTGTGGGTGACATCACGGTTGCTTTGTTCTTTTGTTCAGACTGCCTGTGGTTTGAAGAGTGCATTATCCACCAGCAGCTCTTGTTTGTAACCATGGAGCTGCAGATCAAATGCTGGATTACTTACAAAGAAAAGTTCTAAATGTGATTATATTAAGGCGAGAACTATGAGAGGCGTTTATGTAATGTTCACGTCTGTTTTCCAGTTAGCAAAGCAATGACTCAGAAGTAGTGGGAATGCATGAATCTGCTGGGAAAGGTTAATGACCATTACAATGAATCAACAATAATCCACAATAACAAAAACACTGAGCACAAGAACAATCAAGAGCAGCAACGGGAGAGGGGAGACTGTGGCAGCTGCTTGGCAATGTCAAGACTGGGGATATGAGTGGAGCAAATGAGGATGAACCAGTCAGCGCTCCAGACAGGCAGCTGAATAGACAAAAAGACGAGAGAGACAGGATGGGAGGGCGAGAGGGAGGAGAGGATCGGGGAGAGTGTTATTGTGAGCATGGCAGGCGCTGGGTGCTGGGTGTCACTTTGGAACAATCAGGACTGACGTTTCAGGTGGTGTGCAGCGGGAAAAAGGAATTCGGCTTCCAGGGGCAGCAGCGTTTTCATGGCTCATCATACTTGGAAATATATACTGTGCCAAAAAACCACCCAAGGACCCTTCACAACACATGTCATCAACACCACAACAAGCCCAAATGATGAGATTTAAAGGACTGTGCTTTTCAGGGATTCGAAGGACAGTGTCATTGTTTGACTTAAGCTTAAAGACACTGGCGTCACTCTGGGACAAACAAAGAGTGTGTTGATGTTAAATTAGAGGACTGACCTGTTTGTGATTAATATTTTGTTGAGCTAGCTCACAGCACCAAGCTTCTTGCTTGGAAATGAGGTAAGCCCAGCGTTTTGGTAGGGTAGGTTACACTCCCTCTGTTTGTCTCGAACAGAGAAATGGCCAAGCCTTCTTTTTAAGACCGCCTTTAGAGGTCCAGTTTAACTGTCTGTAGAGCAGCAGAGACTCCATGAAAAGAAGCTAAACGTTGCTCCATTTTAAGAGAGTTGGCACAGGACTTTGTACAAACCTGGCAGCTTCATCGCAGCGTCAACGAGATGTGTTTTGAACAAGGTCCTTGCAGTTTTTTGCCCAGTTCCAAGAAGGCAAAACCCAAGAATCCATTCACTAAAGACGCCTACAAATGTTACACTTTCACTTAGCAGCGACGTACATCTGAGAGTTAATGATGAATGCATTCACAACCGATAGCTATTCCACCGGGAGCAATCAGTGTCTTGCACAAGGACATGTGACTGTAGCAGTCAGGGATCGAACCCCAAACCTACTAATTGAGAGACGACGACTCTACCACTGAGCCACAGCTGTTCAAGAAATAATTTGTAAAGGTCACATTCCGACAAAGTCCGTGCATCGCCTGGAAGGTTAAAATATTGATTGACGAACTTCATTAGTCTGTAGAGGAGATTCCCGCCCATTAAAAACAATGAGTCTGCAGCGAATTAGCCCTGACGTCCCTCTGGAGACGCTCATCATGAGGAAGCACTGAAATATTACAGATCTGTTGGATTCCCAACATGGCAGTAGAACGTAATTCTTCTGGTGAGAGGGTTCAAGCTTCCCACCCTGAGCGTGACATCAGAGGAACATGGCTGCCATGGATACCGGGAATGGAGTGGATGGGGCCATGCACGTTGGCCAGACTGACACGGACCCTCTTTGCATAACGGATGGAATTCTGTCAAAAATAAATAATACCACTTCAATGTAAAATTCCCCCTCACATGGCTTTGGTGCTCTTTTTATTAGAGAGGGACATGACATGCGACAAAGGCTTAATTCTGGCATCTGGTAATGTGCACGGCCAAACTCCTTTACTGCCCATGGAGCGGCTCCAGCAGATAGCATCACCGCTACAATCTGTCTCTCTGTTGTTCCGGCTGAAAAGAGCCTTGTTGGAATTCAGACATGGAAACTGAGCTGGCCACGCTGCAGGAAGTGACTTATGGTTCCTCTTTTTATAGGCTGGATGTACTTTGCTCGCGCACGCTAATAAACCCAAATTATCCGAGAAATTGTTGCCGCTCATCGGTAAGCATTACGAGCAGATCAGAGACACAAATCAAAGGGAAGAGAAGGAAACCTAGTCAGCCGCTAATGATGTGTGGATTGTTAAACAGCCGAGCGAGACACCAGGAGGTTTCTCCATGGTGTGAGTCGAGGAAAAAAAAACATTTAGAGAGGAAGAGACAATAAAAATGGCGACAGGAGGGAAAGTGAAAAAGATATTCAGCAGCTTTGGAAGGAGGGACTGGCAGGCTGAGTCAGAAGTGTTTTCATGTTCTCTCGCTCTTCTCGCCTTCCATCCTTTTCTATTTCCATCCCGCTACATCTCTCACTTACGTCTCCTCTCTTACTCTGGTATTGTTCTCTCCGTCAAGAGTTGTCATGACATGGCTGTTTATTTCTAATGTTTGACATTTCGCCCTGTGCCGCTCGCGTGAAAGAACACACCGGGATGAATACGCTGCGATTTTCAAAGGAACATCTTGTTATTAGCCGGCGTTTCCCCCGTTCGAACACACTCGGCGAGCAGAAAAACACTCTCTGCACAAACACAGAGAAGTGCACACACGGGCGCAGAGGTGCATTTAAAAAACGGAAGGATCTATCAGGCTTTTTTAACCTTTCATCTACGAGCAGAGAAAAAGCAGGTTACCGACTCCCACATCATGTTTCAACCCACAGCCGCATCCTCTCCTCCTCCCCTTTCGCCTCCCTCTGATTCTCTCCATCTCCTCCGTGGGATCAAATTAAGGCATTGGATTAACAGAAAAGATGTGGTCTGAATGTGTGGGCCACTCATTGTGGCGCTCTGATGAAGAAAAGAAGAAAAGGATGGATTTGGATCTGCTCTCGCTTTCACAAAATTCTTTGCCTCTTCCACATCCTGATGGCCTGATAATCATTTCACTGTAATCTCTCTTCTTTGTCTCTCTTTGCCCATCACCATTATTCCATGCTTCCTCCTCTCCTTCCAGCTTTTCTAATCGTGTCATTGTTTGACCAGCCTCGGTTTTGGCACCTTTACTGAACAACGTCCTGCAGAGTCGTGAATCCTAAAGTCAGGCCAACCGGCCGCCAAGGACTGTACTGTTCTTCTTCTGAAAACTGCCAAATACTTATTGTAATATGTGTAATTTAAAGCAACATTTTCACCTTTATTTTCTTTTTAATAACCCTAACCCTCTTACCCAGTATTATGAATATAATGAAACTAAATGTGAGCAAATCTGTTCTGCCAGGGAAATCTTCTCCGTTGAGTCGATGGCAAATTGGGTCGTCTTAAGCTGATGGAAGAATACGGGACATTATCCGGCGTCCAAATCACATCTTTCTAACAAGTAAGTAAATCAGAGTTGGGACTTGAAGGTCAAACTGTCTCAATACTAGATTGCTGATTGTCACAAGATCTCACAGCTTGGTTGGTTCCTTTTTAACAAATCACTACATCCCACGGTTTTTATCCGCTCTCAGTTTGATGCTGATGTTAAATTAAGTTGTAGAAATATGGATCTGTTGGCAGAACCTTCCACTAAGAATGTGCACGCTGGCCTTGAGCTCCATGTACGGCTGCTTTTAGTCGTTTTTTTCCCTCTGATTGAATCTCAACGACCTCTTACAGGAAGATTGTATCCTTCCTACACCAGACCTCAAAACAGTCAGGCTTTTTTCATTCACTGTCCGTAGTTTGTCAATGAAAGCAATTTGTATTTAATCTACATAATTGTGAGACTAATGTGAAATATTTTGAACTCCTGGAAACCAATCCACGGCAGTAAGAGGGCAACTGCTTTGGGCGTCGAGCATCTAGGAGGTCAGGTGACAGAAAGGCCGGTAAAGATGTCTTTGGGTGGCAGTCGAGAGGGAGGGATGGATGCCAATAAGTTTCTAACTTCTGCGTTCCTATATGATGCCAAAGCATCCTAATTTGACAACCGGTGTAAAGGCCGGATCACACCAGCTCCGATTGAACCAAGCCCTGGAGCGTTAGTCCCCTCGTGCGGTTTGTTTAGGTTGGTATGAACGCCAGAATCGAACTACCACTAGAAAAGACCGGTCTCGGTCCCTTTCCATACGCACCACGGTCCGGTTCGATTCAGGTATGAACATAAACAGACTTAAAGTAGGACCGAATACAGGAAGCAAACCAAAAACATGCAGCCATGCAGACTCGGAGCAGCGACGAGGAAATAGAAATATGGGCTGACCAAACAATTTCATAATGCTTGTGGAAACATGTAAAAACACGGAGGTGTTCAAACTGCTCAGTGAAAAACTAAAGGAGAGTGGAATTGATCGATCTGTGGAACAAGTGTGCTCTCTCTCTGTTTACTTCAGGGAGATGACCCACGTGGAAATTCTGACCAATCAGGGAGCAGTTTACTCACGCATCAAAGCTTTATGTCCGCTGGTAAAAGCTGCCGTGTGAAAACAAACCAAACTTGGTGTTTGATTCGGACCAAAGAAATGGACTGTAGGTGTGAATGCGTCCTAAGAGTGCGTTGGATCTTCAGAGGATTACGTACAAAAATAACCCAGAACAAAGACATCATACGTGCCGTTATATGAGTAGACACTGGAATGGTGGGAAAGTAAGCCACAGAGATTGGATTGGACTTAAACTGGAGGAGCCCTTCAGGATATCCAGGTGGTTTCTTCCTGAGACGTGTAAGAAACATTCGGAGCCCGCAATAGAATAGCAAAGCAGGTTTTTCTATTTGGATCCAATGAAATGTTATCAAATGGTGCTCCGCTGCCTTAATATAAGCCTGTCTGGGAATCCATCAAATGAAAACATTTGCTCAGGAGAGACAGATAAGCAACCGCACAGCAGAAACAGGTCGATAGGCCACCACTAAAAAGCAGGCTTTACTCAAAATGGATTAGATGGCCTTACTTCTAAACTGTATATTGCAATTGACAGCTGGGGCCGGATCAAAGCCAGCGCCGTGTGAGATCCTGGCACGGTTTGGTCAATTCCCATCAAGTCAACTGGACGTGGAATTTGTCCATAGGTGCCTGATCCAATTCGCGGCACTGACGCGGACGTGAAGTGAAATTGAACAGTGGACTGAAAGCGCGGGGGTAGTGTTATTGGTCTTTTCTTCCGCTGAGGGAGACAGAAGGAGAGGGCCACTCTCTCTGAGGTGTTGTGCACACCTTGTAGGCTGCCAAGCCCCATTAGAGGGTGACAAACAGACGTCCGCTCGGCTCGGCGCTGTCAGACCCCGGTAATGAAAGACACATCAGCCTTAGAAAAAGCAGAGGAGGAGGAGGTGGTGGGAGAACAACAACAGGCCATGCACTGACACAAACACATTTTAAGACTAATGGCTTAAATGCAACTGCACTGTGTGGCAATGCAGGGCAGGAAAACATTCTCTTGAATCTATGAAAGGAAGGCAAGGGACAAGAAAGGACTCGGTAAAAATAGATAAAAGAGAATCATGCAAACATGCGAGATAAAAGAGGAACACATGAACAGAAGGTGCTGCAAGATCTAATGAAAGAAAAAATGTGCTAAAGAATGAATAAATGAAAGAGTGAGGGTCCTCTGCGACTCATTTAGCTACATGTGCCAGTGCTGCGGCATTAAACGACAAGATATGTCAATAATTTGCTCTGTTTCAGCCACATTGCTATCAAATGATTTAGTGCTTCTAGTACGGCACTAACACAACAAAGCATCTATCTGTTCTCTCCATAATAAAGCTGCTTTACAGCGTTTTTATTCCCTTTGCAATGAATCAGAGTTGCACTTTGTGAGGCGTGCAGGAATCCATAAGTACATAATAATGAATTACACACAAGGTGGCAGACAGGTGCAGCTCCGCGCGTTATGGATTGAGCAGTTTGGGAGCGTTGTCATCATAACCTATGGACGCCGGTGTCGGAACAGTCTCTCGCTGATGCGGAGGGGGATAGCGAGGCAGATTGTGTCACTCTCCGTCCCCGCCTGCTTTGTAATCTTCCCAGAGAGGAAGGATGAGGCTCGGCTCTCTCCGGGGGGAAATGTATTTCTCTGCATGGATGTGGAGCGGGAGCAAGCGGCCTTATCAAATCTATATTTCTCCCCCAGCACCGGCTTGAAAGAAGAAGAAGAAGAAAGACGCGGAGAAAGAGTGCGAGATCAGCGGTTGGTGGTTATCGAATTGATAATTTAATGATGTTTGCAGCACATCAGATGTTGCACTTTTCACCGCATTGCCTCTAAAGTCAACCGGAGAGAAGAGTGCACATGATGAAAAGAGACGAGCTCGGCAGTGAGAAACCAAGAAGCAGCTGTGGGCTCAGAGGAAATCAGTTTGACCAGTTTGCAGATAAAACTCCAGTTTAGTGGCTTTAAAAACCAATTATCAGCTGCTGTGTTTATAAGGTGTTATGAGATAACTTGTTGGCATTGGTGCTAAATAAATAAAGATGACTTTTTAAACTTGCTTCTTTCTAAGGTACGCATATGCCAAAGGTTTGACAGGATACTTCTTCTAACATAAAATGTGAGAGAGCCCACACATGACGTCAAAACAGCACACCACACACTCACAGATTCACTCACCAACAACCACAGTCCGACTCTCACAGCTGGAAATCTCACTAAATCTCTCACAGTCAAACGAGACTTCAGAGTAAACAAACATGGCGGACGACGGGCAGGAAGAATTGGTGATGATAGTTTATGCTTCACGTTCGCTTCTGTCGCCATGGCTGCGGTTGTCGTGCTTCCTTCTTCCTTCCTTGTTTCCCTCCACGTGACGATCCACAGACTGCGTGCTCGGCTGCCCTTGGGGTTCCCCCCTCACAACAGGATATCAGATCGTTTAATATTTCATTTGGAATCGGTGCAGCCACGACGGCCTTCCGAGCAGATCGGGGAAGTAAAATCACTCTCAACATGCCTGACAGCACGGGGACATCTGGAGAGATCTTCTTTAGAACCATCAAACATCAGGACTTTGTTTATGATTGTTACTTTTTGCTAACATCTATGAAGAATTATTTTTGAGTCTAATGGTTTGCTGTCATGTCTTTCTCTTGGCTATATACCCAGCTAGCAGCGAACTTTCCCATCACATCGGCTAACATCAGCTACAAGTTCTAATAACGTTTGAAAGAAAACTTTTGAATCTAATATTCAAAGAACGTTTTAAGGATGTTCATCATTTCAAATAAAGGTCTTGTAACGTTAAAACTTAAACGTTTTAACGTCAACATTATGAAGATGTTTTCACGATGTTATTGAGGCCTGGGATGTCAGAACGCCTTTTATAAAACATTTGCTCAATGTGACATAAAAACAAAGGTAGAACATGCTCACTGCGACATCCTGAGGATCTTCTCTGGATGTTAGTTCGGCCTGAACTATCAGATTTATAAAACGCTCCTGAAATGTGATCTGAACATTCTCACTGCAGCTTTCTGAGGATGTTTTCAGAGAGTGTTCTCCTGCTATTAAGAGGAACATTCTGGGAACCAACCGCTCAAAACGTTACAAGAACATCGCCCGGAACATTCTCACGTTCTTAGAGCAAAGATTTCCAGCTGCGTATGAACAGAAGTTGTGGAATTATGTAGGAATTAGCGCTCACCTGTTATCAAAAAGTAACTTATGTAACTTATTAAAAAGTTTTGTTTTTATTACACACACAGGAGAGAAAATAATTTGGTTCAAACTTAGAAGAGTTGTCGCTTCCTCGCGCGCCTCTCGGGGCTTCCCTAATTTGCAACTTTACTGAAAAAAATGTTGAAAGTGTTTCCGAGCTCGACCAAATGGCACGACAAAAAAAGACCCCCAGAGTGTGACTGCTATATCTGAGTGTGTGTGTGTGTGTGTGTGTGTGTGTGTGTGGGTCCCTCTCCATGGAAAATGACACACTGACATTTCCGTTGTGTTGTGGACGCTTGAAAAGCAGCACACCATGAGTAACACTAACACCACTGAGCCATTCAATACTGGCCTGACAAATCATTACGCCGTTTCCTCTTAGGTTAAAACCCGGCACTACATGGCCACTTAGGAATATGGATCGGACTTGTAAAATGGTGAAAGGGCAGGTTAATGCAATCAATTATTTTTTAACAGTAATTGCTATGCAAGAGTCCTCGACATACCCACACAGTCTATCTCTGTGTAACGTAATGGGCCTCGATGATTCTTTTGTGTGGGTTTGTGCTGCAGTTGGCCCCCGGTGACATTTAGAAAGGGACAAAGGATCAGTGCTTTGGGAAAAAAAATTACCTTTTATGGTGAAATTCCCATTTTAAGTGCAATTAAAGCAAAACAGCGTAATGCACAAGACGGCAATCAGAGGGTTTTCCTCCCATAAGGCTGCACAGTCCTCATTAACAGGGTTTTTTAATAAAAGATGCAGCGATGTGAAAAAAGTTGTTTTGGTGCCTAAAGAAAACCAAACATTTAATTAACCAACAGATAAATCTTCATCATCGTAATCCAAACTCATACAAATGTTCTTCAGCAAGCCTGATCCTGAACGTCTCACCGGACTTATATCTATCTGTAACTTGGTCGCTTTATTTTGAAAGTGTAAACAGACATTATGCATCTTTTATCGCTAATTTGACTGCAGAGCTCTGCATGTGCAAACGTGATACAAGAGGGGAACCCGAGGCATCTTATTTTAAAGCTTAGTGTCCCTCACCGAGCGGCCATATTTGAAAAGTTGGGAGTTAGAGGCTATGTCTCAATTCACGGGCTGCAGCCTTCGAAGGAGGCGGTCTACGGAGGATGAGTCATTCATCATCCTGAAATGAGATGGTCTGGTTGATGGAGGATATCCTGTTTGCATCACCAGCTGTTCCCGCCCTTACCCTAGCTAGCTGCCTGTCGCCTAGCAGTAGCGGTAGCTAGCAGACAAATTACCTAGCTTAACTAACATCATGTAACATTAACCTCTTCTTTAAAGATAATTTGTTTCATGGGCGGTGTTAAACATGTGTATGGTTAGCTATTCGTTTGGGTTGAAGAGTCCGCCCTTCTCATTTAAATTGGCACGCAATGCATCCTGGGATACGTTGGGCCGAGAAGGATGCACCTGATGGATCCTGGGAAAGGGAGGACACATTTTCCGCATCTGAGGGAGCCTAGAAATTGGGACAGCCTTGGACGCGTCTTCAAATGCAGCCTTCGAGGGCAGCTGCGCCTGGATTGGGAGCAGAAGAAGAGCCTGTAGCGATTTCTTAACGCCTGCAACAGCCAGATTTCCATCCTGGGTTTAATTGCTTTTTAAATAACTAATGAAACTAATAATTAACAACACACCGTTGTTAAATTGCTTGTAATGGACATGAATCGAACTTTATTGTGATTATTTTGTTTGTAGTTTTGGTGAGATTTAACTTTAGATATAAGCAGGAAACACAATATGAATGGAACAATGTCAACGTACCCCGAGGCTGAGTGCTTTTCCGGAACATTCTGCACCCTGGCAAACTAACCTGCTTGTATGGACGTCCTCTGTGCAGGTAAAAATGTTGTGCCTCATGCTCAAACTGCATCATGAGATTACAACAACATGGCTTGTTTATATTGTAAAATCTCTTCCATTAAAACTCAACATACATCCGGGAGGGAGCTACATCAATGAGCACACAGCACATGAACACACACGGCGGGGGGGTCACAGGAAGAGGGCAGATTATTCTCAGCACTCCGGGGACCCTCATTACAGCAGAGAGTGGGTGCAGGGAGACACGGCGGGGCGGGCATGTGAATAAAGCAGCATGGGGGCAAGATATTGGAACTTCTTGCATCAATCCGTTTCCTCCTTATTAGTCACCTTGTGGTTCTGCGTGTGCAGCTGACCACAGCGGCGAGATCACGGCCGTCTGCAGAGTGACTGTGTGCAGAGGTGGTGGAAAGATGACAGCGAGGAGGCTTTTCATTTGCTTGTCAGGGGAAAGATTTTCAAGGAGAAAATCCACCTGCTGAGTTTATGGAAGTTGCCTCGCCGGATTTATGGATGTTATTGCTCCATTTATGAAACCTGCTGTTTCTGAAGTTGTTTAGAGAATTCTGCCTCCATTGCAAAACAAGAGTTTAGTTTGTGGTCCCCGTTTTAGTGAAAGCACGTTGCACTGAAGAAATGCTAATCAGAAGTGGATGGAGTATTCAGTTCTGAAAAGTGAATAAAATGCTAAAGTGCTTTAAACCTGCATTCATTCTCGTGGCCAGCAGGGGGCGACTCCACTGGTTGCAAAAAGTAGTTGTGTCTTTTGAAAGTCTCCATGAAAATGACCCTTCTTCTTAGTAGATTTACTCCCTCAGTAAACATGTTTTTACTTCCTCGTTTCAACTCTTCCTCAGCACGCATGTTTATTTAGTAAGTTATGCTCCACTTAGAAAAAAAGATGATTTGTTTCAGGGAGAATTTTCAGGGGGAAATCGCTCCTCTGCATGTCCAACCTCTCGTGCATAAAGGTTCACTTCTGGGTCGGCTTGTGTCAGGCCACGTCACAGCAGCTACGTCCACTTATTATACACATTCAATGCGCTGAACACAGATTTCTAATTACACGTACTGTAATCTCTATTTACAGATGCTACATAGAAATGTAGAATCTTTATTTAATTTAATAAAATATTTAGCGATTGATGTCATCAGTATTCCCAATTTTTGTACCATTGGCTGCGTCCCAATCCATGGCCTGCAGCCTTCGAAGGCCGTATTTGAAGGCCGAATGCACCGCAGAAGCGTGTCGAAGGCTGTCCCAATTTGAAGGCTCCTTCAGATGCGGCCGACAAATGCGTCCTCCGTTTCCCCCGCTGCGAAGGATCCATCGGGTGCATCCTTCAGTCGAACAGCTGCGTTACACATGTTTAAGAAAACGAAAGGTCCCTTGAAACAAATTATCCTTTAAATAAGAGGTTAGTAACTTAGTCGAGGTGAGTTATGCTAGCTAGTTAGCCGTCTAGCTACCTGTTGCTAGGCGACAGGAGCGGTGTTTGGATGGGGGGCGTTTGAGAACGGAGGGGCTTATGATTTTCTGTGGTGTTTAATTTAACCTCCATTTCTTGGAAATAAAACATCCGATAAAAAAAAGACATATTTTTAAAAAAGTGTTTTAAATGTTAAATTTTAAATTCTTAATCTACGAATATGTACATCGTCTTATTTCATCCACCAACTCCTGCACACAGGATGTTTCCGACTTCAGAGCAACTCCTTTGTCAGTGTGCTGCAGTTTCCTACATGTACATTGTTCTGCTCAGACTCATCCAAGTGAAGTCGCAGTAAGATGTTTAAGATGTTACATTACGTTTTCACTACTTACTGATGTCAGACGGACGTGATTCAGTGTATGTCTAATGCACATAAGCGTCTATACTGCTGTTATTGTTTGTATGAACCTTTTCATCTTGTAAATTGATCTCGAAGTCTTTTAGTGCAGAGAAACTCTCACATTCGCCGCGTCTCACACTTTCTCTCTAATACAGAGAATCCAAGGACAAAGACGGCCTAGTGCTGCCGGAGCCGTTTGATTGACAGGCCATCTGAGAAAAAAACAGCACTAACCACCAAAGATTTTTGCCAGAATAAAAAAAATAAAGCAGGTGGAAGTCACAGGTGAGAGCTTTAAAAGCCTGCTTTGGTGTCACGGGGAGCCGCTGATGTGAGTACTTTGTGTAACAGGAATAGCACGCCTTTAATGACTGACTTAAGTAATGTGATTCATTGCTTCTGACAGTCGTGTGCTGTTGCAAATCACACTATAGCAACCAGAGAGCACGCAAGCATCTTAAAAGCCAGCGAGTGAACTTTTGCTTCCCAGCCCACGCTGAAGACAGACGACAGCTACTTAGCCTTTTCCAATTATGACTTTAAGTTAATTGAGAGGAACGACAAGAACATTTCAGTCGCTGTCGTTAAATTGACGGGCATTCTGCGGCGGCAGGAAGTATTAAAGCTTGTTTATGAAAATAACACGACAGTAATATCCATATTCTTTATAACATGTTTATCTTGTTCAGCATACAGTGTTCTCTTGTGCTACTAGAGACACAGCAGTGTGAGCGAGAGACTTAAATCGAAGGCTTGAATGCTAAAGAAGAATTATACGCCGTGTTTGTGTGTGTGTGTGCACGCGCAGCTTTAAAGGGCTTTCATTCAGCCGCTCGGCTAATTTGATTTTAAGTCTGGCGAGTGGCCGAGGTAATATAAGGGCTGAGCTGTCATCTGGGGGACGCGTCAAACTCCTGGTAATGAACGAGGATGCAGCGCAGTCCGACCGAGTCGTCCAGAGAGAGAAAGGGGGGACGGCGGCAGGAGAGGGGGGGACTCCAGGTCGTAGAAAAGAAAGCAAATCAAGCTCCTTTGATTCAGCTCAACACGGGCCTCTTGAAAAAAACTATTACAACTTAATCAGCACCGGGTACGGAGGCACCCGAGCAGTAAGAGCAGAGAAAGTGTGTTTGGGAAGTTTTTAATCCAGACTAAGCAACATTATTTCCTTATTCTTGACTGGAATTGGCATCAAATCCATCCATATGTATCTGGAGTGTCGAAAGCACAGATATCTGTGTTTCAAACATATTGTGATAAAATGTTACAAACTTCATCGTCTCCATTAAATAAAACAGCTGAATGATTCATTGATAGTGAATGCATATTTGAAACCATTACACGCAATCATTGCAAAACACAAGGGTTTATGTGAACGAGACAGATGTTGACATCTGTTTATCTGTAATTACTCATGGAGAGCCTGGCAGTGAACTGAGGCCTAACCACACTCAGTCAGTCTTTAAATTCAGCTGGAACTTTGTGTTCTCGGGTTCGGGTCTCGTGGGATTAAGACAAAAGCAGTTGAATGAAGACATGATATTTAATTCCGCGTTACGAGTGTCCATGACAGTTCAGGCAATAAAAAACAATGTGCGGTCGGACTGGAGGGAACAAAGTGCTCTCGAGAAGGTCTGTAAAACATCCATCAGAGTTATTGTGGCCTCGTTTTCTTTTGTTTTGCACAAATGCAACAGAATAAATATTTCCAACCACACGTAACATAGTGACCATGCCAGCCAATCAGACAGTTGGTCTTGGTTAAAAATATTCTAAAGATACATGTTCTTTTGATTGATTAAAAGGTCTGGATAAATAGGGCTAATTGTGATCTATTTATTAGGTCTTGGTTCATACCGGGGCTGCACAGTGGTGCAATGGTTGGCGCCGTAGCCTCACAGCTAGAAGGTTCCTGGTTCAAATCCCGGTTTGCATCTCCAGCTTCCTCCCACAGTCCAAAGACATGCTCGTTAGGTTCATTGGTGACTCTAAAATTGCCCGTAGGTGTGAATGTGACAAAAGGTTGTCTGTCTCTATGTGTCAGCCCTGTGATTGACTAATGTAACCCCGCCTCTCGCCCAATGACAGCTGGGATATGCTCCAGGCCCCCCGCGACCCTGAACAGGATAAGCGGTGTAGATAATGGATGGATGGTTCATCCCAAAGTACCCAGAACTTTAGTCCCAGGAACTACTACCTAAGTAAGTTCCCAATGTGTACTGCTGATGTATGAATTATTTGCAGCTATACAACAAAGACAATGCTGTGTAAAGATGTGGACATGGAACATTATGGTGCGACATAACAGGAAGCAGGAAGTAGAATCAAGTCATACCGCGGTTGATCGCGGTTTCGTTCTTACCAGTGGGTCATTGCGACAAAACAATGGGTAGTGACCGCACTTCTGACCGGAAAGTACGACCCCCAAGGCTGGGACTTTTGGGGGGTAGATGATGTCTTCAGTTCCTGGAGAAAAGTGTTGCCGCAGATGATCCTTTATTTGTTGCCAAAGATGGCTCAAATCTGCATTTCCAATTTTGACATTTCGCAATAAACTGGCATGTCGAGATGAAACGAATAGTTCCTGGGTCACAACAGAAACATGGAACAGTTTTTGGTGGGATCACAAATATTTGCACCAAATGTCACAGGAATCTGTCCAGCGGGGGTCGAGTTTTATTTCTCAGTTCAAGGCTTTGGAAAGAGGCAGCGACCATCGTATTTGTGTTGTTCTGAAAACATATTTTACACCTCTAAACTTTGATGAGTCAATCAGAGTAATAAGCGAAAGAAAGGTAAGCATTGAAAAGACAAAAATAAACCAGCTCAAATGTCATGACACGGGTCGGCTCTTTGGATTACAGCACATCAGAATTATGGCTCTGAGTGAAATGTCCACATAAAGGCAGAAAGTTGAGTGATACATCCCTTTCATGCTCTCTCTACACTCCAGCCTCCTTCCTTTGCTCCTGCTGTAGTGGTCAGTGAGCTCCGAGGCAACTTTGATGAATTAATCCAATAGAAGAAATTGGTCTTTCAAATGTAAAGAGCACCTTGGTTCTGGAAAGTAACTTATGAAGGGAGGAAGGTAGAGGGGCACGAATCGGCATGAGAGGAGCGGTGAATGGACGGACCTGAAAGAGACTGACTGCACCGAAGGGAGTGTGTGTGTGAGGGAGTGTGTGCAAGAGCAAGCAAGGTGTGTGTGTGCATGGGATCCTCGGGAGAACGCAACTGACGGAAACCTCAGGACCAAACCAGGTCTGTGATCCAACCTCTCTGGGTTGAATCTGATTTCGAATGTCTCTGTGTGGTGATGAAGCTACAGAGGGTTCGAATAGCTATTGCTGGACATCAGGAATGAGAGTTGACTGTATCCAGATTTTAGGAACTGCACTACCTTCCAAACATGCAGCACCTCATGTTTGTCCGCTCTCTGCACGAAACACTACACTACCTTGTACTTGGTAATCAGGAAGAACTAGAATGTGATTTAGCTCTTTGGTGATGTTTGATCGTCTCGGCTATCATCGGCGTGTTTGGGGACGGCCAATATTTCAAGGCTTCAGGTGTAGTAATCAGATATCTGGATAAGGTACAAACAATGTCCAGCTCACTCTCTCATGTTTACAGTCAGACGAGCAGCTCCAGATGCGGGAATGGAGAGTTGGAATTGAGAGACAACATCTACAATGGACTGATATCTGCATTCATATGCAGATAAGTGTTAATAAAAAGCTAAATGTGATTGGACGATACATTTCAGCCTGAAACCAGAACGCTCCCTCGCCTACAAATTCTGCTTCCATATTCAGATGTGTTTTTGCGATTACACTGGTGTTAATATTGATGGACTGATTGTTCAGTAGAATGAGTCATTGATCACAGAGCGTCTCATATTCTGTGATTGATTATGCGTCTTTCCCAAATCTCCCAAAAATAAAGGTTCTGCTTTGAAAGTTGTGATTTCTTTTCTCACTGCAGTAATGCGCCAAGAGGGACGCTTTACACCCAGAATCAATCAGCACAAAAGGAAACTGATGAAGTCTAAACAACACCCCAAACGCTTTCAATCAGATTGATTGCAATAAGAGAAGTTCGGTCAACAAATTGGCTTCAGAATTGATCGCAGGTTGCCTGATCCAACATCTGCAGCAGCCCACCTGTTGTGGCAAATTGAGACTAACAGCTGAATTGAAACACATTTTTCTCCAAACATCTCTCTTCCATCTGTGAGAAGAATTTCTGTGAAAGGTGACAAACTGCATCAAGGAGAGTGTGAGTCGATCAAGCATCAACTGCTTTATTAGCTTATTATTCCTTGAATTAGTGCTTGACTTGACATGGAGTTTACTGTAATCATGAAGCATATAAGAGACAAATGAGTTTTCCTTTTTTTAATAAACTGCACTCCTCGTGACAGCCCGAGCATATGTTTGCTCCCGGCAATCACTGCGGGTTTTACATGCGTGCTTGCGGCAGTTGAACATGTTCTCGTTGGCAGGGAGCAGCGCGGGTGCGGAGACATTCCTGGGGCAATTTCATGTCAGATTTCAGCCCCGAGGAATCAAAAAGCCTGAATGTAAAGCAAAGCTCCACCGACGTACGGCGTAACTACTCGCCCTGCAGCTGGGAAAGAGCACATTAGCAACATCAGGGATGATTTACACCCAAATGAAAATGCTACTTCCTGCCATCCATCCTAACTTTGTAGACGTCAATGCATCACAGTTAGACACCTCTTTGTTGAAGCACTCTTAAAACAAGAGAAGGAAAACAAGCTGATAAGTTTCAATTGAGCATAAACTCAATCAGGGGATCTGAGATCGGCCTCATGAGGATGAAGCAATGTGACAGGCCTAAATAGGTTAGACGCCAGGTTTATCCAATTACTGCTCAGCAATAAGCGATCCCAGAAACCCCTCAATCCCCCGACCGGCTCATTGCTCCCTCTCTCTCCTCACGCAGTTTGAAACTTGACCCACCATCTGTATCCATACGCCGCTGACGGATGCCCTCGCATTAAGCGCCGACACTACTTGTGATGAGTGTGTGCGCCTAGCGTCTGCCAATCTGCAGCCCTCTTGTGCCCCTGAACGCTAAGCAAATATTCACCGACTCTGATGGCGTCGTTTTTCCCTAGATTAGCGGAGAGCCGTCTGCAGATGATGATAATGAGACACTCTATTTCCCCCCACTCTGGCCATTTGAGAGACAGTCAGACGGACGGATAATCTGGTTTGCGCTGGGGGCCTCATCCACAGAGTCCCACCGTCGCGCTGACATTAGCGCTAAGACGTATTAGCACATTAGCCTGAATGGGCGATGATGTGTTCTCAGTCAGTTAAGCGGAGTATTATAGCGACTGCGTTATGGTTATGAGGATGGCTTTATGGAGTCGGTGACAAGTCCATTGATCTCCAGACGCACCTGCTAATGCCAACACTCGAGTAAACAGCTAAACAGTCTGAGGTTTGTGACGCTGATGGAATTTACAGGCGCAGGCTGAGGAAGCTCCAGGTTTAGCTTGATTAATACGACGGGTTAGAGGAAGCTGATTCTTTCAAAGTGGAAAGTTAATGAAAAGCAGGTTCTCGCTATCTTTAGGATGAAACGATCAAGAGTAAGTGAGCCAGTTTGAGAATCTATTTTGATCCTAATTTAGCAGTCTGGATGTCCCTGGAAAGCAGCAGCCCAGCAGTGTAGTCATTACACGCCACAGGCCATAGACACAGATCTATAAATGTTTGGTATTAAACGGACCCATTGATGGTCTGCCCTCACTCCCTTTGCTCCCGTTAATGGAGCTTTTATGAATCTCAGGCCTCATTTGTCTCTCATGGTTAGGGGCTTTCTGCAGTCTGAATTGTGTAATAATGGCAAACCCAATTTGCTTTGTGCTACGTTAATCTCAACACGCCCCTTCTCTTCTCTTTCATGCTTCCCTAACTGCATTCAGCTCATTCATCAATGATTCTATTATCACTCTGTTCTTCTGACTGCGTGTGTGTGTGTGTGTGTGTGTGTGTGTGTGCGTGTGTGTGTAGGGGGGGGAACAAAATTCATAAAATAAACCCAAATTGTGCCACTCTGCTTATAAGAGACAAGTACAGCAACAATGTAAAAAGCCATTAACGACGGGGACATTATCTCCTTTAAAACTCCACATAAACCAAAAACATTCGCTCAAACAATCGGACCGTTTTTAATGAATGTTTTGGGAAAGAATGTGGACACAGCAGCGCTTCTGTTTAAGCAGCTGGTATTAAAGGACATTACTTATTGAGGGTTAAAGGACTCGCATCAGTTTTGGGGAGCAGAACAGCCACGCAGGGAGCACAAAGGAAACGGCGGTTGCATGTAGAAAATAAATCCATGACCTTTCTGCATCAGACGACACGTTACACAAATGCCTGTTTAGTCCTCTCTATATCTCAGCACATGAATACAGACAGGAAGCCCTCGTCATGGAGACAATGAAGCGTTGAATTAAAGCATTCACAGGCTGTTTCTATTTAAGAAATAAAGGGAGAGTGTGAAATGGGAACGACATAAAAGGTCCCGGATCTGCAACAAAAACTTTTTTCCCCACCTGTCAAAAAAAAAAAAGGTATTTTGCTGCTTTCACCTGTTTCAAAGCCGCAACCACAGGAGAGGAAATAATTCAGATCAGGATCACCTACATTTTTTTCCTCACTTGCCTCTCGGGGCTTCAGTAATATAAAGACCTGCCATAGAAAGCACACAGTGCCAGGAAATAGATGGCGACTGGATGATGCATGGCAGCCATGAGTCTTTGCTGTTTTTACAACATTGAATCTGACTTGTTTGAAGGAAAACAAAAGTTGTATTGGGTTAGAAGTGGACTATATACAAACCTCATAACTTAAAGGGGGGTATTATGCTAATTTCAAGCTTCATACTTCACTCTGTGATACCTGTGGAGTAGCTTAGCATAATTTAATTTAAAAAACTCTGTGCAGGCCCTCATACAGCCTCTGCCTTAAACAACTCAGCCAGCGCTGTCCCTTTAAGAAACCCCGCCCCTAAAAGCCCGCTTTCTTCACTTTGCGCAGGCCCTCATACAGCCTCTGCCAGCGCTGTCCCTTTAAGAAACCCCGCCCCTAAAAGCCCGCTTTCTTCACTCTGCGCAGGCCCTCATACAGCCTCTGCCAGCGCTGTCCCTTTAAGAAACCCCGCCCCTACAAGCCCGCTTTCTTCTGATTGGCCAGCTCTCCGAAGCCTGTAGAAAAAACTGTGTGAAACCTGGCGTTCACAGCAGCCTGCAGACTGAGCTGAGAAGCCTGGGGATTACTCCAACACACTTTTACCTGCAGGTCTGACACTTCACCTGAGTTTAGTCTGAACATTATAACATTATTTACACGCCTTAAAATGTGAAACAGCATAATACCCCCTCTTTAAGCGTTGGTTCGGGATCACCTTGTCAGAGTCAGAAGGGTCAGAGAATCTGTCAGAGTGACGACGTGTTCAGAGAAAACACAAGCTTTGTTGGATGCAAAAGAAAAACTTCTAAAATCTAAAAAATAATTTAGTTAAACACCTTCAGATTGTGTGAAAGTGCTTGTGCATATTTAATTCCCTAATGAATAAAGCTCTGTGATAATCAATCTCTTCATCATGTAAATCAGGTACTGTATCCAGCATCAAGTGTGTCTATCAAGTTGATTATCTGGATTTTAATGCCTCAGACACAAATCCTTAAAGACGGAGCAGCTCTCAGAGGAACATGAGATTCAGAGCTTCGAGTTAATGTCCAACACGTCTGGTCCAATTGTTCTAACAGGCGTCTCCGGCTGTGATAGTGTGAGAGGTCAGGAAGAGAAGTGACGGCAGGGTGGAAAGTCGTGTGAGTGAGAAAATGAACCTGTGAACATCAGTTACATATCGTACTGGTGAAGGGATTATGACCATTAAAGAAATGTCACGGAGATGGTACACTTACTGGTGATAGGAAGAATGATGCTGTTTTTACAGTGTGTGATTTGGGTTGAGCAGAAGAGTAGTTTTGGCAAACCTGCACTCTTACCAGCAGGGGGCGACTCCACTGGTTCCAAACACTTTTATAAAGTCAATGACAAAAAACTCTCACGTGATTTCTTACCTCAGTAAACATTTTTCTAAAGAGTTTATGGTCTCAACCGCAAGTCTTCTTCGATACAGCATGATGGTCATTTATGGTCATTATGGTGAGCTGGCTATGAAGAAATGTCTTGTTTACCATCCAAATTATCCCAATCACCCCCCTCCAGGTTTCTCCATCATTGCCCACATGAGCGTTAAAGTCCCCCACTAGAACTAAGTCCCCAGATGGGACCCCTTGCAGGACCCCGCCCAGTGACTCTCGTTCACCGGGGAAAACTCCAACACAGTGGCGCTCAGCCGGGGGCTTGTGAGTATTCCCACACCCGCCCGGCGCCTCTCACCCTGGGCAAGTCCGGAAAAGGTGAGAGTCCAGCCCCTCTCCAGGATATTGGTTCCA